>NC_143443.1:9375000-10000000 GCF_987193195.1 Phasianus colchicus
GTACAGGTGGAAAAGAGTAAAGTTGAACAACTTCAAACTCCAGAGAGAACTGGCCTACAAGATCACTAAGAAGCTCCAAAAGTCTGCTGGAAGCTGATGTCAACCTTGGCCCAACAAAGGAGGAGCAAGAGCCACACAGTGTGCAGCCTCTTCTTGTTGGTGACAGCAAAACTCATTTGAAAATGCAGACTTCACCTTTAAAAAAAATCAAAAGAAAGTAAATTGACATTCAATTATTACATCTAAGGCTCACCTAAAAGAGTAGCAACAAGCTAGCCAGCACTGGGTAGCCACAAAAAGCCAATGCGTACCTTCCTCTTCCTTTTGGTTCAGTTCAGCTGAACCAGTTCAGCTGTAAGTACTGTGCAGTTCAATTATTCCACCATAAATGCAGTGCAGGAAGTCTTCTTCCTGCTAGGTGGGTGCGGGTGCCTGTGAAGCAACATAAACTTTGTTGTATGTCTGATCCACTTTGAATTTATCTGCACACAAAGCTAACACGAATCCTTGTCTGAGGCACCACTACGTAAGAATCACTAAAGTAGCTCCTACGGGTTTCTAAGGTCTTTCCTTAGATTTTATTCCTACTTTTTTTTATTTAAAAGAGAGGAGATGATAAATACTAAATGCAGGTAAGTTTCAACATCTCCAAGTAAAATGTGCACGTGTAGTTCATGCCCAAACACAGAAAATCAATGCGCTTTCCAGCATCTAGATGAGTGGAACTGGAAAGGTGCACCTATTTCACACACAGATTTACAGCACAGTGAGGGGATGTGATAGTTGCCAGAGCCCAACTCAAAGTCCCACTTGTATGCAGCAATAAAGCATGTGCATTGGTGTGCATGTATCTTTACATACCTACACATAATTCAATAAAATGTCCACAACAGGAACTCGGTAGAGATTCCTATCTCCTGCAATCCGGCTGGAGCACACAGGGAAGGTGGGCATGATGAGACTAATCTCTCTGACACTCCTCTTCAAAGCCAACCAGTGAACAAACAAAGGAGAGCAGAGGCTGATGAATGCAGCCAAACTGTTAGTAGTGAATCCAGCTCTACGCCACAAGAAAAAAAAAACCTGCAAACATTTCAGCACCGTGAGCCTGAAGGGGAAAGTGGCTACAAATAAAACAGAACTGACTCACCTATTCTCCTTGTCTAGGATGGGAAAAAATCAGAAAATAAACATGTGTAGCTATTGCAAAGCAAACTGGTTTCTCTCAGCCACCTTCAGTAAAGTGGAATTGTCCACCAAACAAAATTTACTTCTCTTCTGAAGTATGATTTACGTAGGAAGAGGTCTGCTTATCAGTTTTCACCCAAAATCAGCAGCTATGAGACCAGGCATGGCAAGTACAGATCACCGCCTGAAAAAGCTGAATATTGTGAACATTTTCCACACTGCACCAGGCAGGCTGGGACATGTTGGCTTCACCTGAATAATGTTTATCCTTCTGGAAGTCTGATTGCAAAGTGTTTAAAGAGATCTTGAAAGAAAGAGATGCATACAAATAAACAGGATAATGCCTCCCCAGCACCTGGCAAAGTTTCAGAGGTGACTCATACATTATGGCTGTGTACATTTGGGCTTTGTGTGAGTGACAGTGTTGGGTTCCACCCACTCCAGATTTAAATCACAGGAGATGAAGCTCAGATGTAACAGATGATGTACATTCTCCACAGTAGAACATGCACTTACTGGTAGAGCAAGGTGAGACTGCTCCTCAATGACTACTGAAAAAACAACTGAACTGCACATCCAGGTGGGATCACCCAGGAGATGATGAATAGAATCCCAATCCAGCAAAACAAACACCTACAGTACAAGTACTGAGAAATCTTGGATGGAGGATTACTGGGTACTTTGGATGTAACTGATCCAGGCCACATAGTTCAGCCTGCAGTTGACCTGGCTCCCTCATAGCCATCCATGTTTGCTATCCACAGGACCACAAGGGCTCACATTACAGTCAGTGCTGCCAGATGTGGATGGGGTCCCAGGCCCACCAGGCTGAGTGTTCCTCAATTCCATCTGCATCTCTCAGCATCAGCACTGACCTGGAGTAGTGCAGGATGGAGACAAGAGAGGATATAATGGAACAAGGGAGTAGCTGAGAAAATGGGTGCCAAAGTGGGGTCACAACTGTATGTTTGGTCTTGCTGAAGTTCTGCTCCAACAAAGAAACAGTCAGGAACCCCAGGACCCGAGGTGGGCATGGTTCTAAGCTATGCCCCTGGGAGTCCCTCCTCGTGCTTCTGTACCACATAAAGACAAACTGGGCAGCCACAGCCAGTCAAGGTGACACAGGACAAAGAAGCTGAGCAAGAAGTGGCAGCTCCACCGGTAGCCCACACACTTGAGAGATTATCTGAAGCACTGCAATGCTATTTGAGCAGCTTCCTTTGATGTGCCATCTGGTGAATCATTCACTGGGAATGTCTTAATCACATCAAAGGCACCTATCAATGCAATGGATTTCTCTGCGTTTAGGACAGCCTGCACACTGCGCTCAAGGAAGAGATATGTTAGCACAGAATTAAACTTTACCACGCTGCTCTCCCTCAAAGTAATAAAAAAAAAAAAACAAAACTGCATCACATCGCCCCAGGCAGCAGGTTTCAGAAGAGTATTTCAGCTCTACTCCAAAAAGGCTGTGACTTTACCACCAGCTTTGTTCGCGTTTTCTATGATTTATAACGACATGCATGCATCCGCGGCATAAAACATCACCAGAGAAGCACAGGCACCGACTGCGGGGCAGCGCGCCCAGGCAGTCCCTCCTTGGACTGAGAAAACCACCGGTGTCCACTGCCTCGAGCCCCGAGAGTGAGTTAGGGCACCTTTACAGGAACGGTCTTTCTGGCTGCTAAACCTATGTCGGAAGCGACTACGAGGCCAGGCGCAGCCGCATCGAGCGCAAGCCCAGGCCGGGCAGCCCGTACCGCACGGCGGCTCCATCCCGCCCCGCGCAGCCCCGATCACGGCCCGCAGCCGGCGGCCCCCAGCGGCCCGGCGCTGCCCGACACCGCGCGCCCTCGGCTCGGGGGAGGCCGGCGGCCCGCCGCGCCCGATCCCCGCGTTCTCCGCCCGCCCCTCTCCGCCCCTCCCCGCCCCGCGGCGGCGGGCGGCCGCGAGTGCGTGCGGCGGCGCTCGGCTGATTTACGGCTCTGCCGCAAACGGCTCCCGGCGGCGGCCCCGGCTCCGAGCCGGCTGAGCGCGGCCGCGGCGGCCACCTCGCGGCCGGGACGGGGCCGGGCCCCGCAGCCGCTCCGCAGGGCCGGGCCGGCGGCGCCGGGGCCCCGCGGCCGCGTTCCTCGGGGCCGACGGGAGGCGGCGCGGCCCCGAGCCGCGAGCCGGAAAGTTTGGCGAGTTCGCCCCGCGCCCGGGGCCGCTTCCTGCCGCCGGGGGCCGGCCAGGGATGCAACAGGACGCGGCGGAGCAGAGCGGCTTCCCCTGGCAGGACGCGCTCGGCGATGCCAGCCTCCGCCTCCCGTTCCGCTGCCCGCGCTGCGGCGAGCGCAGCCGGTTCCGGAGCCTGTCGGCGCTGAGGGCGCACCTGGAGTACGGCCACGGCTACGAGGAGCGGAGCGCCCCGCCCAAAGGCGGCCCGCCGTCCCCGCGGAAGGGCGCGGGCCCGGCCTCGCCTCCGGAGCCCTGCGGCCCGGGCGGCGCCACGCGGTGCGCGCCCCGCGCCGGCTTCTGCGACGCCTCGAGCGGCAGCGCCGACGGCCGGCGGGCGCTGGAGGCCGAGCGGGGGCCGGTCTGCTGCCTGGCCGGCTATGCGCCCGCCGGCTCGCCCGGCTCGCGGCTCCCCTCGCCCGTCCTGCCCGCCGCCGACTCCAAGGCCTCGTTCGAGGCGCACGTCAGGGAGAAGTTCAACAGGATGGTGGAGGCCGTGGACAAAACCATCGAGAAGCGGATCGACAAGCTTACCAAAGAGCTGGCCCAGAAAACGGCGGAGCTGCTGGAGGTGCGGGCGGCCTTCGTGCAGCTCTCCCAGAAGAAGCAGGAGGTGCAGCGGCGGGAGCGCGCCCTGAGCCGGCAGGTGGACGTGGCGGTGGAGATGATCGCGGCCTTGAAGCAGCGGCTCACCGAGTCCGAGGAGGAGCTGCACCGCAAGGAGGAGTAAGTGGGGAGCCCTGTGAGCGGGCCCGGCCGCCCCGGGGCGCAGCGAGGGAAGGTTCGGTCTCTCGCTGGCTGTAGAAGGGCCTGGCGGTCAGCGGCAGCCGAAGGCGGTGTTTCTAAAGCCACGGTGCCGGTCCCTGTAGGGCAGGAAGGCGCGGCTGGAGCGGGTGGCTTCCGCGCCTGGGAGGCACGGCCACTGACATTGACGTTGGCTAGTGCCTGCGATGCGACCCTGCTGTGGTGGGGTTGAAGCACGCGAGCTATCGTCAGCGCGCAGTCTGATTTACGCTGACGCCTCCAAATTATGTTTTATGGGAGAGATGCTTGGATAAGTGCTGTAGGAAATATGTAGCAAAACTAAGTAGCATCTTTTCCCTGAAGTTGCAGCGCAGTGAGCGGTGCCATGCAGGGAGCTGGCCCGTGCAGCAGCAAAGCCATGCTGGAGGCAGTGCTGAACTGGACAGCAAACTACGAACCGGAGTCGGTGGCGGGACAGGAACCAGCTGCCGGTCGTTCTGACTAACCTGGTCCATCTAAAAAATGTGTTTGGGGTGCAGCCGTTAAAAGCGTAGTGATAGCCGATACTTTATTTATACATGATCTACTTAGTTTATGCAGTGCTTGATGAAGCCTTTAAAGCTTTTTGGAGCAGTACAGCTTATTTTAGAGGAATGCAAATTAAGACTCTTGGTAATGGAATGCCTGTAGACCAGTTTACCAGCTTACAGAGAGAGATGCTAGTTGCCATGACGCTTTCTTGGGAGAAATAAGGAAGGTGGTGTAGGAGTTCAGTGTAGGAAGTTTGGATGGCTTTCATTGCTCCTTCCTGCAGCATAATCTAACGACTAGAAAGGAAAGGTGCTGATGGCTCCTGTATCTGTAGGAGTCATAACAGAGAGTCCATGCCATAGATCACCTAGGATAGTGGACAGCAGAGGTGGTGGGATTCAAACCCATCCTCCTTGAGGGGAGGGATGTCATGCATTTTTCAGCATCAGGGGATACCACTGATTTTCATGATCTGAAATATCAGGTGATCTTCATAGACAGTACATCTCAAGAACTCAAGATGAAGCTAAGGATAATAGTGGTATTGAGAGGGATTTCAAAGTATGCAGAAAGAGGCTGTGAAGATGACTTACGGTCTTAAGTAGTTTTGATATTCTCATCTAGCCAAGTTCCCTTATGGGCTCCCAGCATGATTCACCCTACTTGTTCTAGAGAAGTATCTCAGTGTGAAATTGCTCCATGGAGGTCTTGCAGACTAGAGAAAAGTCAAAGGCACCCCTTAGGGACTGCTCTGATACTTACTGACCTTCAAAAATCAGGTAAGCAGCCATATTAGGCTGTAATGGTGAACTTCACATACCCAAAATTAAATGATATGAACCATTCCCCAAACTAAACACAAGGTATGCTGAAAAATGCATGACTTGTGCTCCTCAAGAAAAACATGCTTCTTGAGACGAAGCAAGAAGCATTCAGTGGTGCTGCAGAAGACAAGACCTCCTGGAAAAAGAGCAAGTGGGGAAATGGAGGTACAGTGAGTGTGATATGAGAGGAATGACATTGTAATTTCTGAGACCTGTCTATATATTCATTCCTGTCTGTTTTCAAAAATTTAATTATTCAGTGTGCCAAAAAGACCTTGCCCTTCAAAAAGGAGGATCTGAACTTTGATTTCTGGAAGAAGTCCAGATGATTAGAAAGCCAAACAGGACAGCTTAATGGAAATTGCAGAAGCAGAAGTTCTTGTTGCAGATTGTGAAAAGTCAAAGGCACCCCTTAGGGACTGCTCTGATACTTACTGACCTTCAAAAATAAATGCTTTCAGCAGTTTCTTTGGACTTTTTTTTTTTCCTATAAGCAGCCTTGTAAATATGGATAACTTTTCTCAGAAGTAGTATTGATGTTGAACCACCGTAACAGAGAATTTATTCCTCTTTCCTCTTTGTAGAAGGAAAAAGAAAATAACTTTCTCCCAGAAACATCTCTGTCTCATGCTTTTCGTAAGGAAGAAAACCAGTCTTTGTTTTCAGTGATTGTCCTGTTTACCAGATATCATGGAATAGGCTGGATGCAAAAACCATAAATCAGTTGTTATTATTATGCACTTCTAGATCTCTGAGACTGAACTGTGGCTACTCTAAATCAGTCTGGGGTAAAAGAAAATACATTTATCCACAAGGGGAAAGAAATTTTAACTCAAGTCTTAGACAAGATCACAAAACTTCTTCTTTGGAGGCTTTTGTAGAAGAAAAAGTTGACAACTGGTAAGGGATAGGACAGGTGTGGGTACCAGACTAAGTAAACTAATACATTGTTAAAGCAGTATTACTGTAAGCACAGAAAAGTCTCACAGCAGGTGCTGTAGTCTCATCAAATGTAGAACATCTAAAGGCCAAAGCTACTTTTTTTTCCCCCTTTTTTAATTGTTCTTATCTGGGAGGGAGTGAAAATGAAAACTAGATCTTTTAGAGAAGCAGGTACAGTTACCAAAGTTCCAGTACACCAACTTGCCTCAGTTGAACCCTGGGCAGTTCTGGTGAAATGGCTACAGGGTCAAGCCTTTAGAAACAAGCAAACAAATGATTTAACTTAAAAAGGCGCCCTGAGAGGGGATATTCAGTGTCTGACAAATGAGTGTGGAAATCAACATGAGTACTGTGATCTTAATGCTGAAACACAGAAGTTTTCCCAAAAGGGATAAGGTTGTGTTGAATAAGACACCAACAAACAAACAAACAAACAAACAAAAAAAAAACAAACAAAAAAACAATCATTCAAACTAAAAGGAGCTACAAACTCCTCCTATAGAGGACAGCTAGAGGCTTGTTTCTGGAAGTTGTGTAAAAACAGTGAAACAATGACTTAATTTCACTTTGTCTCTTAACAAGGACACACATGCAGTAAATTGTCATCTCTGACAGTACTTTGTTTAACTGGTCTAATACATTTGTTTTAAGACTGTCTGGTTATGCCTCTGCTCTGGTACAGCCTGTAATAAAAGGGCTATTTCAGAATAGCTGTTGTGGTGAGTGATTACTTTTGCCATTGCCTTCACCTAAAATTTGTGATTAATGAAACTGTGTAAATAACAGCTTTACAGTGAGTTTTAGAGTTAGCTCTTAAAGACCACTGCAACTGATGCTTTCTCTAAAATATCAGCTTTCCTTTAAGTACAAGCTTCAGTTGTACAATAAAAGTTTAGCTTTTTGCTCTAAGAATATGACCACAGCTAGATGTCGTTCTTCAACCCTTGGTTTCAAGGCATCCTGCTCCCTCTTCCCCACCTCCTTTCATCTTCCCACTCAGGAGATTACCCCCCCTCCCTTGCTTGTTCTGGCTCAAGTGTCCCACAAAATGGGTCTGTGAATTAAAGCATTTTAATCTTCACAGTGTCACCCCAATAAGTTCAGGGCTCAGATCTAGACCACAACCCAGTGAATGGGTGCAACTGATAGGACAGTAACTCTCTGAGAGGAGGAGGTGTGAACCTCTTAAATCAGATGTGCTGATATTGGTGCAGGAATGTGAAACCACAGCCTAATGAGTAACAGATGCCAGCCTTCAGGCAGTAATGCCAATGGGATGATGGATCAGGTCAGCAGCATTGATACTTCATGAATGTATATGCTTTAAATATTTTCACAATGAAAACTTGCTTTGGTAGGAACTCTGCTGTCCTCAGGTACAGTAACAAAAGGATTTGTTTCTCTGTCCACTTTAGGCAAAGGTATTCAAAGTATTCAAATTCTGTAAAGGGATTTGATACTTGGGCATGGAGTTGGCATAGAGCCTTGTGCTTGTCCGCCTACAGAGCAGTTGCAGGTGTCAGAGTTGCTGTAAATAGTCCCAGGACCAGTGTTATCTATCTGTAGGAGGGTTTGGTTGCAATGTGTGAAACCATTATCCCTTACTGTCAGTTGTTAAGGAGCTGGAGGTGCCCCAGGCTCTGCATCTACTTTGGGTATCACATGTTTATCTGCAAATACTAAGGATAGCAGAAGAGTCCACGTGCCAACGATTGCCCTGGTGACACAAACCCCAAAATCAATAGTTTGTTGTTCTCTCTTGCTTTACTCACCCTGCGAAGGAACACTCATCCCTCCTAAAAGATTTTGTCTGAGGGAGGTTGCAGCTCCTGAGACAAAGGAGGAAACTGCCCCTTGTCCTTGCTGCCTGGTCATAGCCCTTCAACAAACCATTATGCTGTACAACATATGCTAATGTAAGTCTTGCAAACTATAGGCAAACAGACTAAATCACTTTGCTTCCTGTTACAGAAATTTACATACGTTCAAATTGCAGCATCACCTACTCCACTTGGAAAATGTTGTGGCAGGATCTAGACCTTACAGAGCTCTTAAAACAAGGGCTGGGATGCAGTGGAATGAAAAGAGGTTGGAGGTTGACAGAGTGGAGGAAAGTGAAGGAGCAGAGGAGAGTGGGAAAGAGGTGTCACTGAAAACAGAAGGATTCCAGAAGAGCTAATAGCTCTGCATAACCTTTCCTTAATACAGCAGCAGTGCTGCAGATATACAACAGTCAGCCTAGGGTAGCAGAGACTTCCAAACAGAAAGGGCAGTGCTTCAGGTCTGAAGATGATCAGAGGACTGGAGCATCTCTCTGAGCAAGAAAGGTTGAGGGAGTTGGATTTGTTGAGCTCAGAACCTTATTGCAGCCTTCTAGTACTTCAGGGGAGCTTATAAACAAAAGGGAGACTGTTATCCTACACAGTCTGATAGTGATGGGACAAGGAGGAATGACTTTAAACTAAAAAAGAGGAGGTTTAGGTTAGGTGTTAGATGTTTACTCGGAAAGTGGTGAGGCAGTGGAACAGGTTGCCCACAGAAACTGTGGATACTCCATTCCTGAATGCATCAAGGCCAGGTTGGAAGGGGCCCTAGACAATCTGATCTAGCAGTTGGTCTAATGGTCAGTGACTGTGCCCATGGCAGGGCGTTGGAACTTGACAGTATTTAAGATCTCTTCAACTTAAGCATTTATTTGATTCCATGAAAGAGTAAAAGATGGATATCATTATGCAGCATTTCCCCAAAATTTGGCAGAGGCCTGGAAAAATAAATTGAAAGTAAATTAAATAGTAAAAGCACAAAATCATCACAGCTATTAGAAATAGATACTAGAAATAAAACCGAAGCTAAGAAAAGGTCTGCACAAACTACAAGAAACAATAAAGGCAATTAAGCTGATAAACAGTGGCTGCAGAGAAACTATGAGTTCTTTGGAGTATTTCCCTATTGGTCATGATGGGAGGAGGGTAAAAATTCTTCCTTCAAGTAACCAAGGCACAGCAGTGATGCAAAGTGAACTCTCTGAGGAAGAGGTCTTGGAGCAAGTAGACCTACCACCAGTCACTCCCAGGGGCTTCTGAGAAGTTGGAATGAAAACAAAGAAAGTAGCTGAAGTAAGAAAGGTGCTGCTTACAAGGACAAGGCATGAGACTGAGCTCTAGTGGGTGGGCATTTTCTGGCTCCTGTCTTTATAGAAAGAATTTACAGAGTGGTTGTACCATTTCAGCACAAATGAAAATCTTTAGATAAAAGTTCTTATTACGATTCGTAGATTGTATTGGGGAAGCTGAACAGAGGAAAATGATGGAAATGGTACTATTGCTGCTAGTAACAGTTCCTACAAATAATGACTTGTAGGATGCCAAGCTATCTTGAATAGTCTAGAAAGTAAGGCAGATACTCAGGAATTTATCAAGTCTGTATGTCTGTTCTCCTGATCATGATCTCAGTCTTTCCCCTATTCCCTTATGGCACAGCTCATTAACTACATATTTATAGGAAAGGAAAATTTGTCAGTGATCTGCCATGGAGCAGGAGACTAATGAGTGCTTTTTAATTACTTTTGCTGACACAATTACAAGTATTAGCATTCATGAAACTATCAGCCTTTTAAAAGCAAGTGCCAGGTCCTCAGTGTTTGTGGCAGAAGCTGGCTGCGTGGCCTGATGGGGACGTCCCAGAGGTGTCCCAGGCTGGCAGGGCCCTGCTCAGCCCCAGTTAGAAGGCCAACAGCCTTGCAGAGCACGCACAGGTCTCCACCTTAATAAATTTCTCTCCTTTGAGCTTCCCATCAGCTGCAAAGAGGAGCCTGTTGAAGTGCCATCAGCTTCATAAATCCAGAGTGGAATTGTGAAATGAAAGGAATTGCAGTGCTGTAAGTGAGGTGATAATAAAGCCTTAAACATGACCTCTGTGAGTTTAGATGAGCTTCTTCCTAAGCATTCTTTGATGGCTTTTTATTATCAGGTCACTCTGAACAAGCACAATCACAGCCCTAAAACTAGAAAGCGTTGGCAGAGTTTAAAGAACAGGCACCTCTCAATTTCTTAGGCCAGATTTTGTGGGTAAGTTAATATAAACTGACATTCACGAATCTTCTCGTCCAAAAAATATGTGCTGGTTTATAGCTCATTCCTACCACTAGATCATCCACATATACAACTCATGCGCTCTGCTGTGGTGCAGATTGGTGCAGCTTGAAGTCTGAATGGCAGATTTGCATAGCTGACCGCTTGTGTCTAACTTCATAAGGCAAAAACAGCACACTGTTAAAATAATTGTCTACAACAATGCTGAGTGAATCTGATGAAATGCAGAGAAGCTTTGGATTTGTTATAAACAAAGCTCTGAAAGGCTATTACTGCATTTCCTAGTTTAAGCTTAAAATGCTTTTTATCTCAGGCGCTGCAATTCAAATGAACGTGAACTAATCATGCTCTTTTTCATTTGGCAAGCATTGGTTCTCCCAACTCCCACATCCTAAGTTCTGTACACAGCGAAAATGAACATGGCTTCATTGGCAGAGCAGGAGCTGTTTATCTAGGCTTTATTAACTGGGGAAATCGTGCATGTCCAGATTTGCCATTTTTTGTAATACATGGCTCACTGTAACCAAATGTCTCCCACTCTGAACTCCTGAAAGAAGAGGCCCAAACGGCAGCCCATGTATTAGCAGTATGCAGAGCACTTCAAAATGAGCTTTGTTTCTGTGCACAGCTGAAATCTTTCCGAGTCAGCAGTGCTATCTGTTGCTTCCAGTTGTGTCACCAGACAAGAAATATTTCTAAACTCCTGAACTTGGTCTTCCCACACACATACTCCTTGTCTGATCATCTCTAGATTCTCTCTTAATCTCCTATGCTCCCACCAGCTCCAAATACTAACACGGGACTTGGAAGTACTTGCAGGATTGCAGCCAAAATGGAGGTCAATGGTCATAGTAGCTCTTTTAGGTTAGGAACTACCACAGCAGCTACATTAAACTTCCATTGTAAGATTATGATGAACCAGGAAGATTTTATACACTTCATGTTTCAGGTCAGACAGGCACATTTCTAAATATGAAAGGAGAAGGTGGATTGTTTTTCAGATAGGTGGCTGTGTCCAGAGAATACAAGAGGTTAATGGTGATGCTTAATGATAAAAACATTTCTGTCCAGTGGCCCGCAGACCAACAAGACTGTTATTAAGAGATCTAATAACGGGACTGCCAAACCCACTGCCTATAAACTTGAATTCAGCGTTCAGGGTTCCAAACCTTCACTCAGTGTTTGAAAAAAATACTGAAATCCCTTAATAAAGGAGAAGGACAGTAATTAGTCATCATGGGAAATCACCATGAAGAAAGTTGGGAAGTATCGGTAATTCTTTGGCAGCAGCAAGACCCTCACCCCTCCCATTATTTAAATCTTGCCTCTGTGCCATATTTTTGTCTTACAGAGAAGTTGTTACTTTCAACCACTTCCTCGAAGAAGCAGCAGAAAAAGAAGTGAGGGGAAAAGCCAGACTCCAGCACTTCATCGAGAACCTGTTGCAGCGTGTGGATCTGGCAGAAAGGCAGCTAGAGTATTACCAAAATCAGCAGATTGCGTGCAACCACACGGGTGGCAGTGACCACGTGGTAAGCCAGCAGAGTTCTTTCATTAATTGTCACCCACCGCTCAGGGGAAAGTGCTCAGCTTTGACTGTGAGTAGGCTCAGCGGGACAAGCTAATTGCTATTCCAGACAGGTTTGGATTGGTACAACATTTCTTTAGACTTACGTTTATTTATGTTTTAACCTAATGTAACCAGATCATAGGATAGTGAACAGCAGACAGATGACAACTCCAGCTTTGTGCCCTTACAGCTCCAGTCAGGTACTGGTACATGAGGGATGGAAAGAACAGCGATAACTGTAAACACTGCTGCTACACAAAGCCACACAAAACAAGGCTGGTGTTTCCTTCCCTCTTACTGATACTGCTGCTGCAACTGGCTGTTTGTGGGTCCTGGTGGCCATACAGCAGAAAAATTAACCTGGCAGAACAACTAACCTGGCAAAGGGTGGGAAAGGTAAAAGTGGTGGCAAGGCACCGTGCCATGTGAAAACCACAGTGCCATTGGTGATCAGACATACCCCATTCCTTGCCCTTGCTGTGGTTTCCTGCAGAACCAGCTGTGGGACTTTGATTAATGGGGTAAGACTGGAAGCAATGAACTGGGAATGAAAAGCAGGGTAGGTCTTGCACTGGCTTGGGGTGGCCACATGGGTAGACCTATTGGCCAGAGAACACTTTCTGAACTCTTCTCAGATCTGCAGCAGTGTGGAAAAGATTGAGCGAACAACATATAGAAGTTCATCCCGTAGTTCATCCCATCTTGACTCCACTGAAGCCAGACTTTATTTCCTTTTGAACAAAGAAAGGAGCAGAGAGGATGAGAGCATCCAGAGATAGGAAAGAGAGAGAAGACAGTAATGAAATATTCGCCAGATTGTTATTTTTTTCCAACTTGGGCTATTTGGTTTTGCTGGAAACACTTTCTCTTGCATCACATACTGACAGTTTTTTGGAGATCCCTGAAGATTTTCAGGAAAGAGGTGGATCCTTGTAAAAGACATGTAAGCCTGCTGGCAATTCAGCTTGCTTTCCTGTCAGAAGACTTGTAAGAAGAGTGAGCAGATTCCCTGTCAGACTTCACAGACGACAAACCACTACTGTCTGAACACTGCTTTTAAGAATAACTATTTCTGGAAAAGCTCTCATTATTACTACTAAAACTCAGTATTTTCCCTACAATGCATCATATTTATGTGGCAAGTTTTATCCACGTGGCTTCTACAGTGAATTTCAAATCCAGTGAATACCCCATATTATCTGTGTTAAATAGTCACTGCCCCATGGACATGAGATGAGAGGCATTTGATCATGCACTGCAATAAACAGGCACGTAGTGGTGGAAAGCAAAGGTTCCTCTAGCCACCTGGGAGACAAAGACCTATAGGCAAGAACCAGATAAATGTAGACGTGCTGAAACGTTGCATAAGACATCTCAGCCAGTATCTGTGAGAATGTTGAGGGGGGCTGCAAAGGTGTCCTCGGTATTGAATCTTCTCCCATACTCTTGATGTGTTTATCGGGATCCCTGGCTCAGCAGCGTTCCCTGGGGAAGGCAGTGATTTTTAAGGCAGCTGACCTGCTTTCTGAGTGACTTCAGCATTCCTTTAAGGTCACCCATCCAAATATTGACCAGCCTGACCTTCACGAGGTAATTACAGAAAAGCACACCATGGGATGGCTCCAGACTCCTATCCAAGACAGATGACAGCAAAGTCAGGCTGGGCACAAGTCCATCTGCAAAGTGTGGACAATACCAGGGACATAGGGAACATTTGCTTGGCTCAGTGACTTCATTAAATGATACTCAAAGGCTCAGCGTAGTGACACTGACGAGAGATCAACACAAAGAAGCCAGGCAGTACCCAGACTGCTTTAGGCTGAGCTGGCATTAAATGCTTCCTTTCCTGACCCTCAGAGGGGCTAGATAAAGCGATACCAAGCTCTCAACCAAACTCTTGTAAGAAACAAAGCCCTGCAAAGTTCTGCCGGCGCTGCAGCTATACTGTCCCTACTTAATATTGAGATTTGGGTTGGGAAGGGTGAGAAACACATGTGTTTCTCTTGCCTTGAGTGCAGCTGCAAGAGAACCAAGGGCTCTCTTGCTTGGTAGCTGAAGTTTCCTAGCTGTTCATGTAAAGGAAATATTATCGCTGCAAAATTAAGGGCTCTGAGAGAAAATTAATTTAATATAGCTTATTCAAGCACTGTCCCTTGTTAATTATCTTCAACACAGTAATTACTTCTTATTGTTCCATACTGTTTAATCTAATGTGAAACATCTCTGTTCAGCCCACACTTGCTTAGCAGTTTACTGTGATTATCATTGTGATAAAAATAGCAGGGAGAAATTCCCACCACAAAGTTTTAAAAACAAAATAAATTGGATGTAAAAAGGTTTTTTTCTAAAGTTTTTTTCTTGAGTATTTTCTATAACTAAAAGGAGGTGGGAATAGAAATGGGATTTTGAAGACTACTTTACATGTATTTTACCCCCACATCTAAGCTACTTGATAATTTGATACTGATAAATTTTCTGTTTTCCTTGCAGTTTACAGACATTTCATTAAACAAGAAACCCAGATGCCTGTACGTATGTCTTCTTTTCTTACCGAAAGATGTAACTTGGTGTGCTTACATTGTTGCTTTTGCATTTCAAATTGAACCAAAAGCCTGAATCAGATTGGGTTTGATGAGATTCTGTACCAGAGGGTGGTCCATCATTATGTGATGTGATAGAAAAATAACAAATCGCTGCTAACTCAAAATAAAATGAAATATTTTTAAAGGAAAAAAGAATAATTTTATGTAAAGTAAATGACTTTCCCATTGGACTCTACTAGCCTATTGCAACACTACAGTTCTGGAATCTGTTTGGTAAACACAGACCAAGCTTCAGCTGAAAATATCTTTAACATTCTGTAGGTAGGAGAGAGACAGTTGTTATT
Source organism: Phasianus colchicus (assembly GCF_987193195.1). NCBI lineage: Eukaryota > Metazoa > Chordata > Aves > Galliformes > Phasianidae > Phasianus > Phasianus colchicus. The sequence continues at coordinate 9,389,995 of NC_143443.1, forward strand.
TCCTAACTGACAGTAACACTGTCAACTTAAAGATCACGTGTAAACAGGCAAGTGTCCTCAGAAAATATGGGTGCTAACAACATCTCAAGTTACTCAAGCATCTGTTCCGAGAGCAGCAGAACTAATCTGGGCTGTTTTCCTAAGGTATGGGTGACTTTGTATTTTCTTTTCAGGTCTGTAGATGCTATTGTAATCAAGGAAGATAGAAGGGAAGATAGACTTCCACTTGAGAAATCTTTGGTCTAAATGTAATGCATTTTAGTAAAATCCATTAATTGCTGACAAATAGTAGGAGTTCAAAGGCATGTGTGCAACTGTTCAGAGGTTTCTGTTTAACTACTCTTAAAGTTCTCCTTTCAAAAGGCACTGGCAAAACCAGCATTCAGTGGTAACCCCTTTATTTTGAATGATCAGATTAAAAATATTTCGTCCCAAGAAGCATAGAGGAGAAGATGATCAGAGGGGTAGGCTTATTTTGCTTTGCTCATTCTGTGGATGAAGGCAAATTCTGATTTTTCAAATAGCAGCCTTGAAAGGAGGCCAGATTTGAAGGAAAAAGACAGATGAAAACAAATTTTGTTGGTACCACATTTCTGTTTGAAAAAGAGGGTCCCTGTGCAGTTATGTGAGGAGGGGCACAACTGGAGAAGTGTTAGGTTGGACAGTACATTACTGGTATCTTACTGTAAATCAGGCACACCAGGAGAATGGCACGGAGAGAACAAAGAGTGAGGTTGTACATCCTTAAGGGAGAGGCTGTCGCTGTGGCACTTGCAAGCTGCAGCTTTTTCCAAAACTGGCTTTGTCAGTGTGCAATATTGTTTAACTCCCAGGACAATTAATACCAGATAGGTGGTTTCCAGACACGGCAAACTAACAAAAATAGCCCTGTGGGAATCTTAAGAGGCGGCACATCTGCTCTTCTCATTGATCGTAGCAGCTGGGGCCTACATCCATAGTACTGCTGTTACACTACATGTACCTGTTGTAAAATATTTTGAGATGATGTTAAAAGGGACTGTAATGTTCTTAGTTGAACTGTGGTTTAAAGATAAAATCACAGAGCAGAGGGCATGGTTTAGCTTGCACAGCACCACACATTTAACGGCCTGAGCTCATCAATTTCATCATCTCCTGCTGGGCCTGAACCATCACAGAGAGAATAAAAAATTCAGCTTACTTTGGCCTTTAAAATTCTGTACCCATCTTCACACCGATTTCTTTATTCTCCTTTCCTCTTCTCCCCTTTCATATTGCAGCCTAAAGCAAATCTAAAGAGTTCAGAGCTGGGTGGCCATCAAACAGGCAGTTGAGTTTCCTGAGCTACAGAGGTATCCTGGGGCTTGGCCCAGGCAGTGCTCAGATCCCACCAGCGGACCCCACAATTCTTGCACCCACTTTCTGAGATGCTTTTGAGTATTGAGAAACGTAGTTCATATTGCAATTGTTTTTAACTTTCAGTCTGGCCCTGTAGAACAAGACTGTTTTCTGCCTTCAAAATTATATGGGTTTGGGACATTCTCGACACCTTTTGCGTTGGAATATTGAATAATAATTATTGTTAATCATTATTATTAATTTCAGGAGCCGAGGAAGTCAGCACACTTCATATAACATCCCTGACACAAAGCCTCATTCCTTTCAAAAAGGAAGAGGCTTGCTGAAAAAAGCAAAGGAAGAGAAAACCAGCTTGCAGCCAGTCAGATGCTTCTATGAACCTGTTGATTGCCCAAGAGAAATATGGAGAGCACAAAAGAAGGGTGAACCAGTCTGCTCTGCCCGGAAATTGAGTGCAAAGTCCAAGATGGGTAAAAAGGCCAAACAGCTATAAGAGCAGCTAAAGATACACAGTCACGCAGGAGCTTGGCTTCGGCAGAACAAATACTGAAGTTAATCATCCCACTTTTTCCTATCGGTCTGGCCACATCAAACATATCAAATAAAATATAAGGGAATATATGGCATATTTATATTATTTAGTAACGCCATTCCTTCTTTGGGCACTAAAAGAGAAGGGACATTTTATTCAGTTTACACGGAGGGTTTTCTATCTATTTATTTATTTATAGAGCTTATTTTAAATGACTGCAGTTATCTTGCGGGGCAATACTGTGGCTGTATGTTTAATTATTTTAGTGCCAGCATGTGGCTTGGTAATTTATTTTCCATCTATGCTGTTGCTGAAGTTCAGAAGAATCCATTTAATCGGCACCCAAATAATCACTCTTCCAGCTTAGACGGGCATAAGATCAATGATTAACTGCTACCTGTGCAGGCATACTTAGATGCAAAAAGCTTATCTGAGTTGCTTGGAGGCTGTTAACAGCAGCAGATTGCTACCCTGCCTGTTGGGCCCTTCTCTAAACCTGGCAGTGCAGCCCTCACCTGCATGGAGCACGCTGAGCCCGGGCGGCAGCTGGCAGCAAGCAGCAGCAGCTGGAGGGCAGTGAGTGCAGACCAGAGCAGCACACTGCATTGCATGGCACCCTGCGTGAGGCTGCGCCCTTCAGATCTTTATCTCCATGAAGAATCCTTCCAAGGATAATAGATTCTGGAATTTCAACTGCAAACCCAAGAGTGAGGAAGACTGCAGGAGGGGAATACCTGTGTTTACAGTGGTTTGTGCCAATTAAAAGGATCCTTATTTATCAGAGTGTATATCAAGATGATTTTTCCATGTGTACAGTTTTTTGGTAACATGAATCCTCATACCATGTTTACAAATAGGAACATCCTATCCCTGTTACCGATGGGATTTGTTTTCTCAAGAAAAAGAATAGGTGGGACAAGTCTGCGTAATTTATTTTTAAATGCTCATATAACAGATGTAAATTGCTTTTGTGGAAGGTGATTTTTACAGTATGTGTCTAGAGATTTGTGAAAAATGTTTTTCATTTTTATAACTGACTGCAAGCAGAAATGAGTTTTAAAAGACAGCGTGTCGCTATGATTACTGCTGCAATAAGCACCTGAGCTGCAATATTTTTAGAGCAGATGACCAGTCTGTTAGCTCAGATCAGGTAACTACAGATGTCATACATCTGTCAGTGCACAGAGCTCCCAGAAAGTAGCAGAGTGAAGAAAGAGTATTATTCCTCACTTCTATTTTAAATGGTGTTTGTGGAACAATCAGATATATGTTTAAAGATTCTCAACATCGTTTTGATAGAAAGTCACAGTGTGAAACAAATTCAGGTATTTTGTTTGCAATGACATTTTAATATTTAACTCTGTCACAAGGCCACACTCGGCCTTACGCTAACCATTGTGGTGGAAAGGATTTGTCAGTTGTGTTGCATGGGTTTTGGTCAGGTCACGCGTAATGAGAACATTCTTAGGCAAACCACATCATAGAAACTACCTTTGATTTCTTCTGCTCCCACTTTCTACAGACATGAAAACAACCCTTTTTTGAGGATAATGAAGGTGATCTTTAGAAAGTAAATATGTTATTCCATTCCTTAATTCACTTGACACAGAAAGTATTATTTTTACATGCCTATCTACTCTGTTTGTCACCAAAGTTAAGTGCAACTACTAGTTCACTAATGAGATATTTATTTTATTATTTATTGCGCCAAAATCTTGACTGTAAGTTGTCCTTTTTTGGGGAGAAGAGAAAAAAGAGAGTAAAAGAAGTTGCATGTTCTTAAACTTTTCAAATCCTAATTTATAGTTACTTGCTGAACAGATGCTGGGTTAGTTAATTGGAGAGAAATTGGATTGCACTGTAACCCCAGATAAAAGTTTTTAGAATATAAACATTCTAATAATAAAGTTATATTTCTCAGTTATGGTGTTGTTTAACTTTGTGAAAATACAGTGTTTTTTAAAAAGCCTATCCAACAGCAGAGAAAAAAGGCAGCAAAGAATAGTCTCCTTTGGACTTGGGCCTGCTCCTTGCACAAAGGGAAATTCAGTAGGAGCTGGATGCCCAGTTCCCAGACATTTTTAGAACACCTTGTCAATAACTAAGGCCACCTCAGAGCAGTATGTGTGCAGGCTGGGCCCTCACAGGTCATCTTTGCTTAAAACAAAATGTTCTAACACACATAACGTTATCAGCCAGGAAAACAAGAGACTAATTGAAAACCAGACCTCTAATGAGAGCTCTTCACGCACAAACCGCGATTCTGAGATGCTCCTGCCAGCCAGAGAGAGTGCATTTTTGAAGCACTTGATGGTATCTGTCCCCTCTCCCCCATCTCAGTAGTAAAAACAACCTTCTCCTGCCACAGCAGATCTAAAGACATTTGTTTTCAAGAGTTACTGGAAATATTCAGCTAGATATTTGTACTCAGTGGGATGGCCACCAATTAGAGCAGTTACCAAGTCAAACAAATTAGCACTTGTATTATCTCTAATAATCTCTTCCAATGCAACCAGCTCTTTCAGTCTCCTTGAGTGAAGCCCCACTATTCTCTCTCTTCATTCTGCGTCACCAAATAGTTGCTTCTATTTGTTCTTACATCAGGCTAATGCTGATTATTTCCATACATCCTGTCTGAAGTGGTTGGAGTGGACTATTTTAGTGCTTTCTGCAGCAGGCATGGGCATCTATTTTATTATTTTTTTTAAAGAAAAAATAATCCCAGAAATGATTTATGACATGAAACATGCAACAAACTCTTAAAAATAGATCCTGTTGTGACATGAACAAAATGTCCTTTCCCATTTTGCTGCTAATGCCACCCTCTAGCCAGCCACGTTTTGTAGCCTGGTCTCTTGAATTACCAGCTGAGTGTCTCTCCAAGGAGACACAAGCAGCCCAGGGTCTGCCCTTCTCCCTTGTGAGAAGTGCTGTGCAGGCACCTGTTGGGCAGAAGCACGCGCCAGCCTCGGTCCTGCTTGCAGCCAGGCTGCCCAGTGGCATCTGAGCCAAGCCACGCGGGGCCACCCCCGGCCAGGGGCCCTGTGCAGGGACCAGCCTGGGGCATAAGGAACCCAAATAACCCACAGCTTAAAGGACCTGAACCCACTTCTGCACAAAGCAGCTCCTCAGTACATCTATGCCTGTCCCCATAGCTCCTCACTTCCCAAGGCTGCTCAGGCTCCTACCAGCATTGCAAATGGTCTGGGACGAGAGGTGCAGGGGAATGCTGAATAACTCTGCTGCATGCAGCATGTTCTGAAAACAGGCTTTAAAGGCACTGAGGATCTTCCTCAAAGGCAGTGTCAGGGGTGGTACCCCTGTCCCTGACCCATCCTGTAGCCAAGGAAATGTTTCAGCCGTGCTGGGAGCCAGAGGACCCACAAGAGGGGCAGGGGCAGTGAGGTCCATCTGCAAAGCACTGTGCCGACACTCCTACAGGCTTCACATGTTGGCAAATTATTGGAATCGCCATCCCAGTTATAATGAAGGAGCTGTAACTCCTTTGTCAGTTCATTTAATTGCCATGGTGACCACACAACCACTAAGAACAGGTTTTATCACAGCTTTGCCCTACTTAAAGAAAAATTTGTTGGAAGCCATCACCCGTGTTTCAGCAGAGCCACCTCTCTGCGGAGGGCAGCTGAGGGCAGCGGGAAGAAGGCAAAGCCAGGTCCCAGTGAGGTGGGCAGAGCAATGGCTGAAGGACAGGCAGGAGTTCATGTTTCCAGAACCGTAGGTGGGGACAATGAAGAGGAAGATACAACTGGCGCAGTCAAAACAGATTAATGTGGCACGTGCTAAAGAAGGAGGGAGCAGGGCACCCAACAGGCTCTGCTCCCTTCTGTTCTTTCACTAGGCTTCAGCAGCTTCACTACTTTGTTAACAAGGAATTTGAGGTGTCTGTCCTGCCCTATACACATGGCATTCCCACCCCTGGTTTTCCAGAGTGCATCATGAAAGCACTTGTAAGAGGGGTTATTTTTTATTTTACAGACCTAAAATGTTCCTTTTGTTGCAAGTAGATGAAAACCTACATTATGGATACACATATTCCTGGATCTCACATCTGGGATTGTTTTGCACGTGAACCAGGGCGGTGTAGAAAGCAAAAGCTGGGCAAAAGCTGACACCTTCCTATTTATCTGTGTTAACAGTTGAGGTGCCTTAGAGGCACCCGTGGGGTTCAGGTGCCAGGAGGGACGGTCCCATTGTCGTACAAGCCGGTGTGAGTTCAGAGTGAGCCCAGGACACGTGAGCTTAAGCTGAAAATTCCCTTTTCAGGGGAAAAAACTTGAACAGGTCAGCGAAGTTAGCAGGCGAAAGGAGGGGGAGCCCCCTGCCGCTAGGTGGTGATGGCTGACAACGAATCGGCGCCGCACGCCGGGCTCTGCCCCGCGCTGGGTTCGCTCGCTCCGCTCAGGCTGGGTACCGAGTAACGGAGGCCTTACCAAAGAGGTGCGGGTGTCGTTTAATTAAGAAAGCTAGAGAAGCTTATTGAAGACGAGACCAATGAGCGAAGTGTTACTAGTAGTCACACGCAGTAAAGCATCAGCTGTGCCAGTCTCACCACCACACAAACGGAACAAATAATCCACATTTTTTCTGCAGGGAGAGCCAGCCCTGTACACCACCCATTGCCGCTGGCAAAAAGCAGCGTTTTGCACTCGGACAACCAAAGGCTGAGGCACGGCGTGTTGGTGACACACCATGATTTTAAGGCACTGGGACAAAAACACTGGTTTTCCTCTCCCCCAGGCACGCTGCCTCGGCAGCACTGGGCACTGGGACAAAGTCCTCGGGCTGTGGGTACCCACATGCTGCCCTGCACCCCCTCCCTGCTCCCTTGTGCCTGCAGCTCCTGCCCCCCTGCTGAGCGCCTCAGCCTGCTTCTTCCTGACCCCAATTAAGAGACTTTATTCTTATTATAGAAATTAAGTCTGCTTGGAATAAAATGGCAATTTTCTCTTATAAAACGATGACTTTCTGAAAGACATAAGAGGACTAATGCACTCGGCAACAGCTAACGACTACATGCCAAATGGCCCTTTGCTTTTAGCACACCCCCGCCTGCTCCTCCATGGCCCGGCGAGCAGATCTGTGCGCAGGAGCGCGCTGGCCGGCAAGAAGACATTTCTGGTACAGAGCTGTAGGGATGTGCCCGGGGTGCCAGGATCTGCCACAGGGAAGAAAGGCATGGGCAAAAGGATGCAGCTGCAGGAGGGGACCGACCTCCTGATGGCTCCTGCCTGGGGGCTGCTGCACTGCCCATCTCGAGGCAGAACAATTCAAACTATGGTGACTTGCACACAAGCAAGAGACACAGGAATCTGTGGACATGTTACATCCATCACTGTCACATTTACCAGTGCAATACACATATGGTCCTGATGAACCCTGCTGCCCCAACAAAGCTTCAGGAAGCTTTTAAGGTTCCAAATTTGTATTTAAAAGGTGACAGTTTTTCTCCCAGACCATGCTAGATGTTCTAACTATGTTTCAGTCCAGCTGGCAGAGCCCCACTTCCATGCTGGCAGTGACTCCCCCTCTCCCAGTTGGTTCCCCACCCCAACAAACAGCACTCAGGAGCTGGCAGCACCGGAGGAGTGCCCCATGGTAACGTGAGAGCACACCCACAGATCTGCCACTCGCAGAGCAATCCACAGGCAGAACTTTGTTTCTAGGAAGCAATGGTCAGTTCAGATAACAAGAAATCAGTACAAATCCAGTATTCAAATAAACACCAGCTCTGAATAGCTGACCCACTTTGTACATAATCTCGGTACAAAATCTTGACTATGAAATTTGAGGCAGGTTGGTTCCAGTTGGTCAACTTCAAAATGAAGAACACGTTCAAATGGGGCTTAGAGCAAAGGTTTCTTCCAGATTTACCTTCAGGCCAGTCTGCCTTGGTTCTGACAGCGATACAGTGACTGCAATCTTCTGCAAGCATCCTGTTTAGATTATCTGCGGTTCGGTTTGCCATGGAAGTACATGCTGTTGACAGACACAGCTCAAACCTAGCTTCTGAGCACCTTGCTATGAGTATGGTGCCACTTCCTTCTGGCGCTACAGCAAGAACAGCATCGCAGAGCTCTGCTGCAAGCCCTTCCCACCTGTGTGGGTATGTATGGGGTAGTGTGCAGCACCTGAAAATGGCATTGAGAAAGGCAGGTCTACCATGCTAGGATACACGCATCTTGTAACTAAAACCCCAAAGTATTTCTTATCCAATCAACCCACAGTATCTCTGGGCTGCAAGTCAGACCATGCTACCCAAATGTGCACAGCAGTTACACAGCAGTGTGGGTTGTCCCACTTGTGCGAGGAGCTGCAGCAAACATGGCTGCTTGCTACCGAGATGTGCTGCGTGCAGCATTTGCAAACGGAGCCATTCATTACCCCTCTCAGCTCCAGCTCCAAAGAAATGTACCACAAGACCACAAGTTGTCAGCACACTTAACCTTCACCCTTGCACTGAGGATTCAATTCAGAATCTACCTCAAAGTTGTAATCAGCAACAGCGCTCATGCTGTATGTAGAGAAACTCTGATTTCTAGTAACACACAAAAAAGAAAGCTGCGAGCAAAGCCATAGAGTCACTGCAGCAGAACAGCACGCCTCTTTTACAAGTGTGTAATTTCTGGTTGGTAGCAAACTGAAGCGAGGGAATACAAGCAGACAACTGCCAGGTAACACAAGAGAAAACTACACACAGGATACGGGTCTAACGCTCAGGATGCCTGCGGACATGAACAACATAATTGTGTCACTAATTGTAGCTCCTAATGAAAATGGCAACGGGGTTCTTGGGAATTGGACAGACTCACATAACTTGTTATTTTAAGTAAATACCATAATTGGTATGAAAATCCAGCAAATAAAATATGAAAAACAGTATGAACTACCAGTCTTTTATGGGATGGAAAGAATTATCCACAGCTATCCAAGGGCTAGTTTGGCTTTCATACACTTGTATATTAACCATGAGTCACTTGACATCAACTTGCCTCCACCTCATTGCAAACATAGAGGTTTTGTTAGTGGCATTTAAGCAGACAGCAGGTATTCCATTGTGTGGAATGGAACGAAATAGTAGCCTTTTGCTTAAAGGAGGGAAAAATTCGACTCATATTGATACAAAGCAAACAGGGTGAAGAAGACATCAGCAACTGTATGGAAATGAAATACTATAGGCAAGAGCAACAGATTATATCTCTGCTTCTAACAATAGAGGCAACCAGTCCTGATCCTGCCAGCAGACCACAGTCCGTCCCATTCACAATGCTCTGCGTAGCTCTGCAGGGAACAAGGTGGCTCCTGACAGCGGGATGCTCCCATACACTTGGCAAGCTTCACGACACATATGGAAATGACTCAGCAGCTGCACTGACTTTGTGCCCCATGCCCTGATAGAGCTCCAGGGAGCTCGGCTGCCATCACGAGCCTGCTGTGATGGGGCACCTCCAGTCTCAGCTTTGTTTTCCACACTCAAAAAAGCAGAATAGCCATTGCTCCTTTGAACACCAAGCACTCTTGATAGAGGTTGCTACAATTGCAGCTGCTATTGCAGGGCATCCAATAAGCCTTACTGCCTTGTGGTGGAGTGTCCAGGTAAGTGGCTTGTCCATTATTACAGATAAACTGAGATACCAAGACGCTAACACAGTAAATTAGCATCTGAATGGAAAAAATGGGCCAGTTGTTTTCAGTTTCCTTCCTTAGCAGATACCAAACACACATGGGAGTACGGAAGGCCCAACCTAGTGGCTGCTTTAGATTTAAAATGTGCTAACTCATTTTAAGAAATTTTTAATACTTCTCCATTAAACCCCATGTGAATCTTCAACTTCTAAAACTGACATCGATGCCAGGGCTCTGCAGACCTGCCAAGAGCTGGCAGCTAGCTGGCTGCTTCCTTTGCCGAAGAGGATTTACTCTGAATAATGTTGGCTGGAGGTGGGAGACCTAATTCTATTTCTGGCTGCGCTGGTATAAAACCAGAGCAACGCTCTATGCAAAAGACAAATGCAATGGTGTAAAGGGATTGCAGTGGGAGAGAACTTGGCTCAGAGGATCTGTTGGTCTATTTCTTTCAAGGACATACGTGTTTGGAAACTGCTGGGAATACCAAAGGGCTACAAAAATTTCCAGTGGAAAAGTAGCATTGCTTTCAATAATCTTAGCTGCTGTGAATAAATGCAATGAGGATACAGTTAAGACTGTATAATAGTCACCCAAAAAGGCTGTTTGCAGTCTGTAAAGCAATATGCCCCTAAGTGTTATGGGTAGCACGCGACTGCTGTAGCAGCAGAACAGGCAAAATATATTGCAAGCTGAAATTCCCTTTTTTCTCTCTAAGCAGAGCTCTCCCAAGCACTTAAACTGAAGTCACTGCCATAGGAAAATGCCTCTCAGGTGTTTATTTGCACTGTGTAGGTTCCTTCTGTTGGTTTGTTTTTACAAAAGGAAGGTATTTCTCTTCAGGCAAATGCACAGAAGGATGTTCCAAATTAGCTGCACAGTTACAACATCACACTGTGAGGCCACCTAAAAGCCTGCTCTGGGTGCACACACAGCACATGGAGCAGCTGGCGGTGGTGACTGCAGGAAGCACTTCATGCACTTGCTCTCCTCCCCAGCGCCTTGTTGTGGGCCTCGAGAGGGGACCTTGGCTGAAGGCAGCAGGGCCATCCCACCACAGCTGTGCTGGCCCTGACAACCGGAGAGACCACCACGAGGACAGAGCGGGACGTGAGACCTTCTGTTCCCCACCCCGATTGCTTCCACTATCAGGAAATTAATAAAAATGAATACAATACAGGAATACACAAAGGACTACAAATGTCCTCTTTGTTGTATCTGATTTGGACCTGGAGTGTTTCCCAGCTTTGGTCTAGCCACTCGATAATCTGAAGCGGGGAATGCTACATAAATTACTCATTATTCCCACCAGATGAGCTGTCAAAGGCTGTGGAAGCAAGTTCATGTGCACGTCACCCCTCTCTGGTCGCTCTGTACTCTTCCTTACTTTCCCCTCTGTTGTCAAACACTTCTGTCTCGAGGCACAGAAGGGGAGAAGAAGGGAGGAAATACAGAAACCCTCCACCGAGTGTCTTTGAGTTCTACTTCTGAACAAAAAAGCAGAAGGGTGCAATAGAAGCTGAAGCAGTTGTGCTCACCACTAAGCAGCCTCCCCAGCCCCACTGCACGCTTGGTGTTCCCAGTGGCACATCTGCCCAGTGCGAGGCCCACAGGAGAAACACAGATAGAGCTCCCCTGCTGCCAGAAGTGATCCTCAAGGAGAGCTAATGCATCCCTGGAGCAGTGTGTTTCTATTTATTTTCAAAGCAAATCACAGCGGTCGGAGCACTGCACAAACACTGTGTGTGAATGCTGCATGGCAGCAGCCAGTCTGCACAGCACACCCAGCAGCTCCAGCCTGCAGCTCCCCATCCAGAGCTTCACCACCACTAAAGGAGTCTCTCACTTCTCTTCTCCTCAATTAATCATCATCTTCTGACACCTCCAATCAGTCTCCAGAAGTTGTATTTCTGTCTGTCACCCATCTGAAGTGTGTCCTGTTTGTTGTTGCTCCCACATTACAGACTCTGAGCGGCAGAGAGCTGTTGGTCCCCAAAGCATGTTTCCACATATGGTTCTGCCCCAAACACTGGGAAGCACTTGGAGCCCCGAAAGAGAAAGCCCAGATACTGTGTGGCCCTAAAAAACTAAATGTCATTTCAAGTTTGTGAAAGCTTCCTGTCATCACTCTTGGGCCATGCCAAAAGCCCGGAGCGAGCTGTGCCTGGAGTTAGGAGAGATGAAGTTCACACCCTGGTGCCTCAAGTTACTCTCGTGTGCCCCACCGAGCCCTCTGGCACTGCACAGCATGCTGTGTTTGCACACTGTGTGCCAGCAGGCCCCAGGGCCTCAACGAAGGGTGCTGGGCACAGTCCTGCACCGTGGCACCCAGGACCCACCTGGCACCACACCACCCAGGCACTGGAGCACCGAGGGGATGTTCAGCTCCAGAGAAGACCCACCGTCCATCCCATCAGCACAACCAAAATGTCCAGGTGACAGCTGGAGCTGTGCCATGCAGCCTTCCTCAGTGCAGAAGCAGTGCAAAATGCAGACACCTGTTCTCATGGACTCCTCTGCGAGCTGGCTGGATGCTTGACAGCTCCAGACCATGCAGAACAAAGAAAAAATGGAGATGGGAAGGCCCTGCAGAGGTCATTGAGTCCAGCCCTCATCCCCAAGGCAGGATCAATTTTCCCCTCATCATTCTTGGCACATAGGAAAGGAACCGAGAAACTAAACTGTGGGGAACTGGGGTAGGCAAAGTCTAACTGTGAAAACACTCTGCTCAGGAATTGGACTCAATGCACTTATTCCAAAAAAATGAGCCACAAAATCAGTATCAGAAAATCAACTCTCTTTTGAAAACAAACAAATCTGGAAGCTTTAAAATTCAGGATATGTTTTAAGAACCATTTCATAATCCTTAGTCACCTACACAGTCATCCAATGCGGAAACGCATCATATCACACCCTAATATGCAGTATGCAAATATTTTTTGTAATCTAGTGCTAATGATACCAAATATTATTAATATCTCATTTGGCACACTATTGCAAAAATAATATTTAACAACGCATTAGCTGTAGTTGTAGCAAGTGATGTATTTAGCTAATTGTATGCAATTAAGTTAGAATTAAAAGGGGATGTTTCATTATCTTCCCCACTTTTCGCCAAAAATCTAAGCAGGAAATCCAATAAATGAAAGCTGCTGGAAAATCCCATGAAGCATCAAGCACTGGAAGATGAATATGGCACAAGGCATCGTGTGTTGTTCTTCCAACTACACTAAAAACCCCATCAAGGCTTAGAGCTACTGCATCACTATAGCAAAGGAAATGCAAAGGAAAAATCACACACACAAGAAGAAATGGCTGTATCTGAACAGCACAGGGAACACAGACACAATCCCGCATTTAATTTCGTATAACTTTTCTCTGTATCACACATGTATTCCTTGTGCTTTCATCAAACCTGGCAACACACGTGGGCAAAAGCCTAAATGTTACAAAAGGCTGCATGCTCGTGTTAGGGGTTTGCTCTTTGCTTCAGCACAGTGATTAACAGTTTGAGAACATTAAATGCTGGGATGTGCAGGGGTGGAGGGCCGGGAACTCCCCCCTCACAGCTCCTTGCTGCAGTGAGGTACCAAAAGGATTTCTTTGTCGGCTTTGCTCCAACTTTGCACTTGCAGTACTTGCAGCTCAGTAACAAGGATTTTGTGCATACAGATTTGGCCACTTAGAAAATATGCAAACAAGGTATCTGCACTCACACACAGACTGAAATACAGCTGCTCACACAGCACTGTGTTTTCCCTCTACTTTGGGAGCAGCACAGGCCCCTCAGAACGCAGGCATAGGAAGGTTGGGCTCTGCATTCTCTTTTTTCCTCCCAGGCCAGCCCTGGCCCAGCTCCCATGACAGCCACACGTGCTATCAGTGCTAGAAGCAGAGCTGGATCGACCTGACACGCCACACATTTAACAACACTAGTTTTAGCATAGCACTTTGGCAACGTGTCAAGACTTTCCTGAAGACTCCAGCTGCTGTTTCTCCTGTTTCACTTAGCACTCACGCAAACAAAAAGTTTTGGTGACACATTCTGACTTCTGTATGCACATGGCTCTTTCCTTCAATGCTTTGGAACAATTCACGTCCACCCCTTCCCATGGTCCAATGTGCTTGAGAAGCCGAGTTTGCTGGTATTTGGGCCCCACTGCCTGCCCCAGCGACTTCCCCAGGCATGAGGAGCAGCAGATGTCACAGCCAACAAGCTGCTTGCCTGCTGCTGGCTGCTATTTCCAGCCTAAACTCACTGAAGACTTTCTCCAGGTACATAGTTACAGCCTGTCAGAGAAATGGGGTGTGATGGGGAAGTACGGGCAGAGGCAAACCAATGCCCATCCCTGTCCTCACCTGCTGAGGCAGACTGCTTGGGCCTGTATGACTCACAGTGCTGAAAACCAAGTAAGCCTGGGCACAACCTCTCTGTTGAGCTGCACCCCATAGTGCAGTGACCTGCTTGTGGCAGAGGGAAGCCCCCACTCACCAAGGCCACGGCACTTGGCACCCCCAGCTCCCCTGGCACATTCCTCAGTACCCTGCCATCCTATGGTGGCAACTCAGTGAAGCGCTGCCACAATTTAAATAGTGATTTGCATTTCATTAACAATGACAACATTTATTTTAATAGAGTTAAATCAGAGTAGCATTTAATTTAATCTTAACAAGATAGTTATTAAGCTAACCAAATATCAATTGATCGTTGAAGAAACCACATTGTGAAACAAATACGTTGAGAAATAAATCTTGCTGCCAGGCCATTAATGCAAAACCACATAAATAATAAACGTCTAATTAGGTTCTCTCTTAATGAAAAGCTCCAACTGTTCGCTCTCTGGGAGGACCACCGCCTCCTGACGTTGTTATGGGAGATAGATGCTGGCGCTGAGCATTATGCTGACTGACAAAAACCAGCAGGTGCCTCCCAAGGGACTCTGGTCCCTGCATGACATCTCACTGGCCCAGTTTCATACTACCTCTCCATCCCTGCTCAGGAACCCAGGGATCCCCATCCCAGCCAGGGCACCAGGAGCAGGGCACACATCCACCTTGCTGGCACTGCCCTCCCATGCTCCAGCACAGTGGGCAGTGCTGCCCTGCAAATCAACCTGGGTTGGAGGGGCAGGAACTGCCTGCTACAACAGATACAAACATTTCCTTTTCCAGTATGGCTAAGGATGTGTGATTTTAGTCCATTTGTACATGTGGGTATCATTTTCAAGGGTTTGTTTGTTTGCTTATTTAAACACAGATCTCTTGCAGGGAGTTATTTTCATAGCTTTTCTGACCATCTGCTCTGTCCAGCTGCATAAAACAGACCAAAAAATTTCACCCAGGCAACTTGGAACTGAGCCTGAAACTTCTGCTTACAGCATATTATATTACAGGCAGTCTTGATTTAAAGACTTCAAGTGATGGAAGACCCACTGAATCCCTCCACAAGTCGCTCTGATGGTTAACTATGCCCACCATGAAAAATGTGCACCTTTTCCTGAGCCCAAATTTGTCTGGCTTTAATGTTTATTCACAGCCTGTTCCTATGCCTTTTTGTGCCAGGTTAAAAAATCGCCAGCAATCAGAAATAAATTATTTGGTCCTGAAGCTACCAGAGGATTAAGGTATAAACAAATTGAGAGCAGACCAAAGCCATTTGTCCATATGCAGACAACTGCCTTCTTGGCAGAGCTCAACAGCCCCAACCCCAGCTACTGCTGTGGGAGAGGACAAGGGCTCTGTTCCTCTCTACTGGCATTGTTTTTGGAGGGACACCGCAGCAATTTCAAGGAAACGAGGTCAGAAAGCTGGTTTACTAAAGCAAGAGTGTGCCTCCAGTAGAAATTTCCCTCTTCTGTTCAGAATAATCCATACCTTCTATAACCCCTACCATTATGGTAAACACCATGGCTTCACAAAGGGCAAGTCATGCCTGACAAACTTGGTGGCATTTTATGATGGAGTTACAGCATCAGTGGATAAAGGAAGGGCAGTTGATGTCATCTACCTGGACTTGTGCAAAGTGTTTGATGCTGTCCTGCATAGCATTCTGGTCACCAAGTTGGAGAAAAATAGATTAGATGGATTGACCACTTGCTGGATAAGGAACTGGCTGGATGGTTGCACTCAGAATGTTGCAGTCAACAGCTCAATGTCCAAGACTGGTGACAACTGGCGTTGCTCAGGTATCGGTGCTGGGACCAGTGCTATTTCACATCTTTGTAGGTGACATGGACAAATGGCCCCTTGGCAAGTTTGCAGACAACACCAAGCTGAGTGGTGCAGCTGACACTCTAGAGGGAAGGGATGCCATCCAGAGGGACTTGAACAGGCTTGAGAGATGGGCCCATGCCAACCTCATGATGCTCAACAAGGCCAAGTGCAAGGTCCTGCATCTGGGTCAGGCAATCCCAAGCACAGATACAGGCTGAGCAGAGAATGGCTTGAGAGCAGCCCTGAGGAGAAAGATTTGGGAGTCAGCTGATGAAAGATTCAAAATGAGCCAGCTATGTGCACCTGCAGCCCAGAAGGCCAACCAAATCTTGGGTTGCATCAAGAGAAGTGTGACCAGCAGATCGAAGGAAGTGATTCTACCACTCTACTCTGCCCTTGTGAGATGCCACCTGGAGTACTGTGTCAAGCCCTGAGGCCCCCAACACAAGAAGGACATGGAGCTGTTGGAGTGGCTCCAGAGGAGGGCCACAAAGATGATCAGAGGGCTGGAGCACCTCTCCTATGAGGACACAATGAGAGAGCTGAGGCTCTTCAGCCTGGAGAAGAGAAGGCGCTGAGAAGACCTGAAGAAAGCCTACAGGAAAGCTAGGGAGGGACACTGTAGAAGGGCATGTAGCAACAGAACAAGGGGAAATGGCTTCAAACTGGAAGAGGGTAGATTTAGACTAGATATTAGGAAGAAACTCTTGACTGTGAGGGTGGTGAGACAGTGTAACAGGTGAGATTGTGGATGCCTCATCCCTGGAAGCATCCAAAGGCAGGCAGATGGGACTTCAAGCAAACTGGTCTAGAGGGAGGTGACTATAGTGGGGAGGAGGGGGGGGCTAGAACTAGATGATCTTAAAGATCCTTTCCAACCCAAACCATTCTATGATTCTGTGATTATGGTGGGGCAGCAATTGTAGCTGTTCCACACCAAGGCACAAAGCCTCAACTGTAAGCATGCATCTACCAGTGTGAGACAATCTCATCATGGGGTCAAATGCTGACAGGAGAATTTTGGGGCTAGCTTGGTACAGCTTTGCTTTACAGCATTGCAGCAGTGAAGCCCTACAGCCCAGCACAACCATGCCCCAGCTGTGCCCCCCAGGCCAGGCTGCCCCTGCCTCTTCTCACAGCACTAAGCAGCAGCAGCAGAGCTGCTGGGTACACGCATCCTTAATCACAATAAAAGCAGCAGCCAGGGTTTGTTGGTGTTAAGTTACACTGATCAGAAGCTGTGATTTCTTAGAGGGAAGCAGGTGTTTTGGAATATGATCTATTTTTTAAGGAAGATGTGATAAATACTTTTGAGCTAATTATTTTGTGCCAATCATCCTGCTTTAAGGCAAATAGTTTCCAAGGAAGATTTCACCCCAAATTTTAGGCTCAGTGATGACCCTAGGGCAGGATGGGTGATGGCAGCAAAGCAGCCATCCTGCACCAGGTGACTCCCAACCAGAGCTGCAGTCTTACACACAGGCAACATGTGGCCACCTACACTTGTCTTTCTCTTGCTGTTTTCCAAATGGGAATGGGATGAAATGGGATGAAAATTAAGCAAATAAGAAGAAAATATTCTGGACTTTGTGCAGTATAAATAGCTGCTGATCACCAGCTGAAATGGCCCAGGGATGCATGTGGGCACAGGGGTGTTGCAGGCTGGGAGAAATGTGTGCCAAGGAGCAGGCAAACCCACGTCAATCCATTCACAATGAGGAGATGTGGTGTTTGTTAGACTATCTGTGACCTCTGAGATGACCAGCACCCAACAGGTTACAGCAGGGAGAGCCCGCAGCGCAAACACTGCCAGCATGTCCCTCATTCACAAAAGAATCAATGATTAACTCCCTCTAATTAGGTGCCACTCCCATTCCACTTCTGTGCTTGGGGTTCTCAAGGGGCCGAGCTGGCAGCCTGCAGCCTTAACAAAGCAATCTCTGCTCTGCAGGACGAGGTGCGACTGGACCAACACTACCCACCCTTTGGCTGTCGTGGTGATGGCAGGTGAAAAATTCACTTCCACTGTTTACTGTCCTGTGATAAATTTTCAATAAAGAACAATAGAGGGTTGGGTTTTTTTCCCTCCTGTAACAGCAATTTAAAAAATCACCCACAAATCCTCTCCCAGTTCCTTGCCACAGCCCTGCAAGCCCCCTCACCAGTGCCCATCAGCATAGGAGGGACAGGCAGGAGGGGAGGAGGGCTCCATCCCTTGCAGCCATGCTTCACCACTACACAGAGCTGCCACACCAAAGCCATTTTCCCTCTGAAGATGTATTTCTATGTTTCCACTCAACTATGCTACTATTTTTTCCAGTGGCAACCCTAAAGACCGTGTAGGAGGGACAAGATAGAAAGCTTAAGAGGATCAGATTGCAGGCCCCCGAGGGAACAACTGAAGAAAAGGGTAAACGTGACACTTAGGAACACTGTTTAGAGGGTATGGTGTGATGGGTTGATGGTTAGACTAGGTGATCTTAGTGGTCTTTCCAACCTTTTTGTTTCTGTGATTCAATCTCCCCCTGCTCTGCAGCTCCCAGCTGCCCAGGAGGTCCACTGCAGCTCAGCTGTGCCTTCTGCCACCAGCAGCCCTTTGACATGCAGTAGCTTGTGATATGTGCTGCAAGAAACTCTGCAAGCTGAGGGCACTGTACTGGGGCTTAGCAATCATCTTCTTTTTCCAGGTCTCCCTTTCAAGGTTTCCTAAAAGTTGCTTGGCACAGCATTTCATTTGCCAGGTATAACCAGTTCGGAAGAATAAAGGAGAAAAGAAAAGCAAAGCACAGCAAGTGTGCAACAATGTTACTGTGAGCTCAGAAGATGTTAAATGAATTAATTTGATTCATTCTTAAATTTAATTGGCAAGATTTAATGGTTCACATTGAAAGCATGAATAACTATTTTGTTCAATGAATGACTATAGTTTAGTGACTCTTGATGTCAGTGTATTTTGCCCAGGGTAAAACTTGCTATATGAATTATTCACTGCTGGGTGGAATGAATGGGCCGTGCTCGTAAACAGAATGCCAACTGTGGTTATTTGACATGACAGGGCACACTTGATGCTGACAAAGGACAATAGTTAATTTACAGTGTGGTACTGGGGCTCAGTCACTCTCCTTAAGATCTTTATAGAAAGCATGGCACTTTTTGTCATGTACTCCACATTAAGATGGATTCTGTGTGCCAGAAAACACTGAAGCATAGCTCACTTTTAAAAATGTTCACTAGTTTAAAGGCAAAAACAAAAACAAAAAACAAACAAAAAAAAAACCCTACCTTCCTGTCTTGTTTGGCTGAAACATTGCTTCAAAGAAAATGTGTTTAAGAGCAACTTAAAAATAAACGGAGGAACGCATCTATATATCACTGAAGCATCTTGTCATAGATGCAATAGTTGATAGCTATGAGAACCTCTCCTTGATATGAAAGGATTTGGCAGTCTTGCACACAACAGGATCTCGATCTGGGAACAACAGCACTTGCACCTAAGCTTTTATTTCCAAGACTGGGAGAAAACAGACCAGGCAAAGTTTCTGCACTAAAGTATTCACAATGAGCAACAGGAGCAGGGCATTTTCCCAGCCTTCTTAAAAAGCTGTTGTTTTAATGCAAGCCATTTGTAATCTGGAAAGACAGAACACAATTCAGCCTGATCTGACAAATGGGCCACAAAAGTTTACTTACGCATAATAATGATACATTCATCTTTACTTTACTCTTCCCAACTGCATGCTTATTGCAAACATCTGTGTTGCTGAAACGACTGGCGTTACAACTCATTTATATGGTTTAAAAACAGTGATAGATGAAAGCGGGAGGGGGAGGGCTGCGAGGCTCTGTTTCCTCCAGAGTTTCACAAACAAATATTTGGTTTCATCTTGGAGCTTTTTTCTGTGAATGGGCTGAGTCACTGCCCTGGCGCATACAGAAATAACTGTATGGGTAACTTCCAAACCTGTAACCCAGCACAGATCCCACGTCTGCAAGCCCTGAGGTGATAACACACCTCATACCTGGAAAAAAGGCTGAAGGAAAGACCACCAAAAGGCAGCTGTTTCTCTCCCATCAAGCACCATGCGCTGAGAGCAGAGCCATACCCTTCCGTTCCATGGGTCCACAGCTCCCAGCCACGTTCCCCACCCCACATGTCCCCTACAGCACCTCAGCTCTCAGTGCCAGCCTCAGATCCAAGCATCCTCTTGCCTCACGTCCAGCTGACAGGCTTTCTATCAGATTGCAGCATGCTGGGGATGGTGCTTACCCCTGAAACAAGCCTGCCAGATGGCCATACTTCCACCCCTCTGGACTCCGGAGGGTTTGGCACAAATATTGCTACACAGTGCTGCGCAAAACAGTGCAGCAAGAACTGAAAGGCAGTTTGCATGGCTAACAGTGAAACGGGCCATTTCTCTGTGGAACTCTGACCTGCTTGGTATTACGTAGATTTGTTTCTGTGCCTGTGCCCAGATCTCACTTCCGTTTCACAGCAGCACACAAAGTCTTGAATTTCTGCACTGCCATTTGGCAAGTGTATAACATTCCTGGGGATTTCAGATGGAGGTTAGCGTCCCAGCAAGGCTCCTCTCCTCAGACACCAGGATAAATGTATCTGTATGCCTTCATACAGAGTCATGTATCTGACTGCCTTCATTTATGGCACAAGATTGTAAACTCTTCATAGTCACAAAGAACATCGCAGTGAGCCTCCAGCCAAGCTGACTGGGACATGCATTTCATGCCCCACGCTCCCAGTAACACAAAATGCAAGCCATGCAACTTAAAAGAAAAATCTCCTCTAGTTACAGATCCCCCCACCCATGGTGAGCTGCTCTGGGTCCTGCAGGAGCCCGCCTGCCTGCCACACACCTCCAGCTGCAGGAGAGAGGAGGGAAGGGGGAGGCAGGGGTGGGAGAGGGAAACAGCTCACAGAAGGAACAATAGGTAAAAAGAATGCAAAGTGTAAATAAAACAAGCAGTCTGCTTTCCTTCCCTGGTTAATTTTGGTCCCTGCATTCATTTAAAAAAAAAAAAAAAAAAAAAAGCCAGAACTGTACAGCAAAGGATGAGATTGCATGAGGAGAAAGATCTGAATGAAACGCTGTGTCTCTGATGCTTTCCCGTGAGTGTGCTCTGCTATCACAGGCCACTTGTAGGAGAGCAGAGGGAGAGCAGCTCACAGTGCTTATGCAATGGTGTGAGTGCAGGGTGCCCGAGGAGAGCCAACTCCTCTCTAGCCCTTTCAGAAAGAAGAGCCTGTGCTTCTGAAGCCTCCAATTGAGAAGTCATTAACTTGAGGTATGTTTTCCAAACCCTCCTACTTTATTTTGCAGGGCTGACTGTTGCAGACTGAAGAATGCCTCGCAAATTTTTCTCTTTCAGTACACTCTGGCTTTTTATTTTGTGTAGACATTGGTCCAATTTCAGATTATTTTGTGTCTGGAATGTCTGCAGAATTCAGCTTGTGAGGCTGTCACAAGGCAAGCCAGGCATTTCTGAGGGAAGTGCTTCTTGACACCAAGGACATTTTACAGAGACCTGTACCCTGGTGTGTGCATATTATCTACCAAGACTGACTGCAAGCCACAGTCCTGGATGTTGTTTGTTACAGTTTCTACCAGGCCTACAATCTGCCATGCACAGAAAATCCATTTCTTTGGGGGAAAAAAAAGAGCTACAGAGCTTTCTTTGCTGTCCCTCTGATTGCAGATGTATTACCAGTTAATACAATCATATCATAAAATACAAAGACAGCAGTAATAGGACATGTTAAAAACTAGTGATGCAGCAGGCTTCTGGATTGCTAAGCAGTAACTCAGCAGCACTCTCTTGAAGCAGAAGCACAATGAACTCTGCCATTCCCTGCTGCTTTTCCCACTATCCCACAGAGCACATCCTTAGACGAAACATGGAGAAGGCATAAGAAGCACACCTTGCCATCCGTGCACATGCAAGCACCAGTCATCTGAGGGCCTACTGGGAAGAGAAAAACCCAGCTGCTACCTTACTTCACAGCCCATGGGGCCACTGCTTGGATCGGATTCTTTTGAAAGACACAAGTTATGTTCATCCCATAATTTAATCTTTCTGTATTCGTTGCATTGCACAGGAACATCATCCCTTTCATACATGGATTCAATAGGTCCGCGCAGTAAGAGAATCAAGCCAGAGTTCATACTTCTGAAGAAGCTCACTACACTGACTGGCAGAGCATGCTCAGATCTGTTTACCAGCTGCCTCACAGCAGCATGAGGGTGTCTGCAAGTAACCGCAGCAGCGCTCACCACACCAGCGTTATTGCATGTGGTGCTCCTAGCAGCAGGAGCTGGTGCTGCTGACTTTAGCTCACAGCTCATCTACGTGGAGATCCACATTCAGTTGCACACTTCTATGGCATGTCCAGGTCCCTCTGGATGGCATCTCTTCATTCTGTTATATTAACTGCACTATTCAGCTTAGTGCCATCAGCAAACTTGCTGAGGGTGCACTTGATCCCACTGTCTATGTCACTGATAAAGGTGATGAAGAGCACTGATCACAAGATGAGCCACTGGGGGACACCTGGTGACTGGCCTCCAGCTGGACACAGAGCCACTGACCACAACCTCTGGTTAACACCATCCAGACAATTTTGTATCCACCAAACAGTACAGCCTTAAATCCATCTCACTCCAATTTAGAGACAACAACGTGGTGCAGGACCATATCGAAAGCCTGAGGATGTCCCTCAGTATCCCCTCCTGGCTTCAGCTGTTGCTGAGTGAAGCTGTCAGGGACACACCTCCTTATCAGCACAGGGAAATGGGTTTGGTTCAGATAAACCCAGGGGCTGGGCCTGCCACTAGACACTTTGGAAGCAACCCTTCTGTTCAGCTTGTTAGGAAGTGAGCAGGGACACTCGGGAAGGTGCCAATGCAAAGGTCTGTAACATGCCTGCATGTGCGCACACACACATGAAGTGTGAATTCCTGTCCCCCAGATTTGCTGATTCACTTGGCCTCTAAGAGGTGATAGCACTATGAGAGCTGCCCAGCTTCTCACAAATTCCCTGTCCTTCCTTCCTTGTTCCCAGCTGTCCCAGGCCCCTCGGTCAGCCGTCATCCCCTCATGCCTCTGTCCCATCTCCCAAGCATCTGCCTGGAGCACCAACGCCAAAACAAACACACAAGATACAGCAACGTTTCTCAGACTGTTACAGAACCTATTTTAACAGATGACTGATGTCTCTGGAGTAATGTGTGTGGGAAACAGAGATACACTTCACACTTATAGGAAGCTTTGAAAATGTGATACTTCTAGGAATATAAATGACACAGGTTTAAGCATGTTGAGGAGTCTGTTTCCACCCTGCGTCATTTACTTGTGCTGTATTTCAGCAATGCTCATCTCTACAATAAGTACTTAGATGGCTATCTGAAAAAATCTTCAATTATGTTCATGAATATGGATAGACCCTGGCTGATGATTACAGGATTTTATTCATGCAGGCAAAGGACAGTTTGTTGTTCACATCCACAGAAAATATTTCAACTGTAAGCATCAGTGGGTGCAGTTGTGCATCACATACTTAATGTGCCCCCTGTGTCCAATGGCTACCTCTGAGCACCCGAAACCTTTCTCAGGCAGATCTATCGGCTAGTCTTCTGCTATATTTCCTTTAGCAGGAAGTGAGCCATCAGCTGTAGAAGGGACATTCGCAAGTGTGAAAGCAAATGAAACTGTGGGGGAGGAAGAAGAAAGGAGGACAAAGAGTGCTTTACTGAAGGTGTCAGGAAAATACTATTACTACATAGGATTCTCTCAACAAAACAATTCATGCAGAAAGGACGCATCAGGGAGGGTATGCACAGTGCTGTGATCTTCAGGAGTGGAGCTTAGAGATTATGTGGATTTGGGCTGTTTGCAAATATCATGCAACACACTCTTCCAAAGCTCTATATTTCAACAGACACCCACTCATCAAGATAACGTCTCAATTTGGTGAAATCTGATAATTTAGTTCTTGTCATTTGTAACTGGAGTTCAGAAGCCACAACAATATTTGGTTAAATAAGTGCTGTTTATTTCCATAAAAGCCTCTGTCCACTTTTGCCTCTTTCAGAGCAGAACTCAAGGTCTGCCAGTGCAGACAGACGACACTCATCTCGGCCGTGCCCTGCATCCGTGCAGGGAGGCCACTGACTGAGCAGCTACCCAAAAGAGTACACTTCTGGAGAAATCCAGAAGACAAAAAGCAGCCCATGTTGCTCTCTCCTATAAAGAAGGGACACAGTGTATGAGAAGAGGTTTAATGTCATGTAGATTGAGAACTGCAGAAGGTGGGAAAAAGCATTCTCTAACAGAAATATTCCTGAAGCTGCTGCAGCAAACCTCTCCGCATGCAGAGCTTGCCGTGGGGGCAACTCGCAGCCTGCAGGGAAAGAGGGCTGGCCTGCTCAGATGCCAGGATGAACACTGGGCAGGAAAACAGGCTGTGCCAAGGATCCACACCTGGGATGTGCACATCAGCCCTGTGGAGACCAACACGTACACTAAGGATGCTGCACATGACCTAATTCACAAGTGTAAATATCCACCTGTGTGCAGATTCAGGACCTTTGCACTTTTTTTCCCAATGGCATTGAAACTGCTATGACTGTAGTGCAGACGAGGGATTTGGGGCAGCTTCCCACACTGCCCTCCTGCAGGTCTGAGAGCAGCACTTGCTCAGAGACGTGGCTGGTCCAGAGATCGTGGGCTCGCTGCCGTGAGATTCACTGAGCAGAAGGGGCCTCTGATAACTACTCGTAGGTTCTTTATTCTAATGTTTCAATTGCTGCTAAAGCTGCTTCTTGTAAGCTTAAATGTACCTTAATATAATGGTGAATTAGAGTTCACCCAGATTTTACTACAGGTTAGTTTGTAACATCTGGGAGTCATTGAAAACTAATCTGAATAATTACTGATTTTATTACTTTTTTGTCCAAATTACTAAAAATTGTTCCTACTTTCAAGGGAGCATTTACCTGCGTGTTTCTTACTAAGCCCAGCTCAGTCAAGATTCAATGAGAATTATGCCACTATCAGGACATTTAAAATCAATGAGTTGTTACAAGTATTGAGGGCTTTTAATTTGTATTCTTCTCATTACAATGTTCACTTGTTTAACCCCATTTTTGTTATACCCCTTCTGACCTGTTGCTGAGCTATCAGAACTGGAATTTGAAGTAAAATGGATTTAATGCTGTATGGCAACCTATTCAAGCAACACTGGTCTTGATCTTCAGATCAAGTATTTGCTCATATTTTGCCAACTTTCCCTTGCAGAAGGATAATCTGCATACTCTCTGGCCAACGTGTTGGTTGCAGACACACACAGAGAAGCTGTCCAGCAGGAAGCAGTTTTCCTGGGCTCAGCTGATTGCCTGAACCAAGACCACTACTCCTGTGTTGGGAAACTGAGATCTCTTAGCCAATACTGCTGTCTTTTTGTAATCAAATGGAAAAAAAAAAAAAAAAGAGAGAAAAAAAAAAGAATTGTGAAGCTTGGATTTTACCAATGATTTGACTGAACCACAAGCAAATCAAAGGGGAAGATGAAAAGAATTCCTGGGGAAGTATTTATAAACCCACAGGACTGAATGACAGCATCCGAGATTGCTAACAGAGCTAATAGAAGCAAATGCAATACCTTGAGCAGTGACTTTTGAAAGTTCATGGAGAACAGATGAGGTGCCAGAGGATTTCAGAGCAACAAAATACAGTACTCAACTGAGTTATAAAAAGGGGCATCCAGGAATTTACTAACCAATTCATTTAACTTCAATAGCAAGTAAACTATGGAAGGAGTCATAAAGGAGCCATTATGAGACCTTAGAGCAGTCCAGAATCGTAAATAATTGGGTGGGAAAGGGCTTTACGAGGTCATCTATTAATCTCATCAGAAATCTCATAACAGTAAACATTCAGCAAAATATGGTACTCGGATATGCACACGTCAGCTGGTCTTCCTACACATCTGAGGACAGAAACCAGCCTTTATTTTGGGGGGGAACATTCCTTGTGAAAAGCCCATTTTATAGTAGGGACTTTGTTATCTTTTCTGCATGGTTTTGTGTCATTATTGAGCTAAAATCCCCAGAGGTGACAGGAGAAATTACAGCAGCTGGCACAGAAAAATAAAGCTGTTAAAGCAGAAGATCTTCTTTTTCAAATTAATATATTCTCGACAGAGAACCAGGCGACCTATCATCTAAGGGATCAACTCTGATAACACGGGCAGACAAACGGGACAGCAGGGCTGGGCAGGGAGGGAGCTGTGGCAAAGGGAAGTGATAAAAGCAAGCTGCTTCTGCTGAAAAGCGTAGCGCAGGTGACGAGGGCAAAAGATGCCACTTAATTTAGGGTTTAAGGAAGCTCTTCACCCATTAATCAGAAGCTTCTAACACCTTTACTTCCACTTGCGCTTCTGTGATTTCTCATTGCACTGTCATGTTAAATGATGACGCTTCTGTCTCGAGTCCTGTCCCAGCTGGGGCCAGACAACCTCCAGAGGTCCCCCCAGCCTCAGCCCCACCGTGATTCTGACACGGAGCTAGCAGAGAAGTTCAGGAAATGCAGGGAACTTCAGAGCGACTCAGATCAGATTAGAAAAGCACGAAGGGTCTCCTGGTGCTCACCCCATAAGGCTGACCTGTAACTTGACCCCCAGCAGAAAACCGCTCATCCTGCAGCACTGAATGCAGGTGCACCTTAACAGCTTCACCTCTGAAGTGAAATCCCACTCTTTTCCTCTCGCTCACACACAGCTGCTAACTGGAGCCAGCCAGACAAGTTCTGAATTTTGAATAAAGTGTTCTGCAACTGCTAAACTTAACTAGGACTTTGGTCTAGCCACATGCATGTGTATTTTCTCTCTAAATGCAAAATGACACGAGGCCATTTTGAAAGGAATGAAAAAAAAGAACAGAAGTTTACTCACCATTAGATATAGATAGTAATAACCAAAAGCAATAACCAAACCATGTGAGCAAATTGAATACAGACAAACCGCTATGCTAAATAAGAGAGGAACACCAATTATGTGCAGGAGAGCTCTTATTATATGGCATTCTGATTACCTTAAATTATATTTTTTAACAGACATCCGTTTTTATTTTTGCTTCTAAAACAGGTGAAGTTCCTTTCAAGTATTGACGTCAGCTAGCCTCATCAATTGTTCCTTTAATAGCTCAACTACCACTAGAGCCACAAATGCCATGAAAGAGCTAAGTACTCCCTGCACAAAGGGGCTGTGGCTTGTCGTTTCGCAGTGCCTATGCACGGCCTGGTCTTTTACAGCATCGTAATTGATATCGATTTTGTGTGGTAGAGGTCCCTCCTTCCACGCGCTGGCCTTTATTTCCACAGAAGAAAGGAAGTTAAAGACATCATGAGCCATCTTGGAAATAAATCTAATTTTTTCCTTCTTAAAAAAATGTAGTGAATTTAGCACTCATCAGATGCGCTGGATCGAGTCCCTGGCAGGACACCAGCAGGACAGCCAGCCTCCACAGAGGCCTCCCATGCTGATGGCTGCTCTTTTGGGGTGCCTGCTTGGCCAGCACAGCACTGCAGTGACTGCTCGCCATCATCACAGCCCTCACTGATCCCAGAGATCAGATGCTGTGAGCCGAGAGCACCACAACCCAGCCCAGTCCAGCACAGAGCCTACTGGTTCCTTTGGCCATCAGCCGACAACACGACAGGTCACATCTCATCCCACTGCGTCCCATCCTCCCATTATTTCCTGTCTGGTCTTCCCTTTATGTTTTGATCTCTAATTACTACGAAAGCTTCATCCTCCTCTCTCACAGGAGTTCTGGATTGCACTATTTATTTATCACTGCTATTATTTTAAGAAATCCACAACTTGGACATTCATGTCGGGGGGGAGTGGATGCTACCATGAACGCCTGCCGAGGGTTTAATGGAAAACTTCAGGCTGTGCCAGGTTAAACAAGGAAGGTCAAAAGAGCTGCAAAGGCCAGCTGAGTCCACGGGAGCACATGAACTTCTGAGGAAGACAAGAGAAATCTTTTGAAAACACTGCCATGACACTTCTGCTTCCTTCCTGTTTATCTGATGAACTCAGCTGGGGATTTACTTCCAGGTGTGAGGAAGGTTTCTGCCTACAGGCAGTTTCACTTGAGACCACAGAGGAAGTGCTGGAGGCTAATGATGAGCTGGCCTCTTTTGGAGCCC
This sequence comes from Phasianus colchicus, assembly GCF_987193195.1. Lineage (NCBI taxonomy): Eukaryota > Metazoa > Chordata > Aves > Galliformes > Phasianidae > Phasianus > Phasianus colchicus. The sequence goes on from NC_143443.1 coordinate 9,417,947, forward strand.
CCAGTGCCACCAGCGTGGCTCACCACAGCCTTACAGCAGTGCACATCCCAGCAGCTTCCCAAAGCCCTTCACAATGCTTCCAACCCACTCAACACAGATGCTGCTGAAATTTTAGCCCCTGTGCTTCAGTCCTCCTCTGCATCCTGAAATGCTCACCTTTACTGAAGTTTTCACTGCTCACAGATTTCAAAGTGCCCTTTGGTGCTTTTTTATTATAGGTATTGTGTTCATTTAGGACAAGTACCTTCCACGTGCACAGGGATACTGGTTTTAGCTAGCTGATGGACACATTGGTGTTTGAGGCCCAGATGACAGCCAAACGTTTCTGAAGGCCTGTGGAAACGTGCTCTCCCATAAGATGTCCGGTACTTTTTGTTGCAGTCTGGGCTAAAAATATTACAAGTATAACTCAGAATTCTGTCATTCCCACTGCCCATGGGAGCAGGATGTGCAGAGGCGAGGATCAGCAGACATGAGAAGTTCATTCAGGAGTCTGTCTTTACATTCTTAACATGACCCCAGACACTGTGAGCTCTCCACTCAGCTTTGACCGGAACGTTTAACTTTTTCCTGACCCCTCTTCTGGGCTAACAGGAAGCAGGAGTCAGAGCCCAGCCATCACCTCAGTCCTGCTTTTCTGCCGTTCTAACAGCCCTTATGTTCCTGCACCAGGAGTGGCAACACTGTCCATAATTCGGCCGTGCTTTCCTAAAACTTCTGCCTACAAAGCTCAGCAGAAGGCTGCAGCAGGCTGAGATGCCTTGCCTGGTCCTCTGACATACCAAAGTCAGGGCAAACGGGCATTCCCAGTTGCACCTGGTGGAACTGATACAGACTGTCATTCATGTTTTCCAAGGATCTGTCTGCTTAGGTCAGGATATTAACCAAGCCCATCTCCTCTGAAGAGGATACGAAGCAAGAGTCCGCACACATTCTTTCTGCTCATTTTTCTCAATCTAAAATTAAAAGCTCTTCTTTCTGAAGCCTGAAATCTTCCTGATAACCCTGAGGTCCTAAACCAAGTGGCAGAATGATTTGGAATGAGATGGTAACCGTGTATTTAAGATGGAGAAGATACAGAGATTTCATTTCCTACTAATTAATTCTCTACAAGCTGTATAAACTTTCCTTAGTATAAATAAAGTCTTTGTAGACAAAGATGCTTGGGTTTTTCCCCCCTTTGAATTATTTAGAGAAAAAATGTGATTTGCTGTCTCGGCGCTTCAGCTGGGACTCACAAAATTGAGAGTTGTTCTTGTTGCCTTTTGTAGCAACTTCTGCAATGGCCTAGTCACGAAACAAGTGTAAATAAATCTGCAAAGAAACAACCTTGCAAAGCCGGATAATACCGAGCAGTCTCAAGTTTCTACAACAGATTGACACCAGTCTCCAGTACAAATGCCTCCATCTCTTACTACAGACGGGCCATGTGCCTCACTGCAGCACTGTTGGTGCCATTCAGTGGGGCTGTGCCTCAGAGCCTGGGACATCATCTTTGGAGATGAAGCACAAGCAGGGGCAGAGATGACTGTAAGGCCCAGGAGGGCACGGCATGCCACCAGGAGGAGAGGGGAGCACCTCAAACCTGCTCCAGTGGTGATGCAGCTGGTAGCTTGTCTGGAAGCAGGGGCAAGCTCACTGGGGCAGTAAAAACACAGGGGACACTGGGCTAGAAAACATGATTAGAGGGAAGTACCCCTTCCTCTGAGGGCCCTGGAAGACAAGAAGGACCTTATAGTTCAATTTGTGTTTTCTACTTCAAAAGGCACCTGCTGGAATCTGTTTACTAGTAAGAACAGTGCCAGGGAGTCCCTGGGTGTCTCCTTGTGTGCTTGCTTTCAGGAAACATGTAGGGGGTCTACCAAGGGGCCTGACTCAACCTTATTAGAAACTGAATTGCCAAACAGACAAACAAGTCATTACAAACAAGTATAAAAAAACCATGAGAAAGCAGCAGTGTCATCCTTTAAAAATAGTCCAGAGCACTTAATTCCCACTCATATTCAACTGTACATAGGACCAATTAGAAATGCTATTTGCCGTTATTTGTTCTCCTTCATAGCATTAATTCGTATCAGTACATTGCATATTATTTAAGAGGAAGAGTGCTTTCATACATCAGACTTTTTGCCTCAATAATGCCCTATGCCCAAAAATGAACCCAAAAGATTTAAAATGAATATTGGTGATCACACAATTGTATAATTGTTTGAGTTGGAAGGGACCCTTAAAGGTCATCTGGTCCAATTCCCCTGAGGTGAACAGGGACAGGTTGCTCAGAGCCTAGTTTAGCCTGACACTGAATGTTTCCAGGGATGGGGCATCCACTACATCTCTGAGGAACCTGTGCCAGCATCTCACCTCCCTTATCATAAAAACTTCTTCCTTATATCCAATCTAAATCTTCCCTCCTTTAATTTGAAAGTATTTCCCTTGACCTAACACAACACACCCTGCTAAAGTGTCTGCCCCTACTTTCTTATGGCCCTCTGTTAGTGATTGAAAGGTCTCCCCACAACCTTCACTTCTACAGGCTGAACAGCCCTAGCTCTCTCAGCCTGTCCTCCTAGGAGAGGCGTTCCATCTCTTGGAGCATTTTTGTGGCCCTCCTCTGGATGTGCTCCAACATGTTCACATCTCTCCTATACTGAGGATTCCGCATCTGGATGCAGTACTCCAGGTGAGGTCTCACAACACAGAAGGGCAGGATCACCTCCCTCGCCCTGCTGGTCACGCTGCACTGGATGCAGTCCAGGATACAGTTGGCTTTCTGGGCTGCGAGGGCACACTGCTGGCTCATGTCCAGCTTGCCATCCACCAGTACCTGTGATATTTACATATCATTCAAAAAAAAAAAAAATATATATATATATATATATAAAATAAAATTTAAAAAAAACACTCCATGCCTAAATACAGTATTTCCCTACAGAAGTAATAGTCACCTCCTCCAAACAATGTTATTTAGGTCAAATAGAGAAAAAAAAAAAAAAATTGATGCTCAAAGCCCATCAGTATGGGCCCTACTGCTTTCTCCCAGTGCTCTGGAACAGCCCATAGGTAGAGTTCATAGCATGTTGCAGGAGCTCAGTGCTTGAGGCTGGGCTGGTAGCCATAGAGCTGCCTGCTCCTGGACACCTGCAGTACCTCTGGCACACCTAGGGACACGATTTGGAGAGCCATTATCTCAGTGGCAACTTGTACAGGAGACAGTTTGCATCAAGAATAAAATAATCAGGATGTATTTTGTCAATACAAATATCTGCATTTTCTCTGATATAACCTTGCTGAAAAATACTAGATTATCCATCTCTCTTCCTGTTGGTGATGTGTCTGTAATGTGTGACAGCCTCACACAACAGCAAGGTTGCCTCTTTTGTACCACTGCTGCTCAGGACATCCACCAACAGCCCACAGCTGAGGTGACAGTTCACAGCTCTGCTCTTTATTTTGCTTCCTCTCTCCTCCCTGGCTGCAAAACTTGGTCAGACACTAACTGTGGTCTAACTTCTCACCAGCAGTGACAATAGATGTTTCAATACTGTTAGTGCTTCAGTTCATAAAGCCAAATATACATTGGAATCTGATTTCTCAGTTTTCTTTATTAGATACTTTATCATTTGGTCTCTGTTTTCCAACTTGATTTGTTACTACAACAAAGCAATTACGCTCTCAAACAAGACTGTAGTGTAAAACTCCAGTCTGTTTAACCACAGCCCCATGACAGACAAGGCTCAGCAGATGCTAATGTGGCCAGTGACAACAGATTTGTTATGGGTGACACTCAGGGCAGGCAGTGACCGTGCCTGTGCCTCAGCCAGCGCGGCACTGCCTGTCTCACAGCCAGAGCTGCAAGAAATCGGGCAGCTTCCAAATGTTCCAAACTATCTATTTGTTTGATGGTGTCTAAACTCAGCCAGAGGGTTTGCAAGCTTCAAAGAAACACAGAATTTCCTGTTTAAAACAAGATTAAATGCTGCTACACCAGCCACAGCGGCATTGCCTTGATGTCGCCACTCATTTCTCACAATGTAACCACTACACTTGCACTTCCTTTGCACCAGGGTCCCTTTGCTAAGTACCCCTCTCCACAACCAACAGAGATGCACAATCCCCAAATCCAAGCTCTGGGCAGCCGCACGTGGTGACTCCTCAGCTCACTCAGACACGAGGCGCAATGTTGTTTGGGGCCGCCTGGCACCGGCTGCTCTCAGTGCTCAGGCTGCCATTGGGCCCAGCTATGTGGTGGGCAGTGCTGCATGTTAGGGGAGAGGCTCCTCGGCCCCAGAGCCTGGCTGGCCAGGAGGAGAGGCTGCTGCTGGCTGCCCGCCAGCACATATTGCACTGCCTTCAGTATTATGCTCCCGCTGTGCGTCCTGCTCCGCATGGAAGAAACGTGCCGGAGGAAATGAACAGGATTTTGCTTTTAAAGGTATTGTGTCAGGTACATTAACAGCTCTACCATACATGTTACACAGCTCTTCAGAGAGTGCTCGGGTTTCATTTCTGCTGTAATTGTATCAGCATCTTGCTTGGAGCTCTCTTTGGCTTTCCTGCCCCTTAATTTACTTTTCTTTGCAGTCATGTGCTGAGCTGTCTCCTGTGCCCCACTGCCTGCTGAGCCACGGCAAGCACATCACACCAAAGCCTCTTAGTGAGTCACAATGGCTCTTGTTTGCTGTTTGCACTTGTGCAGCAAATGCCAGCTCCGTGTTTAGGACCTATTACTTTAATGATCTCTCCCTTTCAGCCCTAGCAGTTGCTGAGCACAGAGATAGTAAAACTGAAGACTTCTGTGATGGAAAAGCAGTCATTTGCCGGGTTTTAACAAAACCTCTGCCACAGAGGTGGCTTGCAGAAAGCGAGGAACTGCTGCCTAGTTATTATAATGGAGCAAAGTGAAGATAAACCAGCTGTCATCCAAGCAGCAGCGAGTCGTTAGGTGGGACAGCAAGAGGTACCAGATCAGCCCCCCAGCACAGGCACTAGGGGAATGCTGCTCAGCAATTCATCAGTGGCATTATTTATTCTGTGTTTATTTATTCTTATTAGTGAGATACGTGAACTTGACAGTGATCCATAAATGACAAGGAGCTAAGAAGTGTATCGAGTGCTGCATCTATACATCATAAATAGAGGATTTAACACGTTGGAGATGTGTCAGTACGATGGGGTGTGGGCTGCACTGGGAGCAAGGAGCAAGGAGTAAAGTCAGCGCCTGCCAGGCTCACATACCAGGAGCAGGAGAGAGAGGAGGCGGCCACGGCCTGCGGGTGCACTGACTGCAAGGGGACAGTTCTTGGCTGGAGATGCACAGCACCAAGGCAACTGCAGGTCCGTGGGCTCAGGGCAGACTGCAGTGCAGCCAAGTAGCTCCTGGCTGGGACTGCTGTGGCCTCAGGGAGCGGGACATGGGCTTCCTGTGCCCTCACCACAGCCACTGCCCCACGTGCCCTAAGCCCACCTCCTGAGGCTGCAACTCCAGCTCTCCACAGCACTGCTAGTGGCAAAGGTGCAGCTTCCTAACTTGGGCATTACTCCATACTTTCCAGTCTTTAAATCCAGGCACAATCAGTCTCTCAAGAGTAATTATTGACCCCACAGGCACATTACAGCTGCCTTTACTCCCTCTGAAGCAATTATGAGCAGATAGTGTGTTTTAAACAGCAGGGTTATGTCTACACATCAGCTAAGTGACATTTAAATAATTATGCTGGTACCTATGTAGAGATGCTTTTTTTCAGCACCGGACTTTTCTAACTCAGAGAAGGAGGCAGGCAGTGCAGCTCCCTGGGTCCCCTTTGGGCTGGGGGCAGAGCAGGGGCTCCCTGGCAGTGCTCCTGCTGCTGGCTCACCTCCTGGTTGCCCACATCAGTCTGCATGGAGGTGCACGCACTGCCAGAAGGGAAAGTACTGCAGGTACTTCAGATTTTAAACCAACTTCTTGCCTGGGACATTACCTACCTATACCTCAAGAACTTTGATATGACGTTAGCTAGAGCAGCCTGCACCTTAGTAGATTAAGCTTCACTTTAAGTGCCTCATAATCGGAAGGAATTCATGCTTACGTGTTGAGTTTAAAGACAGCTGGGACATGCGAGGCATGCCATGATGCCTGGAGGAGGAAATCACACCAAACTGAAAATCCAGGACACCTTTAAGATAGCTCAAGTAAGGGGGCTACAACTGGCTGCCCCACTATCACTAATCATCCTTACAAATCTATACCTACAAATATCTTGGCTGAAACTGGGGCAGCTGTCACAAGCAGATCACATTCACCCTCTATTTAAATGCTTTGAGAGCCCTGGGTGTCAAGATAGAAAGACGAAAAGCTCCCAGAAGCCAGGCTGTGGCACAAAATCAGCCATCCTGGGGAGAGGGGAAGAGTTATTAAAAGTTAATTGCTCCAGGGAGCTAGCAGATGTTAAATACAGTAATTAATTCAGGCTGAAATACTGCCCTGTCATCGGACAGCAGCAGTACATGAGCAGAGGATGGCCAAGGCCTTACGAGGTGCCTGTGAAAACACTTTTCATCAGGAAAAAATGCAGGAGAACTAAAGAACAGGCAAGAATGCCAAGCAAGAAAGGAGGCTGCCTCTAAATGTATTTGCAACAAAGATCACTTCTTTGGAAAGAGACATAGTCCTAGCTGTAACAACTGCAGCAAGGGGTTTAGCACTGAAATTTTACAAAGCAGCTGAACCTGAAAAGCAGCAAGATGGGAGCATCTCTAGACCAGGGGTCCTTGGTGCTACTCCCCAGAGGACCAGAGAAGGCAGCCAAGGAATCTGCAGCCTACCAGGGTCATTGCACAGAGCTCTGCCCTCCCACCAGCAGCACTCAGGAGGCACAATTCCATAGACACCCAATGCAGAGCTGCCAACCAGAGGGAGGGTGGGAGAGCACCCAGGACCTGCCCCAAATAGCAGGCGGGGAAACATCTGGGAATAGACCCCTTGCGGGTTCATAAGGGCAAATTCACATTAACAAAAGATCTCAAGAGGATCTTGTGGAAGAAATAAGGGCCCCTCCCCCCCTCGATTCTGGCAGTTTCCAGATGGGAAACTGAAATGAAACTTTTTTTGAAATGTTCAGAAACCTTTTGAACCTCATTAGTTTTCATTTCATGTGGCTCTGCACAGAAAAAGTATATAAACCTGCAGCTCTTTTAGATGAAATGATGTAACATTCAGATTATATCGATCGGAGCAGAGAGGGGAGCATTCATCTCAGTAATATTTTAACAAAAGAAGTCATTTTATGCAGTCTTTACAATGCTTTCTTATTTCAGAGGTCATGGGAGCTGCATAACACCAGGTCTTCACAGCCCCAGAAACCAAATTACTTAATTTTGAGGAAACAATACCTGCATGCAATTAGACTCTTAACTTTACTCATGTGAGCATTCTGAATTAGTGCACGGAGAATACTTGCATGCACACACATGTGCACGTTTTGGCAGGGTCTGGTTCTTAATCACGTTAATCTTGAAGCATTGCTTTCTTTGTTTTCAGCAGCAAACGTAGCAAAATTATAACTACACCATCCACTTCGAAAATCCTGTAAAATCAATTTTAGGGACTTCAAGGAAATCAAAGGAAATGTGATAAAATGCTCCCACTTAAATAAAATTTTATTTCCTTTCCAGTAACATATAATATTTAACTAAGAGTTTTAATAAATTCAGTAAAATACGAGCATATTATTAACCTCTTCAAAATGACAATTTACTGTAAAGTCATTACCATTCTGTTCACTCATGTCTGGCCTCTTTGTTTCAAGTCTGTTTTCCCAGCTTACAATATCAGGTCAACAGACTCTAACATAAATGAGTAATGTGTCTGGAATTTTTCCTTGCAACACCAAACCTCAGAGCAAGCAAAGCTAATACGGCCACGCTGTGAACGGGACGGGAAGAGGCTTCAGCTGCACCTCCTCTCTCTGTTCTCCATCCCCTTCCCACTTTCCCTTCAAGAGGCTCATCCACAGGCTTGTGTCTGTCCCTGACTTCATTTCCTCCTCTTGCAGCTCTCACACAGCAGCTGGACTTTTGGAAGTCCAGAAACATGCTTTCTCAGGGTGTAGCAGACAAAAACATTGCAATGCTTCCCACGTCCTCTTTCAAAACCTGCAGTAATGACCTGGGAAGTCTCAAGGCAAGCTAGTTACTGCAAGGTGGGACAGTGACAGATCTGCTTGGATAAAAGTGGTTGTGGTCATTTCTTGGGTGCTGCTCAAGGTAACTCGGTGCAATCAGGGTGTGCCCTGCTGTTCGCTATCTGCTCCAGCTGGAAATGAAAGCCTGGCAAACAGCAGAGTTTTATTGACAGTGCTGGAAGTGTCACGGAATTGGAGAGGAATGTAGATTTCTTTCCTCAGCACTTGAAATTTCTACACCCTTCAGGTCTGGGGAAGCAGGGTGTCCTTCTGAAACTTTCTGTCAGTAAATCTAGTGTTTTATACGGATATTAGCAAATAAAAACCAAGTTGTGTGAAAAATGTCAGTTCTATTTTTGCCAACAAAAATATAACAGGAAATTGTATGCTTAACATATGTGGAGAACTGCAAAACTGAACCACGGATACGTAACCGCTATTATTAAGATTGGTAAATATGGCTCTGGAGGTGAAATGGATAGTGCTGCTGAATATTTTCTTTAATATGAATTCCAGCTACGGTGTCACTTTGCATATGAAGGCAAAGAGAAGACCCTCACAACTTCAGGAAAGAGAATTGTATTCTTACATTTGATCAGGTATTTCACTTTATCTAGTCCCTTATATTACAGTGATGGGAAAACCGGTGTACTGTGGTATCCAAACTAAACAAATGACTTCCTGAATATACCAATTTCAGAAATGCACCAATAGCTTTGATAGTAAGAACATAAAAGACATAAAAGGTCTTACAGACCAAAAACAAAAAAGAAAAATCAAGTCAAGCTGCTAAGCCATGAGTTATTTTAAACCACGTCTGGAATTGGAATGAACTGAAGCCTATCAAGCCCCAAATCTGAATCATGCGAGCAGGTCTCCTTTGGGATACCCTGGAAAGCCCCATACACAAGCTTGGCTGTGCTGAGCAGTGAGTCAGCCGAGCATTCTGCAGCAGGCATGTGGCTTCCCGGGGCCGCTGTGCCAGGCAGGAGGTACAATGGTCACCGCAAGCACATCCACTTGTCCCCTCCTCTGTCATTTCAGCCACAACACGAGCAGGAAGCTGCAAAGCACAGCCTCCAATACTTTTTATTTATTGGAAGATAAAGGGGTTGGAAGTTTACTGTTTGCTCTTAGAAAGTACTTGTTTCTGTCAATAAGACTTGGCATGACATGGAGAAGAATTTCTTCAAAAGCTACAGATTTCCAAAAGCTACACACTTGTGGCAAACCCATGCCTTCAGGCTGCATCCTTAGAAGGAAAAAAAGGGAATGGAGGCAGGAGGTACAGAAAGTCATCAGTGAAGACTTTGGCTCCCAATCCCCATTCCTGTACCCATCATGCAGGGGTGGTGCAATGTTGAACCACAGTGGGACACTGTGGTGGGGAGCTGGTAACAGGACGGCAGCCTCTGATCTCTGCTATTTGGCTTTAGGCTCACACTTACACAAAATAACTTATTTCTGAGCTGACAAAAGACCCAGCAGTTCACCAGCCACCACATTTGTTCAGGTGCCAATAGCAGACACGCACAAATGGAAGTAACCGATCAACTCCAGCAAATCCCAGCTGCCATTCTTTGACATTTACCACCGCAATCCACAGGCAAGTATGGCTGCTCCTACCACAGCCCCCAGTATAAAGTCCTGGTGATGTCCTCAGAAATCCTTACAAAGGCAACCACAAGCACATTTGTACCAGTAGCTTTCTCCTGCCAATAACAGCACAAGAACTATTTAGTCCCTGAGCCTGGGACAAGGCCACGGCTGCTTCAGTGAGGCCGAAGGTAGCCATGCGTGGCCAGGAAGGTGCCCTTCTCCTCCAAACACAGCGAGAGGGCTCTGGGCGTGCTCCAGGCCAAGGGCTACTGATCCGATTCTTTTCAGATGGGTGATGTGTGACTCAGAGGCAGGAGGCTATTTTTAGGGACGGCTTCAGCCAGCTCCAGATGGATGCACAACAGCCCACCACTTCCAGCACCCACAGCAACTCTGGCAGCCCTGCTGCCGACAGAGCAGCATGCAGCGCAGCTCTGGCCGCCGCAACGCAGGCAGAGGCTGCTGCGCAGCGTGCCCAACGCTCACCTCAATCTGAGGGCCCCCCATTGCACAGGTCATCGTCAACAATGCAAGAATGCCTTGGATGGGTGCTGGTTTTTACCTCCCTCCCCTCTCGTCAGCCATTCCCGGAGCCTCTCCCAAGTCACTGTGTCAGCGAGCAGAGCACCGTCCAGCACCGACCGTCTGATGTCCTCTGAGTCAGCCACAGCCGACGAGCCGCAGCTGGCCTGGAATCACTCCAAGGGCTTTTCGCTTAAGTTTTGTTGCACAATGTCATCTAAATAACCAGTCCCATCCGATTTGTTTCCTTCATGGGTTTAAGGAAATCATATTTCACATCGTGAGGTCTCAAGTTAGGGAAACATCTTAAGGTCAGTGTCCAAAACCAATTCAGACAGCAATACAAATAAACATCGATTGGAAAGAGAGACACGCAGTCAGGAAAAAACCCTTTTGCGACTAGACTATCACTTTCAGTAGCATCACACTCTGGAATTTAAGTTTCATCTGTTTCTATGAAAAATATGAAGGAAGTAGCGTATAACCAAGGAATGAATTCCTCCCTGACTGTGCAATGTTTTCCTTCCTGCAAATTTGTCAAGGCGGTCTTTCAGCAAAACTGGCTTAAAGAAATTCAGAGTTTTGGGAGTGAGACTGTGTCATTAAACCTCCTAAGGTGTGCACTGATAACATGTCTGGAAGTCAGCTGTGACAGAGATTGCATTAAAAGCCCAGTACCATACCTTTCTCATTCTTTTTAATTTTACCGTGACAGAGCACTTCTTTTGGAAAGCTGGCATATTTAAAGCAGTTCTACCTTTCAACTTTTAAAAGTGCAGTGTGGTCTTAATATGGCCTTGTTCCCAACAGCATAAAATTTAAATAAAATTTCCAATTACATGGAATTTTGCATTAAAATCAACTCTATCCAAGAGATAGCAAAACCTTAAGACACTCAAAGAGCATGGAGCTACTTCCCACTCAAGCAGCTTGTCTGCTCTGTTGCAGGGGACCTGAGTGACTGCCATCCAATACTGTCTTTTTGGTGCATATTACACTTCTTTTTTGAGATACCACTCTGGAAAGTCTGCTAAATCAGTGGACTGATTTTGCTCCTAATTCTCGAGTTCGTGGTCTGGGAAAACTGCACTATGCCACTTGCCAGCTGAGAGCCCAGGCTGGTGCAGGCTGCCTGCCTGCCTGCCCCCTCTTACTCTGCTGACTCACGTTGAAGCTCTCCTGTTGGCTGCCCCAGAGAAGGAGCAGGTACTGTCCTTTCCCCATGGTTACACCACTGCTGCTCCCCAGCCACCACAGCACAAGTTTTCCATCCTACACAGAGCTTCCACTGGCGACCAGGCAGAGAAGAAAGGCTAACAGCATATCATCCTACCTGGGAGCTTCAAAAACCAGCAGATTCCACACCAGGGTGTGAAGTGAGTTTCCAGTCTGACTGCTCCTCTTATTTGCTTGTTTTAGGGGCTATGCTGTCTGCAAACAGCAAATAACTCCTTCTCTGGGCAGCAGCATGCTGCCAAATGCCACAGACTGCAGTAAGGCACAAACATTGCCTGGCTCGCTCCACCCCCAGGCACGAGCAAGAAGTCTATTCAATACCTCACAGTAAACATCAAAATCTTTCATACCTCAAAGGCATAATTCAAGTGAGGAAAACAAATTTACCTCTTCACTGAAAATCCTACTTTGGGCATAGCCAACTGAATATATTTCCAAAGAAATGGAGAGGAGGAACTCGCAAAGAAAGAGAAGTGCTAATTTGCCAGTGCCTGAATCAAAGCAGTTGCTAGTTGCAGCCATAGGGGCAGCAGCACGCATGGAAGCGCATGGAAGTGCATTGTTCAGCGGAGCTCCTATTGTAAGAATAAAAGCCTGCACACGGTGAAAATGAGGTACAAAATCTTACATTCTCATCCTTATTAGCACAGTGGGACAATAATATCAGAGGTGTTAAGTAGCAGCTGTGTTTGCTCATGCCTGTTGTACAGAGCAGCAAAGAGCATTCAGATTTAGAAAGCTATTGGGCACCAGGTTGCTTTTCACTGAGGTTGGGTCCTATGGCCATCATGTATTATGTGGATAATACACGCTGTTCAAAAGCCCTGAAAAGCTTTTCCTATTGGATTTTACTCTTGAAGAAGCTCATTATAATTTCTAGAAACCAAATTCAGTCCTAAGACAAGAGGCAAGGCCGGCAAAGTCACTACTGCTTGAAGCAGTATGTTCCTTGTGTGCAGAGCAGTTGGTATGTGCAGGAAAGTATGGCTCACATGCCCAGGTCACACAAAGCATTGGTGTACACTGCCAAGCTGGGACCTCAATTGCCAACACCAGTAACAAGGGGAGAAACAGTTTTTTAAGAAGTTTGTGGAGTGCCTTACAAGAAGCATAGGCTTTCAAAACCTTAACATCTAAAAGCTCCAACAGATCTGGGAGGATCCACTGCAGTCTGTGAAGACAAGCACAGAAATCTCTTGGGAGACTCTCCCAGGGGCTGACCCCATGCGTTATCTCTCTGGATGAACCACTTTTTGGACAGCCAGACATGAACCTATCATTTTTACATACACAACAAGACTAGATTTTAGCAATGTATAAAAATAATAAGAAATAACCATGTTCAGTGACCAGCCCCAATAGTAATCAATTATACTGACCATGGCTTTTCTTTTTCCAACCATTTGCAGCTGAAGTGTGACCACTGAGAGAAGTAAACAGTAAACTGGTAGATGCTACAATGATCATGCTCATCATAAACTACTACTCTTATAGCAAAACCCTTTCATCCTGGTTCTTACACTGTCTTCTGTCTTTAACAAGGCAATCGACAGTGTTCCTTGGAGGAACTGAGCTCTTTCAGTGCTCCTATAATCCATGTGTGCTCACCATCTTGTGGGTAGGCTATTTTACCTAACAGCCCTTTCACTTTTTTTTCTTGTTCTGCTTCTTGCAGAAGACAGGGTGCACAGAATGTCTTTTACCAGTCACAGTATAGCATAACCTCCCAAGGTAGAGGAAATTGTTGCCAAATTGATAAATCCCTGCATCAGTGTCAAGACAAAATCTGACTCCAGAGTTTAAAAAAAACCCAGGTAGGACAAGGACCTTGATGGACACCATGGACTCCAATGTGCCAGGATCAGCGTGATTTGCTGTACAGGCTGCTGACACCCAGTATCAGCCATGCTCACCCTGACCAGTCACTGCTCTCCATGAGAGCTGGACTGGAACCTTTACTCTCTTCTTTTGGCTGGAGGAGGAATGTTTTCAATCAGGATGGGATGGGAAAAATTAAGAGCCTTTTAGGAATAACATATCCTCAGTTTCCAGAAGCTGTCTAGGTCAGACCAAAGTCTAGCCAGCTTGTGCACTCATCTCCAGTATTTACACTGACAGTAGGAACAAGCCTGGAACAGCTGCAAATAATTACATCTGTGACCCTCTCAATAAAGCCCTGTAAGGAAGGATACTTCCATTCACGCTTCCGTATAAACACATCCATGCTAAACTTATCTCGTTATGGCTAATTTATATCCAATTGAATTCTTTTAAAAGGTGTGCTTCACAACATCTGTTATCTGGAAGCTTCCCTTATATGGGGGAAACATATGTCTTCCCTGCAGTAGGTTGCATGTGAAGGTTTTCTGTACACACAGACACACACCAGCCCCACCCCAGAGACAACAGCATTAAACAAGGGGTCCTAAAGGCAGCTGCCTTCCTGCTACGCACAGCTGGGTACCACTGGTCACTCCTGGTTACACTCTTCTCCCCCTGCTCCCACTCTCCCAAGCAAGATCTCAAGCCTGCTTCCTGTATCCTGTGCCCAAACCACAATTCAGCCCCCCAGTTACATTCCCCACACCAGATCTCTGCCTCCCTCCAGCCCTCCCCATCACATCTCCACTCCCATGAATCAGCTCCCATACCCACACACAGCCTGCCCAATCCAGCACCCAGCTCTGAGCCTGCATCCCCAGCCAGGCAGCCTACGTCCCACTCCACGCAGGACAGAGCTGCAGGCAGCCGCTATGGCTCATCACAACATGGAGGCTTAGAAGAAGCTGTGTACCACTACAACTTATGTGATTTAAGCTCCTTTAAAACCCAGGCCTGACATCCACTCATTCACTCTCGTCCTCCTTCACTACTCCAGCGATACAAAGCAAGCCAAAAGGTCATGAATTCTCAGTATGAGTGGATCTCAGCTGACATGAAAACAATTACCAGCTCCTCAGAGCAACACTGGCACAGGGCACACACAGCAAGGTGGTTTAGGAACAGAGACACAAAGAAAAACAGAATCCAGCAACCCTGCTGGCATGACAGAAGGCATCAAAGCAGAATCTTCTCGTATTTACAGACTCGTGCAGTTTATGGGCACAACCAAATGCTTCAGTGAGAAAAAGAATAAATAGTGGATTTCATGATTTATAATCCTTGACAGTCACTGAAGGAATGATTGGACCATGACAGCAGAGTCATGTCCTCACCTCTCCGCCCTGAAGTTCAGTGTCTTTTCTTCCTCTTGCTGCTGGACTCCTAAAACTAACCTCTCACACAGAACAAAGCTTCAAACAAAAGCTGATGAAAATACAGAGTTGAACAATGCAATAGCCTTGGACTTGGAGTGAGCGACTGAGCCACTTCACATTCTGCTGTGCTCTTTGGTGAGCTGAGGACCAACACTCATGCAAGTGTTATTTTTGCCCTTTCGTGATGCAAGCTTAAGTAATGAAAATGGAAACAGCACACAAACTGACGCTGGTTATTCTGATGACTGAATTGAAAAGCTTTCCTCCGAGGGATCTGATAATTGAGAAAGCAGACTACAAAAAAGTGGCATAAAATATTACTGTAATCTCTCCGAGACTAGAAAATGTATTACGTTGACTAATAAGCAACAGGAAGAGACTTTACATTTCCCTTCATACTTACATTTCCAGTCATAGAGTCACAGAAGAAATGATTAGAAGGTTGCTTTATTTCTGGAGCTTCAATGGGGAAGACAGAAACCACAAGAATTTAGAGAGTTTGAATGCAAGGGTAAAATACAGGCAGCACTCAGGAAAAGGTGTCAGCTTGCAAGTGGCAGAAGGAGAGATCAAGATTGTTGACACTGGTGTTCACTTCCTGGTGAAAGCTCACTGTAAATTTTTTGCTCCCCTTACAGATGATGTTGGTGAAGTTACTTGCAGATGGGCATGGCTGGTGAAGGAGCAATGAGTAGGGGAGCTCCGTAACACACAGCCCACACCTGCTGGGCTCTCCCTTTGACCATTGGCTCTCTGAATCAACCCCCGCCTCTTTGCAAGGCCTAAACCACAGCTCGATATTAGTCAGAAATACAAGTCTCTTAAGACAGCATGTATGTTACCAACATTTAACTAAAAGAGCAACTAGAAAGTGTCTCAGCAAAGCAGTTCATTCCAGGAGCGGTGCATGGTACCAGAATAGCAGGATGCAGAACCACAAAAGCCAACACAACTATTTGTTTAATCGGAGAAATACCGTCGTGACAGTTTGCGAGCCTGTATCACCCCTGCTGCAGCTGCTCCCAATGAGGCATTCAGCACCAAACCCCAGCAGAGACAGCATGAAGCCTGCAGTAGGCAGGCAAGTGTGTCACAGACAAGGATTGCTGTGCTGGCTACTTTCAGCCCATCTTGTGTGCTCAGTGTGAATTCCTTTCAAGCAGTACATGCCAGACTTCCCTGAGATTGCCAGGAGAAGGGGGAAGAGGAAAAAATTAGCTGGCGATCAACTTTTAAAGGAAATGGTATTAATTCCACGCAATAGACTGAAAAGAATAAACATCAGTGTTGTCATGTGCCCGTGTAGTGAAAGCAGCTTCTTTAGAGTGCCTATTTGAATCAAAACACACATCTAGTTTCAGTATTAGTGAAAGGGACAACTGATGTGTTACTCAGTAGACTATTCTGGTGTTTTATTACTGATACTGTGATTTTACGTGTCAGTGCTGCACTGTTTGGTCCTGCTGCCCATGAGGTTTGACCTCCTGGCTGTGTTACATGGGAGGCTGCTGAGTTTCAATAGTTTCTAAGCCATTACTAGCCAAAATAAATGGTAGACAGATCAATATTATTTGGCTTGACACCGTCATAAGCAACTTAGGCAAGCGTGGTCCAAAGGAAATACAGAAGGCTGTAAAACTGATCAGAAAAGAGGCAGAGAACAGTCAACAGCAGTGCATGGATGAGATGGAAGAATGCACTGTGTGATACTGGGCCCTGTAGTAGGGCCTTTGCATTAAAGACAACCAAATAGGTTTGGACTTCACAGCTTCTTTCTTTTTTTTTGGCACCTGCTTTCCACATCCGGGGAAAAAAAATCAGTTCAATAGGGAAACTTTAAAGATGTTTCTGCTATGCAGGAAGAAACGGCTTCACAACTACGTGAAGAGACAAAGCTGTCCAGGTAGCTCATGTGAAACCAGAGTCAGTGGCTTCACAGCACTATGGGCAAACACAGCACTGACATAAACAGGCTGAGCCAGAAGCCCACTCTGCTCCTAAGTTCCTAAGTTCCCCCCCCTTCAGGGGGCACCACACTGCTCCTGCCCATCCCACTGCCATTTCTAGGGCTGGGCACTGCACCTGATGAAATATGGAAATGGCAGGACAGAAGCCTGGAAACAAGGAGGGTAAATAAAAGGCCAGGAAGTACCAGCAAGGAAGAATGGAAAGAAGATGGGATTATTCCTAAAGATCTTAAAGATGAGAAGGCTAAGGAACACATGAAAGCAGTTGTTGTATACATAAAGGCTGCAGTGTGAAGGAAAGGAAGAACCTACTTTCTAATGTCCATAACATATATAAAAGCATAGGAAGTGGTGGGCTTATTGCACAGCAGGGAAGGTCTGGTTCAGACATGAGATAAACCCTCCCAGTGCTGATGGGAAAGAAGAGCTACAGATAGCATCAGGAGGCTGTGAACTTTGCAGCATCCAAGACCACTTCAAGCAAGCACCCTTCAAAGCCAAGAGGGAGCACTGATTTCCCTTCAACTCCACAACTGCACAGAAATGTTTCTCCTGGCCTCTGGTGAGCCACATCAGGCTGGATCTCATCTTAGGGCAGTTACCCAGGGCCCACTGACCACCACTGGTAACACAGCAGCACAAGCTGCTATCGCTGCCCTCAGCAATTCAAGAGGTATCTGCAATGGTATCTTCCTTTGTAGAGCATAATATGGAAATTAGTGAAATGGAACACTGCAAACAACAGTTCCAGCATGCACTGGAAAGACTAAATGTTCTTCTAGTGTTATAGGAAACTATCATACAGAAAATGGATATCTTTTCAAAAGGTAAAGAAATAGTGCCCTTCCTGGCAAAAGTGGTTCTTATCTGCAAGGTCAGCCCACCACTTGTTACCCTGAATTATCATCTAGCCCAGCCTCAATACTGTACATTGGAGTGATTTGCTTTGCTTTGGTCTTCAATCACAATAGCCCATCACCTGAGAACAGCTCTCCCAGAGTCACAGAGCAGCAGTATGCACAGAGCATGGCTGTGCCATCCCAAGAGAGATGGCAGCGCTCCTCAGGCACCCATTTCTGCCTCCCAGCAGGGTGGATTAACAGCATGTGGATGCCCATGGCTAAAGCAGGCGAGACATGACCAGGGGATGCAACCATCCATCTGTACTTTCTCATTCTATCAAAACACCATGTTTTGATCAGGCTACACCATTCACTTTTGTAGGACGCAGGGGGTGAATGAGACCCAGCACCAGCACTCACCCCATGAGAAACCACTCAGCTCTCAGAATTTACTTTTTCTAGTGAATCTGCCCACAAACTTGTGAGGTTTTTTTTAAAATATGCAGAAGTGCCTAGATTTTTCTCATATAATTCACATATTTTAAATAAACTCTGAACTTGCACTTGCCAAAAGAATAAATACATCCTTGTTTTCATTCATATTTTAGTTCTGTGGATTTATTTCAGAATTATTTGCATAATTATTTAGCAGGAGATAAATACAGGTAATAAGAAAAACACTGAACATATTAAACACACATCTTGCACAGAGACATTTACTTTAGACAATTTCTGTTGTGTTGAAAAAAGTGAAAGCTGAATCACAACCTCTTCCAGCATTATCTTCTACACCCTCATCACTTACGGCACCTAAACGCTTCATTTTCCCACTAAAAATGACTGAACTGTTCTGCTGTCAACAGGGCTGGAAATGAGACAGCAAGTGGCACTGGAGCCTGACAGCACCTTGTTCCACTGCTGTGCAAGAGGTTCGCTGACCACCTCCCTCCCCACGATACACCACTGCCTCTCATAACAGCAGCAACCTGTCACACGCTGCACAGACTCAGGACTGCCCAGCATGTAGGAAAGAACATTTAGCTGGAGCCACAGGACAGAGCCACCCATGGCACTCTGTCTCACTGAAGCTAAACAGTGTTTTTTGTTGTTGTTTTGTTTTTTTAATAAAGTCATCTCAAGTGCATCAACATCACCCTAAGGTGCAGCTAAGAGAAACAGGCAGGCCCAGCCCCTTGGGATGCTTAATTCCATTTGTCCATCCAGAAATGGTTCCATCTACAGCATGGTCTTGGCTTTAAGCTTTTTTTTTTTTTTTTAAAGCAGAAATGTATCATATTTGAAAAATGAAAGGTAAGTAACACAACGAAGCTGTGTTAATATTAAAAAGAGTTGTGCATCAGCAGTTCATATTGAATGGATATCGGCATTATGTTCGCTGATGCTAGGATACCATGGTGATGGGCCCTGAAGAATTACCAAAAATAGATTAAATGCATGTGGCAAGTGATAATCAGCACAAAATGTTTTCCATACAGTAAAAATGCTGCAGGAAAGCAGAATAATACATTCCATAAATCATCTCAACAGATCATCAACTTCCATGCACACTGCTCACAGATCTGAAAGCATAGTTGAAGATGAACTCCTAAACCCCAAATTGCCAAGAAACCAAAATTGGCTCTAGCATCTGCACCTCAAAAATTCAAACCTGAGAGACTGGCAGAGGATCTGCTGTTGCTAGCAAAAATGTATAAAAGGAGCTGAGAGGCTTGGATTTAAACTAAGAGACATTAATCACTGGGTAACACCTACCACAGTAACCGTGCCTTTCCAGGCTGCTGGAGTCTCATCCCTTTTTGCACTGAGTCAATCAAAATATTAAAAATGTCATTCTTTGAAGCTGTGCTGAGCCAGGCTGCTTCTTCGATACTGTAGAAAACAAATCACTCGAAAGTCTCAGCGGAGCTGCCCACTGATGCTGCAGGATGCTCTAAAGACTCGAATAAGTGCCTGCAGCTCTTGTCTGGGGATGACAGGAGGCAGCGCACCCCACCTTCTCATTAACCACACCACTCTGCATTACCACAGAGCATGACATCAAAGGCCACACGCTTCAGACACAGCACTGCTATATGCTCACAGCTGTCAGCAGCACTTGGCTCAAACCATCCTTTTTTTTTTTTTTTGCACGTTTCCTTATTTGTTTACAAAAGCAATAGCTACATAAAGCCGTATAGACAATTCATTAATTGGGATGATTCACCTCTGCCAAGGGGACTTGCTGTACATACACACAAATACTTCGGTCACTGCTCCAGATGTTGGGCTACCAATTAACCCAAAGGGACTGGAGTCTCAGAAGCAGCATTTCTCAGGCCTCCCATGTTTTTGGGTCGCCCAGTACCAGGCAGACTGAGGGAGAGGGACAGCAGGCCCCCACAGAACGCTGTGGGAAAGGAAGGGCTGGCCTTGGGCACAGCCAAATGCACGGTGATGCTCCATGGACATTCAGAAGGCAAACACTGGAGAAAGAGATGGTCAAAGGGGCAGCTTGGGGCAGAAGCAAGCCCCAAATTTCCACAGCTTTGGAGCTGGGGTCAGTACAAAACATGCATAATCTTTCAACCAGAGCAGCTCCTTGCAGAGAGTAAAATAGCAGAGTTCTCACGAGGCCAGTAGGATATATATATATTTTTTAAAACATGCAAGAGCCATAGAGAGATCTAATTGCAAAGCCTGTTACTAGGTGACACACCAAGTCCTGACAAACTGTACTGGATGATATTTTGATATATCGGTCTATGCAGCAAACTGTGCCAATAATCCACCTTCCATCATCTCCACTCCTCTGCTTTCCTCTGAGGAAACAAGGCCTTGAGAGCCCATTAGCTGAGAGAAATCTTCTGAAGACCAACAGGTTAAGAACTCGAACCTCCTTGGGCAGGCAGGCTTTTCTGTAGAAAATTAAGAAAACATCCAAAACTGCAGAGAGGTATTCTCCAAAATTATTTCCCCTGCTGCTAATGAGCAGGACAGGCTGAATGATTAGCAGGAAAGAAAACAACAGAAAAAAAAAACACAGTGAAAAAGCCAGGAAATTAAGACGTCCTGGTAAAATGATGATTCAGAGCACTTTGTGCATCTTTTAGGGGCTTTTGGGGGCACTTGATGGACAAGCATCTCCATTCTCCATGCAACACAGCCCTTTGCTTAAGCACTTCAACTATCAGCCAGACATATTTACTTTTTAAGCAGTTTAAACTCAAAAGCTCATTAGGATAACAGCAGAAAGCTTCCGCATGGTTCATGGATCCCACCTACTGCTAGGGATGCAATGTATCAGGCTCTCACTTGCTGTGCAAAGAACATGGGGCTTAGTGGTGCTTCTTCCATCAGCTCCACCTCCCTGTTGAGCTGGAAGGGCAGCAGGAATCCCCAGGACTGTTACTGCAGCTTCTGTACTCCAGGAACCTTGTGCAATTCCACTCTTACTAACAGATCTCCTTTTCTCTTTCTCCTGCACAGACAGAGAAGAGAAAGCATAGGTCCCATCACCTTTCATGAGAGCACTGGATTTAAATGAAGTGCAAAGTTTCACTGCCAGTTGCTGTTCCTCAGCCACCATCATCCCTTCTGACTGAACATAGTGCTCGGCTACAGCGGTACATGGCCATGCTAACTGAGTTATGCTCTGAAACTCCCCAGCACATGGACCTAATATACTCAACACAGTGCTTACGAGAGCAAAGTGCTGTGATTTTTGTTATCACGAACACTGCTCTGAAATGCTGGGAGTAGTTTCACTTTGTCAGCCTTCAGAAGCATAGGAAATTTCACATAAATTCTGGTATCCACATTCAAATTTGAATTTGGAAACAGCGATATGAAGAAAACATTTTCTGAAATTAACATAAATAATACCCCCAACAACATACTATTAAAAATTAGCAACTGAAACTTCAGGTGAAGTGGAAGGGCGGCCTGTAGCAGTTTAGTTCCTGGGTTATCACTATTACTCAGATCGACTTGACCTGCTCCCTCTCGAAGCATGGCGTCCCCCGGGAGCTCTCCAGGACTGTCCCTCAACACATCTGTCTTCTTCACATGAGTTTGAGAGGCTCTCTGTGAGCTGGTAAACTCCTTATTAGCAAAAACAAAGCTCTCTGAGAACAAGGCTTGCTTCTGAGGAAGTAAAGGGAAAATAATCATCACATGAAGGACTTGTGTGGGAAATCCCACCACTGACTTCCCAGCAGCTGTTGTGCAGAGCTCTCTCTGTTGTGCAGAGCAGCTCGTCAGAGACCCAAAATTTGAGGAGCTTTCTATTTCTTCTAGCACATCAGATCCCTCAAAACGCAGGAATCTAAAAGGCAATCAGACTTCTCAGGCAGAGCTGCCGTGCGCACAAGCAGGAGACGGATGTCATCCATCGGGCGATCTTACTCCAGCCCTCCTCCGGCTGAAGCGAACGCGCACGGCGAACCACGGCGCCTGGCGGGCCGGGCGCTGGGAGTCACGGCCGGGCTCCGGGGAGCCGCTCGGCCCCGCGCTGACTTCGGCCCGTTCGCAGGGAACCGACAGAGGGCGCCGGCGCCCCGGGGAGAGCGGCGGGACGGGGCTGCCCGCGGCCGCCGGAGCCCCGCGCCCCCGGCGGGTCCGCACGTGCGGCTGGGGCCGGGCCGGAGGAGCGCGGAGGGCGCGAGGCGTTTTGCGGCCAGGCGGAGAGCGGCCCGGTTCGGTGTGCTCACAGCGCCCGGGTGGAGCGGGGAACAGCGATACTGATGGGAAAGCGGGAGTCAGAGAAGCGGCTTTGCTTTTTTAAAAACTACAGATGTACACAAAGACAGAGCTTTGAAGGACTGCGCTCTCACAGGAAATGTCACGTACTGTAAAAAAAACTTAAGTACACATCCAAGATGTGTAGGAAAGGACAGAGAAGCGATTTTCAAAGCGCAGTGCTTTGCTGTTTGTTTACCTCCAGTCGGCAGGCACGGCGAGCGGCCGCTTCAGAAGCTCACCTCAGCCTCGGCTGCCGCAGCACAGCTCCTGCCTGGGGACCTCCTGCACACACACCCAGATGGAAGCAGGGACCCCGCAGGAGGGCGGCCAGCAGGGTTTGAGTAGCGTGGTTTTTCTGACAGACTGGTCTCTTTAGTTTCACACGAGGCAAACTAACTGGTTTCTACTTCATGCAGCTCTGAAAAGCATTCCTCCTCTTTTGCCAGAACAACTACTCACAAGTTTCCTCGAGCGCAACTAAAAAGCTGATTTTCGAAGTCCTGCAAGCAAAAGAGAAGCCTGGCACCCATACTCTGCTCTGGTGCCTGTTCTGAATGTAGGTCACAGACAGGCCTACATCTCCCCATCAGCAAGTGCTGCAAAGCAGAGCTAAGGGCTGGCAGCAGCAGCCTGCAATGGCTTCCTCATTTCATTTTTATACCAAGAAGCATCTTTAGACTACAGCTTAAACAAAACCCTGTGATGACTTCCAAGTGAGTTGGCCTGAAACACGTGGATAACATGGTGTTCAGAGCGGAGCCAGCTTTATAACCCAGCTTCAGAAATCAGGATTCATGAGGGTTTCCTGCACCCCCAACAGAAGCTCTAAAACCAAAATCACCTGTCTTCCAACCCCCCTGCCCAAGACACATTGCTGGTTTGAGTCTAGATTAGGGCCAGGGCCAGAGATTCCTGGAGAAGTCCCAGAGCTATGGCAGAGTTCACGTCCTGCTGGAGAAGTGGAAGAGGGGCATCAACAGATCTTCCCTTCAGCTTCTGTCCTGAAACACATCTATGCTGCATTACCTACATTAGCATGAGTCTTCTCAGAAAAACAGCAGCTGCAAGAGTTGTGACCAGCTTTGAATCAGTAGATTCAAGCATCCCAATCTTCATTTTGGACTCCACACCTCTCAGGAGAAAATTCGAGTTCCTGGTAGCAAGCAATAGATCACCTGCACACCTGGAACTGCTCCTGAGCACCACGTGTCCTGAGGAGGGAACCTCAGAGCAGCACCAGCAGCTCCACATACCAGTGGCCTTTGCAGAGCACGTGCACTTACCAGCCTGTGGGGCTGCCACCATCAGGTAGAAGTTAAAGGCTCATACAAAGCTCAAGAAGGCCTTCAAGGGACCAAAATGTTTTCCACTTAATTTTGGCCTGAGATTATCTCATCTGTTGTCAGTCTCCAAAATACACACCCCTTGGATGCATGCTACAGAGCCACAATTATAATTCACGCTTCAGAATGTAGTGCCTTTCTTCATCCTAGCTGCCTGATCCTGAGCCAGAGCTGTGGGCTGGGCCAGGCACCACGGCCTTCAGCTCCACCAGAGGCTCCAGAAGGATTCACTCCAGGCCCCTGGGAAGGTGTTGGGGCTTGGTGACAACAGTAAGCATCACTTGCTGCTTGCCAGCCTCGGGCCATGGGGAACCTGTGACAGCAAGGCCACAGGGCAGAATTAAAACTACTCCCACGCAAGTGGGGTTTGTTGTTGCCTTACCAGGTCATTTGTCATCCCAACTGTGGAAGACTCAAAGGTAAAGAAGTGCCTTCAAAGGCTAGGCTATCACCAGTCCTAGAGGCAACTTTAACTCCAAGCTATAAACCATGCTCAGCCAAGACCATATGAAATCCATCAACCTCAGCTGGTAACAGTGTTTGTTATAGCTGCATAGCTCAGCAAGATAACTGCAGAGGAAGGGAGAAGTACCAGTGAAAAAGCCACAGAGTGAATGAGCTCAGTATTTCCCAGGCATTATCAGCAGGCCTAGGCACCATCAGCAGGAATGAAAAGGAAAGTAAGATTTGTTCAGGGACACATGCGGAAGGGAAGTCTGATGGATAAAAGGGCTGAAAGGAAAAAGGGCTGAAAGGAACAGAAAAGGCAGGAGCAGGTTGATCTGTAAAAAGAAAAGGTGCAAGAGGAAGGGCAAGAACCAGGACTATATCTGTCACTCGTCTCTCTCCGCCCACTCAGAGAGGCTTCAAAAGAGATCTGGAAAGAGAGAGGAAAAAAAAACTGACAGATATTACTGTTCCAGCCACTGAGTCATGGCAGGAAACTACTGATATTGTAAACTAGTACTATAAGGTCAGACACTATTTGAGTTTTACCAAGGCTCACTGCAAGGGAACAATTATTCAGTGCTGAGGATTTGTCCCTTTTGTAATTACTGGTGTTACTGTGAAACTGTTTCATCAAGCTTTGTTAAAAAAAAAATCTGCCTTTATTTGAAAACATTTCAGATGTTCTCTTCTTCCTCTTCCTACATCTTTGGTTTTATTGCTGCAGATGCTTAAGAGAAAGACACGGAGAAAGCAGAAGCAGCCTCCAGTTCTCAGGGTGCTATGGGTGCTTGGGCTGCTCCAGCTCTTGCAGCTGTTATGCCACAGAAAAATTGTTCTACTGTGATCTTCTTATCCTTCCATCAAAGGAGTCACTGAGAGTTGCAACCATCTACGTGGCCTTTTCAGATAGTCAACATCAGATTTGCCAGTGTGGTACACATGCAATGGGTGGAATTACTTGGCACAGCCATCCTAATTCCCACAGGCACACAGCAGAGAGGTGAAATGGATGTTTTTGCTGTTGGAGGCAAGGCATACTGAACTAAAAAGGGTTCATCAACCTCCTCTCAGCCCTGAGACAAGCACTCTTATGCTCCCTGCCTTGTCCAGAACCAGCAGGCCCAGCCACATCTGTCTTTTTTATTCCTTACCAAAAGCCAAGCGCTGAGAGCATCGTAGGATTCCCAGCAGCCAACCCCAGGCATATGCTGACTATCAAGGCAAATCATACAGTTGAGCTGATGAACTGTTCTGGAAAGGTGAAGTGCCACCTAGATCCACTGTGCTGAAGAAACAGCAGTTACTGGGGTTCAGAAATGACATGAGAAGAGGTGACACAGCATGGGACATAGACACTCGAGGAATTGCTAGCTGTGCCCAACTCTTTGTTAACTGAAGATTTTATTCACTTCAGTTTTGTTCTGCTGGAACAAGGATGGCCACTGCCCAGCCCAGCAGGCCCTGCCAGGAGGCTTCTGCCTCACTTCAGGGGTTAAGGCACAATGGGATGATTGCACGCATCTGCTTGCACTAACACATCATGCTAGCAACTTTCCATCTCAGTCATCTTAAGCTAATTACTTCCATAAGTCCCGAGGGTCTCTCTCCAGCTTATCTGAGTCACAGCACCAAGCCTGAACCAGCCTCGGTTAAATACAGTTCAGGAGAAGTTCACATTCTCCAGAATAGCCCAGCACAAGTAATGCCTGCCAAATGAAGGAAGCAAGTCATACCAGTGAAAGACATCAGTGACCCCTGTAAGCAATTCCTTTCTCGCTCTGCTGAGAACACAAAGCACAACCAAGCTTGCCACACAAGGCAGGTGGGCAGGGCATTTAATCCAACAGCACACTGAACAAGGGTTGCAAGGCAGCTGAAGGCAATGATTGCACCTCATGCCAAACACGGAGGCATTGGAGTTGAACCAAGTGCTGATGAACAAGAAGTGTAGAATCTCACTGCCTTTTCCTGACAGTGGCTTTAAAGGCTGCTTAGTAGCTTTTCTGTTGTAAGAAATAAAACCATTTGTGACATTATAGAAAAGTCAGAGGCCACGAGCAGCGCACCACAATAACAAAGCGTGGCAGATCTTCAAAGCATTTCTGTTAGAGATCATTATCCAAACTAAAAATAAATCTATTCCCTCCTCATCTGGGCTTACAGGTACTGACGATGAAGATGACATGATGATGGTTTCCAGCAGAGGGGCAATATTTGTCTCAGTTTCCACACCAAAAAGCAGCCACGGAAAAGAGCAAAGAATATAATGACTCAGTATCACAGGGCGGAGACTAATTAGCAGCAGATCAGGAGCAAGCAGTGGTCTCTGGAAGAAGGTGCTTTCACAAGCGAGCATGATCTTACTCATCTCCTGTCCTGATCAACTGCAGAGGTTCCATGAAACAAATGCTAACTAAGGCTGCCTCACCATCACACACAAAATGATAAAAACTTTGGTTTCTTTTGTTCTGATTTTTGTTTGTTTCTTTGAAGTGCTTCTTTAGGACCTTCTCTGTGCTTTACTTCCAGCATCCCAATCACCCTGGCAGGAGGAGTAACAGTAACAGACCTCCCTGTACAGCACAAGTGCTTATCAGTCAGTGCCTCGGTCAGCTCTCAGTTTGCTGAGGACAGATAAATTAAGAACGAGGACAGCACCATCCCCTTACTCAACACCAATAAGCTACAGGGCCATTTCAGCTATTGCTTCTTTCAAGACACAATACAGCACTCAGTGATTTTTGGACGGTCAGCTGGACAGTCACTGACAGCACCTACCTCTCTCCTTCAAAGACACCACTAAAACGTTTTACCTAATTAGCTACCACATTATTCCATCAGCAAGGTGAATTTTATTCCTGATGCTACAAACCTGTCACCGCTCTGGGTTTAGCAGAAAAGTACACTGTGACTACACTGGAAGATAATTTACATCTTATAAATGATCTAGTTGATTTGTCTAGGAATATATTGGGATATGCTGGCAAAACTAAGATTTGAATTTGGACCTTCTGGGACTCCTGCCTGTCCTTACTGAGACTTACTGGACTCTCTACTAGAAACTCTTCCTTCTCAAAAATCTATTGCTTACTTATGGAAGCTTAAATTCTCAAAATTTGTTTTTATCTAAAATAGCAAGCACATTTTTCAGAGACTGATATTCACCTATTAATACTGGCAATTAGTA
This sequence comes from Phasianus colchicus, assembly GCF_987193195.1. Lineage (NCBI taxonomy): Eukaryota > Metazoa > Chordata > Aves > Galliformes > Phasianidae > Phasianus > Phasianus colchicus. The sequence goes on from NC_143443.1 coordinate 9,445,252, forward strand.
TTTATCTTTAGCTTTGCAGAGCTGATGGAAGGTACTGACTATATGAATTCTGCACTCCTCAGGATAAAATCAAAGGTGAGAGGGAAGCGGGGATCCTCCCACTGTACTCTGCTCCCAGGTGTCCATCAGGTTTTTCCTGCACTTTTTCCTGGTGCTGAGCAGCACCAAAACAAGACACATGCTTTTCACTTCAGGATGCTATCAGTAAATTAAATACCAACAATGCCAGCTATCACAGAGCATCTTTAGCACTCATACCAAAGCAGTTTCTAGATCTACAGCTCAGGAGTTCTTCCTGAAAGATGACTGGAAGAGGCAGGAAAATGAACAGGCAGCACACATGTATTTGGAGAGGAGGGCAGTAAGCCTTCACAGGTGTCATTTGATCCTTTCACCCATGGAGCTCAGAGGGCCTGGATTGGCCTCAGCACATCTAGAGCTGCAGGAGAATCTGTCAGGATGCTCTACGAACCGGAAGAGCTGGGGCTGCCTGACAAGGCCCAACCTCCTGGCTAGTGTGGGCACGCACCCAGCACCACAGGGGTTGGGAGGCACTCCCTCCCATGATAACCCATCTGAACTCCACCGATTTGAAAATGTAAAATGAACACGGGCAAATGCAAGACCTATAAAACATTTTGAAGGGTCTTAACAATCACTTCGTTATTTGGTGACCAGGAGTTTGACAAGCAGAGGCGATAGATGCCACCCACTCACTGCAGCTGAGGTCTGAACCATGCCATCAGTGTGACACAATGATGAGGCCCTCCGGCTCTCTCCTGCCTTGCCGGCCTGTCATTAGAGCATTTCCTCAAGGCAGCAGGAACACTGGCATCCCGTAAATCCTTCTCTCCTAGGCAACAAGATGACTGACTTTAGTTCCTATATTTCTTTGTTTTATTCATGCATTTTTGACTGTATAACTGGTAGCTTCATCCATGAGGTTTTCTAGTTTTGCAGCTTATGACTGTTTGAAACAGCCAAAGTGATTTAGGAACTTGAATCAGCATGTCAGCCTAAGCTGATTGCAGTGTTCCTGCAGCTGTGGCTGGGCAGGCTTTTGTTATGAAAGACACAAACAGCACTCACTCTAACACAGCATGGTTTGGGTGACCCTCAGGAGTTCTCACACAAGCTGAGAATACAATCTACAGTGAACTAAACTTAATGCCTGGCCATTCCTGGGAGCAGGCCCTCAGTTTCATACGCCTCCACAGCCCATAAGGGCACATCAGCACTTGGGCAGTGGCACAAGCAGGAGGCAGCAGTCACACATGTAGGACATGCCCTACCACACAGCCCTTGCCTCTCCCCTCAGAGGACGGCACTGTGAGAAGTACCTGAGAGCAGCTCAGGGTCTGGTCAGCCCCATCTCCAGGCAGGCCTGGCAGAACTGCACACACTGAGCACTGCACTGTGCAGAAGTGACTGTATGAACACTGCTCTCACTGTTGCCTCTGCCTGTCATCTGGGCATGAAATCTGCCTGCTTACTCTCAAACATCACCTCCGGTGGAGGAGAACTTCCCCACAATCACAAATTACTTTCCTTGTGAACCATGGCTACAGAAATTACTATGGAGAAAAACACTATAGTACAGAGAAAATACCATAATGCACACAGAGAGACATTTTGTGAGTTTCATCATCAGAAACAAGAGACATGACACAAGGATCCAAGCAGCTTTCATGGATCTCACGACCTCCCTCAGCCCACCACATGGCAGCCCACACACCTCCAAGCTCCTCACTGACCTTATGCATGACAACTTCAGCAGCCTTGAATCTACATGTACAAATCTCATATATTACCTTCAATTACATACAAAAAGACTAATTCATTATACTGTTTTAACTAAGGTTTTTTCCTATCTGCTGACAAGACCTGGTTTTTCCCATACATGTGAGGAAGTTTTCCCAAGTGGTATCAAGGAAAAAAAAATATTTTTCCTGAAGACTGCCCAAATTACTGAGCTTGGAATGAGTGATACAGTAGCTAGAGTGTAACTAAGAGGACTGAGCTGTGCCTGCTTTGGGGGAGGTACAAGGAGTCCTTGTGAGGTGTCAGCAGATGGTTGTGCCCTGGAGGTGTTTCACTTGTAGGAAACAGCTGGAAGAAACCTAGGGAAAGGGGCAGCTGCCTGAACAAATCACCTGACACAATTTAACCACCCAAGGGCACCTGCAGCATCTGCCTGGGACTCATAATGGCAAAGGACATTTGCGAGTACTCTTCTGCAGTGCCAGCTGCACAGGCACATCAAATGGCACTGGCTCACTGTGCTTCCGTGCCTGAATCACTCTTCAGGAAACTGGGCTAAGAGCAATTGGAAAAGCTGGCAACTGCAAGGACTCAACTTACTTACTCTCCTGTCTGCAGTGTTACAATCTCACATTAAGGTCTGACATGGGAATATCATAATCTGACAGCTACCAAGACGACAGTAAAATAAAGGGCAAAGACACGCCCTCTTTGCTGTTTACAAATGTCATGGTCATATGAAACACCAGTCAACCACATCAGGAGACTAAAACTAAACCACAATAGGATATGTTGATAAATATTTATTTCAAAACACCATGGCCTTTTGCATGACTAATGTTAATGTGATTTCAGACTGAGAAGAAAACAACCAACATTGAGTGCAAGATAACCGTATTGAGAGTAGTGAAACAGGTACCTACCAACCTGTTTTTTATCCTCTGACTTAAAACCACGACCGAGTCTATCAGTCAGTGCTATTGTTGCCTTTAATACACTGGTGACTACTAATGCAGGATAACTATAACGCCTACAGGTATCATCTATTGCAGCCACTTGCAAACAGTAGGATTCATCTTCTTAGGACAGTGTAGACTGGTTTCAAGCACCAAACCAAGCCCATATCATCCAGGCATTAGAAAGTATCTGCTTGGAGTTTTAAGAGAACTGTATTCCAAGTTAGATGATTATCAACAGTGTCTGCTACTGAACAGCTGTTAATTAGTCAGTGCCCCTCTCTTCAGCAAGGAGAAGTTACTGCAAAGACAGAATTCATAGGGGAAAAAAGTCCCAAAAGCCCCAGTAAAGATTGCAGCCCTTTGTGGCCTATACCATGTTTGTCACAGGGCAGGGAGAGGGAATCAGCCTATCACAGCATGTTGCAATCGCCACGGAAATGTCTTGCTCTTCTTGCTTCCTCTCCACCCTTGTTTGGAGAGTTAAGGTAAGGTGGGAAAACAGTCGCAGCACTTTGGGCATCCTGCCTGGACACCCAGCACAACAGCAGCAATGCTCCCGCAGATTGCTCTGTAGCTCTGTTGTTCTTTAGCTGTTTTTTTTAACTACCACTTCTCTAAGTGTTATGAATTGGGTGAAGAAAAATCCATCAGAAGTCAAGAGCTGTTCCTGTAGTAGGAATAGGAGCTGCACAACAGACAATACAGCTAAGGATCCACTGAGGCAAATGGCTCCGAACTGAAAGAATTTGGAGACGTGACTTGACTTGGGGAGAGGGAGGTGTATCTAACGTTCACTGCTCTACAGAAGTCTACAGGACAACTGTTCTGACACTTCTCTCTGTGCAGCACAAGCTCCAAGTGTAAAAGCATAGCATCCATGTGAGTTTAATGGACTAGAAGGCCCACAGAAACACAAAAACCCCAGGAGGGCTGGAGTTTACGCTTTGTCTCCGTACACAGCCTGGACAGATAGACCCCAACTACGAAAGCACATAAGCAGCTTTATAGGAATTGCTCATCCATTGTTGTCCCAGAAATAAGGAAAGAAAAACTGCATGGCTGGGTATTTCTCCAGCTCCTCAGGGAGCACAGAACCATACAGTGCAGGATGCTTGGTAAAGCAGCATGCCTTAAATGAGACACCTGCCTGCTCCTGGTTGATGTACCCAGCATGTCCAAGGGCAACAGGCTACACTGCTCACTGTGAATGGCTGGTGCACCAGCTCCCGTCTAATACCTCCTCCAAACAGCACAGGCCCAGGTGCTGAAGGAGACTGCTACTTGTAGCAATAACCCCCACACCAGTAGCCTCATGTATCTGAAGAGCCATGGTGAAGGACTTCCACTCCAAGCTCATTACAGCCTCACTACTCCTTAAATGGCAAGGATTTTCTAAAAGCACCAAGCACGCAGGTCTAGAAGCTGTTTTTGACATCACAGATCACAACACCAGCATCATGCACACTCACCTCAATGCACTCAGCTCAGCAATTCACCAAACACACTTGGAATTTGAAGGGCCAACAGGGAAACAGGGTGCTATTGCTGACAGCCTGAACTTTAGCTGTCCTGTGATAAGAAGAGTTATAGAAAGTAAAACATCTCAATGCACACATTCATTCCTCTTGTCTGTCATGAATATGCCTAACTTGCAATAATCCCCAAGTTTTTTTCTCCACAATTAGTCACTTGCATGACAGAAAAATGTATTTCTGGTGAAAAATATACACAGCCCAGCAATGCGTGCATCATCCACATTCAGTGGGAAAGTATTCAGTGCAGTGGGAAAGAATCATCTTATGAATGCTGCAAAACCCATAAACAAATAAGTTACATTCAATTCTTAAGTACACAAAATGCACAGAAAAATGAGACCTCCTACCAAGATGGCAGAAAGGTCAAACTAAAGGAGGGGGAAAGGGCAGTCACAGATAATTGTGTACTTACTGCCTGAGAGCTGCCACAAGCAGACTTTCAGAGATACCCCCCACATCAGGACTTTGCCACATTCAAAAATAAATTTCTCTTTCTTTGACAAAACCAGCCACTTTGGAAAGACTCTGATAGGCAGCCAGCAGGACAGTGTGATATTCCTGTGTTCTTCTAGCTTTTGATTATCAGGGAACATTTCCCTTATACAAGATGCATAATAGAAGCGAGCATGTATAACAAGGCAAATTCAAGCAAAACCACCAGCGGCATTTCAGGTAAAAAATTTTCTTACCAAGTATGTATTTGCTCTGCTAGTAATTATACAAGTTCAGAAGCAGGCAGTGCAGTATGAAGTGCTACCTCAAGAAATACACATACTTTGACATTTGTACTCTGTGTAGAACATTGCTAAAAGCTCATGGATTTTACAAAATATGTTAGCAATCTTGCAGTGTAAATCTATGGTTGAATACTAAAGAACTGAAGTCATCGGTTAGAAGGAGGGCAGTAGACTCTAATCCACGTGGTGGAAGAGCTATTTCAAAATGTGAGCTCAATCACATCCTCTTTGTCACCAACATTCAGTTTAGCCTTCATGAACCTGTAGAAAGTCTCAGAAGACAGCTCCAAGAAGCATGTAGTATACACTTCATATTAAAAGAAAGGCTCCCTCTGAAAACCAGCTATAACAGTTTGTACATTAACACTGACAACTATATCCGCTTTCAGCCCTGGAACACATTTGTTCTCGGAGCTCTCAGACAGTGCAAAGGCTGAAGGAAGATCACTTCGGAACAGAAAACAGCAGGAATTAATTATACAAGCTCCTAGACTTGAGGTTCTGGACTTCAAGTCTCACCTTCCCAAAAACGCAGGAGAAATGAAGACACACTGGAATCTTGACTCCAGCATCTCACAACCATAATCCATCTCCAGTACTTTCCAGGGTGGCAGATCTGCCTAATCCCATCTACCACATCTGCCAACCCTATCTCATCACACTTCCAAAACAAAGTCAATTCCATCCAGTGAACCTGCAGAACCCTTAAATAATGAAAAAGATTGTACCAGAATACAGCACAGAACTCAAAGTACCGTCAAGCAGTTAACACCAGCAAAAAGCTCCTGCTCAGCTTTGTGCTTTCCACAACATCATCAACATCATTAATCTCTGAGCTTACCTGTAGCAGCCATACAGCTGAGAGTTTGCTGTGGATTCATAGTCATCCTGACGTTTCCACCACATGGGATGCAAATCTGAGTGCTGTTAACTTCTTTCTGGAAGCAAAGGGAAAAAAAAAAAAAAAAGACTTGTAAACATTTACTGAACACAAATTTACACATTTTCATTAATAACAAGGGAAGGGAGCAGAAAAATGGGAAAGAAAGCTTCAAATCATTTTGATGATCCTCAAGCCCACGTATTTGCATGTGTAAGGGTAGCATAAGGATACTATACCAACAGCCTGTGGTCAGACCAAAGTCAGTAGAGAGACTACATGTCCACATGTGCAAAATCTCAAGGAACTGCACTGTTGGAGCCAAATGCTCTGCTGCCGATACTCAGTGTGATATGGAAAACACCTGATCCAATTCTGATTTAGCTGTTCTAATAGGCCTTTACTGTCAGCTCAGTAGGACGTAAAAAAACAAAACTCCTATAATTTAGTGAGGAACAAAACATACTCCAGCTTTTCTTTTTCACGGATTGCTTTATGAAGAAGCAGTTCCGAGCAGATGCTTTTAGTAGTAGGTGTGGTTTGGTTTTACTTCCAGACTCCCATGTGCTAAAAGCAGCACCTCATCCACTCCAGGCCCTGCACAGACCCTGCACAGGGCGCCCTGCAGCTCTCCTGGCTCAGGCTGGTTGGTGCAGCCCTGGAAGAGCCGCTCTGCAAAACGCACCACTGACACAGTAACAAAACAATCCCAACTCACCTCCCCACAAGCCTGCTGCTAACCTGCCCTTCGTAAATATTCTCATTTCTCTCACCCCTTTTGCCCCCCAGGAGACTACCCCCAGCCTTTTGGAGGCAGCAAGACCACAAATTCTGCTTATGTCCAAGCTTAGAAGCCCTTTTCCCCTCTGCAAGTGACCCTGCACTAGAATCCACAGTTCCTAGAGGACTGTTTCAGCTCTGTTCAACTGAACGGCTCCCCAGCACGCTCCCTGCAAAGAACAGCGCAGCTCAGGGCAACACACAGCTGCGTTTGCACAGCTAAACCGCGTACCTAAACTCCTCCTCAAGACAGGTAAGGAAAGAGGATGACCAACGCCACCTTAAGATAAAGGAATTCCAATCCCGTCGAGGTTTTAAAGCAGACATTCCCAAAAAAAAAAAAGATCTCTGAGGAGAGTCACAGACCACGCACCAGCGTGACCTCCAGCCGCGCCCGCCCTGAGGCGCAGCCTCGCCACGCGCACCTCCTCGCACCCCAGCCAGGAGGCTCCCGGCCCGCGGAACCGTTTGTTGCCGCGGCCCGCCCGCCGGGCCGGGCTGTCCAATCGCGTCGCAGAGCGGGAAAGGCGGCGCCCTATGGCTGCAGCAGCCCGTCAGCGGAGCTGCCTGTGCTGGGCGAGCTTCTGCTCAGGTGTGGGAGGGGAGGTACGGGCCGTGCGTTCGCCTGCAAAACGGCTGCTTCGCCCTGCCTGAAGAAGCAGGAGACCTCGCTGGGAACGCTTCAGCTCCGCTTGAGCACCCACAGGGAGAAATCCGTGTAGAAAAACGAGAACGGGAGCTGCGGGAAGGCGGGGCTCCGGTCCCGTGCCCGCCGGGTGCCTCCCGCCCGCGGAGGCACCGGGGAGACCTCGCGGCAAAAATAGCTCCGTGTAAAGCAAACGGCGCGCTGCTGGTAAAAGCCGTGGTGGTGTTACAGAAAGCGGTGGTGAAAAAGGGGAACTGAGAGCCTCCGAGGAGCGGTGGGAAAGCTCGCCGCCCGCAGCGGAAACACCGAGAGCGGGCAGTGCCAGCGGGCTGCGGCCGAGAGGAGCCGGGACGGCTCCGGGCTGCAGCCACGAGAGCGGGGCCGCGCGGGGGCTGGCGTGGCCGCTGCGACACGGTGGCAGCGGGGGCACAGGGACGGGCGGCGTTTTGGCTGACGGAGCCCAGGAGCGGGGCCCAGCCTAGGGACAGTCCGATCCCTAGGCGAGTGCGGTCGCAGCACGGAGACCGTCTCTCACTTAGGAGAAGCATAAAATGGGGCTCCAACTCCTGCTTGTTTGTTCAAGCCGAACGGTGTAACTATAAACTAAGAATAAATACTAATTAACCGGAATCTTCCTTTGCGTCGTCATCCGAACCAGACACCGTGCCTATCTTTAACTTTGCGCTGCTTTGAGATGCTCCCTCTGTCCGCAGCAGGTAAAAATAAGATCCCTTCCTTCACTAAAGTCGATCACAGACCTCACTGTAGGACAGCATTTCTTGGCAGAGCTGTGCTGTTATCTTAAAGTGCTGTGCACTCACCAGCATTTGAGCTGACATGCATTCTGTGTGCCTGCAGTGCAACTGCTTTCATGATCAGGGATCATTTAATCCCGTAACTTTCCTTGTCCTGATGGAAGAAGAGGGGAAGGGGAATTACTCCTAAGTGAGAACATCTTTTTCAGTACATGCAACAGTTATACTGAGGCTTTCTGCAAGATACAGCTGAAGGCTGCTGAGATTTTTCCCCTCAAAGCTGGGGACAGAAGCGTGGAAGCTCTAAATTATCTTATGTTCAGCTGAATGAAATCAATAGTGCTTTGTATAGATTTTAATATCACAGAGAGAATAACAGAACAGGATTTAAAATGATTTTTTTTTCCTAAGTATACACATTTTCCAAGCTCTCTTGTTTTTAATTTTTCTTTTGTTGCATATAGTCTCAGTATTTTCTAAATTTCTGTTGACAGCTCCTATAACAAAATGTATTTTTTGTTACAACTGTTGGTAATTATGCAGGCAACATGCATACAGAGGGGAAACTCTATGCATATTTTACACTGTAAAAGTCAAGATCTTCCATAACTGCAGTTACATTCTTTTGTAGAAAAATAATTGATTTGAGGAAAATATATTCAAATTTAAAAAAAAAAAAAAACAAAGCACAGTTAAGGAGATATTTAGCAGTTCTTATCAAGAGCTATGCAAAGTCAAATTCTGCCCAGTTCCACCTCTCAGGCACCTTCTGACACAACACAGTCTTGTAACCACTAGGTAGGTAGCTGATAGCAGTGATAGAATTTTCACATCACTTCAGCTGGGCCTCACTGTAACTCTGCAGGGCAGTGCAGGAATAAACAAAGAGAGAAAGTCTGCCCAGTGATGTGGATACAGAAGTTTTTAACAAGCCTGTAGATGAAATCATAAAATAAAATCTCTACCAGATAAAAGTTGCATGAACACTATTTGAATGGTGTAACAGTACGATTTATTTGTACAGCATGAACATCATCTGCATATAGCAGCTCAGCGAGCCGAAAGCTGGGTCTGGCAGTGCAACCTACCCAGGTAATGGTGCACCTGTCTGTCCCCAGGGCCTCCTGGTCTGCAGGACTCACACCTCATGGTGAGGCCCAGACCTTGCCCACCCACTTGTTGCACGGCTGTATGAGGAACTGCTTAGGTGTCAGTGCACCTGCTTTGCAACAGGCACCTCTGAAAGAGAGGATTGGGTGCCCTGTGCACCTGACTATGAGTGCCACAGCTGCCAGCACCTACAGCTGCCCTTGAGAGAGTGGCCAGGCAAAGGAGATGGGCTGTGTGTGTCCCCAGAAGTCACCTCTTCTGCTTCTAAAGGAAAGATGGAGGAGAGAATACTCTTTCCACACAGCTAGAAAGCCTCAGAAAGCTAATCCCTAATAATTTTGGTTTGTTAGCTCTTGACTGGAAATGAGAGGAAACTGTATAGCTGTGAAGAGCTGGACCAATGATAATAGTTTTTTGTTCTCCTAGAGAAAAGCTCACAAATGAAAGAACCACCCCCCTGAGAAACCAGAACAGGTATTTGATAGCTAAAACTATTGAGAATGAAATACATTCCAGCCTCTTGGTGAGCCTAGCCACCATCTTCCTCCTCTCTGTACCTTCCAAAAGTGGCTGTGATTCTAAGGTTGTAAAGCACTAAGCTGGCAGAGAAAAGCACAAGGGACAACCAGAAGTTGCATAATTCCTTCCCAAACTGATGGGAAGAAAATGCTTTTGAGCATCCCACTAAAATGAATGCCAAAACTGTTCTTAAGCTTTATTTCAGATTTTATTTAGGGTATTGGACAGATGGCTGCTGTCAGTAGGAAACACTGACCAGTACTTAGGCTACCTAAACAGAGTCCCAAGTGCTTGTGTGTATTTTAGACACATAAAGCAGCTCTCTGGTCAAGAATCCTGTCCTTGAACTGAAAAGTCATGTCTTTTGGTGCAGTCTCCTAGCCAAAACTGCCATTGTAACAAAGGTCCAGGCATCTCCTTTCCTAGGTGTGGGTGGTTTCAACTCCTGAAGTGGTTATAAGAAGCAATGCCCTGTAGAACACGAAGCTCAGGAGGATGAGTAATATCTGAAGTGTGGAGGCAGTAAGAGATGACCCGCATATTATGTGCTTTTTATTTAATAATTTATAAATAAATATCAGCTTTCCCCAAACTGTCCCTCAACCCAGCAATTATATGTTGGCTGATTTCTTGTTAGTGCTGTTCTTTTCTAATAACAAACTGTTCCCAAAGCCTCACATACAGAGAGTTAGACAATCAAAGCACTGTGTGTGATTTTCCAGTTAATTCACTCAGTTAACTGCAATTAAAACAATACAATTCAAAGCCTTGTGTGTTTCCCTGCAAAAATACGAAACTGTAGTCGTTACTATTAATATATACAACCTACATGAAAGAGTTAACAGAGCCCCTTTGTCTTCCCTGGTGTAGTAATTTTTTTATCCCTTTCTGTAGACGTCCCAGCAGTCATTAATATTTCTTTCAGTCTGTTCTTCAAAAGACACACAGAATTTGACTTTGCATAGCTCTTGATAAGAACTGCTTTTCATTCAGTTGCACAGAAAGAAAAGGAATTCAGTGGCCAGATTCCCTCTGCGGTCAGATCCATTCACTGCAGCTGCCTGGGAGGGAATCTAGGTGGAGGGGTATCATCAAGAGGAAAACTGAACTTCAAAGGGAAGAGGTCACCATTTTTGCAGGTACCAATCCAAATTTTGCTCAGATTTCACCTAGAAGTTTTACATAAATATTTCTGGGAAAGCACTGTCTTCACAAATACTGATTGCTGCTCATGCATTTAATACAAGTGGCATAAGTTTTAGCACCAATGTAGAGCCATTTCTGTTTTATTGGGCTTCACCAATTAAATTTGATGACAATCTAATTCATAGTGCAAGAGAAGCTATATCCTGCCCCATGCTTCAGCATTCAGGTATACTAATAGAACATCTGTGGCTGTCTCCCACACTATCAAGCTCCTTAAACGCTGGACAGATTTCCATATACCAAGGGACTGAGCAGATGATGTTCAAAAAGAGGTAACATCTCTACAGTCTGAGGCTGTGCTATGTTTGCCCAAGTCTCAGTGTTTCCAGAGCTTCTACAACACTTGCTTGGTCACAACACTGTCCTGAATAGAAGACTATACTCCTGACACACTATTATTCAGTATCTTAATTCAGTGTTTAAGCTATAATTTTTGACAGAGGTTTTCATTCAACCTATTTCTGCAATAGAATGGCAAGCCACTAATTTTAATCTATAATTTTAATTATTATGAGCATTTAATTTAAGCTTGGTTACTCAAGAAATAAGTATTCTGCCTACTTCAGTAAGATGGTATGAAATTTATTCAAATGTTTACTATATTGTGTGAAGTTGTAGTGGAAGAATATGTTCTGAGAATTCAAGAATACAGTTCCCCAGGAAAAAGTAACACCAAAATGTGTGTCAGAACAGACTCTTGAAGTCTGAACCAAAAAGAATTCACAGTTTACTCAGTACTCACCTTTATTCTTTTGTTCCAGTACTCAACGACATGAAAAATGGGATTGCAAAGCAGAGAACCAAAACCAGCATTTCTTTTTCAGAAAGGTAAAAATATGCCAAGCCCAGTTCCAATTACAGAAATACTCTCCAGTATTTTCTTTCCTTCCAGTTACTGCAGTTCTACAAAGATGTTATTTGGTGACGGATGACAAAGAAGGCAATTCAGTGAACAAGATTACTATTCCAAAGACCTACTGATTAAAAGAAAGGCTAATATCTTATTCCTCACACTCCTGACATGACCACAGGCTTGAAGAATCTTGCAATCTGTATACAGTTTGAGTGAAGGAAGTCCAGTTGAAAGACTACATCTCTAACCGTTGATGAATGTTTCCAGCAACAGTTTAACAGCAACAATAACAAAAAAATTTCTCTGCTTGGAAGAGGGTTTTTACGAAATGTGTTCTCTGAGCTTAAGTTGCTATAACAGAGACAGCACTAGGCAGATAGCAACTGTATGTGTTCTATAATAAGTATACTTTTCATAAGGCGTTTCAAGGCAAATAGATTACTAACACATTTTGAAAGTTAAACTGTGTATACCAAGGATCACATTATTGCAGTGAGCTATATACAGCAAGGCACTTCCATGAAATCAAAGAGATAATTCATATCACATTAATACACTGACATTATTGCCTGACCTATAAATACTGATAATATTTTCATTATCATCTACATGTAACATTCTTTATCCTTCCAAGTGCCCTTATGTCCAATACCTGAAAACATGTGATACAGTTCCACAGAGTAAGTCCAGAAATCACATCAAGGAAGTTCTTTATTGGTTTCTATCAATGACTTTCAGATTAAATCTGCTCATTTTATAAATGCAGTAAAGGTTTTTGTTAAGTGTCTAGTCTAAAAACACATGGTTGAAGTTAGTAGGTTTTTCAATCCAGCAACAAAGGAGCCTGCAACTAGCACAAAGTTAATAACTGCTGATGACACACATGCTAGAAGAAAAAAAACAAAAACAAAAACAAAAAACCAAACAAAAAAATACCGCACCTCACTCCTTAGTATCAGAAGAAGAAAATCATACTTCAGAACTGAAAGAAAATTATGGAGTACACAAAAGGAACAGGTTTGTATACAAAACTATCAACCTTTCACCTACTCACCTTTCAGGCATTTGCTTCATTAAACTCTCAAGTATCAGTGCAAGAATGAGTATAAATACCAGAATGCCAAGGTAAGAAACACACAGACTTTGTAAATCTGTTCACAGTAGTGTTCCAGATTGGTGCTAAAATAAGAGTTATGAGCTACATTCATTTCGAGTAAATGTAAGAATATCTATACTCAGCTCAGGCCTTCTTTAGTCATCATCTATTTGTGAAGAATGGAAGGAATTATTGCTTCTCTAGAAGAGAACTCATCTTTCTCAGTTACAGAATGTGAAAGTGAACAAACTCTGGCCTTTCTCCAGTTCAGATCAAGGAGAGTTGCATGTATGAATCCCAGAGCCTGAGATCTGTTCAGCCTCATGACCACACTTATCTACACTGTACGTTCCCAGGTCAAGAGCAGTTGACTGAGCCTCCAGAAAAAGAATGGTTTCACAATAAAATATTCTACCCAACAGACGTCAGTGGCACTAACTTACCATCTCACCTTGTAACAAAAGCTTACTTCCTTAAAGTTTGCTAGAAGATGTGATTTATACCAGTCACATCAGGATAGTAACAGAAACTTACAGTGACCTTTCAGTCTCATGCAGCTTGAATCATTTGTTATGAGTGGATAAGCGTTCTCCTGGCTTTCTAGATCAGGGAAAGGAAGAAAGGCAAAAGAAACATTGTTGAGATCCAGAACCTCAGCATAGAACCATAGAATGATTTGAGTTGGAAGAGACCTAAAAGACCATCTAGTTCCAACCCCCCCCACAGGCCTCCCACTAGACCAGGTTGCCCAAAGCACCATCCAACCTGGCCTTGAACATTTCCAGGGATGGGGTATCCATAATTTCTCTGGGCAACCTGTTTTAGTACCTCACCACCAATACAATAAATAATTTCTTCCTTATATCTAATCTAAATAAACCTGCTTTTAGTTTAAAACTTTCTTTATCTCTCATCCTATCACTGCCTGCCCTTGTAGAAAGTCTATCTTTATCTTTCTTATAAGCCCCCTTTAAGAAAAGCTGCAGTAAGGTTTCCCTGGAGCCTACTCTTCTCCAGGCTGAACAGCCCCAGCTCTCTCAGGCTTTTTTCATAGGAGAGGCTTTCCAGACCTCTGATCATTTCTGTGGCCCTCCTCTGGACCCACTCTAACAGGCCCTTGTGTTTCTTGTGATGGGGGTCTGAGAGCTGGATGTGGTACTGCAGGTGGGTTCTCATGAGGAATAGAGGAAGAGAAAGCATCTCCATCTAGGCTCCCATTGAAGTATTTCTGCCCTTGGTTACTGACACTAAATAAGCTAATGGATGCACTGAATAGTAACATATCAGCAGCTAATAAAATTAAACTAAGCTAGACAGTATTGCTACACTGAATAAAATATATTCCTCCCTCAAACAGCAAAGACAGTAGCATACAAAATAGTGGTGACACAGACCTTTAGCTAGGAACACCAATTGGCAGGCCTTGGCAGGAGTGTGTAAATTCTGCGGTTTGGTCCTGGAGGTTGTGGCTTCAGCCCCAGGCCCCAACTCCCTACCACAAACCACCAGAGACTGCTCACAGTAAATACAAGGCCAACTTCTCTTTAGCAAGGTTCCATCATATTCAAATATTACCATGCTAAGGGCTTCTAGCTTAAACATCGTTCCATAGGCATGGCTACTGAACAGGAGCAATAGGTAGGCATGAACTGGTCGCAGCATGACCTGGCTGAGACCCATTCAGCTTGACAGCCAGGGAAAACATTTTGAGTGCCTCATCTCCACATGAAGCCTGTCTTGTTGGACAGCCATTTGGGAACACAGCTCAGCTGCTTTCGCTGAATGAGACAGAGAGGTCTGCAGATGATGATATTGCCTGGATTCCAGGAGCACCCTGGGGACGCTAATCGTGGTCCAATGCCACGCTCCACTGGTACTTCCCATGCACTTGGCAAAAGATCCGCATACCAGGAAGGACTGTCTGCTTGTAGTGCCACTAGCAGAGCGGCAGGTGCTTTCGAACCATGCCATGCTCTGTGGTGGGATTTCCAACATCCAAACGTTATTAACTCGGCCCCTTTCTGAACATTGGGAATAAGGAATCTGCATGGGCATGAGTGGTCAACGCTGCTCGGCCCATTGACACTGGAACTAGGCAGATGAAAGTCACACGTGGGGCAGCCCCTGCTTTGCATTTTGGTGCAGATGTACACAGAGAAAGGAGCGGAGGCAGAGCTGAGACGGTGGGAAACTTGGCGAGAAGAAGGGCGTCTGTTACTTGAAATCACTCTAAAGCACATTACAAATCTGTTAAATCATTGTGGGTTACCCTGTATTTCAGAGTAAATTAGTAACTTTTCAGAGGGAGTGAAGAAACTACCACTCTACTTTTAAATAATGAAAATGCTAAAAAACCTACACTTAACAGCTCTAAAACTGCAGCAAGTCACCCACCAACACCCACTCCTCTTGTCAGCAGGCTTTTTTCAGCTTTGCCTATTATTTGTGTGAAGTGAGAGATGTTTAATATTTGCTGCCCTTATCTGCTCAACTTTAAGGACCCTCCAATGTTACAATATGTACCTGGGCCACTGACCTCTTTTCCCACAGCACTTTGATCTAAGTAAGTAACAAACACGGAGTTTCCAAAATCATTTGGATTCACTGGCTCTCAGTGCATAGCTGTAAAAAATCTGCTTTAAGATTAACATCCAATTTTATTCATGCCTGAGGCTTCACCACAGCATCTATTTTTGTAAGATTAACAGCAAGATCCCAGTTCTCCAGAAATGTAAAGAGTAGCAGCCAGTTGTAAAAGAAATCTGATATTTCCTAATTTGTCCTGTTCACATTCAGGAAGGCATATTTTCCTAGACCTTTCAATGATGGGTGTAATTTCTACTTGCATTTTTGCACCCACAACATGCAGCATGTGTATTAATCTTTCTGCCTCCCATTTGCTGACATGCATTTCTGATGAAATTGTGAGTGCCAAAAAACACTAGCGCAAATCTCACATGTGCAAAGTATCCCCTGAAAGACAGCTTTTACTCTGGAGGAGTTAAGAAACAGTCATCTTCCTGTACCTTGCACAGAAGCATCTTGGATCATCTAACTTGAAAATGCAAGTACATAAAAGGAGCACTTAATATTCCAGCTAATCCATTTTAAATTAATATACATGCAAACATTTCTTTTTAACATTGGAATCTGAGGACAAATTGGGGGCCATTTTTAACTTTAACAGCAGAAGAAAAATTGCTTTAAATAGTGCCTTTGGTATCTGTCAATTAGAGCTATTGCACTGCTGTCAACTTGCACTCCCTTAGTTCCAGCTTTGCTCCATCCTACACAGATCCATACAGATCAGTTGTCTCTTCCAAACATTCACTAACCACTGGAAAGTGAAATTAATAAAGTGTGAGAAAAGCTGACTCATAAAGCTGACACTCCTGTGCCCAACAACTCTGGGTTTCTCCCCTCCAGCTAGCTGTTTGAGATAGACAGGCAAAGTGGTAAAAGATTATCAAATTGCAACTGTCACTCCTGACAAAATGCATCTGAATGCTGGAAGGAATTTTAGGTTTTAAGCTAAAGCACCATCCCAAAGAGTTCCTCAGAGCCTGTCAATATCTGTACCTTGGATGGAAAGCTACCACTGAGCGCAGTGCGTCCAACATATAGAACCTGCCATGAAATGAAGTTCTTCATAAGAAAGCTCATCTCAGTCTTGGTTGGTAACAATAACAAGGAGACAAGATGAGACCATCAGTCTCAATTGTGAAGACAATGTTTTCCTCCCATATTATTCTATCTGTCATGTTCCCTTCAGGTTCCAAAGGAATCCCTGTCTCATACATCATTATTTCCCACAAAGCTTGAAAGCCTTCAGGGGGGGTTTCTTCCTGCCCACTGTACCAGCCTTGATGTCTGAGTACCTTCAGAACAGTGACAGAGGCTTCTACCAGCAATAAAGGGAAACATCTGCATACCAATTAAACTGCTGAGCTCTGAAGAGTTAAAAAAAAAAAAAAAGGAGAAAAAAGCCTTGAAAGTAAATCTGAGCCAAGTTCTAATTAATGCCCTAGGCCCCGATTCACCACAGCACTTAGGCAAGTAGTTAACTTTAAGCACGTACTAAGTTCCATTGAAGTCAAAAGACAGCATTGAAGAGGCAAACTACATTAGCACAATTTAATACTCTTCGGGCTAATTAATCAGCCATAAAAATTAACTGTGAGAGTGGTATTCCTTATTTTCCTTGCTGTGATACTTACGGATAAAAATGCTTGGATGTGGTTGGAATAAGCAAAAAGCAATACCTTGTTTAGCTGTCTTAGGCTGCTAAGTCTTACAGTTGTAAAGACCGGCCCCAGAGAGCAGGTAAAGGAGCTGAACTCTCTACACATTACAGTCTTGCAGTCTAATGTACGTATCATCTACCTGGCAGAGGCACACAAGCACTAAAGACACAGTTCTTGTCCTGGGGAGCAGTAATCTAGGAAAAGAAAAGAATTGGCAGCAGATCAGCAAACCCATCAGGCAATGGATGGCACATCAGAGACAGTTTTATTTTTCTCTATAAAGAAGTGTTTATTCACTACTGTGCATCAATGTTATTTGTGATCAGAGGTGGCAAGGAAGGGAAGCAAGCAGGGTTGGGTAAACCAGGGAAGCAGAGAGCACATGCAAGTTTGTGACTACTGGTAAGGTTACCAAGAGAGGCTGTCAGGCAGAGCTGTGGAGAAGGCAGCAGTGCTGATGTCTAATGGGTAGGTAGTTTGGAGTCTGGTCCAGACCTAAATATGAGCAAAAGCTTAACTCTCTTCAATTTCAGTGGAGTTGGACTGAATCCTGCAAAACAGCACCATCTCCAAATAGCTGAATAGTTCCAGGTACATCCAGACTTTTACTCCACCTGGTAAATACAGCACGGTGAATGGCTGCCAAAACTGCACCACAATGTGCAGGCTAAATTTGGACTGAACAAGGTCTTCAAGGTCAGTATAACTGATTTTTGAGCTCCTGCTAACTTCACAAAGGCATGTGCACAACAAACCATCCTATAAACCAGGATGCAAGGAGCAAAAGTAGTTGATAATCTTGCTGGAATTTCTGCAAAAACATAACCAAGAAAAGTTTCCTGAAGTATCACTAAGTTTGCACATGGACCTATGAAAGCTAGGAAAGTGAGAGCAGGGGACATAAACTCCTGACTGACAATACTTCTTTGTCTCATGCATTATGAAAACAAAAAGAAGAAAAACAAACCCCAAAAATTAGAATGCCGTGAGCATAAAACAAAGTACCAGTGTGACTTTGCAGATTAATTTTGAATTTCCTTGCTTTCATTGGTTTAAGAGCCCTATTGTTACTCTCTTGTTTCTTTAATTGCAGACACTAAAAATTCTTTTATCTCTCAAAGTCCTTCAAGTCTGTTATATAAATATGTAATTAAAGCCTCTTTCAACTGGGTATAATTTACTCTATAGTTTACAACAGCTGCACTAGAGCTATTACAGTTTATCATTTAAAAGCCTAATTAAGGGCTTCTTAATTAGTGGATCCTTCAGTCACTAGACTGTGACTATGTAAAAGATGCTTGGCAGCTATTGCATGTTACAAATCTGCATGAAATGTTTGCCTGAAAACAGGGTATGTGCAAGTCCAGAAGCATATTAACTGTCCCAATAGGTCAGCACATCTTAATGTGCAAACCTCCACATTAAGGCTATGCTCTCATCTCCAAGTGCAAAGATCATTTGCAGACATCCTTTCCCCTCGTGCACGTGTTGTGGAGAACCACTCCAGTGTCCAGTGCAGGGGCCAGAGTGCGAGACCACCCACAGTAGCTCAGTGCCTCCTGCTGCACCTCGCACACCTTCCCACGATTTGCTCTGCCACCCAGCTATAACTTCCAGCCCAAGCTGAAAGCTGACTCTGTTCCCTGGACTCCTCATACAACCTCCTGAGTGCAGGACAGTCAAGCCTGGAAAAGACTACTCTCTACCTTTTCCTGCGCCCTTTCCCACAGCATCCCTAGAGAGCTGCCAGCCTAGCTGAGTTGAGCCGCTATGCCAGTCCTCTCTGATGTGGCAAATATCATGTTCAAACACACCCGAGAGGATGGGGCTGTGCCTGCTGGCTGCTTACGCTGGTTCTCACATGGCTTGTCAAGTGCTTTCTTCAGTGAATGCCATGTCTTGCTGTTGCCATGCTCTCCTCAGCAGCTGTGCCTCATTCAGTGGGAAGCTCCTCTGCGGTGCCCAGAGTACTCGCATCACTAGGAGGAGGAAGGGAGATCCAGTTACTGCCTCTCACTTAAAACCACCAACACACATTTCTCATTAATCACCACTGAATTAGCAGTCAGTCACTGAGATTTTAAGTGCAATCTCTGCCCAGGGATGGTACTGGAACTCCATCATCCTTCACCTCTGGGTGGCACAGTGTGGGGGAGCAGTCAGTGGAGCTATAGTTCATCTTTACAGGAATCGCTCACTGGAACGAGCTCGTACCAGATCAGAGCACTCAGAACCTACTGCTCAGTGAGCAAGAGCTGGTCCAGACCATACTCTGGAGCACTGATGGGCTTTTTACGTTTGCACCTCCTTGTAACACAGGAGATCTGTTACAGAGGGTCAGATCTGGGGCCTGCAGTCTTCAAGAGCATTGCTTTGAACAATACAGTGACAAAAGCATGAGTTCTTATTGACTGCAGGATAATATAAATCAGCTATTGAAAACCTGTATCATTAGCACTATTGCTTTCCAGTGGTAGATAGCTGCAGTAACGGATTGGCCTCTCCATCTCATCCTCCCACTGGAAAACAACATACACAGGACCAATCAATAACCTGATCTAAGTTACTTGTAAACGTGTCAGGTGCAAATATCTCCCTTTCTCAGAGGTTTTAAAGACCAGATACTTTTGCAAAATTTAGGCCAGGCAACAAATTGCTTTGGATAAATTGTTGTTATGGTGGAGCACAGCATTACCAGATCCACCCACATTGTTACAAGGGAGTTTTAAATAGACAGGGAATAAATTTATTACATGCATGCATTACTTTGTGGGGTCAATAGCTCAAGATGCTCCTCTGCAATAGAAAAAGTTCCATTTGAAAAGCACTTTTTCTAGTATCCATGTTGTTTAAAAGCCTGTCTTCAACAGGAAATAACTAGATTATTTCAGCATGGGGGATTGCTACTAATTTCTATAATTGAAATCCTAAAATACCTTCAAAATCAAAACCAAAATCCACTGTCATTGCTGGGGCAGGATTTCCTCCGTTGTATCACAACACATTACCCACTTTATTTAGCGTTGCCAAAACTGAAGTCAACAGAAACTTCACACGTCACGGCCACTTTCTGCACATGGACCCAAGGAAAAGTTACAGAGTGGTGTATGTGCCTTCCCTATGCAAAGCTGGAATCACTTTTACTCCATCAGCATCATTAAAGCATCCACATACATTTCTTCCCCTGACTCTGCTCTCATTTGCACACTCACAGAAGGGATATATTTAAGACTTAAAGCAGGTCAGAAGGAAGCTGAAGCACAGTTATGGCCTGCAGGGACAGCCAGGGACCCACGAGGCAGCAGCTGTGCACTGAGTTGCTGTGGCACTCTGACTCACGGCAGCCCTTCTGAAAACACTAGCTTGAACTTTCTGAAAGGTGAGCTGCCACCTTTGGAGAACCCTTGTCGCAAGCAGCCTACAGAGTCAACTGGGAACTTTACAGGGACAGCATATTTTTTTGAGCTGACTTTCCTAGAAAACATTGTTCTCCTAATTCTTGGAAGCTCTGAAATCCTTAAACACCCTTTTAAACTGGTCCTTATTGTACAACACTTAAACTACTCAGCCCACAGGGCACCGATGCCCATTTTCTTCAGTGTGGAAGTTCAGTGGTATCCAAAGTGATGCCATTGAAAAGATTTTCTCTGAATTCATTTCTCATTGTCTTTTGTGACACAATAGCCTTTCAGAAGTGGAAAAGGCCATAGTAGAGTAGTGGCTATGTTCAGGTGGCTAAAGAGAGAATGGAGAGAATTGCTGCCACAAGTGCTGAAAACAGAGGAGAAAATAACATTCTGCTTCAAGGCTAGCAGCTGACTTGCCCCAGCCCAAGGGCTGCTGCCCAATCCCTTGGGTGTTGCAGCCCTATAAGCTGAAGAGGGGAGATTTACATCACTACTGTATTCACTTTGCACCAAGACAGCCCACACACCCTTTGTTCCTTATGGATTTGAAAGATCTGGTGAATCAAGGGCAAATTTGGTGCATTCCAGGATGCACTCAAATGGGGAGACTCCCTATGAAGAAGAAAGAAATGAACCCCTCTGGCAAATAAGAGACCTCTTTTTGATGGGGGCAGGATCATGGATCGTCATTTTATTCAGTCCTCTGCCATTCCACTCCTGTTTTTGGGGGGTTGATAAATGTAAACACACCAGAAGAGCTCAGTATCTTTCAAAACTTCTCCATTTCACTAACTTGTTCCAACCTCCATCACAGATCTTTCCTTGTCAGCGACTGTACCACCATGATATACCTCTACCCACGCACAAATGCACTGGTTTAAGGTATGCACTGGAATCTCTGTTGAAGGAACAAGCAATCATCCCAGAGACTGACACAGCTGCTATTTGCATGTAAAAGAGGAAAAGAAGGTGCATGACTGAGCCCAAATTAGCATGAGCAAAGCCTCCCACCACATTTGCAAACTACAGATTGCACAGTGGTGCTAATAGAGGTGCACATTTTCTTCACAAAGAAAGATTTCTACCTCAGCTATATGGAAACTTACCTAACAGCGGTTCACAGAATTTAAGATCACATGAACTTCCAAATCCCTTTTTCTCTAAAATTTATAGAGTGCTTGAAAAAGAGGAACACAGTGGATGTAGAGTGAGCTGGATATGCCCAGGTTTAATTTTGTCTCCGCTTCCAGCCTAATTCCTCAAGCTAGCTACAGCAATGACAGCAATATTTTCTAAGGCCTCCACCATTGTACCCCTACATTTTTGAACATCCAGAAATATTCACAGTGCTCAGCGCGCTGAAAAATTAAAACCAAAACAAACAGGAGAGATGCAGATCAAACTCTCCACGTCTCACTTCTGTCCTTTGGGAAATGAGGACTACTAACTTCTTTTTCACAATCGGTTCTTTCAAAGGGATGCCGTGGGGAATCATTTATGTCTGGAAAATCCTGCTGAAGACACACACTTCGTTAAGTGCAAGATCTCTGGATTTTAGCACAATCTATGGCTCTTCCCATGGCTGCGTACACAGACACACAAACATCCATGCCTTTGCACATACCTACTGAATCATAAACAGATAAGTGGCCTCAGCAGACTATTTGAAGCAAAGCACTTTTATTAAGAACTGTCCCCCAAACTGAACTGCACTTTGAGCTCTCGTAGCTGAAAAGTTACAGACTCTCTTTCCTTTATCATCATACTTTTATGGAAGATGTTGGAACAGTTTGGTGCCTCTGCTATTTCCGCTGTAGCTTTAGCTCCTCTGAGAGACTAGAAAGAATAGTAAATGCAGACGTTAATGGTAATAAAAATCAAAGCTAAGCTTTACATGAAGAGAAATAAATTCCAAAATGAAAAATTCGATTATACAGTACCTGTCTCCTGTCTTGACTTTCTCATTATACGTAGAAATTAACCCTGTCATTAAGTACTTTGATCAGGCTGTACATAAACAGCTTATAACGGCATGAAATCTACCACAGCAAATAGGCAAATGAGCAAGGGGAGAAATACTGACATTTGGGGCTGCTGTCAGACATCAAGTGCTCCTGCTCCCTCAGGGCCAAACTGCTAGAGTAAATGGAGTTACTCCAAGGATGAATTGCTCCCTCCTGGATTGTGCCACTTCTAGAAAGTTTCAGTAACAATATCTAAGAGGCTATGATTTGGAGATCAGTAGCATCTTTTCAAGATCTTTGAGAGATGTTTAAATATGGCTGTGGTAGCTGCTCTTAGCCTAAAACTCAGCATGGAAATTCTGAGGCATGACAGAACTGAAGCAGTATGTGGTCAAACTGGTACAGGTTTCCATTGCTCAGAAATGAGGCATGGCATCATTTCATGTACTCCAGTTCCACACATTTGTCACTTAAATTTGGACTATTTCCAGGCACAAACACATATCATAAACAAGTTTTCTGGGCAATTGAGTTTGTTTTCTGTTTTGTTTGTTTGTTGGGATTCTGGAGCAGAAGTTTACTTCTTCTGGGACACATTTAATTCAGTGTAACTATACTTACTTCTGTTACTACCTAGATTTCTTGCACAAATAGACTGTCACACCATTAGAGGTGGTCAGGCCAACAGGGTCCCTTTCTAGCTCTGCCACTGGCCTGCCATAGGTCCCTTACCATCTGTGAGCCCTGGTTTCAAGCAGTCATGTCTGCAGTGTGTTCTTTCCACTTCTTTTCTCAGAAGACTCTCAGGGTGGAGCTTGAGTGAGGGTGGCCAGGTACAACCTCTGCCCCAGAGCACCACCTGGGGGTACTCCATTTTGTTTAGAAAGTACAGCTGGACTGCCCTTCTCTGTTCTCCTGACTGAGCCACTATGGGGCTTCTGGTCATTTGACCAAGTGCAACAGACACAGATGTAAGGGAGAAATCCTGACCCATATAGGAAAACAGTTTCCCACCATACTCAGTTCTGACCAAAACAGCTCAGATAAAATATCATGGATGCTTTGTAGCTTCTAAGCGTACTGTTCTCACTCTATAAACATGCCAGTTAGGTGCATATAAAAATGGTCCCTTCCAGATCCACAAATACTCAGGTGCTCCTTTCTGTAGACAATCATGTAAAGAATACAACAATGCTAATGGCCACATACCAGGCAAATAATAGTACCGTTTGGGATGGAAATGGAGGCTTTGACCCAAGCTACAGTGGGCAGGAGTCAGGGAGCACAATAAAGGTCTCTAAAGGTGAGAAGATGAGCAGTCACTTGATAGCTGAGCAGAAGCGGGAGGGCTTGTAGTAGATGGGGTGGTAGGGAGGAAAGGCACTCACAGCAGACAGCTGGCAGGGGATGGAGCAAGCTGGAGGCAGCATTTTTACATCTGGCTTTCATGTACTAAACCAAACTCTTTTAACACATGTGTAGTCTCTTGTAATAAAGCAAGAGACATTTCTTTTGAATTTGCAGTTTCTGCTCAAACTCAATTATTTAAGTACTGCCAGGTATTTTGCCTGCACTAAAAGTTGCAGAAAGAGTGTACCTGAAATTGCTGGCAAATCTGGAAGTGCCTAGTTATCTAGGCTGCAAACACACACTATGAATACTAACTACCATATCATCATCATTGACACTTTTACAATATATCAGCTTCCCTTCTAAAAATAATTCACTATTAACAGCATTTTTATGTAGCTAGCAGCAAACCAGGGATCTCTCATAGATCCCATCCCTGAACAATGCATTCATGCATCTCCAGATTTAGCAAGGAAATCAAATTTCAACTTTAAGTTTTCCAGTGATTACTCTTCCATTCACCTGCTCAGCAGTCTGTTTGCTCCTGCTGAATCCAGTGACTGAATCTTCACTGGCATGCTGCAATATGCAGAACAACTTAAGGACTGATCTACCTGTAAGCGTATGCACTGCTTTGGTAATCAGTGGAACCACCTAAATGCACAGGCAAGGATGCTGTAAACATCCCTCTGGCAGCTTGTGCCAGAGCCTGGGAATGCTCCCTGGTACAGCGTTGGAGCTGCTCTAGAATAACTGATAGGTAATACACCAAAACATATCAGTCTGAAAAAGTGTAAACAAGAGGAGCAGAAGCAACTACAGTGGAACTGCTTTTCAAAACACATTTAATAGCTATTAGGAGGCAAGACTGGTACCTCATTTTAGGCCTAAACCAAACTTGGGAAAAAAGGCAGTTGCTCAGGAACCCCGGATGAGTTGCAGGCACTCACTGAGGGTATATGAAGAAGCTGGTCTACCTACATGACTTTCAGGGGATGGTGAGAATTGTAGTTAAAAATGAAGTTAAATGAAGTTAAATGAAGCTTTATTAAAGGATTGCTTTTGCTAAACCTTTCTTCCTGCTGTTAAACTGGATTTAAAGCAGTGTGATAACTTTATTTCACTAATTAAAAAATTCCAGCCAAGAAGAACAGCTTGTGTCTAAGTGCAGCTGGATCTGCCAGGTATGAACATTGGGCTTCAGAGCAGGAAATGCACTAAGCCCCTCCTGGCAGGAGGTGAGGCCTGGGCCAAACAGAGACTCCCACATACAACTGTGATACTCAACACCTCCAGCTGCCATTGATGCCAATGGTAATGGTTGGTGTGCAGCACCACTGATGCTTTGTCTGTGTTAGAATGATTTCTTAATCATGAACTCACTGATTACATGATCAATGTAACAAAGACAAGCCCCTGCAGTGAACTTGCTTTCAGCCCTCCCACTTGAAGTGGGGTACAGACATGCGCTCCCCTGTATGAGATGATGTATGAACTCCAGCCACACATCTGAGAAAGCTGATATCTCAGAACACCCTCAGTATTCCCTTCAGGGAAAACTTCTCCAGACAGCTGCAGATTTAATACAGGTCACACCCAGAGAACATCGCTTTGATAAGCCCAGGCTTTCCTGTCTGAAGGCTGGGGCTAGAAGAATATAGGCTTACAAAAAAGCATGCTAAATGCAACTGCCTTCAAGAGGCAATGTCAGGAAAGCAGTACACCAAGTATTTCCAAGCAGAACAATAGCATAACGCTCCTTAGAACAAGGTTTGATTCCCTTGCAGACCTCAGAGATGTGAAGGCGTGAGGCATGGGTACCTACAACATCCCTTCTCATTAGCCATTGTCCTATTGCTCAGCCATTGTTCCACTGCTAAAGAACCAGAAAATCATGGAGAAATACTTCTTTCCCATGTGCTCTCCAAAGACTCAATAATAAAACAAGTAGAAAGGAAAACAGTATCATCTTCAGAGTCTGTCCCTATTACAAAGTTCCTCATTTTATGAAAAGCAACGTGGTGTAGCTGCCACAGCTGCTTCCATGCACAGCCATCCTTGCTGAGGTATATTCTCAAAGATTCAGGAATCAGTTGGAGATGGGGTCTGGCTGCCCTCTCATTTTTTCAGTAGTCCATTTTTGCATTCAGATTTTGTGATTTTTTGACTTCTGATTGCTGGCTAGAAAGAACTGATAGTGAATGGCACAGGTTTCTTTTCAAAATAAGACAATCTTGCATTTTGGAAGTCTCTCTTGGTACTCTTCTGCACCAGAAACTTCATTGCTAGTAACTTGGGGCAGTGACTGTAACTGAACAGTGCTCTGTTAAATTTCTTGGAGTGGCAGTGATTTACACCCAAAGATCCTGCACACCAGCCCAGCCATTACTTTATATACTGTGTACTCTCTTCCCCAATAAGATTAGGTATTATGACTTGGAGAACAGAGTCGCTATGAACAAAGATGGTATTAAAAGAGGCATGCTTGCTTCCAAGGTGTAAAAATGATTCCTGGCTTGGGCACTTGATTCTCAAGTAAACAGCCTGAGGAGGCTGTCGAGGGAGAAAAGCAGAAACTGATAATTCCTTTCTGCAGAATGGGATAAGAAAGAGCTGTGACTCTAGAAAGGGCTCACTTGATAACACTCTTCTTTCATTTCCAACTGCTGTAATAAGCTGAACACTCCTAAAAGAACAGCTCTCAAAATCCTCTTGGATTACTCAAAAAGCACATATTAATAAGTTGTGTCAAATCACAGAATCATGGAATGGTTTGGGTTGGAAGGGACCTTCAAGATCATCTAGTTCCCCCTGCAGAGACACCTCTCTCAAGACCAGGTTGCTCAAAGTCCCATCCAGCCTGTCCAGGGAGGGGACACCCAGAGCTTCTCTGGGCAACACGTTCCAGTATCTCACCACCCTCACAGTAAAGAATTTCTTCCTAATATCTAGTATAAATCTACCCTTTTCCAGTTTAAAGCCATTTACTATGATTATGGTCTTTTTTTACTAATTGCATTTGTTTCCCAAGATCACAGCCACAAATGAGTGAAATTATGACAGTAACAGACTCAAAAACAACACTGGAAAAAATATTGTCAGCAGCCATAAGCCTCGGTTGAGTGAGAGAGCTTACAGCATGAGTCTGTCCTGTCCAGCCACTGCTACAGTCAGCACTTGCTCCTACAATGCATCACATTACTGTAGTTGACAACTTTCCCCTCAGCTGCTATTTAATTCTGGCTGTAGGCAAAGGAGCCTAAATGAATCATTAAGAAAAGTAGCTCCACGTGCCATGACTGCTGGTGGTCACTTTGATGAGGTTTTTTGTTGGTTAAATTTCCTCTGAATCAGGAATCTGAATAGTAGAGACTATTTCCCAGCAGAGAGGAAGCTTGTCTCTGTTACCCAGCAGCAGTTAAAAGGCTGCAGGTATGAAAGGAGCAACTGTCCAGATAACACTGCAGTACTTAACTGGTAATTACTGCATAGGAAAATAAGTCTCAAAACAACTCCACTTTCCCTGTGGATGATGTTTTACCATCATCACAAATCAAAAACACATTCAGGTAACTTTTGTTATTGACTCTAAGTAAAAAGGGATCTAAAGTATTTGCTGATCTGAAAATGTTCATGCTTAGCTTTTAAAATGCTCCCCAGAAAGCACCTGACAAGCAAACTTGAACAAAACTGCTTTTTGGGAAATCTGCGGAATGCTTTTTGAGTAACTGGTAGAACAGAGGTACCCACAATTTTCCTAGGAAATATATGAAAATGAATCAAATAGCTCCAGGAACAGATGACCACTGCAGCCAGGTTCCTTATTCAGCCGTGTCCAGAGGCTGGATTCCTTGGTACCGAGGGGACACAAGCCGTAACTGACATTTCTCTGCAATTGAGAGTGTCATGACATCTCTCTTCAAAGTCTCCACAGCCACTCTTCTCCTGGGCCTATCTGCATTTTCTTTCCTACCTGCAAGCACCTAATTCACGGATACTGGTCAAAAAGGTATTTCCATCCTTCTGTCAAATTTTGATGAAACTAGTGAGGATATTCAAAGTTACACAGAAGAAAGGGCACACTTGCTCTGGTGACAGGATTTTAGCAGTATGTTTAGAACTCCTCAAACTCTTCAGCACCTGTTTGGCTGTACACCTGAGGAAGAACTTCATCACACCTCTGCAGTACTGAGTGTTCTGGGGTGGGGGCCCATAAAAAGGAGCAGGTTCCCACAAATCCAAGGCCCAGCCATGTACTGCAAGCCATTGGGTAGGAACAACCTTTCTCTGCAAAGGGAGGCCCTCCTCCCAGTGCAGCAATGGATCAAAAACAAGGCACTGAGCACTTTCATATAGACAAAGGCAGAGATGACATATCTCATCCATCCTTTTTATGCATTATGCAAAACCCAGCTACCTGTGAGAAGAGTAGACTCTATCCAGCAGCCCACTGCCTCCCTCCTGGCAGCTAAGCTTTTCTAGTATGGCAAACACATAAAATGAGATTTCAGTGTGGGCAAAGGGGAGGCCATACACAAGTCTAGAAGTAAGGGGGTTTATTTCTTACTGACCAACTTGATAGCAGAAGTGCCATGGTCATTCTTTTTAATTTCAGGGTCCTTTTAAATAAAGTTCCACTTCAGAAGCCAAGCATGAAAGGAGAAGAATGAAAACTCTTTGATAGATAAGATATTACAAGAGACTGTCAGAATCTTGGTAGGAGAATGAAATAACACTCTGGATACTGTCATTGAAAACAATAATGAAAGAGTACACCATTTTCTTAACTGAAGTACTATCAAATCTATGTTACTGCCACACAACATATTTTTCCTCCAAAGGTGCCAATTTCAAGCTATGACTATTGATCTCTACCTAACACTCAAAATTAACTGCACTACAAAGGGAAAGTGGCACCAAATCGTTTGAGAACATCAAACAGTAAAAAGCCAATGGGGTCATATCAAGGTCAGAATTTGATGAGTAGGGTGTCAGAAATTTAATCCATTTTGTCTAATATAATGTATAGAGCCAGTATTGTTGGTTGTTCTTTTTTTTTTCCTTTCTTTTCTGTAATTTTTTAAGCCAGCTTCTCTGAAAAAATATCACAAAACCAGACCTCAACTTTTTCATGAACTTTTTTCCATGACTGGAGAGAGAAAAGATTAAACGGACTGAAACACAGATGGCAATTATGCCTCTGTTTATTTCCTAATGAGTCACAAGATTATTTTTTGCCTTCTGCCACATCATTTCAGAATACAAGAAAACCTTATCTGAAGGAGACTTGAAGAGACAAAATAACACTGTTAAAAATCCCAGTCTAACAAGATTCTTATTGCATTAAAAAACCCAAAACAAAACAAAGAAAAAAAACCTTTAGCCATGAGTAAAGTTCCATTCACTTAAAGTCACATTCAGAAATGGTGGGGAAACCTTACCATCAGATGGTGAACACAGTGTCCACCTAATTCAACAGCATTCTCATTACAAAATATTCAAAAACTCTTATAGTGGCATGTTGCATTTATATTTCAGCATTTGGAGGATATTATGTTCAGAACTTTGGTTAGAAAAGGCTTCCCCTTTGCCTCCCCACCAGGTTCTACAGTGTCCATTCCCTCTAGCAACCCTATTTGAGTCCTTATTCCCCCTCAATGCCCAGAATATTCCACAGCCTCAGCAACTTGACTGAACTCACACTCAAATGAAACCTGGATCTAGACAGCCTGGCTACCTCCCATGCTAGAGGCATTGCAGCTATGAGCACCCTGACCAATTGCTGGTCGGCCTTTCAAACTTGGCTGCGGTCACTTTCTTTTAAAACCCAGTTTGAGTAATTGATTTGATAGTGATAACACTGTCTGCTTCTCATATCACAGTCTAGTAATTAGCATACTCATGATAGGAAGCAGAGTTTATGCATTCATCAGGTCAAACCTATGTCTCTCACCTCCACAGGAGGTGCTTTAACCACAGGGCTTTGGATAGGGGATTCCCCTCTTATCCTACTGAAATTGGGCAAGAAATATTCTTTGACAGTAAAAAGGTTGAACATTCAGCCCAGCGATTTGGAAACATAGCAGGAAGAGGTGAATCCTTTGAGGGCTCTTCCTATGTTTTTGTCAGTAACTCGAGGTAGATAATAAGGATTTGGATCTTGTCACGAAGAGTTTGATTGTGACCTCACGCTTCCTATTGAAACACAAAATATGCAAAAGAGGATCCATTTTAATAGGAGAACAAGACAAATGCTCTCTGAAATAGCACAGCCTCTGGACATGAGTGGTGCTTCAGAAACACATTTGCCCTCAGGATATTTCTTTCTCCTGGCTCTAGAAGACTTCCTTTTCAGCATCTGGGGAGTCTTCACATTTGTCTATCTAAAGGAACTTCAAAGATATGCACAACTGGTGTGGCCAACATAGGACACAGATAGGTTGAATAATTTGTTACCTAAAAATCTTCTAACAACTTGGCAAGGCTGTTTTGGAATGCTGTGAATAGAATAGATTTTGGAATGGTGTGCTGTAGAGAACTGGTTTTAGTGAAATGCTGGATTCCTACCAAAATGACCCTTTTCATCTCAACTGCCTGCTTTGCCTATAAAATGGCACAGAAATTTCCAAAATCTGATACGCATTTCAACATTCCAGTAACTTACTTGAGTTATGGCCTTGATGTTACATCTTTTGCAGACCAATTCCTGCATCTGGACTTCAATTCCAACATGCATTATTGCCAGAGGTTTCCATGATGTATCAGTGATGTATCTTCTTGCACAGCAGTGCAAGAAGACAGAAAGCTATCCTTCACATTAAAAAAAATACTTTTTGAGGAAAAATACTGTTTAAGGAAGAATCATAGGAAGGTTTGGGTTGGAAGGGAACTCAGAGATCACCTTGTTCCAACTCACCTGACATTGGCAGAGACACCCTCACTATAGGAAAGAGAATGGATTTTCACCTGGAAGACTTAACAATTATATGAATGAGAGGTGAGAACTAGTCACTTTTACCTTGCTCTTTTTCCCCTAAAAAATCTGCCTTTTTTCACAGGAAATAAAGTATTCCCAATCCATTCTAAATATGTAACTATTTTCAGGCTATGTTCCTAAAGAAATGAGATTTAGTTGTCAGCACTATATGTCTATTTATCTGTCTGTGCTCAGCTCTGCATCCCTTCACTTTGTATCAATGCCTTTAGAAACTACCTGACACAGGGAAGGGTGCAGGAGCAGAGGGTGCTGGGTGGAAAGAGTAAACATAAAAATCCTTAGTTCTGTGCTGTCATTTTGCAGCCAAGATATATATCTACACGGCAGGTCAGTGTCTGAGGTTTGATAGGAAATACTGCCAAATGATAGCGTTTCTTTTCCTTAAAAACAAACAAACAAATAAACAAAAACCAGTTGCAACAGCTTATTACGAGGAGTTGTATCACATGTGAAACTTTCAGTTTCACTACTTACTTATGTGACGTATATACCAAGTGGAGAGGGATCTTACTAAAACCTTCCAGGATGACTACCCTCATGCTAGTCAGTCTAGACATATTTTAGCAAATACAAAAATGGGATTATATGGTGCTGCTTTTCTGACTCAGATAAACAGAAAAAAAAAAAACAAAAAAAAACAACTGCTTGGAAAAAAAAAAAAGCAACAGGTGAATATTAGCTAAAAACGAGCTTATTTTGAGATGGTGAAATGCTACAATATAGATTATTGAGATAAAGCCACTGAAAGTCCAGGCACGTTTTCACATGTATTTAAAGCATCTATTAAAATATATATTTGTCTTAAGAAAAGGTTTCTATATAATCATAAGTAAGAACCTAAGTTAGCTTTCTAAATTAGAATGGAAACCAGTCAACGAGTATAGTATTTATGCATAGCATTTAGTTTTCTGTATTTCTAACTAATGAGTTACTGAGTTTTTATTGTCTGCTTAACTACTTAGCCTACATTATACCTCTTTTTAAAAATGTTTCATTTAAGTGAGTTGAAAATCACTGATTTCTGAAACTTTACTGCATAGCTTGGAAAAAGGATCACAGAGTATGTGGCACAGCCTTAGGGGGAGATATTTGAGTTAAATTATATACATTTGTCTGTCCAATATAAGATTTTCTATTTGTTTTGAATATATACATACATACATAAATACATTTAGTCTTTTTTCCCAATTCCTGGTAATTCTTCTGGCTTAGTTTTAACATATATATTCCACAGAAAAGGTAAAGGTTACTGGAGTATTAATTTTACTTCTGTATGATACTGTATGTTTTCAATTAGGCTCACTCCCACAGCCATTTCCATATCTAGCCACTTGCTCTTATTTCTTGATAAGTGATAGCCCCTATCAGGAAGTCGGGGGCGAGTCTGTTACTGCTTTGAGTAAACAGCCTAAAGGTCATTTTAGATGGTGGCTTTTGACACTCTTGGTTCAATAGCCACCCACTAAGGTTGTCATCAGTAAGTTTAAGTTAACCTCATGGAAAAATAGCCTTTCAGTGGGTCCTCTTGTCTGTACAACAGAGCAACCCACCAGTAGGCACTTAACAGTGGAACAAGAAAAATCATATTAAGTTCCTCTCAAGACTCCTGACAGAGGCATTTGGTCTGAGGTCATGACCCAAGTGCTCTAGGTTTTCTCTGATGTCTGCTAAGGTTATGGCAAAGTATTTGAGTTAATGGGGTCTTTCAGTCACAGTGTGTCCGCATGGGTGCCACAGTTCTCCTAGCAAGTACTCAAGGATCTCTTTAATGAGACTTCCCATCCCAGAAAGAAAACATGGGAAAGAACAATATCCTTGCTACATGGACACAGATGACATCTGCAGGCATGGCTATGTACACTAGAATATGAAGGCATAAAGGCCATGGTTAACACTGTACCCTCACCCAAGCTAGGCTTCTTCAGGTCCTGTTTCTTTTCTGCAGGTCCTGCAAATAGTAATCAGAAGCAAGAACACTTTTGCCAAAATAGATGCCTCAAGTGCTGCAGGGTGTTGCCAGCACAAACTGTCAGTGAGCCTCCATGAGTGAAAGGTTGCTACACCAGTGACACATCTGGCCACCTTCTCCTACACATCACTCCAGCATGAAAGCAGGAAGAACCCATCAAACAGACCTAAAGATACTATCACCCTGCCAAAGAAGTATTGCATGACTAGGCCTAAGATTTAGAGTAAAGGCCAAAGCACCCACAGGGCT
Organism: Phasianus colchicus; assembly: GCF_987193195.1. NCBI lineage: Eukaryota > Metazoa > Chordata > Aves > Galliformes > Phasianidae > Phasianus > Phasianus colchicus. Next base: position 9,478,269 of record NC_143443.1, read on the forward strand.
GATACAGCAAATACGCCTTGCAATGACCCCTCTACAGATTGAACTCATGCAACTCCCACAAGGGTCACCAGGTAAAATCCAAATTTTTATCCAATATAATACTTAAGACCCTTTCAAGAAACTTCTTATAAAGAAAGACTGTTATCTTCTCAAAATTAGATACCTTAGGCACCAATTTATGCATCTGAAAATAAGTATTTCAAAGGTAGAAGAGAACTTAGCAGCAAGGTACCTCAGACTGTCTCCAGATTCTCCAGAGTAAAAACAGTCACTTCAGTAATTGAGGCACTATACTAGAAGACATGGTCTGTGTCCACTTTACAGAAGCAGAGAAAGCACAGCACAACCCAAACCTCCTTGTCCAGTTGGAGAAAGGTAAGTCTGAGTTCCTCCTGATACACCAGTGTTGACTGTCAGTTAAAAATGCATTTAATCAAGTAAGGGGGCAGGTTGTGCTGATAAACTATCTCCACTTTTCTATTATGAGAGGTACAGGCCAGTACATATGTTCATAAACTTCTACATGAAGTGCACCTTGTATCATCTTTACCTCTGTGAAGCTCAAAGAAAAAAGGAAAAAAAGAAAAGAAGAAGGGAAAAAAAAAACAGAACCCTGAAGAACAGATGAATATGCATATTCCATAAAGATGTTGCCCTCTTTTCAGAGCCAGGCACCCAGATTACTGCACTCACCAGCCCCTTTGCTTCATGACATGCACAAGACAGTAGCCACCAGAATATCCTGTTCTTCTCCAACATGCTTTGTGGGATTTAGCTGCTGTAGCTGTGGCCTCCACTTCCAGCATGGGCTCTTCTGCTGCCTCTAGAGAAGAAATTCCTGTTTTTTACAAGTCATTCCTAGCACAATTTACTAAGGGTGGCATCACCGTGTAGGGGCTAATAGATAAAAAGCATGGAGGACAGATCCCATTGCTATTGCTCTGTTTCCCTCGCTCTCCTCCATGGCAAATAGAGTTCAAGGCTCCAGAGGCCTGGCCTACAGAAAAGCTGTCAAGCCCAATTTCCATTGAGCCTGACACGATATTGTATAGATACAGGGCTCCATTTTCTAGCATATAATTTTCACTGTGCACTAAACAGACAAGAGAGTGTGAAAACTCCCTTTTTTGGGTTTGACATTATCATACATACAAGAAAACCATCTGTAGCTTTCAGCTTCAGTTTTTGCTCCAAGTTGGGATCTAACAGTTACTTTTCCCAATGTGTTCCTGCCCAGATCCTAGTTCAGTCTACTCCCTACTCCAGCTGCTTGCCTGACTCTGTAAGCAACATCTGATTTCCAGCACAAAAGAGTGCTTATAATCCCAGAACACGTGCTGTATCACAAAGCAGGGTCCTTGAGTCCAACACTTAACCAGAAAGGGTATCTACATGATAACTGCACAGTGCCAGCACTGCTGCATCTAAACTGTAGAATAGCACAGCTGGGACTTCACTACAGTCCAATATCACAACCTGTCATATCTTTTTAGTAAAAAGAATCTGGATAATGAAAATATAGGCTGTATTTAAGCAATAGTACCTTGTGAGCATGTCTAGAAATGTCAAGTGTTTTGAGGAAGGGGTTGTGCCTCTGGCTCTTACCCTCACAAGTCAATTCCCAAGAGTCAAAATAACTGCCTTAAAAGTCATAATTGCTATTCTCAACAGTAAAAGGGATTTTTTTCTTCTAATGTACCTTTTACCATGCTGCAAAGTTAAACATGGCTTGCATGTTACCATGGATATAATTTCACATTTATAAGACTGGTCTTCCTGGCAGCTAAATGTCTGTACAGGAACAAATAGAAGAGCAGGATTATATTTGGCATTTTGCTCCATTTGTGATAACAGCTAACTACTTGTTTTGTTTTTTTCTATTAACAAACTTCTGATTTTACTGGAGTTTCTGTAGGAACAGAGTTCATCTCACTGGCACAGAACACATTATGACTGATTCTGCAGTTAGTGTGAGCAGAGCACTGAACTCAGTGGCACTGTTCACAAGAACCAGGGCCATAGTATCAAGGCCCAGCCTGTTTACATATTTGCCATGGCTGCCAGAAGACAGTGTACAGCACATGAAAAACATGCTTAATCTCTGCTTGGTGAAGGGTCCACTCCAAACACAGAGTGCAGAGGTTGAGTTGGAACTTTTATTCAAAGAAAAATTGTGATGGATTCTTAAGTTCAGGCACAGTGAAGTTAGGTTTTCACTTAAGGAGAGGGACAGTTTTATTCACTGGGGTCCTAGAAAACTTTGCCCAGGAAAATGGAAATACTACATTTACATTAACTTGAAACCATCTGCATTCAATAAGAGAAGCTAACCAAGTAAGAACAAACTGCAGATTGATAGAAAGGGGAATGTTGCCAGCTCAGAAATCTCAGTGCCTCTTTCTCTCCCTAACTTAATTGCTTGTGCCTGTATCTACTTTAAAAAAAAAATCTGTGTACATTCCTAGCCCTAGTGAACAACTTCTGTGGCAAAAGTTACCCTTTCTTCAGTAGGACAAAATTTCACCCTGCAGCGAATAAACCCAGGAATAGCTTTTGGCTGTTGGTTGGTAACAACTCAGATGCTATTGCTAGATCTGAAAATAAGATGGAATTGCACAGACCAATCTGGGGATTACACCACATTCTGCCCCTCCAAATCACGCAGCCAGAGTGTTTACCTGTATCTGTGCATTGCTGTCATGAAAAATTCAGTACCTATTTCAGCATCAGATACATATCAGTTAAGCTTGACTTCAGCTTTTGAAGTGGGTGGAGAGCATCACCACCCCTTTCCTGTACTGAAGTCTGCAACAAAATTGCATTTTACTCACAAACAGATCTGTGGTTCTGTTATGTTGACTTTTTTAAAAAATAATCTCATTGGACAGACAGCACCAGCAAGTTTCTCCACTCAGTGGAGTGTCTTCACAGCCCTCCCACACAGTGAAAATGACTCAGACAAAACTACTAAATTAAGGGCATTGGTATTCTATGTGTTACGCTGGTGTTCATACAAGTAATGCCTTAAACAGTAAATTTCTGAATTAAGCGTTCAGGCAATCTTCTCTGTGCTGCATCTGCCACTGAAACAGAACTGCAATGAAGGTGGGCTGAGGAGGAGACTATTTGGATCATGGCTTGGGTTGTGTTTTGGCTAGAGCTAAATGTGAATTTGAGTGAGGTATGCGTGTATTTATTGCATGTATATATATGCGTGTATCTATTGAACTAATGCCATGATATTTGATCTCAATTGATAAGATCGTGCAAAATAAGCTGCCTTGGGAGATTCCCTTCTTCTCAGGCAAGAGACTGAAGGCTTTGACTCACAAATGGGGATGATTTCTCTTGGGATGACTATGCTGATTCCCACTTCTCAACATTCATCTCACCCATCTGCCTGAGGTTCCCCTACTGCAAGTATGGCTTGTGAAACAGCTACTGAACTGCTAGCTGCAATTCCACGCATCAATTAAATTGGCACTTGTATAATTCAATATAAAAGTACATAAAACTACTGCAATTTCATAATTTGCAAATCACACTGTACCTTGCAAGCAAATGAGCATCCCTGCAGCAAGGGCAAAGTCCTCTGTAAGAAAGCAGAGATGGAGAAATAAAGGCAAGAAATTTTATGGCTGTCACTCACAAACCAAGGCTTTGCAGTGAGACCGGTCTTGTGGTCACAAAATGGACAGAAAGTCCCAGGCCACAAGGTAAGCAGAAGCAAGAAAAAGGAAGGGAGGGGAGAAGGAAGAGGATAGCTAAAGCACCTTCTCAGTTAGGACAGCCTTTCCTCTTTACTTGCCAAAAATTGCCAATGAATTTGTGAGATCAAAGTTAGGCCTGAGCAGAGCCAAGAGAACACACTCTTCTTCTGGCTGACCACAATTCCTGCTGAAGCCAGCAAGAATTTTATGTGGGTATCTCAGGGAAGGATATAGAAGCACTGACTCATCTATTGATGAACTCTGGCTCTTTTTCTGTTTGCCAATGGTCTGCAGAAGGGCATGGTTTTCTTAAATGCTTTTGTTTTTGAAACTGCTGTATAACCTTTACAAATATAGCTCATGATCTGTTACTCGATTAAAACCATGCATTTCCTAGGAGCGACCTGAACTGCACACTTCCATTACATGGAAGTACTTCCTTTATGTTCCTCACCATTGGAACATAAATCTTTAAAATTAAGTCGCAAAAAGAGACTCACAGATAATGTGTTGCAGCCTCTAGAAATGCTTATGCTGGACTGATTTGCACTATTTTTACTGGAGTATGGGGAATCCTTGTCTGAAGTTCTGCAGACCAGAAAAAAGTACTTCTCTTCCTTGGGTACAACTCAAAACATGTATTTGTATGTACGCCTGCCCTGATGCACATTTCCACAGTTCGATGCTTACCTTTGCCCTTACTCCACCTGTGAAGCAGGGGTCTTACAAGTCCTCCCAAAGTACTAACTTAAAAATCCATCCCTAGAGGAGATGTGAGGCAATTATTCAGTCTCTTCCCTTGCTCTGAGGCAGAATAAGTAACTTAGACTGTATCTGAAAAATACCCAACATACTTGTTCTTATAAAAGTCCAGTCAAGAAGATTCCACTTTATCCTTAAGTGACCCCGCACCATGATTTTACTACTTGTGCAATTTTTCCTGGTTCTCAAACCTTGTTTGTTTACCTCATCACCTCATTAGGATATTTGTCCAACCAGGCAACTTTGACTAGGTGAAACTACCCAGTCTTACTATCTAGATTTAAATTTGTAATCTAGTCAGAGAATATAACAAAGATCAACAGATAGAAGTTGAGATAACAAGAATGTCACAGAGTCATAAAGTGGCTAGATTTGAAAGGGACTTTAAAGATCATCTAGTTCCAACCCCCAGCTGCGGGGTTGAATATCTACTGTTATCTACCGCTCATTCTTTTTTCCTTAGCTAGCTGACCAATAAACTGGGAAATTACATTGTTTTAATATTAGTTATTCCTAACAATTAGATTTGTTATTACTTTACAATCTAATTCTGTATAGACAATCTGACAGTATATTCCACCATCTGTCAAGGAATACAAATTGCGTTCTTAAGTAGCTTTTCAGTTTTACTAACATTCCCCTCTTCAGACATGCAGGCAAGCCATCCTTCTTACTAAAACTCAAGACTAAAATAACTTCCTAGTAACTTCTACACTGACACATAATGCCCTCAATGAATTTCAAGACTGTGGTACGCTGAGGTATTTGCCAGGCTGCATTCCCAACCATCACCTCGCTGAAGTGCCCACTGCCACCAAGGCTTGGCTACAAAATGTGTTCTTCCAACTGCTCAAGAACTTCTTCTCACTCCTCCCAGAGAAGTGGCTTAAATTACACCCACCCATCAAAGAGACTGCTCTTTTTCTAACTTAGGTCTGTCACATTTATTCATCAACTTCAGAAGAAGTATGAATAATCTTCAATTATATTACAAACGCTTCATTCCTCCAAGCCCATCCTTCTAGAATGAGCTGTGCTGGTACCCCAGTCCTATGACTTACCCCTGCAAATTTCTAACAGGCCAGTTAAGTATTTAATTTGGTTCTATGCCACAATCTTAGTCTCTGTACACATTTCTCACATTTGTATTTGCATTGTCCTCTTAACCTTCCAAAGATACTACTGTAATTTTCTCCCCCGCTGATGTTCAAATGTTTTTACTCTAAGTGTTTTGTCATTTTTACTTACCTAGGTAACTTTTGCACTGGCCTCTTTCAAAGTGAGCACAGAGCTGCCTTCTCACTAGGCTGAGAAATGGTGCAGACTCTTATTTCTTCATCACTTGAATGCCACCTCTCCCCAACAGGCCTGTGTAAGAACATCTGCTGTTACGTGGAAGGGAGGATTCTCCTGTCAACACAGAAATTCACACCCTCACCTTCAAACTCTGACATTAGCAAGTGCCAAAATATTTTATTTCCACGATTTGATGAAAAATGAAATGTTTTGGTACTCCTGAATTGAAACATTTCATTTCAACGAGTTGAACCAAAGCAGAACATTTTGTTTCGACCCAATTTGACAAACAGTGTGTCTTATCCATCCAGAATGAGGCTTTCTGACCAAGCTTTTTCCCATGATCCACCAGTATGGTAGGTAAGAATACAGACTGCAATACACTGTTGGTTAGGTAATAGAGAGCTGGGGGTGGCTGTAAGAGATAATCAGAATACAAAGTCACCTGTCCCAAAAACACCACAGCAGTTCAGGTAGGTCGTTTAGGCTTAATGTTAAGCAACAAGCTGCAACCTATCTCAACAAACTGTTTTGAAATGGGTCATATTGACTCAAAGCAAAATATTTCAGTAATACCTTCCTTATAAGTCCTTAAATCACAACTTCACAGAAACTTTGCATTAAAGTCACTTCAACACCAAGTATTTTTTCAACATAATATAATTAGCAACTGTAGAAATAGATCAGTCATCATGAGTTGCTGCGCAAGAAGACCAGAATACTGATTCATACATGCTTCATATACATTGAATTGCTCTAGGAACCCAGGACTTCTATATCTTCTTCATACCATGACAGTACAAAAGAAGGACTTTTCTGTCCAACAACTTGCACATGATGGGAAATGATGCCAATCATGAGAATTACCAGAGAATTCTTTTGCAGAAATTAAATGGCAGCAGTCACAATGACATTAGTCATTCACTCCTCAATCTGAGAAGGAACCAAAATGATCATTCATTGACTCCAGAGGCTGCAAGAGACATAAGGGAAGTGTACTATTTCCCATTCTTATTGCAATCATCACCATACAAAGTGACCAAAGCTGCTATTTTCTGCTCCTGTTCGAGGAGGATAGAGGTTACTCTTAGTACAGGTTTCAAGAGATTTATCTTGACCTCATTTAATTGCATCGTTCTCCTTCTCCTGCACTTGTATGATCAAAATATGACCAAGAAGGGAAATGAGACTAGAAAATGCTAAGCAGTAAGAATGTCATCAGTCTCTGCAGCTTCTATGGATGAGCTGACTGAGATGTGACTGCTGGGTAACAATGACGGCAACAGAGTGGTATACAGTGGTATACATATACTGTCTCCAAACACCAGTGGGAAAATCAAGAAAAGCATTACAATTAATACCTGACACGTGAAAGCACGCTCACAAGGAATTCTTTCAAAAAGTTTATAGTGAAGCATCAGGAGTGCTTAACTGCAGAAGGTTCAGAGTGGAGGTCTTTAAGAATAGATCCAGAAATGACACTGGAATGGAGAGCTAGATTGTACCGCATCAGCCAATCTAACAAACCACGCAGTCTTTGTGCTGCTGAGATCAGTGAGTTATGTACCACATGCTTCAGTAAGCTGAAGAGAAGTCCAGGAAGAACTGATAGGCAGGAGAGACTGACCAGATCTTATATTTTTTTTTACATAAGATGATGGCACAGACAGGAACCAGACTACCCAGATGCCCTGGTCAGGACAGACACCACTGTACATGATGCTGTCCAAATATGAGAGGCATCCCTGAAATGCTCAATAGCTGCACACACCTCCAAGGCACAGGATGGCCAGCTCTGGATAGATAAGCTCTTGAAGTCCCTTCCAATACTATCCAACTGAAGACAAAAGCAGCGAAAAAGAGGATGAAACTTCAGAAACATCAACACTTTTGACAGAGGAGAAAAGAGATCAAGCTAATGGCGAAGTAATATTGTAAAGAAAAGAATACAAATATTCCACTCAGTGGCTTAGGAAGACCACAGGCCCCTAACACACCTGAGGAAACACTACAAGGGTTTTCATGGCAATTACTCCCCTGGGGTGATATTTTGGTTCACTGCCCAATTAGAGTTTGCTGTTGAAAGATTTCATGGGATAAAACCTTAGCTAGAGTAAATAAACAGTGTCATTGCTTTCTGAAAGCATGGCAGTTCTAAGCAGGAGAGGATTCTGCCACTCTCCTGCCACTTGTATCAGACTGGCAAGGAGACTTTCTCAAGGGAGCTATATCTGACAGCTTCACAACGAAGCGAGATGTTATGAAAAACAGCATGAAAATCCAACTCAACAAACACATTTGATACTGACTTTAGAAGTCATGCTAACAGATGGTACCAAATCCATGTGTCAAAGATCACAATTACTTCTTTACATTTCCTATTTTATGTCATGGTTTTTTTTTTGTTGGTGGTGATGCTGTTTTTTTTAATTTTGTACAACCCCAGAGAAACAGAATATAAGATCTGGAACTAATTAAACTATAACATACTAAAAGAAGATTTGGCTGTGCTGAGAAATCTGGAGTGTGGTACAGCAAGACACTCCTCTGTAAGCACTGAGATACCTCCTCGTGATTCCTCATAATTACAAAATGATTCAGCTTATCTCTAGAATTAGTCTTAGATTTGAATGACAACACTACAGATAGTGTAGTGATGCATGAGTTACATAAATCAGATAATCTAAAACAATATTTACATATGCATAAAAAGATGAGGAACAGGACTACCGAAATAATATCTGTGCTGCAGTTGTTACACATTAAATTACAATAGACAGCTGTACTGAATTCAGTTTCATTCTCTTAAGAAGATGATATCTAAAGCCCCCTGACTTATCTTTCACATTATGCACTAGAAATAACGTGACCATGGTGGAAGAGGAGAAGAGGACTCATGGGAGCTCTCTTTTTTTTTTTTTAAGAGAAAAGATACCTTGCATAAACTGTAAAGATAACAAGTAATTATGCTTCAGTGCTTGTTTATAACAAAATGCCTGTTTGCACCGTGCTAGCCAGGAACATAAATGGTCCCTTTAGCTCTGATGTGGAGTCCGCTTTGCCCAGTGTGAAAAAGCAACAGTGATCTAAAAAGTACAGGTGTGTCCCACAGGAAGGAGAACAAACTTTCAGTCCGGAGCATTTTCATACAAGTACACTTTTATTTCCAACAAGAAAAGTGCTTCAATAAGGAAAACCCCAGCCCGTAGCTGACCTAGATACACTGCTGGTGTAAAAAAGCCAGGAGTGAGGCTTCTGACAGATGAATCCGAGTTCATCTGAGTTCCACCTTGTACTAGACACTGATATTTCCATTCTAACTGTCTAAGTACATCTTAGACATCCCAAAGCTAAAGCTGCCTTTGCAGTCTTGGCAAAAGAGAATCTCTGTCTGTGCCTCATCACACAAGCAATGTTCACTGAAGATGTGGCAAAGAGGAGCATTGGGCTTGCTTAAACATCTGCGGTGTATCAATTTCCCTGTGGGCAAAAGCTGCCATTAAAAGACTTGGAGCACTCTAGGCGAAAATGAACAAAAAGAGTGCTTGAACTTTGCTAACTGGAAATTGAACTTAAACTTCCCTGGCTTTGAGCAAGAAAAACAAATCTCTTTTAGCCTGAAGTTAATACCTAGCCAAGGCTAGTCATCTGAGCTCTCCTCATCACCAACAGAGAAGGTCAATATCCTTAGATGATTCACTGCCTTACATACCAGATGAATCACTCTGGCTATCTTCATTGAATAGTGAGAGAGAGAAAGCGAGCGAGACTAAACACTTTGCTTGGACTAGGTCCCTAGTCTACAGACAGTTCAGGTAGGATGAGATACATACTATCTAGATGGTCTTCTTTTTAAAGTGTCTTAATGGTCAAGATAAATGAACAAAAGATAACTTTAAATTCTTGACAGAGTGACTATATAAAACTAAGATGAAAGCAGTAATCAAACAACACTAATATTAATGACCATAAAAGCACAGGTGTTCCACATGATACTCACATGTGCTACAGCTTACCTGTGCGTGGAAATGTGTATCATATACACTCAATGAGAAGGCCACTGCCAAATAACATGCTGTGTGCATTTTCAAAACAGAGGAAGAAAAGTAGTCACTGACCCAAGGTCTTTGAAATCAAGTAATGAAATTTCTTCTGTGTGATCTGGCATGCTGCATGAAACTTTCTGTCTCAAATAACACCTGTAACCTTGCCCTTTCAATGCAGCTTTGATTTATTTCCTTGGCAGCACAGATGTGGAAGGGGCAGGGAAGAACACGGCTCAGCCAGTGTCAAAACAGCTAAACTCCCTTCTGCTGATTTCAAAGTTCTTGAAAGGGGCACAACACAAAAGAGACTGCTGGGATTCTCCTGGCAACAACAGCATTGACAGGAAGCAGAAATGACCAAGAGAGCCATAACATTATGCAGAGGTACAACATTTGCACATAGGGACCTTGTGCTACAGTGATCTTTCCCATTTTGCACTGTGGGCTTCTGACACCTCTATGAGAGGGCAGTTCAAGCACCAGTGGAAGAGGCTCACAGACTGAATCAAGTTTGACTGGCTGTGAAACATTCAGCTGTATGGTGTGACACAGCCCTTTATCTCCTTGGGGGGAATGGGATTTTCTGCATTTTCATTCTGAGCACATAAAGCAGGTAGCTAGATGAAATATGGCACAGTCAACCTCTGAAAAACCTTATGGTAGGTGGTAGGTGTGAAGACTGCAAGAGACACACGTCACTCTTCATTTAACACTTTTGATCACTAATTCATTGATTGTTCCCCTCCAAAAAAAAAATTCGAAATATCTTTTTTAAAACAGAAATTTTGATGAGAGTTATTGGAATATCTTTAAGCACAGACTTGGCACAGAGACTGCCGAAGTAGTGAGATACCAGTCTGGCTGAGCTTGTACCTACCCTGTGGCTGAGGGATAACAACAAATGCCTGTCAGCTACAGTTGGAAATATGAAGCATCTCCATTTGAGTCGAATCACTGTGCCAGTGCCAGGCACTGACTGCTCCACTAGGCACTTCATGCTGAGGAGAATATCCCTCACCAAACAACTTGTAAAAGAAGATCAGCCACATTCAAGTAGAAGCCACTAACTGAAATTGGCTTGTTACACAACATAAAGTGAACATTTTAAGAGAATACTTAAAGCAGTTTGTCCTGTACAACTCCTTATGGATCCTATTTCCAAGACTCATAAATTATCCAGGCTGTCTGGAACAAGTTCTATATGTGCTACAGATAGATACACCACAGAGCAAGAGCAGCAGGAGGACAGTCTCTTCCCTATAAGTATTACATAAATAATAAACATCAGTGCACAAAAGTTTGGAGAATATTAAGTACATGCAATGTTTGTGGCCTATGTTTGCACACCCATCAACTGACTTTCTTTTCTTGGTCTGCAATTGACCTTGCAATGTTCATTCAAATAACAGACTGGCTTCAAATACAAAGTTATCTTTCCAATGAAATTCTTCAATTGATAATATACTCCCACAGTTAAATTAACTAAACTTTTAACTACTCTACAACCTCACTTTTTAACATGCAAAACTATACAAGTATAGTAATAGAATAGTGGGGAAAATATTATTTATTTAACATGAACATTGATATTAAAAATGGACAGCAAATGCCAAAGTCAAAAAAATCACAGAGCTCAGGCAATGAAATGTGATGTGTGCTTTCATTCATGATATCGGTTTATTAATGTATCAAACAGGAAGTTTGGGCTGCATTTGAAGAGGAAATCAACTACATTTTTCTCTAGAAAGGGAATGCATAAGATTACTCAAGTTACCACAAAAATAAATTTACTAAAAGAAGTGCCATAGATTAAGTAGTTAGGCACAAAGAAAAATTAAATCCCTTCAGAATTTATTGATTTATGATACCATGTCAAGTTTGGGACATAAATATTTATTATCTCGCAGTTCTATCCCTTCAACACTTAGATCAATTTTATCCATGTCTTTCTAACAACATAGTGCTCAGCTAAGTCCACGCAGCTAACAGTGAGACAATGCCCTATTACTTTATCTCCCCATTGAGAAGCAGGGAGCTCATTTTATGTTATGTTATATTTATAATTTTATAAATTATGCCATATACAGTTGACACTGCAACACTGTTTACATACAACTGCACCACAAACTCCTGGAGTTGTCTAATAAATCTAAATTAAACTGCCAAAAAGTAGATGGGGGCAGTGTTTCTACATTTGCTCAGGTCTGCTGAAGGGAATGTTTCCTTACCTTGCAGAGGTGGTCAGTCAGTTTGGGTTCTTTTTTACCAGATAGTAGGCCATACCTTTCATGCAGTTGGCAGCAAGCATGAAAACTATCCACATGTAGCTCAGACCTCAGTACTACTGCTACCAACCTTCAATATCTAATCACACTGAACTTTCTGAATGATCAGGACAAGCAGCTTATGAAAAACAAGACAGATGCTTAAAAGAACAGACAAAAGCATCTATTAAACATGTGACTTGCATTAACACTAGGATAGTGGTGCTTGCATATGTGTTACTTACATAACACATAAATCATTGTTCTTTCCAGTGAATACAAACACATCATCCCAAAGAAGGGTGAATAGATAGTGTGAACCCATAGGACTTTGTGGTTGTTGTGGGTATTAGAACACTACAAAGTGTGAAATTCTATATTTTGAAATATATTTGCAATACTCCAAGACATTGAACTCTAAGAAATATGAAAAAAATCATACATCTTAATACAGTCATAGCACAGCACTAATTCGGCGCGGCACCTCCAGAGAAATCATTACTTCAGTTCACTGATGAAAACGGTTTTCACCAGGCATGCATTTGAACAAAAAATAAACGAAAATCACTCGTACTGAACTCATCCAGTGAACAAAGCAGGCCAAACACAAAGAGATTTCCAGCTGCATGACTGCCGTGTGCAGGACTGAATTTCCCCAGAGGGCACCATATCACAGGGCAGCAACCTGCCAGGAGGGTATCAGTCCCAAAGGCTTCTGCTACAGTAAAATTGGGCAACCATACATGCTTTTGCCAACACTGGAGAATGATGAGTAGAAGAGGAGGGAATGAAAGTGTCTCATGGGCTTTTCATGTCTCACCTTTACTACATACAGGTTTCGATAAGTGCTTTGAAGAGGGCAAAGCAGGGAATGTTTGTTCTGATGCTGTCCTTCATTGGCAAAGTACTTTCTCTCTCACTTATGCATCTGCTTTATCACTAAATTCTTCCTGCCAACAATCAAGTTTTCCTAAATACTAGAAGCAGATAGGTAACTTTGAAGGTTTAAGCCCCTATGCTCTTTTACTCTTTTAGTTGGACATCAGCGCTGACCATTTCTTCACTCATGCACAGCATAAACAATTGGTGTTTTCAGTGCAAGACTATAATCTGATCTAAGCCAAGACTTGAACCAAACCTCCTCCTAAGAGAAAAAGGAGAAGAAATGCATCTTTTTTTTTTTTTTTTATTCTTTATACAGAATATTATCAAACAGGCCAATATAGAGTCCAGCTCACAAAAGTAATTTCTTGAAAGCATATTGGTGGAGTGTTTGTTTCCTTCTTCTTTCAGGCTGAAAAGGAAAATTTTCTGTGAGTTTACTGTAATGGAGTGTTTGTCTCTATCAGAAGCAGTCTGACCTCTCCAGCCACAAGACGAAATACCAGCAGCCCACTCTGTCACTAGTTCACTATTAGGAAATTACATGGGAGGAAAAACACAACACAAAATTCAAAAAAAAAAAAAAAAAGAAAAAACAGACATCAGCAGGGGTAGGAATGAATGAACAGCTTAATAATGAAGCCAGTAAAAAGGAAAGTATCCTCCAGCCAATTGATAATAAAAGGTTACTTGAGGGAAAGGGCCAGCTTCTGGGCAATGTAAAGTGGCCCAGCTTCTCCAACCTCAGCAAAGCTACAGAGATTTATAGCAGCTGAAAAAAAAAAAAGAAAGAAAGAAAGAAAGAAAGAAAAAAAAAAAAGACAGAAAAACCCAGCTATAAAAATGGAATTGGAGGCCCACATTTTGAGAAGATTCCGCTCACTTTTAGCATCAGACTGAGGTACAGAGGTGACTCTGAGGGTTTGTTTCTGCGGGGGAGTTCCTGTGAAGTAAGCTGAAGTGTGAATTTACAGTGTGTATACTGTTGGGTCTTTAAGTAGGCTGTAAATTCAAAACCTAGCCTACTTTGCAGGGATTTCCCCAAGTAGATAAAAGCTTTAAATTGGCCTTCTAATCATGGAGGCAGACAGAATAAACAGACATTTCCAAAATTCCAGACCCACACAGGAATCTCTCAAATGCAGGTGTGAGTACCAGATAACATATACCATAGTCCTGCAAGTGCATGGTACCCTACTTTCTTCTCTCCCAAATCCCACTTCCACCATCTCTCTCAGCATCCCTCCACTTCAAGACAATACCTGCAAACCCCATGCCCCTATCCCAGCTTCAATCCAGATTTCCATGTCTTGGTGCCCAGCTCTCCCCTTCCCCATTTCATATTTAGAGGTCCACATCCTTCTTACCTACTTTGCCCTGACCTTCACAAGGGATGGTAAAATAGTTCTGGTACAAAGGTGTCTCCTATCAGTTCTTTGCCCCTGAACAAACCTAACCATGTCCTGCCCATTCACACGTCTATTTCCAAAAGATGGGAAGGCACTGAATCCTTGGGCTACCAGATGCCCTTTGAAGCCTCCTTCTTAAACACAGGGTTAAAGCTATGCAGGTAAATGCCATGAAGCTGTCCAAGATTGCTCACACTGTATTGGCTGAAAGATATTTCTACATGCTGCTGAATGGGAGGCCTGAGGCCTTCAGAAGGAGGAAGAGGATGCATTCACTCAGGCCAGACTTCATCAACAAGCTTGTGCCATTCCTCCAGGACTTGCAATGAGGGGGTAATACAGCAAAGCATTTATGCCTCGGTTGATCTTTACTGCCTCTAGGACCCCATACTGCTTTAACAGCTGTCTGTACTGTTCTGATGTGCTGGCTCAGGTACTCACTGTATCAGGTAGTCACCAGTATCAACTGAGTCCCCACCTGTGGCTGTAGCACTTTAACACACAATGATAGTACTACATCCTCACAGGTCCTTTTCAAGAAGTCTACTTAGTAACATTCTCTGTCACCTAATACAAACGCCAGATTTCTCAAGAACAGTTTGGAACACTTCCTATTCAATGCAATCTCTGACTTCACAAAGCATGGAGAAGAAATTCAATCAATGCTTACTAGTCTGAGCCGTAAGATCGATGAAGGAAGCAAAAAGGTATAAACCATGGTGTGAGCAGAAGGAACCATTTACAGTGAACAGTCATCACATACACTACAGTACCCAACTCTGTCCTTATGTGGTCCAGCCGGTAACAGCAGTCTGAAGAGCAGGAAGCACTTGCTAGCAGATGCAAGACTGGAAAGGGATCTGAGAGATGCAGACTGCAAACCAGTGACTCTTCCAGCACTTGTGTAAGTTTCATCTCAGATGTACATTAACATTCTGCATAATATGCATCTCTGAGAACAGAAAGAGCTCAACACAGCATGAGAGCTAAAGTCTACACTGCAGACCGCCTCCTGCATTCCATTACCTCAAGCATTCTGGGTGCCCTTTTTTGTTGTACAACTCACAAATACTTGTGTAACTAAATTCGACAAGTGAAAGTACTTAAAGCCAGCATCTGAGCTTCACAGAGCAGCCTTCAAGGAAAGTGAAGCTAAGCTTACATTATCTCAGGAGCATTTATTTGGAAGTGTTTGTGCTTTGGCACCAAGTCTTTGCCACCAAGAGCAGCCAAACCCCATCAAGCAACCAGTGTGATTAACAATGGCTCACAAAATGCTGTTATGCATTGATACACAGAGTAAAAAAGAAAAAAAAAAAAGTTACAGAAATTATCAAAGGTATATAAATACCAACAATTGTATCATCAATGTGATGCAAACAAGAAAGTTTAAACAAATTACTGTGTGTGAATTATTCACTTAACTGAAACAATTTCTTTTTCATCGCACCCTGTACAGGAAGAAAATCAAGACTACATAAGGCCTGACATTCAGAAGGAGGAGGAATATGCTGAAGGTTCAAGTTTCATGAAAATAATTAAATCATTCATTTTGCCTAACATAACTGCAAGTCTCTCAGGAGCTGTCTACAAGAAGCAAGTAGTTTCCATGCTGTCAAAGTTCTAAGAACAATATCTTGCTGCTAAACAGTTTCATTTTGTTTCTGTTTTTTTTTTATTCAGAAGAACAAAGCATATGATATAACATGCAAAACAAAGCATGAACAAAAAAAACTTACATGTTTTTTACTGAGAACAAACAGATACTCACTTTGCAACAAAACATTTTATAGCATCTTGCGAATATCATGAGGACTCAAAGGATTTTATGAGAAATTTATGGGATACTACATACTTGCAAACTGATTAACTTCATCCACATGTGGTACAGCACTTTTTCCCCACTCTGGGACAAGGCACTCAAACTGGACCAGACATATTGGAAAACAAAGTGTGGAAAGCTAACTAGCTGCATTTCACATTCTGAAACATGAAATTCTGAGGTTTCACAGGTAATTATGGATGTTAATTTGATCTTATATCACTGACTTCAGCAATGCAATCTATCATCAATGATTTCAAAACCACAGCAGCAAGGATATTTACCTGCTTCCCTACAGGCACCACACGCAATATGTGCACTATGACTAAGCTTAATTTAATCCAAGGCCAAGTTGACACAGTGTGCAGTGCCATGTGCAACTGGATACAAAGCCACACATTAAGTCACAATGCAAGCAGCAATGGCTGCACCAGCCCCCTATCCAGCACTCCACTAACAAACAATATTAGAAGGTTAAAAGAAATCCTACATGATTATGTAATGAAACCTTGTCTCAGCACATCTGCAAAACAAGGCTGAAGTTCCACTGAAAAGACAGCCTTAGTTCAGACACTTTGCAGTTCTGTCACCTTGTGATCTGAACATCTGTTAAACGACAGCAATGCTGTTAGCATACTCACGCATCTGTGTTCTGCATTTTGAATGACCTGTACCATTATAAAAGTACAGATACTTGAAAGGGATATCCTCACACAACTAGCTTACATCAGGCCACAGCCTAAGGCAACCCATGCAGAATCAGAGGTACACAGTGAATTACTGGAGTACAGGGAAAAAATTGCGGAGATAAAGGAGAGCAAAGTGAAAAATCAAAGCAGACAACAGGAGTCAAAGTGCAAAGGAGCTTCTGAAATAAACCTGCATACACCTATCTTCCTGCCCATTGAACAGAAAAAGGATGCAGGGACCAATGGTATAATGCTGAGTTTCCACAGGTCTCAAATCTATTATAGAAGTATTTTATTTACGTGTATGACGTACGAGGTGGGATAATGTATCTAGATAAGTGTATTAACTTTTGAAAGAACATTTTATGCTTTTAATTTTCAGTGTGCAATTTCATTAGTTTGTAGCTTTCCAAGGCTATGGATTTTCTGCCTGGTATCTCTCTCTTGATATTTAAAATCCCGGAGCAAGCTACTCCAGATTCTTACTGAACCTAATACCTACACAATAACAGGGATAACCACCAGCATAGGCCCTAAAAAGGGTACCTCAGGAAACTCAGTCATCAGAAAACATCCAGCAAAGCAAAAGAACAAGGCCCTTCACGTTAACTTAACAACCTATTATCCTCTGAAATCATCGTCAGTACCAATCCATTTATCCATCAACTAAACAAATGTGTATGAACTTCCTATGTAATAAGACACTGATTAAACCTTACAACATTTCAAGCAGAGCATATTTCTAAAAAAAAAACCAAACCAACCAAACAAAAAAACCCAGCTCTCTCATTAAACCTCAAAGGGAATTACACATGAACACATAGCATCAAAAAACCAAGAGCACATAAGGATTCTATCTAAGTTTTACTCAAAATTCAATGATTCTTTTTAATTACTTCAGTTGCAATGTCTTCAGAAGCACTGAGAACTGTTCTTTGAGAGAAGTAACCCATAAAAAGAGCACAGCTCTCCTTGCTTCACCACTTACTAGGGAGGCCTTTCTGCCTTGCTGAATGTAAAATATTTCAGAAAAACAAAATCAGGAAACAAACTGATATTTGGTCAAGAGAACACACTGAACTGAATAACTGTGGTTTTGGAAACCACCAGCTCTAGAGATGGGAAGTTTGGAGCAGAGAAAAAGGCTCTCTTTTTATTAAATAATCACTTGGCTTGAGGCTTTTCTGGTAAGACTCCTTGACATTTGAAACATGTGAAAGGCTACCTATGGATTTGGTGCCTTGACTTTTTTTCTCCTAACCTTTCTTCAAGAACGGCCAGCAATATGATCAGCATCAAAGTTTTTCATACTGGGTGCAGTGAGAATTGTTTAAATGTCACTCTGTGACTCAACGTGTAGAAATGCTGCAGGGTCATGGCACTGCTGCTTTCCTCCTCAGCCTGCACCTATTGCCCTCTTCTGCCTTTCCCCAGGAAAAAACAAAAAGAATTCTACAGAATTCTACATACTCTACAGATTGAACGTGGCTGGTTTCTAAGTAGAGATCTCTAAGTAGAGATCTGTTCAGATTTCCCTGGGTCGCCTTTTGTTTTCTTAGAGCTTCCAAGGAAATATTGCTCAGAAGCAATGAAGGCCAACTGTTCTTGGAGAAAGGCATACAACAACCAGCAAATTTAGCAAGGCTGCACAGTCAGTTTGAAAGAGGCTTGGAAAACCCTAATACTGCTAATATTTGTCTTGATAACTGCTGACAAGATCTAGTAAGAAGTCTGTGTTGTGCTCATGCATTTCATTGTCTTTCATAAGCCAAGATCTTATTAGCAAATAATTTTTTCCAAAGTTCAAAAGCCAAACAGTTGAGCATGCCTATTGCTTGTAGCAAAGATAATAGCTCTTGTTGACAAAGTGTTCTCAAAGTACTGACATACATAAACATGTCATACTTTGGTACATCAGCCATTTGTTAAAAATCTGTCACATTCAGGCTCACCTGACCACAGTATCTGTGCAGTCTTCTTGACTGTGGGATGGGAAGACCAAGAGCCTCAATGAGAAAGACAAGTAACTGCTGCAGAACAGCAGGAGAACCAGTCCAGAGGCCAAACATCGCAAGCCGAGAAAAGCCAAGATCAGTTCTGCAACATATTTCCTTACACAAACTTACATCATTAATTCTCTCTGTGTCTCTGTTCTGTAAAATTGTACTTTCATATGACAGGCTCTGAGAATAAACACAGTATGAAGTGGCATACTGACAAGGAACATGGAAATGAGTCTCTGAGTCTCTGATAACTCCCTGTTACCAATCAGTCATTTTTAGCACTCAAAATGAATGATCCCAGAGAATATTTCAATGGAAACTACTAACAAGAGACTGAAGAATCAACAGATTCCTGAACTGAATTCAGTTTCATGAGCATAAGCTCAGAGGATTCATTTACCATGATGATACCATTTGGAAAGCAGTCTTTCAAAATTACAAGCACAGCAAATCACCATCTAGCAGCAACGTTATTTCATGGCACTGGTCACAATGACCAAGGAAGCTTTTCAAGTAATGAAGAACATACTGGGATGCCTTGAGAGAAAGACCTACAAAAACAGCATATCCCAAACCTGAGACTCTTCTGTATTAGTTTTGCACACTTTTTATTGGTGCTGATGTTACACAGCACCACTAGCTCCTTCAAAAATGTCAGGACAGAATCCATCCTGAAATACCGGACTGCAGTAGCCTCAACACAGGTGCCAACTTCCCTGGGAACTTCTTTACCCTGAGGAGAAGGCAGACACTGCAGAACTTACTGTTACCTTACATATGTCCCTTCTCATGTGGACAGCACTGTTTCATTGGACAAAACCGCCCCACAACTCATCTTCTAAGATGTATGTTAAGGGGCCAGCATCTTTTTATTTTTTTCAAACGCATCCATCCAGTTAATCATCTCCCTTTTCTCTTTCTGAGAGTGATTACTGTGCAGTACAGATCACTGTGACCTCTTCACCTGCTGTATTCCTTAGGGCTGTATGTTCTGCCAGCATCTGTAACACAGAGACTAGTGGATTCTGAGTGTTTCCTGCCCTGCCACCACTGCTGTCCTCAGGTATCACAGGGTGTCTCTATGTCAGGTAGAGCAGGAGTGTGCTTTTTATGACAGCCCCTCAGTGTCTCCACATACAGTGCTGTGCTTGCACCGAAGAGCAGCCCCCAAGTTTCCCAGCAGCACAGGGGAAGCACACCAGCTGCACACAGCATGCAGTCCAGGGCACCCCACTGAAACTATTGCTCTCTAGGTCTATCCCTAACAGCTGTGGTGTTTCTGGAAAAGCTGCATTAGAGTATCATTCATTCTTGTTCAGGGAAAATTAAGAAACCCTTTCTACTTTGCACACCACCCAAAACTCACACCACTACCTAACTCCTCACCATCCACCCACCAAAAAAAAAAAAAAAGCAAACCAAGAAAGTGAAAAACAAAATAACCAATGAAAAAAAAACCCCAACAAGCAGTCTGATATCTTTCCTCTCAGATAGCATCTCCAGTGAACCACAACTTTTGAACTGTTAACATTTTGGACTAATCTTTGTTAAAACTGTTATTAATTAGGTCCTTGCTCACCTCACTGTAATCTGAAACTCACCTCTTCCTTTGCACCACTTTCTACTCCTCCTCTCTGTTTTGTATCTTCCTGTTCTATTTTACAGTTTCGAATAAAGCTTGAGCTCATCGCTACACCAAATCCATCTGAAATAACTCCTCCAACTTCCACAATTTCTTTGATTTTCTGAAAGTGAATTTTTATGCAAGTTATACCACCATGATCTGGGAAATCAGGATATCTATACAAATTTCACTTCCTCTAGTTTTCAGCCAGATGCAGCATGGTTTTTCCCTTTGTGTGCCAACCCAGGACCTAAGAAACTGAATGGAAGGACCTCAGCTGACTGCAACAGGCAGTCCCCTAACTTCATTTAATTAAGTCATTTAAACAACTGATACTATTTTATGTTAAATTTCAGGACTGTGTGACATTCAAAGATAACCACGTATGTTCTGTGTCTTTGGCAAATACCCTTTTCCTATTATGCAATCTGAAAAAATACTGGTTTTGTTCTAATGTAATTGTAAGAATCAAATTTATATACAAGACCTTTAGAAAACAGAGACCCACCTTTAAATGCAAAGAACAAACATTTGCATTACCTATTTATATTAAAATATGCAGAAATTTCCAAAGTATTCAGTCAACTTATAAATTTTTATAACTTCTTCAAATTGTTAACATTTTTTTAACACACAGCATTATTTCAGCTTTGTGGAAAGCTCAATAACAATCTTTCTGGTCTGGAAAAAAGGAAAGAACATTATAATAGAGAATGCAGAATAAATAAAAACAAAACAGTACAAGCCGTACATCCACACATACAAAGACAACTTTCATGGTGAGCTATAAGCAATTATAATAACACAATGTGCTGCATGTTGATTTCACCAGTGAAAAGAATTTCTCCAGTTATTGAAGACTTTCCTGGCAGAATCTCAAAAAAAAAAATCTGACATTCTCCCAATCTGACTTCTGTGCAATGCAAGTCATGCACATTTTAAACACTGATGAATAATGCTGCCTTTCTTCTACGAACTGTTAACAGCAGTAGAAACTATTATAGCCTGCTTATAAGCATGTCTCTGTAGTCAATACTCTCCAGACACTTAGCAATACTAAAGCTATTCCTGGGGCTAAACTAGAATTGCTATGCGAATACAAAGTTTGATTTATGTTGAAATGAAACAACAAACATCTGATCTTTCCTTCTTTAAATAGTCATTCATACAAACACGAGTATCAGCTGCATAACTAGAAAGTGATGTACCGAATTTCTAGAAATCAGACCAAGAAAGACCACCCACAGTTACCTTCAAGAACGATAGTTTTGTCAGAGGCTGAAAGATTGCTGGTGAAGGTACTCCATACAGCCGTGGCTGCCCTAAAGTCCTCATGGTGAAGCCTGTGGCTTATGAGTGATGCTTCAACCATCTAATTTTTCAAGTCTTCTAAATACACCTATTTGATCAGCAGCTCAGTACCATATCTTGGTGCTGTTCATCATCAGCTGCACTCAGACTGATCACAGGCTCAGTGGATTCCCTAATAAAATAATCCAGATGCATCCAAGAGGAACTTGAGGCCTCTATCTGCCAATGTTATTCTTGCATATCCCGAAGCACAGGCAGAAGCAGGAGAAATGCTCAGTCAGGGTTCCTCTGATGTTTTTGAAACGATGACCAGAAAGAGAAAGGAAAAGGCACATATGGAACAAGAACAAACGCTGAAGTACGTGCAGAATTGCAGACATGACCCATAGACTGATGCATATCACTAAAACCTAACAGCAAACTGATGTGCTGAAAACCTGGGTTTGATTTCTCACTCAAACTGCTATCGAAGTTCATTTACTTTTCAATGTATCTTCATCTTTCAGTTAACAAAAACACATATGTAAATATGATCAGTTTTGTGGACAGTTTGCAATCTCTGACAAATAGCAATTTAATTTGACCAGTAACAGTAATAAAGGGCAGCTAACTTGAAGAAAAACGCCTTATATCTTAAATCAGCCAGGAAGAGTGTAAAGATATCAAATTAATGCTTCAACATCTTCAAGACTAATTTTAAATTGTAGAGGAATGTGTAGCTGTTAAGAGTACCTAGAAAAGTAAAAGACAAGCTAATTGCTCAGTTCATTGTTAGTTTTTCCTCTTTTGTGAATAACCTTTTAAAGGCAATTCAGCGTTCTTTGTAATAGAAGTTTCAGCATGAACCAGTATTTCCCCATGTAGCAGAGGAACACCTCCACCTTCTCCAGCAGATACACAAGAACCAGCATAGCCTGTCTGCCCTTCAGTTGCCTCAGATTTTATCAAATAGAGAGCTGCAGATACAGCCTCAGCACTTGGCTGGAGAAAAATGCTAACTGGTCATATCAATGGCACATGCAGCATTGCTTTCCCAAACGCCACCAAAATTCACTTTGCATGGCCATTCCTGACAGGTTTGGAAGAGAATACATCTGTTTGTTCCTGCACTGTGGCCACAGCAACCCCAGGCAATGCTACAGGCTTGGGGCTGGAAGACTGTGTAGAGGAAATGGACCTGGCAGTATTGGTCAGTACCCAGCTGAACATGAGCCAGCAGTGTGAGCAGGTGGCCAAGAAGGCCAATGGCATCAAGGCTTGTATCAGAAATAGTGCAGCCAGCAGGAGCAGGGAAATGATTGTCCCTCTGTACCCAGCTCTGGTGAGGCCACACCTCGAGTACCGTGTTCAGTTTTGGGTTCGTCACTGCAAGAAAGACATCAAGGCCATGGATTGTGTCCAAAGAAACGTATCAAAACTGTGAGGGGTCTGGAGGAGTGGCTGAGGGAGCTGGAACTGTTCAACCTGACCAAGAGGAGGCTCAGGGGTGACCTTATGGCTCTCTACAACTACCTGAATGGAGGCTATGGTGAGGTGGGGGTCAGCCTCTTCTCCCAGGTAACAGCAATAGGATGAGAGGGAATGGCTTCAAGTTGCAGCAGGGAAGGTTCAGACAGCAATGCTGACCCTTATTATGGAATCTTTACTACAAAGCACCCTTCATCCTCTGGTGCTCCAAATCCTTCTTTCTGCCTCTTTGAACAATCTCATCTTACTTTAGCTTCTGTATCTTTGCTCCCTTTTTCTCCTTATTTCTTGATCTACAATTCATATTTGCTGATTTTGCTATACTTTGAAAGCTCCTTCAGGCAGAGTACATGGTTGTTGTGTTTTTCCTTCCCTTTTCTATAACATGGTACATTATTCAAAAGTTTTCCCATACCGATGGAAAGAAATGATCAGTTTACAATACTAAGCATATAGAAGAAAAAAACGTGTGCACTTAGAATGGAAGGGGACCCATTATTTTCATAAATTCTAATAGGTACTCAAGAAATTGCTTATTTTTCAAAAACACTAAACATGTACAATGCAATAAGACTTCGACATCGCTGGATACCGTTTGAAAAAAAAGCAAAAGACAGGTACCAAGGTTACTAGAAGCAGTCATGTCTTTTAGTGTGGAAATTTCAGCTCAGCTGTTTCTAAGTTCAGCACAGCCACAAGCCAGCACTGCGATCAGAATTCTCCAAGGCCTGCAGATGAGAAAAAAAAGTTAAATTCAAACTAACCAATTTCCAAGGTCATGTATTTGAAAGCAGGGCAGGAAGGAGTCAAACAGCCTTACAAAACACGCCAAGTAAGTACAAATCACACCGATACAAAATACTCACAGGTATTCTCTCAGAACTAGCTTGACTTTTTAAACTCAGTCATCAGTAGCTCTGTTGAGCAGAGTAAGAAAAGTCAGGTTGTGGGTCATGAGGGCAGATAATTTACAATGGGAGGCTGACACCAGACCACATGGAAGATTAAACAGCTTGGACTGAAGGCAAACTTAGAGAGAGGGTAAATGAACAGCTATTTTGCCAATCCCTATTGGGCACAAAATAGCAGTCTGCTACTGAGTGCAAATAACACACACACTTACAGCTGCAAGATGGGCAGAAAAAGCCAAAGAACCTTTTGGGGAAAAAAAAGAAAAAAAAAGGAAAAAAAAAAAAGAAGATTTCATGTGATTTCATCCATCACAAATGATAAAGAAAACTGAAAATTCTCTAGCACATAGGCACACTGCAAATATTAGAACAGACTCCAGAGTTCCAGAGAAATATCTGACCCTTGGCACTAATTCTGTAATGAGAAACCTTTCAGACAGGTTACTTCCTTATCTGTCTACATACATAGAATCATGGATAACTGAAAAACTCTCAAGCAGTATTCTGAGCTGCTTTTATGTTACAATAATTACATGTAGGCTGCTCAGAAGTGAACAGTATCCATACCATTATCCTAAAACATCCATGCAGACATTTATAATGCGTTCATCATAGCAAGGAAGGATCAGGAATATGAACACACAAAGCAAACAATGCTGCTAATGCTTCCCATTTTGGCTGGTAATGCTGTGTTAGTGTAATCCACAGGCAGGTGCTGTCATTTCTGACAAGACTGTTGGGTGGCAGTGGCAGGAATCTGTCAGATGCTGCCCACACATAGGCCATGTCCCACATGGCATGTTGACCTCCAAGGAAGAATTTTCACTTTAAATTTCTACTGGGAAGTGCTACATATACCTGCTTACAATGTGTAATGTATTACAGAGAAATGATGAAGCACAACAGTAAAGACAAAACAATAGGAAATAGCCTCCAAAGACAGCAGTAGAGTTACCAGGGCACATGCTGTGCTGGATCAGAGAAACAGGTTGGATCTTTGTGACTGAGGCGTGCTTGCCTCATCCAACAAGGTAATGGGCAAGGGCACCTCCAAGCTGCCTGTGCAGCTCCCTGAACTTGTGGTTGCCAAAGGATTAGTGGTGTCATAACAACTACTTAAAGCAGCCTCAGGCTTTGCCAAAAATAAACCACAAGTGCCTTTACCCTTGCGAAATCATGTTCACACCACTCACACTTCTTTTCGCCCAGAAAAAAAAAGCCCTGTGCCAATGCATAAGATGGATGTCAAAGACTCTTGATGTTACCTCAACACAACTAGCAACTACACAGCCTGTCACCTGATTATCCCTTAAAACAAGGCTGCTTACTCCAGCTTCCTGCCTACTTTACACCACAAAGTTCATGGAGAATCTGAGCAACCAGTTACACTTCCTAGTAGCTAAAAAAATATAGGAAGCTTTTGACTAAGTGTCTAGCAGAAGAACATCTGCACACAAATCCATGGCAACTCAGAGCACTTCTGCTCCTGTGCAGAGGTTATCAGATCCATAGCAGAACAATAAAAGCGAGCAAGATTGGAAGACCTTGGATTCAAGCAGTCCAGTGAAACGTCCAGCAATTGAAATGGACAGGGAAGACAGCTTTAATCCAAGTTATCAGACTTGCCACCTGAGCCTCTGAGACAAACATATATGTTCCCTTTCTTCACTCTGTGGTGAGCAAGCCTGCCTCTGCGGTGGAGGAAATGAACTGGATGGGTGGCAATAACTTCAGCTGCAGTACAATGGGAACTTGGTTTGGTAAGTCAGGCAATGAGATAAGTTCAGTACTGTCTCTTTAACAAAAAGTAAGAGGACTCTGAAATGATGATTTTTGCTTTTGGAAATTATATTAAGACCAGTGTAGAAAATGGTAGCAAAGAAGTGATTCATGAACACCAACAAAGTGATTCACCAGTGCTTTGCTAGGAAGTGATATCATCCCCACACATCTCCATGAGAATGGCAGAAGAGAGACATTGTTCCACAGGACAGGAAAGTGCCATATTCTCCATAAGAAAAATATTAAATCTGCAGTTGTGTATGGCAAACAAGAGGGGCATATTCTCAGTGCTCTAAGTCCTGATTCAATTGCCCAACACCAAGACTGCCAGATGCTTATAAGTACTGCTGAAGAATACCAGAACATTTCCAA
Source organism: Phasianus colchicus (assembly GCF_987193195.1). Lineage (NCBI taxonomy): Eukaryota > Metazoa > Chordata > Aves > Galliformes > Phasianidae > Phasianus > Phasianus colchicus. The sequence goes on from NC_143443.1 coordinate 9,504,619, forward strand.
TATGGTCAAGGATCAACCACAAAATCTGGATATACTTTAAAATTACTCCAGCCCAACTAGATACTCCACTACCTTCCCAAGCTGATCTATCACTCCTTGCCCCAGTCCTCACGCCACAAACAGTAAAATCCTTTCTGGCTCCTCACTTAGTGGCCCTTATCAGTGTGCTCCTGCATGCTCTTACCTTAGTCCTGCATTCTCTCAGACCCACAGTATTGCCTCCACATCACAAAATGGGCTCTCTTGTGAGGGTTTTATATGCCTTGGTAGCATCACTCTCCAGTCCTTTGCTCTACCCAGCATGGTTACCCTATTTCCAGGTGTGCCAGGGCCGCACACATGTATGCAGCTGCTGTGGAGACAGAAAGCAAGGCAGTATTAGCTTTGAGTATGTATGCTGTATGCTGTCTTCAAGGGTGACACGCTTGCTGTTTTTTTCAGCTTTTAAAACTCTATCTCATGTGGGCCACGACCATGCTCTCTGCAGTTATTCTGGGTGGTATCAGCTTGTCAGCACCTCAAAGCCCTAAGTACTCTGCTATGCCTTGTAATTCATGATCTGCCCTTTGCAAAGCAGGCAGCAGTAGGCTTGCAGTTCTATAACTACTGAACTCACGATGACAGGTTGACATTGCCTGGACTAAGAGGATTTTATTTCTGTCAGTCATTCCTTCTCTTCAGCCTGTCCTGTGTGCCAAGATGTCAGCGTCCTACCCCCTAGTTCACTTGATAGCAATGATTCTCCTTCACCCACAACCTTCTTCTCATAACACTTTTCCTTTCAGCACCTAACATCAGCAGCCTACGGCACATGAAGCACAATAAAAGCAGTGCTGCTTTCCTCCCTAACCTTCTGCCAAGCTGTCCCTGAGACCAGGGCCAGATCAAATCCATGGAACTGCTAGAGAAGTGAGCTGTCAATTTTGGGAATCACTCATTTCTCCCAAACTCCTTGAATTTCCAGTAGGAAAGTTGGTGAACCTACTGCTACACAGACAGCAGAGGCTACTGAGAAATCAAGGCTTTGGGATCAAAACAAAGCAGCATTAGAAGTCATTTGCAAAGAAATCACAAAATATCCTGAGATGGAATGGACTCACAAGGATCATCAAGTCCAAAGACACCAAAAAGGAGAACAAGCCCTGTGCAATACAACGTGAAAGCAAGTTGTGAGTATTTATTCTGCAGTTGCTCCTAATATCCCAGCAGGGAATGGCCTTTTAATGCAACCCATATCCTCCAGGCAGCCAAATCCAGCTTCCTGGGGATCAGTGCTGTGGATGCGTGCGAACGGGACCCAGAACTGAGTACCTGTGGGATTTCTGATATATCCAGTCATGCTTAGTCTAGGCAGGATGAAGAATTCCTCATGCAGCCCATCCACGTTATTGGTTTCACCCAGACAACTAAGCAAGCCATTCACCAGCCTTCTAACTCAGCCCTCTAAGTAGCACCCAAAGAACAGACTGCAATGAGAGGTGGCTCTCTCCAGCACAGAGATGCCCATGGCCTCACACATAGTGGCAGACAGCTTGAATCCCAGAGACTTCAAATCTAGGACAAAGCAGTCAAAGGGAGGAGACAGGAAATGCGCTTCTCCTAACACACTCAAATGGGGAACTTGATTGCATGATTTTCCTGTGTGGTAGGGAACTAGGTTGAATATATTCTTGAAACAGCTTCAGTGTTCCTGTATACTAGATAAGATTTTAGGGGAACTCAATCAGCAATGGAAAATGGAAATGTCCCTTCCTCTGGCCAAACACACAAACAGCATTGGGCCTGATTTTCCACTGGCGACATTCACTTAAGATCACTGTAACCCTACCAACATTAACAGTTACTTCCGATACACTTAAATAAGAAGAAAATCTGATTTCCAGTTTGGCTTAGAGAAAAAGACACCGTGTTTGAAGTAAACAAGTAAGTAACCTATTACCAAACGCTGGTAGAGAGAATTTCACTTTGGTGAACATATTCCTTCAAGTTATTTCTATGATCTAGATAAACAGAAACTACTGGACTCATCTCTTTAAAAATTACCATCAATTAATCACTCCTGTATTACAGTGTTTCAATCCAAATAGTCTTCTTGGCACAGAACTTCCTTTAAGTCATGGAGGGATATTCCAGACAGAGCAGACAGGAATCGATCAGAGGTACCCACTTAATCTCTATTACCAAGAAAAGTGAAGGGTTCCATCTTCTGTGTAGTACAAAACCTCATGTACCACAGGAACAGAAGCCTAAAGGCCACAAAGTACTTTCACTTTGTGTGTGCATCTTCCAGTGATGTCAGCTGAATGCAAGCTTCTCCTTTTCAGCCAGTACAACTTTTTCCAGAAAGTATTTTCATAAATGCTCCACTGACTCTGGGCTTACATTTATGTCCCAACAAAATTTGGTGTCTCTCCAGATCACCTGCAGAACCAACCGTCAGTTTTACAGACAGAAAAAAAGAAGAAAAAAGGGAAAAAAAGCATAAATAAAATTTACTTCATCGAACTCTGCAGGTTCTTTGAAAGGTGAAATGTTTTTAAACATTGGCCTTAGGAAATATGTACTATGCTCACACAAGCTTGAACAGGATGAACACATTTCTAGGCTTAAGGACAGCTGATAACCTGTGGTAAGGTTAACAGAGTTGAAGAACTCAAGAACACGAAGGTGGCTTAGGCTAACAGGTATCATTTCACCACAGGACATGAGAGCAGAGTTCCTCCACTTGGTTCCTGAAGCTCAGCTGAGGAGGAACAGAGTGCTAAGCTGCTAAAACATGATTGACCACAATTGTCTTTTAAGCTCTTGGGTCTAGACTGCCCTTGTTCCAAAGGTGCAATACTGCAAGAAATACATAGCATACAACAGAACAGAAGAACGGCCATTTTCAACTTGTGCTTCTCGTGTAGCTTTCAAATTCTGCACACAGATTCAGCCCATTTTATCTTTTTGGTTACATTACAATATCTTTATAGTAAAACAACCAAATTCTTGTTATCAAACCCTTTTTTCACTGTAATCGTATGTCACCACTGAAGTAAAATAGATTCACACAGAAAGATTGCAATGACCTAATCAAAGTAAAAAATAATTAATCAACTATTTTTGTACACAAAATAAAAATCTGTCATTACAAAGCAACTAATGACCTGTTTCTGCCTTCAGTTACGTTACAGATTGGCCTCTTGGATCCCAGGGCTTATCATTACCTTTGCTCTCTCTGTCACACTCAAATACAGCTCAGTCAAACCAGAAGATCTGTGCTAACAGTTTGTATTTCTAACAATTAAATAATGATCTGCCTTTTAGAAGTCACTTAGGAATCACACAATTACTTGCACGTACAGCCACTTCATCCCTGGACTCTTGCTTTCATTCCCAAATACAAAAATGTATTAGAGTTGACCAGATCTGTTTCCATTTGCCCTAGTGCTACATCATATCACTTCCACCAAGAGCGACAAGTTGTTGATCTCCATAGCACACACAGGACAGCAGACTCGGTCAGGATACCTTTTCACTGAGCTAACTGCCATTAGCAGTGACTTGTCCTGTCTGCAGCATGGGTGGACTGCAGGGTTTCTGTTCTGTAGCACACACTGCTCCTTCCTCACTGCCCTCTGACTCCTGGGGAGCTGCACGTGTCCCTCCAAGGTCTTGTTTCACAAACAGACTACAGCAAGCTGCTTATCCCCCTCAATTCATTTGATTTACAAGAATTAAATCATGCTGAGTAACACTGAACAAAAGACAAAATTGTTTCTGCAGTATTTACACACAATAAAATGAACCAATACAGCAAACAAACTGTACACAACGTGCCCTATTATTAACTGAAACCAGAAGAAATACACTTCAGTACTTGCAGTGCTTATAAACATATGCTTCTGTAACCCAGAAGTATAACCAGAGCTTCCAGCAATTACTTAGCCCTCAACATTCTGAGCCATGTTTTCTCCACACCATGCACTCACAGGGACACACAGAAGGTCACATATAATTGGTCCCTAGCCCTGCTCCTTCCGAGCCCTCGGTGCTGAAGCCAGGCTTTCCTCCATCACCAATTTGCTCTGCTTAATTCTCCTGAGCTCCCTTCACCTACTGCACACCATGGTCACCGGACACACTGCCAGGCACGGTGCTGTGCAGGGCCCAGCAGTAAAGGACAGGCATCTTGGTGCCAGAGCACACCAGAATGCCACACCAAGCAGCACTCTGCTGTCAGTGAGGGGGCAACTACAGCATGCACAAGGGCATGCACAGCAATAGTCTGACAACAGAAACCCTAATAGCACTGCCCTTGTATGCTCATGACAGCTGGGCTAGGAGCTGTTGTTCTGCTCCTTTACAGGTATAATTCTTACAGCTTCATACCCATTACTTTATGCTTTTATTTCTTTTTGGTACCATAATAAAGCAATTCCCAGGTACAAAAAAATGAGACTGAGCAAGACTGGGATGAGATATGTCAAAAGATATGTCAAGAGGTGCAGCTCTCAGTGCCTAAGCAGTGCTGGCCAAACAAGCTGACATTCCTCCCAGCATGCAGCCTAACCTCAGCTGGGATTCACACAGCACATATACACAAAAATAAGAAACTGTGCTGCAGTATTCACATTATATATTTATATACACACATACAAACAGATGCAGGTGACCTTTTACACAAATAAACAGAGATTTTTAATAAATTCTCTAATATTTCTCACCATTAATGGAATCCCTTCCCAGTGTTGCTTTTCTGCCCCCACACAAGAGCAGGAGGGTAGAAGATACTCTCTGTGCTGAGCCCCCCCTGTTGCATCAGGAGAAGGCAAATCCAAAAAGTCACATGAATGAGGCCTTATTCCCCCTGTGCACCAGGAAGGACTCACCCTAACACTCTACAATAGGGCTAAAGCTTTCAGCTTTAACTCAGAAGCCCCAAGAAATATAGCCTATTGCAGAAAGAAAGCAAGAGACCAAGGGCATCCTCATAGATTTTGATAGGTGAAAGAAGTGCACAAAGTCACTCAACTGTCCTGTGGGCTTATGGTTCTGTTTGCATCTTCATAAAGCATCATAAATTTTAGTGTACACATAAAAATACAAATACAGATACCACAATGCCTCAAGTTTCATGCAAACAGCTCTCTGTAAGCAATGGCAGCCCCTCCTAAGCTGGGCATTGCATATACAGGACTCTGCAGGATTAGGCCCGTAAAGTACGTAGCTAAATGCTGGTAAAATGTGTTTACATAATCTGTAAATAGATAAAGAAAAGTACATTCACACCAGCTACTGGGGAATGAAAACAAATCATTTTTCTACTGCTAGAAGTACTGAATCACCTACCATCTGGTTTGGAGAAAAAGGACTCACTCTAATTCAGCTGTGAAGAAAATCCTGTCTAAAAAAAGTAATCACATGCTAAATCCCCCTACGTTCAATTTCCAGTCATTTTAACATGGAGACATGACAGAGTATTGTTTTCCTGGAGAAGAAGAAAGAGAAAAAAGAATAGTAAGAAAGATGTGAAGTTGTTAGGCCCTGATCTTGCAAACTCCAAATCCTTAGCTTCAGGGAATAGTGGAAGCTATTTCTCAGGAAAAGCTGAGTCTATGTATCAGCTTCTGCTGGAAGACATCCTAATTTCCTAGGAAAAATCTGACACACACTCGCAAGCATGCTGTGAAATACTAAAGTAAAATCTAGATACTAAATATCTGAACTAATTTCCCTTTATACACCGTCAACATTTGTTTTTTCCTCAGTCATACAAAATAGATACAAATATGTGTAGGGTAGCACGGTGCAGAAACGGTGTGTTACTGACAAGTGTATTACTGCAACTGAAAAAGAGCATATGGGCACATACGTGCTCCAAGTACTACTTTTGTCTTCGAAGTAGTCAAGTGCTGGCTGAGGACCACAAGTCCGAGAGAGATCAGTACAGCTGTGTGGGTGGCTTTAAGAGCCCTGTGGGGCCCGGCCTTTCGCCTCTGCCTGCCTCAGTCCACCTCTCCCTTGTTCAAACACTTGCACAGAACTTCCTTCCTCCATCCCAAGGTCTCAAGCAGTTAAATACGGACTCTTTATCTACAAGACAAAGACAGATTTCACTGGAAAACTGACTGATTAACCTAAATGCTACAAACATCTGAAAATACTGAAAGAAAATTCCCCACCCTGCTAAATATTTACCCACTAAACCTTTACCGCTCACCTCTTTTCCTTCCATTAATGCCTTCCATGAAAAAATATCTATTAGTTATTTAAAATAGAAAATACATTCCTTGGCTATTCGTCAAATACAACTTTTTCCTTCTTAAATCTATCACTATTGATTAACACTGTAGAGATCCTCACAAGGATAGATTTGATCTCAAAATTTAATAAGAAACAACAAAAAATCTTTCACTGAGAAGAGACTCTTAAAACAATGTGTTACAGTCCAGATCTATACCCAAGGGTGATCAAGTTACTGCAGCTTCATACGTTACTGCTTATCACCTGCATGATGACCGTACAGTCCTCACTCATGATTGTAAAACAGAAGGGCTAAGCTTAAAGATAGTCTATGCTAAAGCTTTGTGGTGGTGAGGGAAGGCTGTGGATGAGCACCAAACAGGTTACAGGGACTCAGCTGCAGAACTGTAACTCTTTAAGCTACAGATATAGGATTACTTAAGGCCTTGCTAGTAGCCCTGAGGAAAGCTGACTTGTGACCACTATCTCGTGTAGCACAAGAAGTGGTAGACCCACACTTAACACCCTCTGGGACCCCAGAGCTGGTAAATTATCTACCTCCAGCTCATAGGCTAAAACAGCACAGAATCACACCCTACACCAATACTAAAGCACTCGAATAATGCATATTATCTCAACGCAGGCAAAAGTAAACATGGTGTTGTAGTGATACTGGGAGGAACAGACATGCACTGAAACACAAGGCTTTCCTTGCAAAGCAACTTTCCCCATCACTGCCAGATGACAAGGCCTCTGCAGTCTCTGCATGCAGAGTGGGTCTTTCCCTTGGGTCACATGAACAGCCTTCTCTTACCATTTGAAAGTCAGCTGCTGAGGGGAGGGCTAAAGGCCAAGAGAACTGCTTCCAAACAGAGCTGACCTTGCAAGCTCTCTCCCACCCTCCGCTCTCTCACTGTGTAACTGAAACAGGACCCTTGGGATTCTCCTAAAAAGTCACAGGGAGAGAAAAAAACTAAGTGGAGTACTGATGTAACAGCGGCTGGGGGGCCTCAAGGATCTGGCAGCCAGTGATGGTGAAAGAACTGAGTGGACAGGGATGTGGTTTCAAAAACGGCAGAGAGGGCCCCGCTCCAGCAGGCGGGTGTCACGCTGTGCGCCATCTGCCACAACAGAGTGGGTGCCGATGCTCCACTTTGCCGCAGCATTTCACACACACTGCACGGCCCCAGCTGGAAAGCAGGATCTTCCACACAGGAGATAAGCCCCGTGGGCTAGGAAAGTGTCAGGACCACAGCCAAGTATGGCTTTCGTTCTGCATCAAATACCACAGGAAACTGATTTCAACTTTCCCAACAGGTTATGAACAGCACTTAAATTAACAGTAAATTGTATCAATAAGACAATACATAACTCATGCATTTTGCTGCTATGGAACGCGTTTGTGTAAAAATAATACTGAAATTATTTTAATACAATCATATATAAAGGTATGCAATGAAGAAATCACAAGTCGCTTTAAGTAACTAATGCAAAAGTAATTTTTAACTGTGTCTCTTCTGCCTGTTTTTGTCAGTTGAAAGATGAAAAGTGATAGTCCAAATCACAGCATTCTGTACACTTAAAAGTTTAATCAATATAATTAGTGACTCCCATTTGCTTCTTATTACATTCTTCTGAAAACAGTACCCGTGCACCTTCTGTTGAAAGTTATGCCAGTAATAAGAATGACAACTCTGGACTCAGAATTACACTTGCAAATTGAGCTGTGGGCTTCTTTAATCCAAATAACCATCAAAGGAATCTTCTACCTTCCTGCCTGTATCTGCACACTCAGTGTTATGGACACTTCAACAAAATTCTTTGCACTTATTCTAAATTTTAGACTTATAGGTCAGATTTGTCCCAAGTTATATAGTCAGATAATCTTTTGAAAACACTACAGGTACATGACAAACAGAGATAACTCCCCACAGCCACTAGCAGATCTCTCCCTCTTCCCTTGTCTCTTTGAATTGCCAGGAGTGCTTATAACTGGTGGAAGTACCCCGCAGCTCCACTGCTGCAGGAGGGCAGGGTACCACCATACAAGTGGCTCCGGGCAGAGACATCTTCCTGCAAATGACACATCAGCAAGGCAGCACATGAAGGGAAAGCAGTTTCTAACCACACCTGTAAATGTCTTCTTCCTCCTAGGCAGGATTGGTCCTAGACAGTCAGAGAGTTCAGAAGAAATGAGGACACAACTTCATACTTCCAGTCATCACAATCTAAGCTAGATGTAGTCAGGGACATCAGCACGGATCTGATTGGCACCAATCAGCAGAAACCATGAAATTCAGAAACCATGAATCTGCTCAGATTCATACACAGGGAGCAGCATGCCGCACAGCCTTTCCTACTCCGAGTCACTCCAACAGCTCCAAGACGTTCAGTAGCAACTTGTCAATAAAATCCATTAATGATGTATTTTATACAGAAATAGCATATTTAACTGACAGGCTACAACAAAAGAAGCTTTACAGCAAGTGTGAATTGCATGTTTCAGAATCACAGAATCACAGAATCGTAGGGGTTGGAAGGGACCTCCAGAGATCATCGAGTCCAACCCCCCTGCCAAAGCAGGTTCCCTACACCAGGTCGCACAGGTAGGCGTCCAGGCGGGTCTTGAATATCTCCAGAGAAGGAGACTCCACAACCTCCCTGGGCAGCCTGTTCCAGTGCTCCGTCACCCTCACCGTAAAGAAGTTCTTGCGCACATTGGTGCGGAACTTCCTATACTCCAGCTTCTGGCCATTTCCCCTTGTCCTGTCTCCACACACTGCTGAAAACAGTCTGGCCTCGCCACTTTGCCCCCCACACCTTAGATATTTTATTTTATGTTTAATAGAATAAATGAAATACAGGATAGGTGTCAGTGAAGAAGTGGTAAAAGTGAGTGAGATTCTAATGTTACGTAGATCTGCTTAAAGTTTGGTATCTACATGAACCTAATTCCCCTCCTGATTTCAGTACAGTTACAAGCACTCCTTTGTGCTTCAACTGATTTACAAATTCTCTGATGAATAACTGATAACCAACTTTCTTTTACGTAAGCCATTATTACTGGAGAAACAGCAAATATTACAGACATGTTTGTCTTCACTCTTTCCAGTCTTGTTCTCATCATAATCATATCTGCCTGATATTTGTACTTCTCTCTCTGATTGGTGGTAGCTTTATAAAACAAACAAACATAACGTTGCATAACGAGTGGCACGAACAGTGCAAAAATTTCTTAGACAGTCTAACTTTTTGTCCTATGTGAATACACCTCTGCAGTCACTGGCAGCATTATGACAGAGGATGGTTTCTGTACTGCCTCACCGAGTTCTACACCTTGTGAAATATTCCAGCACCGTGACAGAACGTGCTAACAGCCAACCACTGACCTTCTAGGTAGGCGCTTGTCATTATTCTCCGTTCGGGACTCTTGGTTTACCAGTGATTACAGGTAATTCTAACTTCTCAAACAAAATCAAGAGGATCTGGGAAGCAGCTCCTATAAGAAAGTGAAAATGAGTAGGGGATACTTCACAAATTAGGGGGAAAATTATAATACATAACAGTAACTGAGAAGCAAAAAGCTAAAAAACTGCTCGTTTCACAGGAGAGTTGAGGTAGCGGGGAGAGGAGCTTAGAAGTGGTGGAGAGGGGGTGGAAAGAAAATAGATGTAACAGTTCTGAATACATTCTCCATGTGAGGAAAAAACCAACAAACACAGCAGGAGGCCAAAACTGTAACCTGAGCCTGACCTCACTCTCGCTGGTTTTATCATAAAACCACTATGCTGAACTTTGGTCATTGCATCACTGATATAAAGTAGTCTCAAAGCCCAGCCAAGCAACCACACCGTGGTTGGTTTTTTTCCTTCCCATGCGTACAAGATGGTAGATGTTAGCTAAGAACATTATCTTTTGAATAATAATGTCAGTACATTTGTCAGTCGGCTGGACAACTTGCTTTTCTGTGTTGGTTGTTTTGCACGTTATTTTTTCTTATATATCACTGAACTGAAAAATGTGGGTGTGATGTAACATTTAGCTGGAACGTTAAGTGCCAAAGACATATTTTTGTCCACATCAAACCAATGCTGTAGTTAAAAACATTGCGGATTGTAGGTTATGCAAAACATAAAGCTTGTCACCAATGTAATATGGCACCAGGAAAGTCTACATGAAGATATTCTTAAGATCTTTTAAAATCTTAATAAACGTCCTTGCACAGAGGTGATTCATGGTTTACAGAGTGATAAGCACAAAGGGTCCAGTAACTCACCTCATATCACCCAGCAAGTAGAGATCAAGCAGAGATGCAGAGCTCGAAGTCCTGGTTTTCTATGCTGATTGTCCTTGCAACAGCATGTTGCGTTAGACAAACGCACAAAGTCCTACCACTACCAAGCATTTCTGCTTCCACAAAACAGTTTATTTTTGTGCTGCACAGGAAAAGAATCAGTGTTGAAAAGTAAGCGTTTTAGCAATCACTTCCAAGCATAAAACATAACTGCTGAGTGAGAATGCAAATAAATACCTAAGCCAATGCTGAGATGATATATAATTATCACCAATAACAATAACTGACACAAATTCCGGCCCATACCTCCATGATTAAACTGACAGACCCTGCACAGGGGGCTGTACAGAAAAGCAGACTAAACACTGAAACTTGGCACTCTGGGTGTCTGTCAGTACCCACGTCTCAGCCAGCACGGCAGCGGGGAGGCTGTGACCATCCCCAGCAGTTCCCTCCAATACCCAGGGCCACGGGCTACTAAGGCTGACCCTGCTGCTCACCCCAAAGCACAGATCCCCTTGTTCCAGATGTCCTGCCAGGTGCAGAAACACTCTTCAACACTGGCACTGGAGAGAGAAATGCTTTTGAAGTACCTGTGTCAGAACAGGCTGAGAGCCACACTGCCAATGGATTCGGGTGGAACTCAAAACAGGCAACTTGACTGAGCACTCTGAGGAGAATCAATTACACCACGACCTAAATTTGCGTTCTGTTATGTATAAAAAGTGGGAAACAGGTTTGGGAAGAGGGCTCCGAATCACCAGTCCTCGTCAGCAGCGCCAGCATTCCCGCCGGCCACATCTGCACTTCTGCTTCATCCGTATGAAGGCGGTGAGTAACCCCGCAAGGCCACACGCATCCTTCTTAAGTGCAACGCACACCTGAAGAACTCTGCTTGTCTGTAATCGGGAAAACGCACCTGTCTGTACTGCTTTTAAACGAAGTTACCGAGCTCGGTGGCTGCAGCCCGCAGAGCCCTACCCAGCCGCTCGTCAGAACCGCTGCGGGCTGAGCGCCCGGCACGGCAGCACCCGTGCGCCTGACACCTGCTCGGGGAATCGGACTCGAGGTGGCACGAGTCCGTTCGCTCCCGCGATCAGAGCGCGCTTTTCTAAGTTTGAAACCGCTCCGGCCGGCCGCCCTCACGCCGCCGGGAGCCGCGGCGCACGGAGCTCCCGGAGGGATGGGAGCCGGCCCCCAGCGCCCCGCGCACCCCCGCCCCAAGATGGCGGCCGCCCCTCACGCCGCCTCCCGACCCCGCGGCCCCTCGCGCCGCCGGCGGAGCGCGGCCGCCGGCGGAGCCGCCCCCTCGCGCCAGCGCCGCCGGGAGCCGTAGTCCTCCTCCCGGCCCCGCCGCCCCGCGCCCGCGCCGCCGCCGCCGCGCCGAGACCGCCCCCGAGCCGCCGTCCGAGGGGCGGCGGGCAGAAGCGCCGTGCGGCGCGGGGGCGACGGAAGCGAGGGGCGGCGGACCGCGGGCGGGGGACTACGGGCCCCGTGGTGCACGGCGGCGCGGGCGCGCCTGCGCGTCGGGGCGGCCGCGGGAGGAAGCGGCGGGAGGAAGCGACGGCGGCGCCTGGCGCGGGCGGGCGCGCGGGGCCGGGCCGGAGCGGGCCGGGCCGGAGCGGGCCGGGAGCCGCCATGCCCCGGGACAACATGGCCTCCCTGATCCAGCGGGTGGCGCGGCAGGCGCGCATCACCTTCCGCAGCCCCGCGGGGCCGGCCTTCGGGGAGAACCTGCACCGGCTGCAGCAGCTGCTGGACGAGGTGCGCGCCGAGGACCTGCACTTGGCGCCGCAGGGGCCGGCTCCGGCGGCGGCGGGGTGCCCGCGGGCCGGCGCCGTGCCGCCCGTCAGCTACATGCACATCTGCGAGACCGAGAGCTTCAGCATGGGCGTGTTCCTGCTGCGCGGCGGCGCCTGCATCCCGCTGCACGACCACCCGGGGATGAACGGCATGCTGAAGGTGCTGTACGGCACGCTGCGCATCGCCTGCATGGACGCGCTGCCCGCCGCCGCCGCCCCGCCGCCGCCGCCCGCCCCGGGGCCGTGCCTGCGCGCCCTGCTGCGCTCCCGGCAGCACTACACGCCCGCCTCGCCGCCCTGCCTGCTCTCGCCGCACAGCGACAACCTGCACCAGATCGACGCCGTGGACGGCCCCGCCGCCTTCCTCGACATCCTGGCGCCGCCCTACGACCCCGAGCACGGCCGGGACTGCCACTACTACCGCCTGCTGGAGGGGCCGCCGGCCGGCGCCGAGCCCGCGCTGCCCAGGGAGGTGTGGCTGCTGGAGACCGCGCCGGCCGCCGACTTCTGGTGCGGGGGAGAGCCCTACCCGGGGCCCCGCGTCTGCCCCTGAGGCGGCGCCCGCCGCGCGTCGGCCCTCGGGACCGGACGGAACGCTGCGGAGCGCCCGGCCGCGAGGGGAGGCGGGCGGCGGCGCGGGGAGCCCCGCCCGGCTCGTCCCGTCCCGTCCGACCGCTCGAGGTCGGCGCCCCGGGCCGCGGCTCGGCCCTCCGCTCGGATCGCGTCGCTCCCGCCGGGGGAAAGGCCGCCGACACGGGCTGCTCGCAGGGCCGCGCGCCGAGGACCGCCCGGGGCAATAAAGTGACGATGTATTTATTTCTTGTGGCTGACGTGCGGTGACGGAGGAGTGGCGCGGTCCGGTTCTACTCGACTGAGCGTTCGAAAGAAAACCCAGCGGCTCCGCGTGCGTCGCCGGGCTCCGGTGAAAGAGGGGGGGGTCGGGCTCCAGCGGAGCGAATGCAATAAGAACCCTCCCGGGGCCGCCACCTCCGCCCCCTCGCTGCCGGGAGCGCCGCACCGCCTTCCCCGGGGGCTCCGGGACGGGCTCCTCTAAGAGATGTACCGAACTGGCAAAATCCCACCCCGGGGCAACTCTCGGGGCGGGCAGCGCTCCGCGGATACGCAGTGGTGTGCGTGGGGTGGGAGTGAAATGAGCTCCCCTCCTGAGGGACGGTGTCGGGTCCCGAATTACCATTTAACAGTTCTTCACTGCGTTACATATAAGATCTGGCTATTAGAACTGAAGTTATAGAGCATTCCTATGCATGTTCCCTCAGCCGGGAGGAGACTCGCAGCTGCTAATTAACTGTGCTTGGAAGTTCTCATATAGCAGTGGCCGAGAGGAGTGGAAGCTGTGGGCATCTTTAGAGAAGACCGCTGCTGTCCCATGGATGCTGCTGTACGACACTACTCACTTGCCTGTAACCTATAGATACATGTATCCATCTGTACACATACCCTAGGTTCAGATAGGATTTGACCCAATAACTCTTCTCTAAAAGCGGTCTGGGTTTTTATATGGACAAGTGAACACTGAGCTTTGGAAACCTTGTGGTTTCCCTCTTTATACTATTTATAAAGATTACTTTTTTGTAAGGCTTTTAAATAAACATAGTGTAGAAGAAACACAGTGCATTTTGCCTTGCTGTGCTGTAAGCAGCCTTGAGATACAGCGTGTCCTCAGCAGGGGATGCGATCTTTCTAACGGGAGAAACTTTTCTAGAGGTGACGTACCTGTTTGTGCTGCAGGGAATGGCCCGGTGCCTCTGATGGCAGAGCATGCCGTGCCACGGGCTCCAGCCTGGGCCACCATGTGGGAATTTGAACACAAACCCACTTCCTAAGGGATGTTACCAACCTGCTCCAGAAGCTGTCCCACAACCAACCTTTTGTTTCTTTGTGTTTATAAGAGCAGACTTGTTTTTCCTGTACGGTTGCTTGGACGGGTGAATTTTTAAGTGATTCCGATACAGCATCACTTTTTTAATTGGGAGGTGGGCAGGAAGGGCTGTGCAAGAATGAATGTAAAACACCATCAGTGTTATGCATACACATATTCATGCTTTTTCAAGGAAAAATTGGTGGAAATTATTTTGCTCCATTTCCATTTATTCTTAGAGCATGTGGAGTGTCTGATGTTTCTGCAGCGGGCTTACCTGTTTTTCCTGGAATTCCCCTGCAGCTTAGCATTAGTTAATGTGCAACAATTCTCTATCAAGCGTAGTCATTAACTGTAATGCAGTGCCTCGGAACGGCACAGCCTGTGTTTCTCACTTGCTCCAGCACTAATGAAGACTGTCATCCTTTTCCAGAAGCCCACAAAGACAGCGTGCTGCATGCAAACAGCGGTACTGGAAAAACAAACTGCAACAAAGAGCATTTTGGTTCTGTATCTCATCTCTCTATCCTCCCCGTAGGTCTCTATTGTTGCTCTTTATTTTTTCTCCATGCGCAAGACCTAGTCAAGATATGTAATAGGATAGGATTTAAATGCACCTTTCCACAGAGGACGGCTTGGTCCCTTACCCTGTAGAGTGCCATTAACAATTGTGGCAAAACTGTTTTGTTTTTTTAAGTAATGGTGTTAGCATCAAAGTATTAAAGTCATTGTGTCTGGAAAAAGAGAACCTGAGATGTATTAAAGAAAAGCCTCTTCTTGCTTATTCAATGATTGAAACTTACTGCACATGTTCTGGGTATCTGTAAGCAGAAGGTTTGAGTCTGTAATGCAGTTCCTTCTCTCTGCAGTCTGTTTATTGCGTTTTCACAACAGCAAAATCACTGTTATTGCTGAGTTACAGAATAAATACAGGATATCTCACCACCGACCAGTCATTACTTTCCTCCACAAGTGTGACAGCTTTGAACAAGTGCGGTAATGCAAGTTTCTTTTGCCTGGCAGCCCGAATGGTGTGTTTGGCCCTTCGGACACATCCAGCATGTGTGGTACTGCAGCTTGTGAAGCCAGTTGTTACTGTAAAGTAAAGGCACGGGTTTAAGAGTGCTGATACTATTACACAGTGTAAAGTTTCTCACAGCTGTACGCTAGGTACTGGCAGTGTCCTTAATCCAGCTCACTTACAATTTCTGTGTCGACTTCTGCTCTTTGCTGGAGTCTCAATCTTGCGGCAGGACTGCACTCAGTAGTTTAGAGGCTGTGAGCAGAGCCTTGGATTGTGCACTTTGGTAGCTGAGAGCCTGAGCTGGCCTACGACGCTCTGGCTGTGACCAAGCCATGGTTATCCAAAGCTGTGGTGGTGCCTGGGGGAGCCCAGCGTTGCCAGTCTGCCTTCCCACACTGCAGCCCAGTGATGCTGACTGAGGACACCACGACTCTGTGAGGTTGTGCTCCACGGCTGAGACGGGCCATGTGCCACCCCTCCGCCAGCAGGCCACTGTCCCTTTGGGAGCCCGGGAACGTGTGGGACCAGATGGTAAAGCTGACCTTGCTGAGATGAGGGGAGGCTAAAGCTTATGAGAGCTGTGCGAGGAAGGTGGCGGGGTGCTGAGAAGCTCCTCAGCTTCTTTGTGCCCAGTTTTGGAGACCTGTTTCATTTCCAGCTCTGAAGAGCAGCTGCTCTGAGAGCCAGCACCCTGGCAGCAGGGAAGGTAGCAGGAAGTTTCAGTGGAAAAGGCAGGCAGCGGACTGCTGGTGGCTTCAGTCAGAACAGCCGTGCCAGGGCTGTGCCAGGGCTCACCGCAGTGCTGGGCTGCTTGCAGCTGTCCCGGGCTCCAGCCACGCACCACCAGCAGCTCCGGCCGGGTCAGCATCCTCAAAAATAACTTACAGAAGGTTAAAAAAAAAAAAAAGAAAGAAAGAAAGAAAAGAAAAGGAAAAAAAAAAAAAAAGAAAAAGAAAGAAAGAAAGAAGAGGAAGGAAAGGAAAAAAAAAAAAAAGGAAAAAAAAAGCGGTGTCGCAGCCAGGCCGATGTGCAGGGGAAAGCCCGGCTCGGGCGGGTGGCAGCCCGCACAGCCCCGGACTCGCTGTGCCGGAGCCCACTCGGGGCAGCCGCCCCGGGCCGCGGAACACCGCGCTGAGTCACACCGCCCGCCCGCTCCCACCGCCGCCGGCGCGGCTCTCGCCTCCGACGGGAATCCCCGCGGCCGGCAGCGCGGCTCGGCACGGCGGGGACGGGGCCGGCGGGGAGCCCCCCTCCCCCGGCAGGCACCTACGGAAATAACGGTGTCAGCGTGGCATAATTAAGAGATTTATTCGTCGTCGCTTATAAACGCCGTGAGCGCCGACCCTGCCGTCGGAGGGCTATGTACAGAGCGGCGGGAGGGAGCCCCGTCCCGCAGCTGCCGCCCGCGGCCGCACACGGCCGTGCCGCCGCCCGCGCCCCGCGGCGCTGATCGGGCCGGGCCCGCCGGGTGCGCTCGTCCCGCCCGGGCCCTCCCCCTCCCCCCGCAGACGCAACACTCTTCGGTCACCGAAAAGACAAAAAAAAAAAAAACAACCCCAACCAGTGCGTACAAAAATATAGTCTCTAAAAAAAAAAAAAATCCCAATATTAATAGGCAGAAATGTACAGCCATACTACAACCAGGGAGGGAAGGCAAACTTTCCGGTCTCGGCGTCGCCGCTGTCGTCGGAGCGGATCGGTAAGGCACCCCCCACATGCAGCCGGGTACGGGCTCACACCACACAAGGCACCAAGGACACCTCACCACGACGGCACCGCATGCATCCGTCCTCCCGCCGCAGCCCCTATGTACAGCCGTCGGCCCCGCCCGGCCCGGCACCCCGCGCCCCCGGGGCTCCGCGCCGCCCCCACGCCCCGCGCCCGGCTCAGGGCGTCCGCGTCCGCGCCGCGCAGGGGCCCAGGGCGGCCCCGCTGCCGCCGGCTCCGGGCTGCGGGGCGGCGGCGGTCCCCGCGCCCTTGCGCTCCTTCTGGCGCAGGTGGATCTTGGTGTGCCGCTTCCTCTCGTCGGAGCGGGCGAACTTCCTCCCGCAGAAGTCGCAGGCGAAGGGCTTCTCGCCGGTGTGCGTGCGGATGTGAGTGGTGAGGTGGTCGCTGCGGCTGAAGTTGCGCATGCAGATGCGGCACTGGAAGGGCTTGTGGCCCGTGTGGATGCGGATGTGCCGGGTGAGCTCGTCGGAGCGCGAGAAGCGGCGGTCGCAGCCCTCGGCGGGGCAGGGGTAGGGCCGCTCGTGCACCGGCGTCTTGCTGGGCCGGTTGGGGTACTTGCGGGGCCGCAGGATGGGCCGCAGCGGCAGGTGGTGCGGGCTGTAGGCGCCCGCGGGCAGCCGCGCGCCCTCCCCAGCGCCGCCGCCGCCGCCGCCGCCGCCGCCTCCGGGGGCAGAACCGGGAGCGGCGCCCGCCGGGGCCGCCCCCATGGTGAAGTTGCGGATGGTGGAGAGCGGCGTGAGCGGCGGCGGGACGCGGAGCGAGTCGAGGGGGCAGGGGAAGGGCTTGCGGTCGGGACCGGCGTGCAGCTCCCGCTGGCACTGGGGCGGCGGGAAGAAGCCGCCGTACTCGGGGATGACGGTGAAGAGCCCGCCGTCGGCCGCCGCCGCCTTCGGGGAGGGGTAGGAGGGCGGCGGGGGGAAGGGCAGCGCCCCGCCGCCGGCGGCGGGCAGGAAGGCCGAGGAGGGGTCCTGCGGGTACAGCTCCCCGCAGCCCGAGTAGGGCGGCGGCGGCGGCGAATAGAGGTGCTCCAGCTCGGCCGGCGGGCCCTGCGCCATGCCGCAGCCCAGCGCCCCGGGCAGCGCGCCGGGGGAGGCGGCGGAGGCGGCGGTGGCCGAGGAGGAGGCGGAGGAGGCGGCGGAGGAGGCGGCGGAGGCGGCGGAGGCGGGCGCGCTGACCCCCTGCAGGATGCCCGCGCTCACGATGTTGATGATGCCCTCGGGGTAGCAGCCGGCGCCGGGGTACTGCGGGTCGATGGAGAACTTGCCCATGTAGGTGAAGGTCTGGTTGCGGGAGGTCGGGGCGCCGGGCGCGAAGCCGCCGCCGTAGGGGAGCTCCAGGGCCCGCTTGTCGCCCATGTCCACGCCGAGCATGCCGTCTGGGGGCGAGGCGAGGCGCCGGTCAGCACCGCGAGCCTCCCCTGCCCCGGCAGCCGCCCGGGGGGCGCGGGGCTGCGCCGCGCACGTGTCGCTCCCCGGCCTCTCCCCCGAGCGGCCCCCCGAGGGACCCCGGCCGGGCGAGCCCCGGGAGACCGCCGCCCCCGCCCGCCCCCGCAGCCTCCCGCCGCCCCCCGGCCTCACCGCCCCGCACCTGCGCGGCCGCGCGGCTCCGCTTACCTGCGGCCACGCCGCTCATCTGGTCGAACGGCCCCGCGGGGTCGGCATTGGGGAAGATCGCGACCGAAGTCGGCAGCGCGGCGGAGATGTCGTCCGCGGGGTAGATGCCCTCGGGCAGCTGGTGCGGGAACCCGCCGAGGGGCACCGGGATCTTGTCCGCCGCCTTGGCGGTCATCATGGGGGCGGCGGGCGGCCCGGGGAGCCGCGCTCCCGGCCGGCGGCGGGCGCTCGGGGCGGGGACGGGGCTCTCCCCTGCCTCCCGCTACCGACGCGGGGGGATCGCGGGGAGCCGGCGCGGAGCGGGCATGTGCGGGCGGGCGGCCGCCCCGTCGCGGCGGTGCCCCGGGAGAGCCGCGCTCCCGCCGCAGCTCGCGCTGGAGGACAAGTCTGGCGGTAACTATTTATGGGGGCCCCCTGAATGCCCGGGACGTCACTGCCCATATAAGGACTGAGGAACGGGGCCCGGCGGTCACGTGGGCGCCCGCGTGCGGCCCCGCCGCCCCGCGCCCGCCCCGGCCCCCCGCGCCCCTCGCCCCGCGGAGGCGGCCCCGGCCCGCCCCGGCCCCGCGCGGCCCCCCGGGGACCGCCGCCGCGCCGGCAGCGCCCCTCCGCCCGCCGCCGCCGAGGGGGTATTCCGGTGGCGGGGCCCTTGTCCTAAAAAGGCGAAGATCCGGCCCCGCCCCGCTGCCCTTTTTAGGGCTCGTTCCGGAAAAATTAAAGCTCGGAAAGCAGAGGAGGTCCCGGGGCCGCCCCGCCGGACCCCGCTCACTTTCTTAGCAGCCCGTGACCGCAGAGCGCCGGGTCGGGAGAGCGCCGCGCTCGCAAAGCCCCGCTTCTCCTTTTCGCTCGCTTTTTTTTTTTTTTTTTTTTTTTCTCAATTACGGGTGGAAAGAGCCGCCGAGCGCGGCGAGCGCGGCGCTGCTTTTTTGGAAAGTGTCTGATCTATAAATACCGCCGCGAACGCGGAGCCGCGCGGCTGCCGACGAGAGCTCCTCGCCGGGCCGGGGCGGGCCGGGGGCGGCGAGGGCGCCGAGCTCCTCCCGGAGCCCCCGGCCCCGCCGGCGCCCGACTCAGCGCCGCGCCGTGGAACCGGAGCCAACTGCAGCGCGGCCCCGACGGCGGAGCGCACCGCACCTGCCCCGCCGCTGCCGGCCCCTCGGTCCTGCGGCTGTCGGGTGCGGACAGGAGCTTCTGCCCGCCCTGCCCGCAGCTCCCCGGCTCTCCTGCGCGCAGCTCCCCTCCTGCTCGGACCTCGCTCCCTCTCCTCTCTGTCCTGAATCAGCCCATGGCGTTCAGCGCAGCCGCTGCCCCGTCGCCAGCGCTGTTTCTGCTCCCGTTTCTTATTTTCTTTGCACACCACCTCTTTCTGTACGACCTCTTCCATAAGAAGGGGATCAAACCGAAGAGTGCTTAAATTCTTGCTTTTTTTTTTCCTGCTTTTTTCTTCCGAGTGCTAAAAATAACCTCCCCTGTGCCTCCCTTCCCAAGAGAAGCCAGTCTTTCATATGCTGTTCCCAAGCTCAGAGCTCGCAGCCCCTACATCTTCTTGCTGATGAGGGTGTCAGATGTAATTATTGTTGAAAGCCGCATCCCATGTTACGTTCTTGTCTCTAATCTCATTACTTAGGAATATTTCATCTCCTGACAGTTTATTCCCGCTTTTAGGAAAACAGCTCTCCCGTATGATCTGTAGCATGCAAGGCCCCTTTCCAGAGGCATGCAGGAATAAAAAACATCAACAGCCCAAGCAGCAGTAAGACACAGCCACGTACGAGATGCTACAAAAGCACACTCTTCCTCCAAAGCAACAAGCCAAAGCATACACTAAAAGGCTAAACAAATTTCCACCTTGCATTTTTAACTGCAGATCACAATATTTACAGGCTTGAGTCCATTACAGCACATGCTCAGGTGTCTCTACGGAGCGCAGACTTACCTCCGTGGTGGTCTCAAGTGCTGTCATCTGCCTCACAGGCTCCGCTCCAATCCTGCAGCACCTTGCGCCCAGCTGAGAAAGGCTGTCTCAATTGCTCAGTTTTTGTTTCAGTGCCTTTGGTGATGTTCCAGTTTCAATGCTTCTCCAGTCACTGCAGAACACAGGCGAGACAGGAGCGTAGCTAAAAAAGTCAAAGTTTCAGGGCATTTGTCATTCTTGCTAAAGAACTACAGGCACAAATCTAGATATTTTCCTTGATGGGTGATCTGGGAAGTGCACACAGTAATTAGGAGATGTAGAGTTCTTTGTAGGTCTTTTTTTTTTTTTTTGTATATGTTAATATACAATGATTTTGTTACCAATTCTTTCTAGCACTTAACGTACAGCCAATACAGTTTGGCACGTGAGACTTAGCTGAAAGAAAGCTCGTGTTCCATTTCAGTAGGATTCTAGATACTTTCGTTTAAAAAACACAATCTCAATTTAAAAGTTAAATTGTGACAGAGAGACAGAGAGAGAGAGACAGGTTCTGGGAAATTTGACTGAGAAGTAGGAGCAATTGTATTGTACCTTTCCATTACAGCTGAGCTATAATTGGTCTCATCGCTACTATGAAAGAACAAAATATTGGAATCTGTTGTGCAGGGGGACAAGTGACTTTACATTAATCTGAGAAACATGTAGACCTACATACAGCATCCTCTGTACTGAAAAACATGGTGGAGGTGTGAGATGCAGATTTTAGCAATACTAGACAGCATGTTCCTCTATTACATCCTCTGTGCCCACTGATGACACTCAGAGAAAGAAGAGCCAAGGTTCTGCATCCTGCTTTAGCTGCTCTGTAGCTCAGCTCCACCTTTGGGCTAACATGGCAAACGTAATGTTCTTCCACTGTGGCAAGGATTCAAAGACTGACATGAATAAGGAATACTGCTGTTAGTTGATGTTGGTGGGTAATTTTAAGAGCCTTCCTAAGGATGGGGTAAACTGTGTCTGATATCCAGCCTTTACATGGAAAACTGAGTCGCTCGTCTTCTCTCAATGGGAGCTTTGTCTGGAGGCAGCAGGGTCTGGTGGTGCAAGGCAAGATGGAAACATAGCTAGCGCTTCAGGAAGATGTTGACAGATGAAACTCAAATGTTTCTGGTCCCTTTTCAGATATTTGTGCTGTAGTGCTCTGCATGTGTTTTGTGCCTTTGATCCTCATTTGGCTGATGGTACTAGACTCCAGGGGTAGGCCATCCAACTCGCACTGACGTCAATGAGCCTTACATGCATAAAATCCTACTGATTCCTGTGGTTCCTACAAGCCACGTGGTTTCATATGACGGACAGATTGTTGGTGTAAATTGCCAAAGCCCCACTTACACCAAGAGAGAAGCTGCACTTCAGTGGCTCCGTGTGCGTGCAAGTCTCCGGATTTTCCCTGGACCTTGTGGCTTCCAAAGGCAAAACTACCCAATTTGCAGCCCCCTCTTCTGAAGCCAGTCAAGGTATTTTCACTAATTGATTTCAGATCATTCAGCAGTGAATCAGCAATGAACACAGAAACGCACACTGATTTTGTTTAGGAACCTTCCACTTTGGGATTCTCCAAAGAACAGAAGGTTTACTCTACATGGAGTGGTCCTGCTTTCTTCCTGTGCCTACATGACATGTCTGACCGGATATAGCACTGACTAGAGTTCAGAGCTGAAGGGATGAACTTATTTTTCATTCCCAATTTCTTTGAAACTTTCCCCTTTTCACCCCAGATTTTTTTGTACTTGCTCTTTTAACAAGGTGCTAGTTGATGTTGCACTGGGTACATCTTCCTGCACTTCTCTACTGCATGTACCTGAGACACTGTTCTTGTTGCTGCACCCGAGCTTAAGAGTGGCTGAGGAAGAAAAGGCAACTCATCATCTGCAGGAACTGGCAGCACCGTTTAACCAGTTTAACTTCACACGTTTGTGTTGCTCCAGGGGGTTGCTATGCCTTTGTTGCAAAACTCATCTGACCTCGTGCGCCAACAACAGTGATACCAGTAGGTCTGCTTGGGAAACACACTCTGCCACTTCCACTGTACACCTCACTGCTTTAGGGGATGTTAGCATGGCCTCAGCTCAGCTGGGAGCTGGGTCTTGCTCCTCAATCAGAGGTGAGTGACCCTGTCTTCTGATAACAGCGAGGGAAGTCTGTCCTAAGTTTGTGCTGGATTCAGGGTGGGGTTTGTGGGTGTATCTTTTGTTGTGGTGCAGGTTGTTTTTGGTTTTTGTTTGTTTGGTTGGTTGGTTGGTTGTATTTGGTTGGTTAGTTGTTTTTTGGTTTTTTTTTTTCTCTTTTTTTTCTTTTTTCTTTTTTCTTTTTTGCTGTTTTGGTTTTGTTTGTTTGTTTGTTTGTTTTTAACATTTCACATAAAAGAGAAGTTCTTGTCTCTGAAGCCGTATTTCAGAGTTTCACAAATCTGCCCTCTTTCAGTGAGTGTAGATAGGTCTGGCATGTCCTCACAAGAAGAAATACTTGTTTACTAATGCTTTATTATGTCAGGGCTGTCTGCTGGATTCCCAGTCAAAAGCCACTTACCACAGGGCTGATACAGGTTCTCAGCCCATAGTGGCTGGTCACTGAAGCCCAGCACCCAGACAGAAACCTGGGGTAAATGTGAGCTTACTGAAAGCAGCTAGCTTCCTGACTGCTCGTGTGCTGAGGGAAGGGGGTGGTTAGGAAGCAGAGGAGAAGGCATCCCAGTCTACCCTTAATTACCTTAAAACCACACTCTGCTGTTTTCAGCCAAGGCTCCTTGTTGTCTTAGGATGCATGCCTGTAAATGTGAAATAAGTAAATGACTTTATTGTGAGGATTTGGCACAGGAGAGCCTTAGCAGCATCCCAAATGGTTATTTAAATATCAATAATATTTTCTAATTCAGGCTACAGAAATTAAACAAACTTGTGTGGAATCAGCAAGTTACTAGTATGACTGCGTGTGGCCATAAACAAATACACGTAACATAACAGAGAAAACTTCCAGTCAAATAAAAGCAACTGTAATCTTAGTCACCCCAAATCTATTTTTGTTTACAGACAACTCATTCTCGTTATTAAACACGCAGAACACTTCCTGGATATTCCTGTACACGCTTGCAAGCATACATTATTAAATCCGTCCTCCTGTCTCTGCTCACCTCGTGCAGCCCCGCAGGAACGGAGCGGCCCGCCGGCCGCGGCACGAAGCGTGTGCGGCTCCACTGCCCTCTCCTGGGAGCAGGCAAGCCGGAGTTCCAGAGGACTCGGCCTGCGGAGCAAAAAGCTGCGTCTTAGGTCTATGCTCATGGTGTTTCGCCTTGAAACGCCTCTCCGAAGCTTTGCACCACGGATGTGTTTCTGTGGAGACACAAAACACAGCGTGGGTGGGTCACAGATCCCACTGTCAGGGCAGCAGGGCTGCCTGATAGTTGCAATCCCTACAAGCTACAACCTCTCTCTCCCGATAGAATTAGAGTCAGACACCAAGTGCCCCAGAGAGGCAGTGGGAACACACCACAGAGGGATCGACCCAGCCTAGCTGTCCTCCACAGCCTGTCCCGTGGGGCTGGGAGCACAGGGCAGTGTCCAGGAGGGCACTCTGCTCACTGCTACCTGCAGGATCTCTCACTGCCCAGGAGCCCGGCACCAACCATGCCACCCAGCCCAGAAGTTTCCCAGGTTGTCTGCAAACTGCACACTGCTCTGGGTCCAAAGATGGCTGCTCCTACTCATGTGTATAAGCTGAGTGGATAAAATATCAGCTCTGTATGATGCTTGCCTTGAAAATGACAACAACAAAAGAAGTTGCATCTCATAACAGGGAAAACAGATATAGCTAACACAACATACCATCCACTTGACAAGACTCTCAAAATAATGGTGACTTTGTCTCTGAATAGCAATAGTCTGACTGCTAAGCTCTGCTTTTCAGTCCCATCTTCCAAAAGCAGCTTCATTTACTCTTGTATTTCCTGCTCTAATGTGCCTCCTGTATTTTGTGTAAATATCTGTTGCTAATAGATGCACCAGTCCTTCAGTCCAGAGTGAGACTGATAGAGCACATCCCTTAACAATGCAAGCAGCCTTCTTCCTTGAAGGGACTGAAATAAGAGAAGTATAGTAAGTGTCACACTTTCAGCTCTGGTGGTCCCACTGCCTTGCATTTGAGCACTCAGAAAGCTGTCCGGGCTTTCCAGATAAACTCAGTTTATAGGAAATGGAACTGGGTAAGTCTCCTTAATCTCAGCTGAAAAGTAAGGTCATATATCACATCTCTTTTCAGCAAACCAGGAGAGAAGGAACTCTAGCACCATTTTCCAGCCTGTCTTCTGAGAAGAGAAGCAGAGCAGCTCTGGGGAATGTTTCTCAGAAACTTCCCAACCCTCCAGGGAAGCTAGAGCCATTCACTGGATTTCTGGATTGCCAAGGATTCCTTTGTGTTTGCCCTGTCTGTGTGCTGTTTTTCACAACCTGTTTCCATTTATTCTCATGTCTTTGTTGCCTTAGTCTTAAACCAGTCTGCCGTGAGCCTCGAAACCCCTCATCTCTTTGCTCTGGGTAAATCAGTCTGAGGGTGGTTCTGACTTTTCCTGAGTTTTTATCATCATCTGTTTCCTGCTCCTGAGGGCATGCCTAGATGCTCAAGTCTCACCAGAAGACCATCCTGATTGCAGACTTCTGAGAAGAGCATTGATGTTCAGTGCCAGCAAATTTACCCAGTGGATGGCTTTCTGTCTGAAACTGCCAACAAAGTTTTTTTGGAGCAGACAATTTTTAAAAAATCCCACAAGAGATTAAAATAAGCAACTTGTTTTGCTTTAAAATTTCTAGGACCAGATCTTCAAGCAGTGTAAATTAGCATAAGCTTTCTGATGCTCTAACCCTTACAATCTGAGTGCAAGTCAAAATTGGGCATGGTTTTATTTAAGGTTTGGTTACTTTTCAAGGCTGAAACTTAAACAGCTCCTCAGGGTGGACACAGTCCTTCTTTATTCTGTATTTGGGTTGCTCCCACCTCTTTTGCTGGAGTTTATCTCACTCTTTGATTTATTTTCTCTGCTGAGATGTACTGTCCATACTCTTTCACCTCTCCTGTCATTCACGTCTCTCTCTTTACTCTCTATTGTCCAACCTTTTCAGCTCCTTTTCTCTCTTCCCCCTCCTGTCTTTCCTCTTCCTTGGTAGTTCCTTTTCCTTCCCCCTTATCTCAGCAATCGCTGCCAACAGCTATATTTGGAATAGAGTGGGAACAAGCTATTCTTGTGACTTTACTTTGAAATAACTGAGAGGAGCAGATGATTTTCTTTGAACAAATAGAGGATACATCGAGTAGAAGGCAGGCTAGTAATGTCAAAATTACATTATTAGGGAATACCTGCCCAGCAGGTTTGTCTTTCCCAACTCTCAGGATACCTTGACTAGCTATGGGCTTTTTGTTTGCTGTTTTAGCTTTAAATCCTTTTGTGCAAAATCCCTCTTTCCAGCTTAGTAGCACGGGGTCCTAACAAGGCCTAACTCTTCATCACGGTGTTTGGGCACTTACACATCGAGGGAAATGACTGCCACCTAGAATCTCAGATGCTAGAATTAGCTGAAACAGGATATATACTTGTTTAGCACTTGAACTCAATGCTGTTGCATGTTCTAGTGTAGTCACAGGATACAGTTACAGACTCTCACTTTGAATAGGCTAGCACAGAAAAACGCTGGGAGGAACAACTTCCTATCATGCAATGTGATTTCTCCATGTCCTCTCACATTAACTCCTCATCACCACCTGTTCCTCATCACCACGGTCATTTAAATTGTTGCAAGCAATACATTAGCATAGCCAACAAGATCCAGAGCTTTATGAAGAGGACAAAACAGAATGTATTTCCCCCTGTACTCTGTATTTCTCTGTTTATATGATTAACTCCCACATTGGCATACCAAACAAGAAAGGAGGCCAAATGAGAAATTCAGCATTATAGCTTAGCATTTTGAGCCTGTGCCAGAAGAAGACCCAAGTATATTTGTCTGCTCTGAAGAGAAGCAGGTTCTAGTAAAACCATTCTGCTGTACATGCATTCGTGTGTGAAACTGCCTCATACAAAGAAAGATATGTTAAATTATATGCAGAAAGATGTAGGGAAAAAATCTTCAGTTGCAAGTTAAAAAATCAAAGCTAGAAAGGCTGCTAAGTGTTAAGAGAAGAAGATGGAAGGAAATGATTCTTCCATCCATTGAGGAATTTTATAAATCAGCTAACACAGACCATCATGCTAACATGGAGCTTTAAGGTTGTCTCTACAATAATTGCTAATACATTCAGTTTGCCAACAGAAAATGCGTCCACAGCAATATTTTAGGAGGGTAAACTTGGCAGAGTTGCAACATTTTTTTATCAGACTAAAAGAAAAACAGGTAGTCCTCAAGCAAACAGACCCTTTTCTAGCTTCACACTACTGCTACCACCACCCTACAGATCTTGAACGTGCCACACCACGTGGAATCTAAGCATGGCGAAGAAGACTAAAAAGCTGTCATTGAGTTTCAGCACTACTCTTAGTCTTAGAGACTGCTGAGTGTCTCTTTGGGCTCCTGCTCCTTAAAACCGAGCAAAGGAGAATTTAGCATACGCTGCAGACATATATTAACATTTCATATTGAATTAAATGCAAGTGCAAAGACTAGGTATGTTTCATCTGTATCAGGTAAGTTTTTTTGCAATTTTGTACTGCCATAGAAAGCAAATACATACATATAAGCCACACGTTGGCAGACACAAATGAACTCCCAGATATTTGGAGAACACAGCTAAATCCACAGTGAACTCAGAGAGGATTTAGCCTTCCCCTGTTACTTCTCAACTCTTGTCTCATCCTCACCAGCTTGCAAGCTTTCTTCTCTACCTCCTCAACTCCACACTTTCAGCACAGCTGAGTAAGACAACCACAAAGAGCATCTGAAAAATAGCCTTTAGGTTAGGGCTCACAGTGGACAAGATGGGGTGCAGACCCCTGCTGAAGAAAGAGCTAGCCTACAGCTGTATGGATACCAACAAGTCAGCACTCACTGGCCCTGGCACTGGAAACAGCTTCCAGCATTCTCAGCACCCAGTGTACCTTAGCTTTTCAATACTGAGCAGGAGCAGACATGACTAAAGCTTGTCAGTATCTAAGCCACAACTAAACACCATCAAAATTTGCAGAATAGGCTTTCCCCAATCTCCTTGGTCTGGAACAGCTGAGAAGATGAACATTTTCTGAACCTTTTTACCACTACTCAGAATTGAGGGAATTTTTCTACCCAGTCACCCTCCCCCAGAGTGTTACATGCTGGATTCAGCCCCTTTTTCTGCCTGAACACATCTGAGTGCATTTATTCCATCTCATAGAACCCAAAATCAAATTTCAGTCATTCTGGGTTCTGCCTTGATCTCTGACACAGATTTTGAGCTTTACATTAAGTGAGCCAGCAGGACTGGCTCCACAGGCAGGTGAGGATACCTGTCTGGGGAAAAACTAAGGTCCAGTAGGAATATGCAGCCAGTGTCTTGACTTCCACATTCTAGCTTCAAGCAGGTGATGAGAAGCATACAGGCTGTGCATTTGGACAGGGCTAATGAGCAAACTAAGTACTGTGTTACAGGTAGATACAGCCACAACCAGCAAGAACCTTCCAAGCATCCCAGAAGAGATATCACTGTT
Source organism: Phasianus colchicus (assembly GCF_987193195.1). Classification (NCBI taxonomy): domain Eukaryota; kingdom Metazoa; phylum Chordata; class Aves; order Galliformes; family Phasianidae; genus Phasianus; species Phasianus colchicus. Next base: position 9,532,825 of record NC_143443.1, read on the forward strand.
GCCATAATGCTCAAAGAACCTGAGAAGAAAAGGTGTGGAAAAAGAGCAGCAGCGGAGAGGTAATGTTTTGTACTTTCATTTATAAGAAATATCAAAGAATGGGAAGTATTCCCTCTGTGATGTACAACGGACTGTCCTTAAAGCTAGGCTGAATAATCATCATAATATGAAACCCATCTTGCGATTCAGGGCAGCACTTGTGTTGGAGCATCACTAAAACCACCAAGTCTGCAGTGTGCCTGAAGGGGCTGACCAGAGCTGATCTAGACTTTGCAGGCCTTCTGAATAGCACACCTTATATTATTGTAACATGATTTAAAGTTGACAACATGTCTGAAAACACACATAATGTCAGAGAAGGAATGAAATGTTGCTTCTCTCTCTCTCTCCCCTCCCCAGCCTCATTACAGGCTAAGGAAAAATAATGTATGGAGAATAATACTTCACCATCTAAAGAGTTTTTTTGGTTTCTAAATCTAGTGAAGAGTCATTGTATATTTTGACAGAAAAATGAATCAAAATAATAAAGTGAATACAAAATTATATTGCTGTCAATAATTTAATTTACACAAAATAGCACTGTGACATGGTAATTGTTATATATGATGCAGCATTCAGTATAATATTTGGAGAATGCATTATAGAAAGTCAACATTTAACTACTAAAATCAACTTACATAATCAAAGCTGTCAGGGAATCTTTACAGTTTTATATTAATTTGAATGTAATTTACTATAGATGTGTCATTCTTAGAGGTGCTTACAATAGTTAATGATCTCTGCTTTTCCATTATAAAATCCTATTTTCAAAGGCTTATAACTTGGTCTTAAGAACTCTCAGCCCTCTGGCACATTTTCCTTTGCCTTTCAAAAACTATGTTAGACATTCTAAACTTTTCTCTCAGAGCAGAAAGTGTGGTTACTTTCAAAATTCATTTTGAGGATTTGCTAATTTGCTGCTTGCTACCCAGGGATCTCAGAAAAAGAAAGGTTCATCATGGTAGCTGAAGATAACATTTCAGTTACATTCTTTTCTTCTATTTTCCTGAATATTTTACCTGAGACCATTTTTCTTGCTTTTCTTGCAGAGTCTAAGTATGCATCTTCCAATACTGCATCCAAACCTACTTATATTTACATCCTTCATTTTCTCCTTACTTTGTGAACAACTAAGATGAACCAGAAATTGCTCACATCTCTTAAGGTTATCCATTCAGTCAGAGCAGCAGTAAAACTGACTAACTTGCTGGAAAGTGTGTGTAAAGAAACTTTCTATCTGTGGGAACAGTTAAGACCACTGCTCTTTACCCCGGCCAATGTTGCCTCACTGTGCCCTTGCCCTTCACTTAGCAACTTTTGTTGCTCCCCCAGTACCATGGATGGATCCCTCTTGAGTAGCAGCCATGTGCTCGCTGTGCTTACACAGCCTCCAGCACTGCTGGGCCCTGGGGTGATGTCTGTTCCTGTCTGCTGGCCATGGGCACTTTATCACAACACTCCGAGGCTCTGGATTTCAAGATCAGTCTGAACATGGCAGGGAAAGAAAAGCCAGGGGGTTGGCAGCATTTAGTTTCTTCAGTGCTTTCTGCCCCAAAGCTAAGATACTGAAGACCAATTGTCCATAAACAGTTTTTACTACCAAGGTCATGCTGTTACAGGTTATAATAAACTCAGGATTTGAAAGGCAAATTGACAACACAAATATATCATCTGTAATGGAAGCAAAGTCAATTCTTAGTTTGTCTTCTTTTGTAGACCAGGTCAGGGTCCTGTTTTCCTAAATCCTGCTCAGATTCACTTTCTTTTTTTAATTCATCCCTGTTAGGTGTCATTTTGGGCTCCCTATCCCCTAGCTTTCTCTGACCTCAGACATTAGAGTCAGTGTGCACAACGATATCCAAAAGCTAAAATCAACAATTGCCATGTAACCAGCTAGATTTGCACAGCTGTCACTTGTTCAGCATCCCTTCACCTTCTGTTTGAGGATAAGGGTTTTTATCAAGCATCTGTGGTACTCTACTCTAGCCATTTCTTTGGTCAGTGCCAACACCTAGGCAAAATGCTTCCTTCCATTTTTGCAACATTACCTTCTTCCTTGTTTGTTAAAACAAATATATCACTTTCTAATAATTTGGTTATGTCACAAATCAGGTGGGAACCTCCTTTCCCTTATACATGTTGAGAACAGCTCTGTAGCTTTGGACAAAAGATCTGCTGCTTACATATCATATTTTTGAAGCTGAAAAGTAAACTCTGTCACAGGCATGTTGTTCTGATGATGGACTTCATTCAAGAAAAATATGATCATATTTAGGCTGGATAGAACTCATAGCTGACTTATGAGTATCAAAGCAGTGAGACAGCATAACTCTTATCTGGGGCAGATTACAACAAGAAAAATCCTATTGGAAAAAAAAAAATCAATTTGATTCTCTAGATTCATTAGTTGGTGGTACAAAGGAACTCTAGAAATGACTCTGTCTCCCTTGATCATTCAATTGGACACAAGCATGGTGAGCATCTGGATAAACTATATTCTATATACACATTTGACACATTTAAGATGTTTATTCTATTCTTGGAAACAAAACAAAACAAAAAACCTACTGTAAAACTGGCTGTAGAGGGGAATACTGGCTAAAAGTTTTTGGATGTTATTTCCACATTCTGTGTGTTGAGAAATCAGACCTAAATGATGAAACTTACAAATTGTCAGAGAAGTCCGTGACTGCATGGATCTCTCCTTCCGCAGAATGAATGGGACCTGACAACATGGGACCTTAGGGGATGTTCTTCCAGATTGGGTGATGATTCTTGCACGTTCATTGTCCCTCACAGAAAAAAAATCCATCAGACTGGTTTATCTCCGGTCAGTATTTTTACTCCTTGAATCTCAATGAAGAGGTTTTTCTCTGATGTAGGTAGCACTGCCCGCTCTCCTGAGGTTGACACCCACTTCATTCAAGTATTCCTAGTGCAACAGGGATGTTAGTGGCTTCTGGCTCTCAGCCAACATCCCACACATTTCCTCTGCAGCAAAAATGCCTTAATTCTGACCCACCGTCTTTCAAGTAGATAGTGAAAAAAATCAGTCACAAAGAGCTTTGCTTTTATCTGTGCTTCTCTTTCAGAGAGATCAGGGGGGAAAAAAAAAAAGGAATCAGACGTTTTTCTTTTCTTTTTCAAGGTCTGTGACAGCAAGGGTGAGTTTTAGTGAGTGCTGCTGTTAGTATTAGAGCCCAAAGAGAAGCTGAAGGCATTCAGACAGTGGTGCTCATAGATCTGGGTAAAGGGAGTTTGCAAGCAGTGTAACAGCAGAGGGAGCGGATCACATTGCCTGCCATCATGCCAGTGACTGTATCCAGGACCTCTCCTACTCAGCAGCTCTTTCACAAACCACTCTTTCTGAATCAGTTCAACCACCAGCTCCTGTTAGAGAGCTTGTATTTCTCAGGCAGAGCACTGAAAAAAAGATCAGAAGGGACAGAATCTCTTCAGCTGCCAGCTGAACTTTTCCATTTTTGCCATAGATACGAAGAACACTGCTGATGTTATCTGATAACTACAGGGCAGCATGTTCTGAGCTCAGCATCTGAACAGGTAAGAAGAGAATGTACAAACTTGTGAACTCAGCATATTATAGGCCTGATTCTGCCACCACTAATGGTTTCAAGTTGTGACAAATTCTGCATCACATGCATTCTTACACCCACAAAAGCCAAATCAGTGCATGGGGGAGAAAAAAAAGGGCACTGTGGAACAAAGCTGCCCATTTCATAATTCCATTGCACAGAACCCTAGAGGAAAACAGCAGAGATAACAGGTCTGATATTCATTACTCCAGCTGAGCATAGGTGAGGAGATGTACAGTGATGTTTACAGGGGAATGTGGAACCCAGGATTACAATTTGAAATACCAGAGGGCCAAAATCAGACCACAGAGAAGAAAAGTGTTGGCAAACCATTTCGTTATTTCAACAATGTACGCTGCTGTCAGGATGAAAACAAAAAAAAACAAAACAGCAACAAAAAGCCCTGCTCTCCAAGGTAACAATTTACGGAGCCATAAATGTTTTGGGGAGTGGGTTAAGAGAACAAGTATAAATCGAAAAGGTACACGAAAAGTAAACCCCAGAGATAATGACAATTCAGAAAAAAAAATCAACAAGTGCAAGGCAGGTGGCCCAATCTTGTAATACACACAGAAAAATATTCTACCTTATTCAAGAGAATAATGTCTGGATGAAATAAGAAAGATAACTAAAATGGAAAAAAAAAAAAAAAAGAATTAATTAAGAGAAACCATTACATTGACCTTTTGTAAATAAAATTTCAAATGTTGCACACATCAGATTTGAGAACTGTGATGTCTGGAAGTTTGGAGACAATAAAGAAAATATTCAATTCTCAGTATCAGGGATAAACATGGATTTTGAATGGTGATAAGATGTACACCATGCTGTTCCAGGTGATTACAATCTTGGAAAAAATGCATGGAAAGCTAAAAACTTGAGGAACAAAACCAAAACAGTAAAAAGAATATAAGTTAAAATACAACTGGAGAAAAATGACAGCAGGAATGATTTCAGAAAAAGAGTTTGGATAAATTGGACGAAACAGAGGAAAAGACTGAGACCTGTCACTGCCATGGCACTTGCATTACATCTCACTTCCATGTGCAGAGTCCAATTTGGAAGAAGGCAAGAAGCAGAATATTCTCTTTATAGGGAAAAAAAAGCCTTCTTTCTTTTGCAAGTTCCTGTTTCAGTCGTCATTTTATGGGGCTGCCAATCATGGCAAATCAACTGAAAAGCCAGATCATTTTCTAAAGCATCTACCTTCCTAGAGAAAGATTTGAAAGTTGTCTGTGTACAATCCAGCTGCTGCTTTTAATCTTTTCCTGACAACAGTAGTTGTTTTATTACTTTGACAGTCATTTTTAGCCCATGAATAGTACCACAGTCCTTGTAAGATAGGAAAATTCTTTTGATCTACAATTTCATAAGGTTTAGCAACGGACAGAGGGTTTTTCCGGTACACTTGATCACACACTTGCTGAAGTTTAGGCTTAAAGCCATTAAAAAGGCACTGAACCACTCTTTTGGAGGAAAACAAAAATCCTTTTTGATGAATAATGACTGCCAGAAAAAAATAATTTTTTACAAAAATAATATCTACTAATGGAAAATTAAGAGCAGGGTTGTTCCTGATATAACTTTGACACATTGCCCAAATCAATCATAACTTTCACAGTTTTAATATAGTATCATCTATAGGACAGAAAGTGTGGATGTAAGATATGCATTGCAGGTAGACATAAAAAGGGAAGGCATTTCTAGCTGTATGTAGTAACTAAGAGAAACTGGGAGAAGGCTCAGGCAGTCACAGAGTAGTTTTCTAGCTTAACTGCTTATTCTATTTGCTCTACAAATAAGAAATGTATGCTTTGTGCATATCTACCTATGGGGAAGATGTAGATAAGATGCTGAATTACAGCCTAATTTATTTGAGTCTTCTAAAAAAAAAAAAAAAGTGCAGCTGAGGGTATATATATATGTACATATACATACATAAGTATATATATATATAAACTGTAAAACCCATCGTATCTCTACACATTTTTAGTAACTGAACTGATGAAGTCTGGCTTGATTTCTTTTGAAAATTGTATGTCCATGTTGCATAAGGACATTCATTTCTTAAAATCCACAGCAAGTTTATTATTTAAGCAGAGTAAAAAGAAACAATCTTTTCTTTTGGTCAGTGCAGTTAGAAATCAGTTGTCTTGATAATTAGACAAGGCTGGTCAGAGGGAGATTAAAGGAAGATTCAAGGAAGGACAAGATTTTCTCTCACACTCCCATAACTGTTCAATTATTCACTTATTTGCAGTATTTCTAAAAAACAAACAAACAAACAAAAAACAAAACAAAACAAACAAAAAAAAACCCAAACCACTGGATTTCCTACATTTCACTAGATAACTTCAATTTATAAGCTTTTGAAATTTCCACTGAATTCTCTGAGGTCATATTTTCTGGCAAAACACCATCCTGACCCCTACAGTCATGACAAAAATATTTTGCTCCAGTTTTTTCAGACTTTTTCAGACATTTTCAGACATATTACAAACTGCTCTTTGGTTTCACTACATTCTTTTGACAAAATGCTGATACTTCTCTGTATAATTACTATGAAAAGAAAAGAAAAGAAAAGAAAAGAAAAGAAAAGAAAAGAAAAGAAAAGAAAAGAAAAGAAAAGAAAAGAAAAGAAAAGAAAAGAAAAGAAAAGAAAAGAAAAGAAAAGAAAAGAAAAGAAAAGAAAAGAAAAGAAAAGAAAAGAAAAGAAAAGAAAAGAAAAGAAAAGAAAAGAAAAGAAAAGAAAGGAAGGAAGGAAGGAAGGAGGAAAAAAGGGGAAAAAAAAGGAAAAAGTTTTCCACAATCAGCCTGAACTGACTCTGGTATCACTGACTTGAAGAGGTTGGCTCCCAGTGCAAAAACAGAACTTCACCTCTCTTACTCTAATTTTCCGGGTTCCTAAATGAAAAACTATTTAAAGACCCAATCTTGTTCTAGCCACTTTAAGCTATGTTTTCAGCTTCACTGTTTTGGGATAATGCAAAACTCTGAGCTTTGTATATGCAAAATTTTTCTTTCCATTCCTTAGTCCAGGCTAGGAAGACTCTGAAGAAATAACTTTGTTTCCACTGTTAGTAGTTCTATTTAGAAGTTTCTGCAGTACATCAGCTTCTTGCAAACTGTGTGCACAATGTGCCTGAGCGTTTGCCCACTCGGCTTTGTTAAGGGAGTATTTCCCTTTCCTTATTGACTGTTAGAATTTCCCTTTTAGACTTCAGTTCACTGAAGAGGGAATGATGCACTTAGGAAAACACAGCCTTGTGTTTCTGCATAGCTTCTGCCAACATCTTGCAGTGCTTTGGATAAAGTATTTTGCAATAAAAAAATGAATGAAAATTTGAAAGCAGAGTTGTGCTCTCATAATCTATTCAAACAAAAGAATACATGTGGATGTACTCTTCTCTAAGCACTGTACATGATCAAGGGGAGCTCTGGCCCTACCAAAACCAGGAGCAATTGCCCCAAACAAAGTAACTTGCTGCTGCCAACTGTTCTCAGCACAGAAATGATCGGGGAGTTCTTGCTAACCCAAATTGCCACCACTTGCCATTATGCAGCTGCCAAGGAGATCATTGCATGTACAAGGCAGCAGCTTCAAAAAGCCTGCAGGAACTTTGTGGGAATGGGACTAGTTAAACTTCAGAGTGCAGTCATACTTACTTAACTGACAATTTACGTCTGCAAAAGCATCACTTTCTTCACAAATTATTCATCAAAAGATCAGCTCCATGCTTTCTGATTCACAATACTGACTTTCAGGATATTTAATCTAATAAATTTGAGGTAGGTATAAATAAACACGTGGCATTATGCTAAATTACTTAATTATGCACCAAGTTACACAGTGTTATTAGTATACACAACATTAGGAGCTTGTGAAAGACATATCTGTAAAAAGGACAGAATATTACTGATATGATCAGAAACTTACAGCTTCGCCTATTTTGACGAAAAATGTGTTATTATTTTTCAAGTTGTGATCAACTGTTTTAGAATATAATATCTCTATGTGATGTTTCAATGTTCTACACACTGTACATAAGAGCAATCTGCCTACTCCAGCGTTCTGTCTCTGGCAATAGGCAATTACAATTTTTTTACAGAAAAACATACAAAACTGCATGTTTAGAGCCATCCTCCCCTTGTATACTCACTAACATGGCAACAACCTGAGCTAGAGCTAGTCTATATCATATTCAAAAGTTACTGACAGACAGCTTTTCTCGTGGGAGATACCCCTTGGTCACATTAGCATCTCTCATGCTTCAAATGCTTTGAATACACCATATACCACAAATGTTAGAGTATGCAGTTTGTTGTTAAAATAACAATTTACTTTAGAATTTCAGTTGTAAGATACAACAATTCTTTCATCAGTCTGTTTGGGATGAGAGAAACAATAAAGAGCTTTACACCTTGCAAGGTGAAGAAAATAGAAAGAAAAATGTAAGTTCCATTCTCAACAGGAAATAAAGGACCAGTCTCTCGGCATCAACAGGCTGAGTCAGATCATCTCTTGTAGAAGAAGACAAGTGTTCTCTTATGAATTACAGTCCCAGTTGAAGTTTGCCTGCGTAGCTGAGCAAATCATAAACATAAGGCCCTTTATTAGCAGATACAGCTTTTCCAGGACAGAACGCTGACTGGGAAATCACTTACTTCCTAGACATCCAGAGTTTCAATCATTGGCCTCAAGGCAAGAGAAAAGGAGAGGCCAAGAGGCACTAAGCTTATAATGTCCCTCCTGCAAAACCTCTTCCAAAAGCTCATGGGTGAGTGTCTGCTTTTGTTCAGATTCAGCACTCACACCAACCTTTCCTTGCTCCCTGATAGGATGGTAAGTGTTGCAGCAATCACATTCTCCCACATGTTTTTGGGGAGGAAGGATACTTGTTTTCTCCTCGACTCACTTACTTCACCTGAGCTATCAGCCAATATCCAGTACTGCTGGAGTGGGGAGCCTGTTGCAAAACATAGATCACCGTTCTCTCAGTTTCATGATAATCTAAAAAAGCAATTACACTGACATTAAAAAAAAAAAATAAAATGTTTAAACAACTGAAGAAGGACTCCTGTGGCCAATAATGCCCTCACACTTCATTTCTCTGTTGTTCAGCAGTCAGTCCTGACTGGGGGTGTTACAACACAATTCCAACAGCTTGGCAGAAGCACTGTCAAATCCCTTGTTTCCCAGTTCCCATATTCTCTCACAAATCAGAAACCACTTTGTATTATTGGAGTACGAGGAGCCATCCTCTAGAGTAACAGAGACAGAACATACATAAGGAAAAGGATGAAATATCAAAAATAGCTCTGCAGCATTTGCGTAGGTTTTACATGTATTGTATGAATTTACCTGTTATCCAAAAGTTCCTACTTAAATAAGTAGTTTGAAGACTGGAGGAAGTGGTATTTCATACAAACATATGAGATGTTTCTTTTGAACACACAATGCTGTAACAGTACAAAAATGAAATCCTTTTAAGGGTGATGCTGACGAACCCCCATATTTGCATATTGATGTTTCTAAATCCAAAAGACTCACTCCATTAAAGCTATCCTCAATTTTCTATGAATAGTTCTATAAAAAGAGGAAATGTCTGTATCTCTGACAAACTCAGTATTGATATAATTTTTTTTTTTAATGTTCAATAAATGAGGCAATATTGTGATACATATTAAGATCTCTTAATAGAAAGGAGAACACGTTGCTAATAAGTTTCTAAAGCTGGATATGTAGGGCTGTTGATTTTCTTTTCATTATTAAATTTGGAGGAAATTGCAGAATTGATTGTAATCTTGCCCTTTAGCACTTCTTCGCTGAGAAATATCCTCACAGTCTGTTTAAACTTAATTTAACAAATATGCCTTAAAAATAGGGGTTCAGAAAAAACCAAGTGTCCTGCATCTTTGGTACTGAAAGGTGAAGTGGGCTATATTTAGAATCACATTTGCAGAAAGTGAACACCTCAATAAATGCTCTGTGTGGCCATTTGTGACAGAAAGCTGTGTGTTTGCCAACGCAACCTTCATTTTTTACTTTAATAGTACAAGCCAGAATAAATATTGTCTCCACTCATGTGACAGCCCTTTGATAAAGCAGACTTGGCCCAGTTGATTAGGAATACGTGTCAAACACAGATAATGGGGGAATCCCTTTCACCAGTGTCACACAACCTCAACAACCATAATGAGACCAATTTAATGAGCCTTCTGTTTTACGAGAGATATTAATTGCAGTCCTGTCACATAGCGTACAACTCAAGATCAAATATGTAAAAAGGATGGAGACTGAATTTCATTCCATTTCTGTCATGATTATTAATTTTCTTGTGGCATCATGGATCTCCACACTGCTGATCTAAATATTCCAGGTGGCTGACATCACCATGGAACAATCTGTATTGTTATGAACACCAGAAGAATGCCAGGCTTTTTGTTCACCTTTCTGCCATTATGATTTTTATTCTACTCTAGGCAATTTTTTCTTCCTTTTTTCCCCCCCATTATTTTATTTCTATCTTTTTAATAGGTAGGTTGCTTGGTTGCTGTTGTTTTAATAAGAGCACAGTGAGATGTGCTTTGCAAAAAGAAGGCACCATTCTCATGTATTCATCCATGTGGCTGCTTCCTCATCTCTCACTAGCACAGTATTCCCACAAATGCTTTTCTTCAGTGCAGCTCGGAGACTTGCAATTAAGCATACATCTAAGTGTTGCACTGGACTGGAGTACAAATTATACTTATGCATGCAGATCAGAACTCTCCATTCAGTATTCCAGAAGATAGATCCTCATCCAATTACTCTTTATAGCAGAACATGTGCTCTCCATTTGTGTGTCATAAAATCTTTGCAATGCTAAAGCACGCACTTTCAGATAGGGCTCCTTCAATTGAGGGAGAGGATCGGCCTGCCAGGTGACAGATGCTCCTGGCTGCAGCGTGGCATCAGAGATGCTCTCCCACACTGCATCCTCACCTGTGTGTCAGAGCAGCTGCAGGCTGATCACCTGTATGTGGCAGATGCTGAGCTGTGGGCGCTGCCTGCACGTGCATCACGGCACTGAACAGCTTCTGTTCACCAGATTGCATGCCTGCTTGTGCTGGTGATTTACTTTTAAACTTAATTTTAACAAACATATTGTCACTTCAGCCGATACTGTACTTTCTAACCATATCAGGGGTTTCTATTTGCAATGGGTGCATCTGCAGTGAAACACAGTGGCTGCAAAACCATGGCTGCAATATACTCTGCTCCAAATTGTTCCCAAATTATACCAAAGTAGTAGGAACTTAGAAAAACTTAGTTCTTACTCCTAATTCAGTCATCAGGTTAGGACAATTCAGATTGCCCTGAGATACTGCAACAGCTGAACCTTAAGGCAGTTGAGAACCCTAAACCTTTTGTCCTAGCAGTGCTGGGAACTCCAAAAATGAATTACGTACAACCTGTACTCCCACTGTGATGGCCATAGGAAGGTTGGCTTTTTCTCCTGACTAAAAACAAGTCCAAAGATGGGTTAAGATTAGCCAAAAGATGGGTTATTTTTTCTACAAAGTATATTAAGAGAGTTGCAGGAGTATTTAGCACTTAGGAAAGGCTTTACGCACAAGACCAAGTTGCTACAGCAGACAGCTTGGGACATCACAACAGAGAGTCTAAAGCTGCTTGCTGTAAGAGCCTAGGCAAGACCAAGGTGACCTGCTGAGTCTTAAGGGACTTTAGGCAATGTGTCAGGCAGTTTCTAAGAAACTTTCATACATTGGTAACATGAGTGAAGTCTGCCTTTTTTTTTTTTTTTTTTTTTTTTTTGCACAAAGCTTGCAGATTCAGGAAACGCGGTGCTGAAATTCAGTCAGCTGCACACATGCTGTAGAATTTAAAGCATCATGTAAGTGTCAGCCAAATGAAATAAAACACAGAAACATACGCTTTCGCAAGCCTAGCTTTATACAGGAAAATATTTGCTTGCTTTAAGATATCTCTCTGAGAGACAGTGGTTCTTAAGTCCCATCTTCAAGAAGTGAACCAGGGTCAGTCTTGGCCCAAAGGTGCAGTTATGTACTTTGGAGTCCTAATGCTTATTTAAAAAATCCCAGCTAGAGTTTATCTGCATTTTAAGTACCTGAGTAACTTTGTGAATCCTGTCCAAGGAGTTTAATTTGCCTCTGAAAATAGGTGTTTAAAAAATTATAAATATGCAGTTCGCAATAGTAAGAGCTCAGCATTTGTTCCTATACTTGCTGGACCAGAAAGCAAGTCTGGCATTGAAAAGCACAGCTCTTTATTGCTCATATGGAAATTCTGAGGTCATTCCAGGTGACCCTATGCAGAGATAAAAGGACTGCCAGAGTTCCTGTGAGCAGTGTTTTCTGATCATAAGAAAAAAAGAAAATACAGATATGAGCGCATTCTCTAGTAGAATTGTTGATTAGTAGTTCCATGATTATTTTCTGATTTTTTAAACATTTTCATTAATGAAAAATAATATGGTAAGGCAGTGTGATGTACTACTTCATACTCTGCACATTGACCTTTTTTTGAGATTCTTTTTATTTTTCTGAAATGTATCATGTACGTATAAGCTACTAAATTAAAGACAAGAAGCCATCTTCTAGGAGTACCCTTCCACATTTTGAACATGAAAGAATACACAAGAATACTGATAACTCAGTGCAGTATTTTAATTTTGGAAAATACAGTAGTTTTCAGTAATTGAAAAGACTTACCAAGAAAAAAAAGATTGGATATGTTAACTAATTTTGATTGTCTTTTATACTGTCACATCATGAGCAAATAAGAAACTCAGGTACGTAAAAGCAGAAGTTGCTCTCTCCTGCAGGGAGATCACTTACCCACTGAGCTGGGACAGACCCTTTTCTGTGACCTCTGTGAAAGTTGCCCCAGGCTCCCTCAGCACGTTCTGAAAATCATCCTTTGTCTCAGTGCCACTTGTCACATACTAGCAAAGGACTCTGCTATACTGAAATCAATCAAACAAAATGCTCCAAGCTTTAATCTTTTGCACCACAGCCAAAGCAACAGAGTTGCTATCTCATGAGTCCCATATTCATAAGCATTCTGCAGAAGAAATCTATGTGACAGATTGCCTTCTCTGTGATCAACATGTCGATTGATATTTTTACCTTGTTCTGTGATGTCTGCTTCTTAAATAAAGTGCTTAATGAGTAAAAAATAGCAAGGGCAAATTGGTCCACATTAACAGAGTTTCAATGACCGTGATAAAACTGGGAGTATCCAGAAAACAAGCCTTCCAGTTTACACGAAAACCCAATTTCCCAACTATCAACACAGACCTGCCAGAAAAACATCTAGACTTCACACCAGCATTAAAATGCCCCCGGAGTGGCGCTCCCCAGCCCTGTTGTCTGCACAAGGGATGAAGTACAGTGTTCTTCAATTTTTAATGGCTTTTCCAGGACATCTGAAATGCCTCATGAGAACAGACACACGACATCCTCTGGACCCCTCGGTTTGCTCTGGGATTCTGTGAATAGATAAAGCACCTGATAGCCCTCAATTCAAGGTGGCAGCACATCTTAGCCTTCCAGCAAACATCCCAAACCTGCAGTCCACATCAACTCCTTCCTTCCTTATTAGAATTAAAGGCAATGGTTAATGTCCAGGTCAGCTAAGCAGAACATGTATGGTACCCTGAGGTATGATATTTCGCATGAGCTGGGGAGAGTGCATGAAAAGTGTCTCTAGCTGGTCCCCTCTCGGCTACTGTTAAAAGAAGATGCTTGTTATTCCAGAGGAAATTAGAATACTTTATGCTCACAAAGTATTTAAATTGCAACTACTTCAAAAAGACAGGCTACAACTGAAGTTTTCAGCAGTGGCTTTCAGAACCCCACCCTCAGCAAAGCAGAAAGAAAAGAAATGGGAGCTCAGCATTTCTCACAAATAGGTCTGTGTAAAACCCCCAGGCCAAAAATACTCTTCAGACATCCTCAGAAAGCATAAAAGATCAAAACTTTGGTCTCAGCCCTGTGTATCTGAATTGCTAATAGATGCTCAATACTGTCTCCATCTGCAGTGTCACACAATGAGGATTAGAGGTAATCGTGTTTTTAAGGAAAGGGAGTGTTTCACATTGCCAGAAGCATCTTCGAGATTCAGATTCAAAACTATGATCTAGCATTTTCTGGTTTGCCCTGCACCAGGTTTTCTAATCTCCAGTTAATGAACAGCTGCACCAATGCTGCACTGCTCTCATGTGCTCAATAACAATGGGACACTGCAAAGCTACAAAGGCTCGTCCTGTCCATTTAACCAGCGTGTCACAAGGAGACAAAGCACAATGCAGGCCAGTGAAAAGTCCACCCACAAACTTCATTTCACACTATGGAATGAGGCACTTGAGTCCTCTGTCTTCCTGCTTACAAATGAGTTCACACGACAACAACTTGAGCAGTTTAGAGACTGCAGCATACAGCCTTTCAAAAAGTCATGTTTTTTTTTTTTTAAAAAAAAAAACCATTTTTTTTTTTAATCGTAACTTCACCCCATTTTATTAATTCTTTCCTCCTCAAAAGTGCTGTGTTCAGTGCAGTTTAAAATGTAACACTGAACAATTAAACAGAGCTAAACAATTAAACAGAAGGGAAAAGCCACGTCATCTGACTAAAAAAAAGAAACACCTAACACTATAGTTTCCAGCATATATAGAATCACAGCACAGCGAATATAAAATCTTTTACCAGAAATACACCTTCTATTGCTACCAAAACATAGTTTGGTTTTGTAAAGTTTAAAAACCATTGAGCCTTTAGTTATCAAAGGGGTGATATTTATTGTATCCATTCAATTCACAACTAAACATCCATTACAGTGGCCCAGAGCAACAAAAAGGCTGGACTCCCTCTGCACACACACACATACAAACACACACTCATCTTACAAAAAAATTGGCAGAACAGCCACACCACTTCAAGAGGAGGGGCTAACAGAGCAACAAAATCAAGTATTAACCATCAGAAAAAGCCATCGGTGCAGCTATATTTGGAAAGCAGTATTATGTTGTTACTGTGGTGTGTTGGTGGAACTGCACAAAAAACTTAGTATCACAGAGAAAAGAAGCAGAAAGAAAGGGACAGTGAAGAAGACTAAAAACTAGTTTTATGGAAGTGTTTTTTCCCCAAACAGAGAGATGGAAATTAGTGAGGACTTATTCAAACAAAATATTCCTGAAATAAATCTGTTTTATAAAAATATTTGAATCTTTCCTATTTGATTTTATTCCAATTTTATAAGGTCTCAAATAACCATTCTAAGCATCTGATTTTATAATTAATCAATTACCTTCATGGAGAATGATGATGAACTTGGAACGCTTTTCTGAAATGAGGAGTCAGGTGATGGCTCAGGTTTACCAGCACTGCATATCTTCAGCCTTTCTGAAAATTCACAGGCAAACTTCCCCACCAATGTTCTCCTGCAGCAGTCTCAGCACTATAAAGCACCAGCATTTACATTTGGTTTTTCAGCCATGATAAAATGGAAAATATCTTTCTGCAAAGCAAAAGGAGGTTAATTGTTCTGTTGTTTTTTTTTGTTTGGTTGGTTGGTTTTTTTGTTTTTTTTTTACATAGCATGCAAGAAATAGGTGAGACTCTGCAACACCCTGAACATTTTTCCCAATATAAACTCAAGATGCAGCAGGGTGGATCCAAGGCATAGTTTGGGGGTCTTTTGTCTTAATATACTTTCTTCTGCTTATTATTCCAACAACAGTTATACCAAGAAACTTCTATAGCTAAACACGATCAGTACAAAACACAATGTTGACAAAATGTTCTGAAGACAACTAACATCACCTAGAACCTGCAGTCTAGCTATATCACTCGTATAAATGTTGAGGATCCATTTTGTCACTCCATTTAAGTATAGACACTGCAGCTCCTTTGACTTGACAAGGATATTTCTCAGATTAAGGATCATGGGAATCAGCAAACATGCAAGTCCTCATAATCAGGAGAAAGAACCATTTAAATATCCTTATGATTAAGTGAGGGCATTAAAAAGCAACTCTGACACACAGCTGAGCACAATGAAATTGTGTTAACAAACCTTGTGCAGGTATAGCTGGAACAGGATGTGGCCCTCAAAACCAGCTGAAAGCTCCACAAAGCCAGGTGAGAGATCCTCACATGGCCAAATCACATCCTCCTCTTAAGAAAAGAAAAGGAAAGGGAAGGGAAGGGTTTTGAAGATTTTGAAGTTTATTGCCTGTTCCAGTCTGCCTCAGTTAAAGTCACCAAACAAAACTGTAGGAATGAAAAACAGCGTTTCTAGGAACTTCTTTAAAAAATCAGCTAAGGGATTGTGATGGGAGCTGGATAAATGACACTTCTGTTGTCTTCTCAGGAATTCTTTTGAAAAAAAAAAAGCATGAAAATAGATGAACAAATTAATCACCACAGACTTTTCCTTGTGATTACATGACCTATGCAGTTCCAGAGGGGAAAGTGCTCCTCCATAACCAGGCTGTTAAGAAACTACTCTGCAAATAAGATCTTTCTCACTTTATTGTAATGGGTCTTGACATTGACATTGTCATGTTAATTTGCCAATTCAATCACGGTATTTGCTTGAATTGAAGCAGAGAAGACATATGAACATCAGCCACCAACTAAGTACATGAAGAACAAAAGCTACCCCTTTATGGTCAGTGGCACTTCATGTAGTTTTCTTTCAGCAAAAGGAATGGTCAGATATAGGAAAAATACAGACTGGCTAAATTATAACAGTTATCTTCTCGTTTCAGGAAAAAAAAAAAAGAAAAAAAAAAAAGAGGAACCTTACTGGGTGTGGGTGAGCGGAAAGATTCACTGAATGATTTGCCAGATGGTAACTCCCAAAGAAAGCCAGCTAAAATTTTATTACAGCTGCAATTAATTGGCAGAGGATTTGGCTGTAACAAAGACACCCCTCTAAGCATGAAGCTTACCATTTCATTGCTACCATGGTTGTGCCATTGCCTCACCCCCATTTGGGAAGGGGTTTTTGAAGCAGAGGAGCAGAAGAACTGAATGCAACCTGTAAATGGGAACCAACTTGAATGAAAGGACCATGTGCTACATACTAGTATCTGCAGAAGATGCATGGAACCAGACTGAATTGGTACAGAGACACATCTGCCAACTCAAGAAGTGAAGAGATTGAGTAACATAAAATATTTTGTACACTTTCTACAAGCACCTTGCAGATGCAAGCCCCAAAGATAGAAAGAGACTGATTGCTGTCTCACTTTGTAAACAGAAACTTTTGTTTCTTTGGAATAATCCGGAGTGGTCCAAAATCCTTGGAGAAGGCTTTCATTTACTTTATTTTACCTCCTTCTTTCTCACATACATATTCAGTCTCATACTGGACTACAGTCAACTACGTATGTGTGATGCTTGAGTAGATATATAAAAAAATAAGAATTTGTTTCAAACACAGGAAGAGTCAGACATGAAGATTCAATGCCAGGTTGCAGGGAATAAGCATGAGATTTCTTGTGCTGGGTCACTTCATCTCATGGATCATACTTGCTCTCAGATGCCAAGCCTTGCTTTTTATTCCTGCAGTTCAGAGAGCTGGTCTTCCAGCAAAAGTATGTCATCAGGCTGCTGCTGTAAACCATCAGCAATCCCAAACTGTTGTTTTCAAGCACACCATTGCTGCCCCACATCAATTTTCTCCTGTAATTATCAGTATGCTTGTGCAGATACAGGTATTCCCAGATTTCCAAGAATATTCCCAAAGAGCTGAGTCTGAAAAAAATGAATACAGTATTTTATACCACAAAGAAACATCAGCTGTCTGCTTGCAGCCTGGGCAGGTTCTAAAGATTAGAACTAGAGTTAGATAGGGATTAGATAGGGATCTAATCATTCTTCAAGCAAAGGGCTTGGACAAGCATCTGACAGCAGAAGTAGAAGGTTTCTACTTCATCAGATCTGAGGAGACATCAGCCTCCTGCAAGGGGAGGGTCTATCTCACCCCATAACTTCTTTCCTATAGTGCCATGTAATTTACCCGATATTGTGCAGACACTCATTCAGTCATCCAGAAGCTACGTACCAAACATCTTGGAGACCTTTAGAAGCAGACACTCTTACTTCTTTACTGTACAACACTGCCTGAACAGCCAGGACCATGTCTGCACTGGATCTGCTGCATATGAATAGAAGTCTTTACTAACTCAATGATGTCAGCAGAGCTACACTGAGCTTATGCCATGTAGTTAGCCTGCTCTGCATTGGCATTTTTGTACCAGAGGCACTGGCTGCTCATACACCGCATCTTTGACTTGTCCTGCCTCTGCAGATGGAGAGGGTACAGTCATATATGGTCACTGGAGAGGCTAGTCTAGATTTCTTAATTTTTCTATGGCAGACCAATTCTTACTCATTCTCACTTCACCCACAAAAGCCAGAAATGAAGAATGTTGATCAAGGTTTCTCCCAGCCAGCTCAGCTCCCTATCATGTCAGAGTTGTTCATACTTTAGACTTGCATAATTAGAGATCAGATTTTAAACTTTCTCACAACTTGCAGTAGCACGTAATTGCCAAATCCTTTTGCAGTGAGAACCTTTACAAATTCAGCAGCTGCTGAAACACCAATGCCCTTTTATTATTCTTTTTGTGGTGTTTTAATATGCATCATGGTTCACAGCTGTCATTCACCTGAAGCACATGCCATAATGTCTTGAGTCAAGGCATTGGGGTTCAGCAGTTCCCACTAACCTGGTCTGTCACACAAAGAAGCAAAAGAAAAGTTTCTGGGGAGCCACAAGCAAAACAACATCTTAGCAGGCAGGTTTATCATGCACCTTCTCAACTTGCAATGAGTGTCCAGACAACATTGGTGTGAGACAGGCAATGCCTCTAGAGTGGGTCGTGTGCAAGAGGTTTGAGTGGGCTGTAAGACATAGGTTAGTTGGGCTTGGGCTTGGTGATGAAAGTTCCTGCTGAGCCTGGAAAAATGGCTCCCAGCAGTCTGAGTGACAAAGTTGTGTTCCTGTCCACATCAGAATTGATTGCATATGGCAAAATAAAGTTACGTTTTTCCCACCCAACAAACTGTGAGAAGCTGAACTACTCAACTTCATCTAGCCTTCAGAATCAATCAATCATGTGAGGAACCTGTAAAATGGAAGTTTTTTGTCCGGGAAAGAGAACTGGAAAAGACCAATGGAATCAGAAATTTCTGTACAAGCCAAACTGTTTCTCCACACACTATACATACACCAGCCCCCTTTATTTACTATCCGATGCCACTGCAGGGGCCACACAGGACATTTCTATGACACTTTCTAATTTTGTGGCTTTTGATCTTTTGCACTAATGGTCCAAATTTGATTAGAGGCTGCTAGGAAGCGTCATCATTTGGGAAAAGAAAGAAGAAGATGGATGGATGCTTTGTGGACCAGTCTGAAGGAGAAGTACCTGGCAAGTCTGTTGGTCTAATGTAACACAAGAGTATTCACCAAATTTTCAAATGTTATGTTGAAGAAAAAATAAAACATACTTTGAAAGAACAACTCCAGATACTGCAGGAAAAGAAAAAGCCAAATCAAGTATACAGTCAAGGAAAAAATACCAGTCACAAAAAGGAATTTGAGTAGATTTGCTCACTGGGTCCATCACCCAAGCCAGTGCCTGAATTCTTTATTTGTGTATCACAAACACAACAGGAAAGAAAGCATGTAAAATGTTGTTCCCCAGAAATCTCCTACAATGAAGCAGTCAACAATCTCAGTTATCCAAATACACTTTAAATCTGTGCTGATAGGGATTATTTTTAACAAAAGAATTAATGAAGAAAAGAAATGAAAGGCAGCAGCACACTCCTAGCTACCTATAACTCCAGGTGAAAAATCTTTTTGTGTTAGAAAGAATTCATATTACAAAATGGATTTGTTTAGTATGCTATTATACCGCTTTATGGTCTTTAATTTCTCTATTTGCTCACCTTATGGAGAAAGAAAACAGAAATTAAAAACAAAAGCTGATAGTAAACATACATTAAGAAATATGAAGAATCATGGGACCAACTGACCACTTCAGTGATTATGAAAACTGTAAACTATTTAAAGAGATTACTTTTCACTGCTCTTCATTAGGTTCTTATTACCTCAGTCATTAACATTTGGCTCTTATTATTATGATTGTGAGATACTGCTCACAGTAATGGACAAAGAAAGTTGACGTGGCTATCTTGATTAACTCATCAATAATCATTTGGAATAATTTTTCTTCATTCACTGGATGAATCATTCACATGTCCTTTTAATAATGCACATTGTTGCACAGTAAATTAGCATTAAGATTACCCACCTTTGGGAGCTACATTCTGCTTCAAAGCCTCACTCAAAAGAGATAGGAAATGTGAATTTCACTGAAAAGAAGAAGAAGAAGAAGAAAAATAAAAAAAAAGAATTTTCAGAAAACAAAGACTTCTTTGTATGTTTTCAGTACAGCAAGACATGTAGCCCTTGGATTATGCAACTGAACTCAACCTTTAAGCCACTGTATACTCGAGAACATGTGAAAAACATATTCCCCATCTATTTTATTTCTTCTCAGGGGAGTAAATCAAATGTCTTATTTCTCCTAAGGCAAATATAAAACCGAATCATGAATTGAAATTACATTTTTGTGCACAGATAAGAACATGAAAGGACATTGGTTGGCTGTGGATCTGACCTTGCAAACCTCCACTCAAATGGGATTTCACAGCTGGTTGTGACTGCATACTCTGACTGTACATATGGAAGTAGGCCTTGAGAGATGAGTCTTGCCCCTGTAGAAAGCTCTGACAAGTCAGTTTCTTGCTGAAGTTCTCAAAGGACAGGACTTGAACTTCTAGCTCTCAAGTCATACCATGGTCACTGGGGCAGGTAATAACCTTTATCAGCTCTTTGCAGCAACATTGCTCACGTCTCAAATATTATTTTCTGTGAAACAGCAATGAGATGGCATTTTACCCACCTCTTTCCTGAAAAAGACAACACTAACAGCCAAGGCAATTCTTGAAATACTCAAGTATCTTGCCTTTTCCCATCTCAATATATGTTTATCTAAATATTTATTGCTACATCTTTTCTTCCAAAAATCACCACATGCTTCCTCTCTGAAAGTGCATCAAGCAGTTGTATTACAAGTTACCCATTTGCTACCCATTTTAGCTCCAAGGAAAGGCAAGCTACTACTTCAACATTCCTGCTGGCTGAAAGTACCAACCACAATTCAGGACACCAAGCCACCAGCTGCAGCCAGTGTCAGGTTATCAAAAAGAGTAAAACAAGATAGAGGAATAGTGCTCTGTCCATAGTATGCTTCCTCACTCTGAAGTAATTTGGAGCTCAGGAGCTTCCTGAACAAGGAAGTCCTCATATTTAAGAGAGGGCTTTTTCTTCCATTGATTTTTCTAATTTACTTTCAAACCATACAAGCCAGTCACAATCTGCAGCATCCTGTGATGGTGATTTCCAGAGTTTTACTGCACACTGTGAGAAGTAACATCTTTGGCTTGTTTTCAGTCTGCAATGAATAAATGATAAATTTCTTTCAATGGCTTCTGGTTATTGCATAGAAGGAGACAAGGAATTCTTTTGGCACTTTTTTCATGACTGACAGTTTCTTACAGCTTTCCATAAACTCTTCATCCATCATTTCTTTTCCATGCAAAGTGCTAACCTTTCAGCTGCACTCATGGTTTTCTGCAATGACCGAACTTTTTTTTCCTGTTTTCTGTTCCTTCCTCTCTTCCTAATTCTGTTCATGTGTATTCCTTTCCCCCACTTCTAAACACTGACTAAATATTTTCAGAATCTATGATAGTGCCATCATGATGGTGATCAGTTCTGAGCTTGTTACTGTGCATGCAGTGTCAATTGTGTTTTCCTCCTCATATATGCTAATTTGCTTTAATCTGTACTGAATTTCATCTGCTTTTTTTATTTCCTATACACTCTATAGCAAGAAAGTCTTCTATAAATTTTTAAGTCCTTATTGTTTTGGTGTTACAATTTACCTGCCTTAAATAATGTCACATCAGTGAGTACATTCGTTTTGCCACCACCCACTTCACAAGCAAGTATATCTATAAGAAGGAAAATAGCTCAGGACCAGTACTGGTTCCCAAAGAACTCTCCCTTGACATCTCTACATTGAGCAGCTCAATCATTTATTCTCCTTCCTTGTTTCTTACCTTCTAACAGTTCATTGATGCATGTGAAGAACTTCCTTCTTTTCAGTTCTTTCATAATCTTTCAGTTTTTTCATTATCTTTCATTGTTCTTTCTTTTTTAGGAAACTTTGGGAAGGGGCCACAAAGTTCAAAACTGGTGAAGAGAAGAAAGAAGAAATCACTTCTGTTTCTTTATCTCCCACTTTTCCTTGTTCAGAAACACACATTACAAGTACAGTTTGCCGTGAAAAAAATCTTTCTGAAGACTACTGAACTTTGTCTTCTTGTAAGTGGTCTTTCTGAAATAGCACTGTTGCCAGTTGTTGTTATATGGTTATTCCTGTATCATACCAACCACAAGAAAATCACCAAGAACCATCTAATTAATTCTCACAAAGAAAAAACTGTTTCATGGGAAGGAAGTTGCTGTTGGGGAAAGAGAAGGCGAATAACATTTGTCTGATAGGATTAATTGGAAAATAAACTGTGTAATGGATGCTTGTGGATGAATAAATAACACAATGGAATATTCAGGCAATTTTCCTATCTTTATGTACAACAATCTATATCAATGCCCCACTCATAGAGATGGAAATAAATATGACATAAATATTAAAATACTTTTTATAGTCACAATGGGAAAGACATCTTCCTGTACTTTACAGCTGAAATAGCGTTAATCTGCTCTTTTCTCTCCGTGCTTTATGTAGCAGCTATTTCGGCATGCTGAATCTGCCTGCTGAGTGAGGAGGGCAGCTGTTCATCTGGTGCACATTTCCACTGCAACAGCTCCGGCAGGAACATTTGCACCTCCAGCCAACGCTATTGGCATCAATGGTGCCAGCGGGATTTGCAAGATTTCCGCTCTTCTATACACCTATCGTATGACAACACTTGAATTGTGTAGGTTTGTCATTTCAGGAGACACGATGCAAGATCTCTTGAACATATTCTCAAAGCTCAAAAAGAATATAAACAAAGGAAATGACATGTGGTTTTATGATCACTGCTATAAAATATTTTATCAGCTGAAGGACAGTACCCCAAACTGCAATGTATATTCACTTGAACGAGCCTCAGTTAACTTGGTAATTCTCTTAATTTTGCGAGATTCTATTTATTCTAGCTTCTATGTGTGCAAGCAGATCGCTGTGCGTGTTGGGTTTGTGAAGGGATCTGGCCTGGCAGCTGAGCATTTAAACATATGGAAGTAAAAATATTTTCCCATCAAATGCTACAATTTGCTGAATGAGAAATAATTTCATTTTCCCCCTCCCGCTGCCCTGTCACTGCTATTTTTTTCAGTTTGAGAACACAGGTGCCTTGAAAATTCACCACAGAGTTAAAAACAAAAAACAAATAACGACAAAAAGGCAGAAGTGGAATTGAGACTTAAAAATGTAATCAATTGTTTTGATCATATGACCCAATTCTTACATTTAAGAAGAAATTGAATTTTTTCCATCAAAAAGTACATCCTTTTCCTAAGGAAAAAATTTTGAACACAATTCCACTTTCCAGTTGGATATTGGTTTGGCTGAGAAGCTTTCACTGGATTTACTAGCACAAAAAGTAAATGGCACTCAGTGTCTGTTTCCCTTTTCATCATTATAGGAAGAAGTATTTATATAGAAATTGTCTGCATGCATCTCAAAGTCTTTCACGTTCTCAGCTTGGTATAATTCTTGGTTTTCACAATGACTGCATTTGCAAATATTTTTCTGGTGCATATTTTTGTAAATACATTTATGTTTCATTGTTCTTTTGTTCCCAGAAAATTGTCCTCTTAGCTACCCTCAATTAAGAAGACTTTGTACTATTGGTCCATATTAATTTTTTCATTAATAATTAATGTATCATAAAGATAATGATGCTCAGTGAACCAATTGTTTTTCTTCATTATGTGAGAAACCAAAAGTTGCTCTTTGACTCATCACCCAAAATTGCATCAACAGGGGAGAACACAGAAGCAGAACTTTTTGAGCAGTAAATAGTGAGAGTGTGGAAATTAACAAAAACAAATTACTTTACTCTTCTGCTCCAGCTCTCAAAACATGGTGGGTCCACAAAACAGCAAAAGCTATTTATGTGCTGATGAACCTGATATGCATTAACAAGTTCACTTGAGGATTTATGCAGTGCTGTTATACAATCCTAAAGGACACTGTTGGAAACCATAAAAATAACTGCAGAAAAAGAAATCTTTTCAGTTAGTAAAATATGAATAGGTGAAATTCTTCGATTTATTAAAATGTTCCCACCTGTGAAAAATTCAGTGCCATTAACATTGTACATTTTGGCACAGAGGAAGTAGTGAGAGAACCGGATCGCTAGCTACAAAGAGGAAGACTCAGCTCTACGGTAACATACACGCAGTGCTGACGCACAGTCACATAAAGTCAACTTAATATCTCATGAAGTCATACCTCATGAAGTGGACAAAAACAATTAAATACTATTTCCAGAAAGATACTGTTTCAAAAGAGCACAGTAAAGGAATGGTAAGAAATAATGAACACAAAAATTTACCTTTCCATTATGTACACATATCTGATCTAATCATATTTAAAAAGAGAGGACAGTAGGATCATTGGCTTTTCTGCCATTTTGAAGCACGATACTCCTTTAATATTCCACTGTTCTTCAGACATGGATTACACGCGACCAAATCAGTGCAGATTTCATCCAACGGAATGAAATCTTGGGCTCTGCTCTATAGCAAATATGTAAATGCTAAAAATAGCTGCTTGCTCTAGAGTTAATCACAGCATCACACCCCATTCCCAAAATGGCTCCAGTGAACAGGAGGTTTGAGAGAAGCATTGAAGAGTTCAATAGGAACTGGACTGGAGTGCACATTTGTGTAAAAACTGGACACCGTGTCAAATACAGAGGTACATTAATTTAGTATAGTCTTTGAACTGATGCAGCTGCACTGTTAACAACAGGGTAGATAGACCTCGTGGTACAACAAAACAGCAGACATATTATCAGCATTAATCAAGTAACAAAAGCAATCTCCTTCTGAAATCTCAGTATGTACTGATTTTCTAGTATAAGTTAGAATAGAACTAGTTTCTTTAGTGTATTTAATGTTACATTATTTTGACATTTTTAAAATCAGCATCTGCTGCCTGCAGTCAGCTTGCTTCATTGATCTCTCTATTCTCCCTTGTTTTTTTCAAGCGTTTTTTCTTTTAAATCTATTTTTAAAAAAATTATTCATAATAAAATAATTAAAAGAATAATGTTACTTTTAAAACATATTCTTGGGAATTTAGGTGCTTTTTAGGGACAACACACCAACTTGATTTTCATGCTTTAAAAATTAACCTACTCTTAGGTTTAGCCTGTGCTTGCATTCAAAGTCCACTGAATTCTGTAACTTGGTTAAAAAACAATAACCGTAGTGGTGAAGACATATTAACCTAGTTTTATGATGCACTAAATAAAGCTTGAGTGAACAAAAATAATCACAGTGGGAAAATTTTGATGTTGCAAAATTCTGAGCACCCAACACAAAAGCAATAATCAGTTTCTGTGGTTCTCTCAGCTCCTAAGGCTGCAGGAACTGCCTGGCTCTGTGTTAGAGACCTTGCAGGAGCTACTGGCAAACACAGGACAGAAGAAGCAAACTGACCTCTTGATGACAAGCTGATGCTGACCCCAACAGCTAGGATGTCATTTGGGTACACCCCCTGGAGCCTTCTGCTTTGTTGGGAGAAAGACGACACCCACTCCTCCAAAGGGGAAAGGTCCCTTGTGTCCTAGGAGCCCCAGCCCCTGCTGTTAACTGAGTACTGCTCCTCCACACTGGCTGTGGGATGACAAGGAAGGGGAAGAAGCCATAAGGGCAAGGGGCTTTGAGATAGCTCCTCAGTTCCTCCATCTTTGCCATTTTCAAATTGCAACCAGCATTGTGAACTTTATCTGAAGCACTCACATGAGCCCTAAAAACATGATCCAATTCTTTCCCATAGCAGTTTCTTCTGAGTAGGTCTCTAAAAAGCTCAGTTACTCTCTAGGCCTTTTCATCAACTTTTTTTTTACATACATCAATAAACAAGTAGTTGCAAAAGGTTCTGAAACAGCTGCGAAATAGCATGAGTCACATATCAATTGGCAAAACATGAATACTGTGAGCGACAAGCGTTTCACAGCCAGATTTTTCTTGTAATGCTGAGTAAGTGCAAAGAAGGGCCAAGACCAGAACTACCTGGTTCTGGGAGGCTCCTTTCTTGGTGTGTGCCAGGCAATTTCTGGAAGAAAAGCCATCCTAATGGGTAAGACCTCTCTCAATGCTTTCTCTTGCCACTCTTTCCTTCACAGCCTCCCATTTTGGACAGTAAAATGACCTAGAGCTGCAAAAACCAAACATCTCCTGTTTGCATAGGGACACATCCATCTGTGTAGGTACACTGTGATACCAGAATTTATGCTGCTGCACTAACACAAACTGTAAGAGAGCTCTGCCTGTCTGTGCATTTGGACAGGTGAGCCCTCCTGCACTGACAGCTAGAGGTATTACTAGACCTTGAGATGTTACTGAAAGCCATGTGCATTTTGGTGCTTTCCCTCACAGCGCTCACCCCTGTTAGAGATGTGTTGTTGAGGAAAACTCCCTGTGTTCTTTATTTTAAGTGCTGCTAGACAGCAATTTTGGCCTCATCAGAAACGCTAGATGGACACTTTCCAAAAGCTCAGAGCATGAGCAATTAAACACTCAAACAACTTGTTTCAAAATCTTCTGATTCTTAAGCAAATCTCCTGTTTTTCTTTCCCCTTCATCTGACTCCTGATTTCCCCCAGAATTGAAGACATACTAGTAGTGCAGCTTACAACAGCAGTTGTTAGCACATTACCTACCACCCATGCTTGCATTCTTGGTGAGGACACAGGCCCGTGTACAGTCTCATACATGCAACTACTGGCTTGTCTTATCCCTCTCCCTCCCCCGAAATGTCCTAGCTTAGGCCTTGGGACAATAAAGGGCATGCAGGCTACTTTTTTATTCTTTGAAACACCCCCGGAAAATCATTCCCAGGCAGAGGAATGCTCACTATGGCCATACCCAGTTGCGCTCGAATAGCAGGTCTGCATGACAAAACTGCTTAAAGCTATCTCATTCACCACCACTATTTGCTTGCCTTGGATTTCTTGCCTTTCACTTCCTGCATGTAGATAAGATGGGGAGGAGCGCCCTTACCAGGTGGGGTGAAAACTACCAAACAGAAGGGCCTTTTGCACAAAAACTGAGAAATGCTTTTAGCTAAATGTGCAAGCACCTAATCCCCTGTCTGCATCTTCTTCAAGTTTCAGTATATCTAGCTGTGCTTCAAGCTCTTTCCACCCCCATTTAATCACCCAGCCACCATTTCTTACACATATAATAAAACAAACAGTAAGTAAGCATGCAAAAAAGTAGCCTTTCACTGTGTTGCTCAGAGTTACCCCATCATATTAACGAACCTGTCCATCAGAATACAACTGCTACAAGTTTACCTGAATGCTCAGAGTTTGTCATTTCATGACTGGAGGCTGTGCATTGCAAATAATGCAAGTACTAAAATCATAGCCCAGTGCCAGCTGTCCTGTGGGAGGGACTATAAACTCTGCGGCCAGAGTAAACAGCAGGATACTTTGAGTGACCACTGCTTTATCCTCCCACACATATCTTATTCATCTCATCTCCTTTTGATGACATTAAAAGCTGCTGTAGCATAAAAAGAAATACTAATCTGCAAGAGAAATATGAAGAGCAATTTAATACTCAGGCAAGCTAACAGATCTGAAAGCATGGAATAGCTGTTACTGTCATCAACCAGGTTTCTAGCTGAACATAAGTTTTGGTAAGTAATGCTTGTCAAGAAGTACAGAACAAGAGACAATATGTGGAATATTTAACTCTTTAGATATTGAAAAAGTTGCATTCAAGTCATTGTACAGAAGACAAAAGCAAAATTTCAAAGAGTTCTCTTGTTTACCACAGTTTTGAATGTTACCATTCCTCCTTCTTAGAGTTTATTCTACATAATTATTACTTCATCAAAAAGTTGGTACAAATAAATAGAAAGGAGAAATGTGACACTGAGCTTCTGGGTAACGTTATGTCTTTCATGCACAAAAGATCCAGGCAGGTGCTTCTGGACATGTGGTGTAAAGCTCTGCTGCTAACTCCATAACAGGGTTAGCGTGAACACAGAACAAGGATCTCCTTAAAAAAAACCCTCTATTAATCTTTGCAGAAGAGTTGATTCCTCCATTACACCAGCCCAAATCTGCTGAGCTTAACAGGTCTAATTTTCAGCATACAGCAGTGGGATACCCAAGGCAGTCCCGCAGTTAGCAGCGCAGTTTAATTCTGGTAAGGAAAAAGCCCATGCAGTCTTCAGAAGAAGCCCAAACAAAGACTCAGCAGCTGGCCATTGTGGCTTTAACTAATCAGAGAGAAACCACCTGCAGTAATACCCCCTTTTCTGTTTTCTCCCAGCAGAACCTTCCAAATGATGATTAATCACTGAGTAAACTGAACAACTGACAATGACATAACGACAAAGGGAAGGCAGAGAGGGGCACCGGCACTGGTGGATGTGGCTCGAGCATGGGTGGGTGGAACAACCAAAGAAGATGGATGGCTTGAAAACGCTTGACACTTAAGTATCTCCTGTGTAGCAGGAGGATGGCTATGCTAAAGCGAACTGCCAGCTTCAAGCAAATAACGCTCTACACAGCAAGCTGACACACTTCCTTCAGCTGTCAGCAGCAACACAGAGGGGCAGCTTCCTCAGGAATGAACTAATGAGGCTTTTAATTGGGATGTGAAGCTGAGATAATAACAGAAATAAGAGATACTGTAAATGACAGGATAATCCATTACAGTGGAAAGCATTGAGAATGTTCTACTGATTATATCCACAGATTATCCTACCTATGTCCCTACTAATTTGAAAAATCATGAATCATAGGGTTCAAACAGGACTCAGATGAGTCAATTAGACTAAGTAGTGATATCAAAAACTCATATTTTCTACACTTAGGAATCAAGCATGTTTTGCCTAACAACAAACAAAAATGAGCTATA
Source organism: Phasianus colchicus (assembly GCF_987193195.1). NCBI lineage: Eukaryota > Metazoa > Chordata > Aves > Galliformes > Phasianidae > Phasianus > Phasianus colchicus. The sequence goes on from NC_143443.1 coordinate 9,561,751, forward strand.
CTTCATGCTCTCAGTTGACCAAGTCATTAGCAACACAGAAGAGTGCTTCTTCAAGTTTTCCGTATCTTCAGATATTCTTGCCCCACAGAGTCCTTTCTGGCAGACATTTATTAACAGGGAAAACATTTGCAGGAAATGAAATATTGTCTTGCAGCATTCTGCTAATTCCACTTCTAATTCTGTCAGTTCAGGGTTACTGTAGCTGTTTCACTGAATATCAGTGCAACGAGAAAACTTTAACTGCTATTAACCAAACTCTGCACATTCAGTGCTCAGACCAAAACTGAGTTGCAGTGTCCATCTGGAGCACTGCTTCTTCCCCTGATTTACATCATGCTCTCCCCAAAGTTGAAATGCAAGTGGTGTAAGAGTAAGCCTTAGAGTCAAATTCACTGTGCATTGCGGTTTGGGCAGTAACTGACACTAATGCAGAATAATCAAGTGTACATGGACATTAAACACCTTACTGCCTTTGAAAACTTTGCTGATCACTTGATTTGAAAGATGCTTTCAACTGAACAAATAAGGGTTGTTTGGCTCAGCCTGGTGCTACTTTTGCACCAGACAAAACAAGAAGCAAAATCTGAATAATGTCAAGAGGAATCAATCCTCTGCTTACTAGTTTTGTTATTGATTTTGTTTCATATTAGGAAAGTAGTACAGGTGCAAAAAAAGGACTTGTAAATAATTATATATGTATTAAAAATATATGTTGATGTTGTTTGGGTTTTTTGGGGGGGTGAAGGTAGGGGGAGGGCAAATAAATCCTGTGTGCTTTTATTTTAGCTTCAGGTTCAGTTGAAACATTTTTCATTTTGAATTACTGAAAAGCAGGAATATCGCCATGTATTTGAAAACTGCTGTATTTTCTACATCTCAAAAGGCATTTTTTGTGGGAGAAAACATTCACAAATCACTTCATCTACTTAGAATATAAATTAACTCCAATTTTGTTCCAATTATAACAATTTGCATTTTCTCACTGATTTAACAGAAAAGTTAAACAGACAATTAGGATGAAAAATACTGCAACGATGCATCTGCACTTCCAGACTTTTAGCCTATGTCAGTAATTTTATAGTTTACTTCTTTGGCTAATTGTTTAGTAAGGTTTCATTTTACCTAACATTTTCTATAAAAGGTCTCAGTTGCCAAATGCAGTTTTAAAACACCTCAGCTTTGAAAAATAAATAGAAATAGACGTTTGAGGACTGAAAGATATACACACCCCGAGTAACTTCTTGCAGACAGAACAAATTGGTCAGAAGCATTTATGCTACAAAACCAGAATCTTGTCAACTTGCTCAGGAAGGAACTTGCTCAGAGCACTCTTCGGAAAAAAGCAGAGCAGAGACCACTCCTTCTGTACGATACACCTTCTCAGCACAGGAGGCAGATGAACTGCATGCTACAATACACAGTTCTGTGCAACAGGCTAGCAGTTGCCATATGATGAAAGCTCTATTTGGCTCTGTACAAGACACCTCCATCCCCCACCTCCACAGCTCAAAGTGCCTCCTCAGCAGTAATGGCGCATTCCAACTTTCCGTTTCAGCTACAGGACGGTGCAAGTGAAGGATGACAGCGAGTATGAACAGTATCATAGCACTTAGAATAAGGCTTGGAGTCCACACATTACTCAAAGACCAGCTGGATGCTCTGCTTTCAGCTCAGAGACTGCTGAACCTTCAGTGACCATTCTGAAGCCAGGGTTTAGTACCCAGGCTCACTCATGAACTCTCAGACATGTCGTCCGTCTTTAATTACAACATTGTAGGACTGCCAAACATACCCTGAGAGGGCTCCTCAGTGCGTGTGCACATTTTCAATTTTATTCATCCATCCCACCATCTATATTTGCTTCATTCTTCCACCATATCAAAGTGTTCCGTATGACAGCTAGTGATTACGTGCAGGATAGCTGGACATCCATGTTTGTGTTTCATGTTAACTGCTCTCATTCCTTAAAAATCACATCACACACAATAGATGGTCAGAATCTTCCATTAAAAAAATAAATAAATAAAAAATTCAAAACTGTTTTTGCTCTTTCATCTGCACAGTCAGTACTAATTGTCGTGAAAGATATTCCATGTCACTCTCCTTCAAAGTCTTTCAAAATCTCCAGTCACCTTGAGAAGTCTTACCTCTTCCACCAAGAACGAAGCCTCTTATCCAACTGGTCTAGGCTTGGACCTCAATATTGTACATTCCAATTGTTTCACGCAGTCCCTTGAAGGACAACAGACAATTTAAGGTGGTTGTTTAGTGATAGAAGCACAACCTTTCCTATAGAAAAAAAAATTCATTTTCAGCTCTGCTCAGACACCAGTAATCATTGCCAAATTTGCTAAATACTCCATCTCTACACTGACATGTTTCTATTACAGCACAGACTTTTCCATTGACTTTTGGAATTTCATTCTGTGATCTCTTCTGTCTTCTCTCAAAGATTATCACTATTCATAGCCATGCTAGTTGGAGCTTCTTGATGCTATTTTTTCCTATGCATTCCTATTTCCACATCTGTATTTTTTGGTAAAAAACAAACAAACAAAAACCACCGACAAAACAAACAAGAAATCCCAGTCCTTTTACAATGTCTATTGCCAACAAATATTCCTTTAAGTAGGGCACATGTATTTCTTTTGATCCAGACAGGATCAGGAGATGAAGATAAAATGCTTTGAGGAAAAGCTCTCTATCTGCATTTCTTCTTGCTTCATATTTATCAGAGTTCTCTTCACTTGCTCTTCAGAAATAAGTTCTGGTGGTCTTTGAAATGTGCAGATAAGAATTTTAAAATGTTCAGAAACAGAAAAGCCAGAAAAATTGTGAACGAGCAGGCAAGAACAGATAATTTACTTTGATACTACTATTCTTTTTTTTTTTTTTTAGAATCTTCTTTTCTGAATTCTTACAAAAACATACACCCCAATGAGAGAGGAAATAGTAGAAGAGAAATAGGAAAGCACAGACAATGCATTTTCCCTTCAAAATGTTTAAAACATCTTGTGCTGTTTCTTTGCAACAGTGAAGATTGATGTCTTTTTTAGGATAATGCATCAAGAAACTACATTACAAAAAATACCAGTCTTCTTTCAGCTAGTTCTCTGCATGTGGCAGGATACTGGTGAAAATCAGCAAATTTGGGATGTTAATGTTCAACCAGGTACAGTGAAGGGTGTAAAGCACATAAAGACAGATCTGTTTGACAGACTCTGCACTCCAGCCTATTTAGCTAGGCATGTACTTTAGTTGTAAGTAGCCTTGTTTAATTAGCTGCTGAGGTGTTTCATCTTCATCCCTAGTGCCTCAAGTCTCATAGGATGCAGAAGCAATCACTGCTTGGGACTATGACAGAGCAGGGCTTGATTGTTCTACAAGATGTCCCAAGGATGGGGACCAGACACTGTTGATTAGTCATTAACTTTGCAATTCTTAACATCTTTTTTTTTTTTTCTTTTTTTTCTTTTTTTTCTTCTTTTCTTTTAGAGATGTTAAGACAGTCACAGACACTTTGGAAAGATCCAGAGTGCTGTGTAGAAGACGACAGATTGCTTTGTGTATTTTAAAAAGGGCTGATTTCAGCAGGCTCTACCACCAGAACAACTTAAGAATGAGAAAAACATAGAAAGAGATGGTGGAATTTCTAAGAGAATTTTAAAAAATACATTAACACGCATGCATATTTGAAATGTACAAAGAGATGTCTCTATTGAATGTATTTCTAATACAATACATATGCAGTATCAAAGCATGTCTTGCTGAAAACTCCTACAAAAGACAGTTTCTAGCAATTAGCAAAATTCCTTAGTTCATACATAGGTTTATGTTACTTGTACAGAGGGAAAACAAGAGACCTGTGAAAGAAAAAGAAGAGGTGGATGGGACCAAATAGCATAGGATGGGCTGCAAAAACCACCCTAAAGTAAGTGCACTTCTTAAAAATGTAATTGCAGGTACTGTGTTCACTGCTAAACTGCCTGACTTTTTTTGCAACATCAACTCTTTCTATCCTGATATTCCATTCAGATGCTGCAAAAGGATTTCTAGGAGATCTGCTGCAGGGTATTATTACTATTTTTAAATATATACAAGGTTAGGTTATGCATTTAGATTTTTAGTTAGTTTACAGTCTAGGTTTTCATATCTCCCACTTGCTCCCACCTACAAATGACTATGTAAGTAAGAAAATTTCAAGACCGCTCATGAAAACAACTTTAGTCCAGTGTTGGCTGGACTAGTGCTCACAGTATGCATCAGTTCAAACAGTTCAAGTTAGGAAGCCCATCCTCCTAACCTCTGAGCTTTCTCTTTCTAGTCTTACAAGAAAGTGTTGCAGAGAAAAGCATAGCAACCGAGCCTTGCTATTACTGCAAAGCCTTCAGTATTTTTCAGCCATTTCAGTTCGCTGTTGGACTCACTGAGACCACAGAAGAGCACGGACCTCTGGTAGAGATCTGCCCTTACATGCTGGCAGAGATCCAAGCCTCACAATTCCATTTACATGGTTTTACAACATGGTGAAACTGGCACCTTGATTTACAACAGCCCAGATGGGGTGAATTCACCTCAAAGGTGACCATGAAAATGATTTTTTGACCAGCCTGACATCCCATACCTACTGGCCACAGAAATCACAACAGCACTGAAAACGCACACATCTACCCATGAGTCAGCTTAACTTTCTCAATTTAGTATCTCCCTTCCCTTGTTTAGCCAGATGGGGTTGTGCTCCAGTCCCTCTCAGATGCACTAATAATTGGCTATACAGTTGGGATGAAAACAATGCTATTTCCAGCTACCTATCTAGCACCTCTGGGAGCAGAAGCACCAGCCTTTCAGATACCACAGCTCACACCATGTGTGCCCCCTGCAAGCAAATCACCAAATGGCACTTCATCTATCTGATTTGCCCCAGAGGCCACTAGACAGCCGTCCAAACTTAGCAACAGCTGCGGGACACTCAGCAAGCTACTGCTTTCTGGCTAAGGCACACAGTGCCTGCCATGCAGGCACTTTGCACCCTTTGAATGGTAAGGACAGCCCCATAACTATAAAGATTTGTGGTCACAGATAGACCATTTGCATCAGTTCTCAGGCCCAATTGCCTTTACTCTTCCATTATACCTCCCCTGTAACCACAACTTGAATGCGCTGAGTTTCAGAACCCAGCCAGTTACCAATGCATCAGAAAGGCAATTTTTAAGGAGGTTCTCAAAAGTTTTTGCAAGAGACAGTAATTTTTTGCATTCGTTCTCCAAATCCTTTAATTGACACGAAGTGAAAGTTGTGTGATTTACATGCGCCTGGAAAGGATGGAAACAGCTATTTTTAACTGTATCACTTGCTTTTAATTCCATCATTCAATTAGACATATATTTTAGCTTCAGGAAACTTTCTTTTCAAGAGGTGAAATGCCAGCACAGTACACTAGCAAAACCATTAGCTGTCAAAATAAAACAGGCTTCATATTCACAGAACAACAAGATCAACTGCACGCGACGGAAATAAGATGGCAGCGCACTTTTACTTCTCAGCAGCCAGTGCAGTGTTTTCTGTATTAAATTTAATAGGCATTTTACATGGGATGTCAGATATTTTTGACTCTGCAAATAGGGATCTTTCTTTAGGGAAAAAAATAATAAAAAATTGAGGTTTCCTGCTGCTTATACAGGGAAATCATTGAGGAATAGCATGGAACTGCAGCCTTACACTAGCAATGACTAGGTACTCATCATTTTTAAAAACAATGTCACAAAAGCTATTTCTATGCTGTCACTCTTAAGAATAATTAGTTTCCATCAAAGCAACAGATTATCTGTTCATGTTGTCCACTGGGTCATTACAATGGGCAACCAATACAGATAAATGGTATCTAATCTTTTCTGCTCTTCTATTGGACTGATTGATGGTTATAACATCTCCAATATTATAAGGCAGAAAAATTATGCTGACATTTAGAAGCAAAAGCACAGAAAGATAAAACTAAGTACAAAGCACATCCAACACCATAAAAAAAAAAAAAAGAAGAAGAAAAAAAAGAAAAGAAATAGCAAAAGACAAATAGAACAGAAAAACAAATGACAATTAAGCCAAAAGAGAATTATAGAGGGGAACAGTTATACGTTGTGGGTGGCGAGGAGCTCAATTAATTATAGCACATGAAGGGAAATCCAGGCATTTCCATGAGATGTTATTAAAAGACACATTGACTGAGCTTTCTTTACATGTTTTGCCCTAGAAAAAGACAAAAGGATTTCCCTGGTATTGATTTGTTCCTGGAACTGGTCGACTTTAAGCCATGAAGAATAACCTAATGAGAAGTGGCTGGGCAGCAAACAAGAAAGAACGAATTGCTGCCACTGACACTCACATTTGTGAGCTTCCATATATTATTGCCTTTTTCAATTTAGCATTTGTTCATATTGCTTGTCAGAAAAAATTAAACCACAAAATATTCTGTAACCTAAAAATGATAGCCTATCAGTTATTCATCTACAAATATACAAATAATCACAATTTTCAGTCAATCTGCTGAAGAATATTAGCATTTTTAACTAACTGGCTGGATCTGCAATGTTCCTGCAAGGTACTAAACACTACGAGCTGCTCCCAGTGAGGAGGGAGGTACTCAGCATCTTGGAATAGCAACCTTTTCCTCCTAGCATTGAAGGCATTAATTCCATATTCATCTGCTTCGCCCTCTGCTGCAGAAGTTTTGCCATGGCAAAATGACCACAAAACCTTCTTCCAGCCAAAGCAAGATGAGGATTAGGTGGGCTGGCTGTGTGACAGCCTGTGGGCTGAGGACCTCTTAGCATCATCTCACTAGCAGAGATAACAAAAGGTCTGCTTTGCTGTGATGGCCTAATCCCATCCATGACAGAGTCACTACGCAGGCAATGAGCAGAAGAAATTTGGAGTATTTCTCACCAGGATTACACATACTAATATGTGAAGAATAAGCAGATCTGTGCTAATAATTAGTACTGCACTAAAGCTGGCTTCTTTCCATGAGAGCAATGGCTTGCAAACATAAATATCTTCCTTTATGTATTTAACAATTGTCCTCATAATTGTGATTCTTCAAGCAGCTCTGTACAGCATTCACAGATTGAAAATAATTTTCTAATAATGATGAATATATTCAGCAGGAAAACTGCACTCAATCTATGCATCCATGGTCTGGTAGCCACCTCCAAACTTACACAATTAAAAGTGTGTTTCTTCTTACTTCCTAGCATTCACCTTTTTGATTTATCAGAAACTGTCCCTCGCTTCCACCTCTAAAATTCTGTCTATCAGCTGATGTTGTCATTTCTCTGGGACACACATAATATTGACTCTCAGGCAACAGAATGATTCAGTATGCAATCTTTCTATGGAGTAATAGCTTACAGATTATCAAGGACACCAGTGGATGTGGTATGCCTCAGGCAGGCATGAACCAAATAGGGTCTTGACTACACCAATGTTCAGAGATTAATACCTTTATAAAGAACTGTCTTCACATACGCTGTCATTGAGTTTTAAGTTCTCACTCTTACTCATCCAGATCACTGCTTCTGGGAAGAATAAATCATAGAGCTACACTTAATCCATTTATAATTCCTACTCAGAATGAAATGTTTCTTCCATAAGACCTCTAAAAAACTCCTGTCTCAAATGCAACAAATGCCAAAATACTGACACACTGTCTGAATGAAAAAATACAAGGTTTCCATCACACCATTTGTAATATTCCATTAATTTCTAAAAACAGCAATACTTTATTGTTATATTTTTACTTCGTATTTGGTTTGGAATTGATTTTTTTTTGTTGTTTTGAAAGCACGGATGAATTTTTCATTCCATAAAACTATTTTAATTTCAGAACACTAAAACATATTAATTAAAAATGAAAAATGTGTTCAAATCAAGCTATCGCACAGATTCCATTCCACTTAGCTTGGTTTAGAAAGGGAAATATTTTATTTAAAGCTTCATAACTGTCTCCTCTAATTACCTATTCAGATCTTTTCAAATGATTGTATAAGTTGCACATATCATATATATCAGCCCTGAGGGACAATTATGGTACATATGACATCTGAAGATGGGATATTTCAAATATTAGCTTATAAATATCAAGTTAATACTAATACCTGCAAATAAATAGCCTAGTACAACCAAAATTTCTGAATAAACTGCAAAAATAGATGCACAAGTCCACAATCTACATTTCAAAACTGTCTATATCAAGCAACAACTTGAAAATGGAATTATCCACTGCAGAGTTCTACCTGAACTGTGAGGTGCTACAGACTTTGGCAGTGAGGCATTTCATTTCTTTAAGCATCTCCCAAGGCATTAGGATATTCTATAGTCCAGTTTGTTTTTATCTGAAATGAAAATTTTCTCATCCAAGCCTCTGACGTAGAAAAATGTATCACGTTATTTCTCCAATTCTACAATAATTTGCCAAAAACTTCTTTAATGACAAGGAATTTGGTATCAATTTATAAAAAGCAAAGGCTGAAATCTGAAGCTCTAGTGTCAAAGTTTTCTAAATGTTGCGCTCAATATTTTGTTTCTCCTTTGTTCTGTTTTTGTTGTTGCTGTTATTTTTCTTTAGGCTAACAGATAACTTCAGGGTTGAGCTAAGATTGAGAGTGATAAAATCAATCAGTCTTTTATTTAACCAGTAGAAAACAATAAGGCTTATCACACTTCAAAGCAAACACAAATCCAAAGCAGCTCTGAAATTTGGAGCTAATTTGGGAAGCAACAGGAAGCACCTCTAAAAAAAAGGGAAAACTTTTCAGCTCATGCTGGCCAAAGGGGGCTTGTATCTGAATCTGTACATGAATAAGGAAATTGTCTTCTGATTCTTTGAGCTCTTCTCTTCCCAACTAAACTTCCTGCATACATCAGATATTTTACTCTTACTGCTATGAACTAGAACTTGTGCAAAATTCTTTTTTCTTTTTCTACCTGTTAAAGAAAATGGGGTAATATAATTTCAGGTCTGAGGTATTAGCTCTTCCTCTCAATGGCTCGTATTATAATACTTAAGTTTCCTCAATATGTCCTCTATTTTTAGAAAATAATGGAATCAGAATAAAAAGATGAAACTTTCCACAAATGGAGACCCAGATACAACACAGATTAAGTCAATCAAAATCCTTCAAGATTTTTTAAACATTCCACTCTGGTTTTTTCACATCAATTTAAATTCCTAAGTGAAAAGTCACTTGAACTAAAAATGTAACTTTTCATTTAAAGAAAATCCAAAGAAACATTTCCATAGTTTCAAAGCTTTTCTTCCATATTTTTTAAACAAATACTGTGTTAAAAATCCTCCTCCTCCTCCTCCCTCCCCCTGAATACAGCTTTGATTTCACAGCCTTATTTTCTCAGGGAAAATATTGAAGTAATATTGACTACCTTTACTGACAAACATTGGAACCTTTAATCCCATGAGAGTTGCTGGGCAGGAAAACAATCTCTCTCCTCAGAATATCTGCCTTGGTGCAATTGTACAAGTCAGGGGACATTGTCTACTTATCAATCTTGTGAGAAGTAAATTTCAAGAGATGATAATGCTCTGATGTTACATGTGATAGAGCTGAGTGAATGAATGTAAAGTAGGAGGATAAGAAACTGTTTTATCTACTTTTTTCTTCCCTTCTGTTGTCTGTTTATACTGTGACATTTTCTTGTTTTAGCTCTCTTCTGCTTCTTTGGAAATTAAATGAGATCCAGTATCTCAGAGACTACTGGCACTTATGGATTAGTGAAGCTAACGTAAGAGCAATTAGCTGGGAAAAAGAAGAAACTAATTGCTTGAATCTGAGTTAAAAAAATCCTAGCTCAAAAATCAGAAGTCAAGGTGAGGCTTGAGAAAGAAAGTCAAGCCTTAGAAAATCAAGGCAAAAAAGGTGCAGGCAAAGCATCTATCTTAATTGAGAAGAATGTATGAAAGGATGGTGGGGATGAAGTGCCACTGAAAGAACATTAGCCTTGTGCATTCAGCCTCACCAGCAATCTGCCAGCTGGCACCAGCATTTTCTAAACATATCCAAGACACTGAGAACGAGATGTCGAAAGCAATCAATTGTACTCAATTTATACCAGAGAACCACAGGCATATTCCACCTGATTGCCAGAGCGGTTAAGTCTCATGTGTTGTATATGAGTAGAGCATGTTTGGAAAACCATCCTAATGACCATGTTCCTTTTAGTTGTTGAGTGCCTGAGCTCAATTTTTATCAGCCTGAACAAGAGAGAATCTACATAAGCCTCAATGAAAATAAGAGGGTATTTGTGGAGTTACATCCCTCTGTCAGCAGCCAGCAGCTATACATGTTTATCACATAGCTGTGTTCACTGTAAAATCTGATAACCTGTTAGAGAAAATAACTAGAGGTATAGGTACACACTTTCCTATGCAAGTTGTTAAGCTAATCTGAAGCTCTAAGTTTTGACCTACTTTCTAAACAACTCTATTTACATCTGTGATATACTATTGATTTTGATTAAACATCATTTATTTATTTATTTTTAGTCTAGCTTGTGCTCAAAAGGCACTACTCCACACTATACCTTTATCAAGTTCACAGAATCACAGAATGGCCAGGGTTGGATTGGACCTCAAGGATCATGAATCTCCAACCCCTCTGCCACATGCAGGGCCACCAATCTCCCCATTTAATACTACACCAAGCAGCCCAGGGTCCCATCCAACCTGGCCTCGAACACCTCCAGGGACGGGGCATCCACAACCTCTCTGGGCAGCCTGTTCCAGCACCTCCCCACTCTCTCTGTAAAGAATTTCCCCCTGATGTCCAACCTAAAGCTCCCCTCCCTCAACTTAAAACCATTTCCCCTTGTCTTGCAGTTATCAACTCTTTCAAAGAGTTGATTCCCCTCCTGTTTGTAGGCTCCTTTTAGGTACTGAAAGGCTGCAATGAGGTCACCCCAAAAGTGTGAAAGGTTGTTTTGCAGTTTGCCTAGAAGGGCACAAACAAGCAATTTCACAAAGCTCATCAGGACAAAACCACAAAAAACTTTTCTATCTTTTTCATGTTTTTGGACCTCTAAATCAAAACCTGCCATTATGTCATATGAAACTTTCTAACCTGATAAAATACTCCTAATTGCTGATGAAAGAGTCGTGTAACAAATTACAGACAGAATTTCACTTATTTGCATCTTGTAAGATGGTGAACAAGACAGTATTATGCAAACAGAACTTCTGACAGCTGTGTACCTGGGAAAGACAGAGATGAAGGGGCAGCAGACTTGACAAGTCTCAGTCCTGTTGTTCCCTGGCAGACCTGATGAAAGGCAACACACTTGTGTGCAAGTATCCATGCAGAGGATCATCTAGCCAGCCTTGCCCACAGGCTCAGGAACTATTAGATTCCTATCATCCAGGTTTTCAGGTTTGTTTACAAAATAATGAAGAAAAGGTTATTGAAATGCACAGAGAGTGTCTAATTTTAAACATTTGACTTAAGTACTATATATCATACTCTGAGGGCATCTTTCTTCTGCAGCTGAATATGCACAGAACTTGCCTGATCTGCCTTGGCTCAAACCTTGTCAGTCAATATGGATGGGAGGAGGTGTGTCCCTCAGAGTATCCTTAGAGAAATAAAATGTCCCACTTAAAACTGTTAGCTGCTTGCCTAGTCACAGCCACAACATCTCTTCTTCCCTGAGACTCAGCTGGGACAATGGATTGTGGTAGCATTGTCACACCTGGCTACATGCACCCGAGCTGGCAGGGTACAAGGATCTCAGAGTGTGAGTACTTCCCCCTCTCACAAGCACCACTTCTGGGTTTTTCACATTAAGACCTTCCAGCTTTCTTTCTAATCTAAATACCACACAAATGCATGGACACCCAGACTGCCCAGCTGAAGCTCAGGCAGGCCTAATGTATCTCCAGCTGCAAGTACTCTGAAAAGTATATGAATTGAATGCTTGAAGCACAGTGTATGAATATGGTAAGCCATATTGATTTTTTCAACAGTCAGAATAATGAAAAGGCTGCAATGCAACTTTACCAACTCTGGCAGGGTAGGTGGTTCAGACACAGAGTCCCCATTACTTCACTATTTGAGCTTCCTGGAGGCCACGGTCAGGCAGGGGCCAGAAATAGCCAGTTCTGTGATTTCTTTCTGACTTTGTGAACAAACAACTCTCTCAAGATCACCATTCCTGCTAGCACTGAATGTACTGCCATTTGCAAAAGGTCAAACTGGATTCACTGGTGATTAATTCAATGGACAGTTTGATTTTTGCATTTGCTGCCGCACTTCAAAGCAAGAACTAGGAACACACTGTAAACATAAATCTTGCCATCAAACTAATTCCATAACTAATGGTTACAGAAAAAAATAAAATTCCTTATTCGAAACCAGATGCATTTTCAAAAGCTCTTCTACCTGATTATGTGCCCACACACTTCGGAGGTATCTATGTGTTACATGCTGAGAATAGCTTACCTGCTCCAGTCATAGGGAAAAGAGTTCCTTGGCTCTGTACTAACACGCACTGAGCAAAACTTGAGTTTTCAGCTACAGAGGAGATAAATGATAGGAAATGATAGTTTCTGTGGTAGGAAACTAAGTGCTCGGAAAAGGGCTGTTTCATTAGTAAAAGGAAATCTAAATTCACACAGGACGTGCCTAACCATATCTAGACCGAGAGTAGATACTTTGACAGCTAAGGAACTTCCTCTGATTAACTAAAAGCAGGTCAGGGAAAGAAATGCTTAACTTAGGATCAATATGAGCAGAAGAAATGAAAACATTTATTACTTGTATCTTCTACTATATTGTGACTGTTCTTCACCGAGCCAAAAAACTGTTCAGTGCAAGCATAAGTATCAGCCATGCACTGTTCTACCCTAGCAATACTCGTGTCAGTATGAGACCCAAGTTCTTTACTTGGGAATCCATCCCACCCCAGTACTTCTAAGCACACAAACCTTTTAGTCTCTGGGATATTGGAAATGCAATGGAAGCGTGAGAAGAGTGGTAATAAAAACTGCAGTAAGGTTATATTTCAGAAAAGTAAGACCCAGATCTAGTATTCTAACACTGAGTTAGTAGTTCTTAGACCCCTTGAAGAAGCTTTGTTGTTCTACTGTTGACAGTCACAGACTCCAACTAGAACAACTGTATGTGTACACTCAAAATGTTTCACAAAATGCCACTTAGCCACAGGCATGGCATTAAGCAGTATTCCAAACTGAGATCTGTATCCTTGCATTTCAATAACTACAATCCTACTTACTTAGTAAATCTGAACATGACAGAGCCATTAAGTTCCTCAGCAGTCATTACTGTTCTCCAGCTAGATGAGATAAGGGCTTTTAGTAATTATTTTTGCAGTGCTATCACTGGAACTTCACAGACGAGACAAAACCGACCTATGCAACAGCTTACTTAAAACAAGCTGTAACATGTTGGAGTGCACAGAAAAGACAAAAGGCTACATCAAAACATTTTATCATTGTTCCCTCAAGTAACAATATAATTTGGTATGTCCCAGAGCATATTGGTAACAATACATCTACACACAGAGTTTAGCCCACGCTCAATCTCAAACTTTTCTTCAAACCCTGCATAAAAGTCTTAAGACTTAAGTTACAGAGCTTGCTCTCTTGCCTGCTGGGAATACTGAGCCAAAATCCAGGACTGGGTGTCCTTGGTGTTCCACATCAGAGAAGGAGAATGTAAAAAGTAGCCAGACTTGAATTCTGAGCAGGAACTTCTACTCATATTTGCTCATTTGAAAGTCAGTCCTAAAAGCAAGACTTACTCAAATGAACAATTCTACCTCTCTTTCCCCAGCTGACCCAAACTTCAGTCTTTCCTTTGAAAGGCACTCCAAAGTCTAGTGGACTGCCTCCTCTTCACATCCACAGGCACTTACTTCTTTTTCATCTGCTTACTCCAAGCAAAAGTTGTAAGTACAAAATTACCTGCTTCTAAAGTTTTGCAGATGGATGCATAAGCTTTTCAGAGATGAATGTTAACTCATTGCACTGGCACATAGATCTGCTGATGTTGGTCTGGGAAATCAAGTGTTGACTGTTTCCAGGCTTCTTGGATACTCAGTGGCACAGCATATTTTGTAAGACCTACAGAGCTGTGTATCACCACCCAGCTCTGAACACGATACGGAAAAATAAAAAGGAAGAAAAAGAGCATATACTAAAGAGAATAGGGGAAAAAAGTACATTTACTGTAAATCTAGTAAAAAATCTTTGTTCAACAGGATTTAGAATGGGGTTGTGCATGTCACATAGGAAAATTATTCTTACCACTTCTCATGTGGATAAGCTTTACCATAATAAGGTGTGGTAGAGACAGTGAGACACAGTAAGACAGAAACTCAGAGAACTGGAAAACAGAAAATCTGTTCAGGACTTGTGCAGAATGTCTAGTCAGACATCCATTTATTGCGAGACAGGTAAAAGATACCAGCATTGCAGACTGACACATAGTGGGTTATAATTGATAGTCAATGGAGAATCTCACAATTAAATAAGAGAAACACTCAGGAAGAAGCAGAGTTTGACAATAGTCATTTTTGTCAAAGCATTGTATTTGAAGTAGTGGAAAAGACAGTGTCCTTGGGAAATTCTGTCCTTTCTGCCAAGAAGGAATTGTAATTTTCCCGTTCTACAACTAAAATTCTACAGTTACCTCCACTGACTGGCCAGTCAAAAGAAGCAATTCTACTATAGTTAGCATTATAGTTATACTATAGTTAGCATTAATATGGTTTCACCTTTCATAGTGTGCTGTTCTGGTCTCCACAATTTAAAAAGGTTGATAGGCTCTTGAAAGTACCCAGAAGAGGGCAACCAAGCTGGTAAAAGGTCTGGAGGGCATGTCCTGTAAGAAGAATTTGAGGACATGTGAGTTGCCCAGTCTGGGGGAGGCTGAGAGGTGATCTCCTCACTCTTTGCAATTTCCTGAGGAGGGAAAGTGCTGAAGGAGTTGCTAGGCTCTGCTCCTGGATGACAGGATGCATGGGAACAGAACAAAGCTGCACCAGGAGAGGTTCAGATTGGACTTTAGAAACCATTTCTTTACCCCAAGGATACTCAAGCACTGTAACAGGCTTTCTAGAGTGGTGGTTGTTTCCCCATATCTGCCAATGTTCAAGAGACACTTGGGCAATATCCCCATCAATATGCTTTAAATTTTTTGTTAGAGCTGAAAAGGTCAGGCAGGTGGATTATGTATCCTTGAAGGTCCCTTCCAACTGAACTATTCTGTTCTAATGTGGGGGCTACATCTTGGAAAGTCAAAGGATATTCTCTACGAGTGCTTTTGCCACTCCACCACTCTTGCATGCTGCTTTTAGGAGGGAGGGGCTGGGGGAGAAGCACTGGGAAAATGGGAGCTGCTGCTGCTACCTGCCAGCTGACCTTTTGCAACAGAGCATGCTCAGATTCCTGGAAAGCCACCCTGCAGCCCATTCCCCTGTCCAGCAGCACTGACATTCTATTCTCCTTAGGAAGAACAAGCAGTATGTCTCAAGTTCTTAGTAAGGGCCTCAGAGAAGAGGTAGGAGAAAGGCAGGTCTATGCTGTCTGCCAGAGTGGACTTCCTTCAGTTGTCCTATACACAAGAAATAGTTAGGACTGCAAAATTTCCCTCTATGGTTTTGATTAGATACATAAGAGACAGTTGTGCCTCTGTCAACTCACTGTAGTTTCTGAGTAAATGGTAAAATAGACAGCACTTTTTGAACACATAACATGAGCAAGATGCAGCTCCAGATACATGCGCATACATAGATTATAACAACATCTTTGCTGTCACCATATTCTGCAAAGCGACAAAAGCATTAAACCAAATAGGCCAAAAGGAAGTGTGTATGTACTGTAAATAAAGCCAGCACCTAGCCTGAGTATGGAACAGGGCGTTGAGCTTGATTCAGAAGATCCTATTTTTTGCCAGTTTACGTCAAATGTATTTGAAAGGAGTATTTGCTCTTAGCAGTCAGGTGTGCACACGTACAGCATCAGAACAAACAAGATTTGCACAAATTAATAACTAGTTTAAAACCCTGCCGTTTTTCCCTATATAAGCCTAACATCCTGTAATGGGTTGAGCTGCTGTTATTACTGTTTTATAGTAATTCAAGTTCCAGTGGAAAGTATTTTTCACTCTAATCTCTTTAACATTCTCTACACAAAGTGCCACAGCTTGTCTTAAACCTACTATTTACCAAAGTGAAAAGATTTCCAGGTATAAGGAAAATGCAATATTATCTGTTATAGATCAAAAAACAATAAAGCTTATGATAGGATGATTTTTTATTTTTCACATATTTAAGTCGATATATTTGTCTAGTATTGTTTCACTATTGTCTCATCATCAAGATTAACATTAAATCAAACAATGAATTATTCATGAGGTGTGAATAAATGGAATTAGCCTTTCTAGCATTCGCTCTGTAAATCGCATCTTCTGGATAAATGCCTTTTTTTTTCTTTTTTTAATGTCTGAACACCAGAAATAATGACCTGGCTTGCAGCCTTGCTAGATTAGCTCTTAGTTAGGGTGATATTTTTAGATGAACGTAGGTCTCATCAACCAAGAGATGTCAGGTCTGCTATCACTCCTGTCAGCTTCCTAACTTCCAACAATTTCCCTCTCCATCCCTAAACTCTGTGTTCACCCCTAGTAGCCATGGTACCTGCAGCTCAGATGATTTGTTGAGATTGACTCATTATCTACTGTGTTGTAACAGCAGTTAGAAACTGAATGACATTCAATTAAAATGATATTAGCAGCTCAGGAGTGATTTTGTTTAATTTACTCCTACTCAGATGTAAAAACATTAGTGACTTTTTTAATTGGACCTCATAATGTCTAACTCCTACTCAAATGCAATGAAATTAAAGACTTTGGTGGCTAAATACCGCTTAATTTACTCCTACCCATCTATAATGACATTAAAGATGCTTTGGGGTAGATATTGTTTCCAATCATTTATATTCAAAAGAAATCTGAGCTTATAGGTACTATTATTGAGCATATAATAAAATCATACAAGAAATGGATCTATACGGTAGGGGATAGTTGGTTACAAGTAATATTAAAAAGTAATCATTCATTTTTAATGCAGGGATATTAAAAAGTAATGTTAAACACAAGAATTTGTAAAGTTTTCTGCTCTTCACAGACTCTTCAAGGACGCAATCCTCTTTATATTCGGTGCGTGGCTTTACATGAAACGTTTTTATTAAATTGCACATGGTTTTAAAATCTTTCTTACGTGGTATTTATATGATAAATCCAATGCTGACTCGTGTCATTACGGGGATAGACAGCAAAACATGTATTTCAGTAATGGAGTTCATTTTGCTCTGTAACTGTTTGTAATACAGCTTAATGCATTCTCCTGAAGCTCAAACATTTTAGAGGAGTTTGTGGTTCTCTATCACATTTACACTACATTGCCTCCTTGTTAAAGATGAAGTCTCCTGTACTGAGCTGATGCTGTTTGCTTCTAATACTAGCACCTGCTCCACGTTTGGAAACAATCATCAGGCTGGACCATCCTTCATGCCTCTTTTACACGACAATTCCATTGATTTGGCTTTTGGCATATTCTTTTCTTCCCCTTTCCAGCTTTAAAAAGTAAAATCATTATTAAAAATGCCTCCCCTTGCTCATCTAAAGTTCTAATTATTAAAACAAAAAGCATTTACAAAATTTCACTTATATTTGTATTATGGAGACAACCCACGCATATAACAGATTTGCTATTGAGATGGCAGAAGAAGATTCCTTCTTTAGTTCTGTCCTCTCATCTAGCATGTGGCTATTGAAATGTTCAACTGGAAAGGCTTTTCCAGGTAAATAGCATGAAGCATTGCCAAAGGAGAGAGGAGAGGAGCTCTCCAGGGAGCACTGCCTGTTGTGCTGCGGGTGCTATAAAGTCCCATATTACAGCCACATATGTGAGCATCTGTTTCAGGGTTGCAGCTTCTCCTATTCTACCTTTGCTGACAGTACTATCCAAAACCAGTATGGGTTGACATGGCGATGCTGTGGTGGGAAAAGGGACATCCTATTTACAGTAGAAGCTCTCAGAGTAAGAAGGCTGTTATATGTTTGGATATGGCTCAGCTGTCAACAGAAAATCATTACAATTTTGTAAAACTAATCCATTTCCAATATTTACTATGTTTACTGTAGATATGATCAGTGTAATCATTTCTACTTAAATGGCTAACAGCTACCACTGTGCATTTCAATTTTTACTGTCACTACATCTTTCTCTCACTACTTCTTCTGACATCTCCCTTTGTAAAGCAGACTCTGAATGACTTATTGCCAACTAGTAGAATAAAATGGAGAGGAAGCACCATTACAACGTGTGGAGTAAACCAAACATTTCTGGACAATTTCTGCAATAGGCAACACCGATATGACTTTTTAGAAACGGAGGAGGACATTGAAAGTAATATTAACTGATTAAATTGTGACATTCCAGTTTTTCTGAAGTCTGAAACAGATACAAAGAAATACATTGTCTTCAACATCTCAAATATTAAAGGAATCATTAACAGAATAGAGTTCCAAATACCCTGCACATATAGTGAAAATAATCCAATAGAATAAATTCATGTGTGAAATGATAGATTTCAATACAAATAGTTTATTACATATTTGGCTGTGCCAAAATCTCTCAGGATGCAGCACGTTAAAGCACAAAGACTCAGATTTGGCTGTAGGGTTTTGTGTACTGCCTCTGAAGCCAGAAGAACATTTAAGGCTAAAGATACTGTGATCAACATGAAGTCCTTTAATGGACTGAGATTGAAATGCCTGCATTTGTTGCAGAAATGCTTCATATCAACAAGGCATTTTATACTAACAGAATTAAAAGAGAATTTATACCTTCAGTAGAAAAAGAGAAAAATCTGTATAATCATCCTTTTCTAAGACGGGTGTTTAAGAGTCAAATTTAAAACACTGGTGTGTCAACATTTAGTTCCCCTCCTCAATTAACGTGGGCTGTAAATAGAAAACTTCCCATCAAGTGCAGTCCTCGACAGCCATAGGAAAAGGCAGCCCCAGTGGGGCCACAGCGTACCAGCTCTTTGTCACCACGCTGCTCATCAGGCAACCCAGTTCAGCCTTCACAGTGTGATGGCAGCACATTTACAAGGCACCCTAATTCCCAGCATAGGTTCATGACCCATTACACAGAACACTCAAACAGTCCATATCCTCTCCTACCTAACCTCATTCTATAAAGCCATTATTTAATACATGCACTAACAGACCTCATACTTCTATATTTTTAAGCTTTCTGGAACAACAACAAAGTTTTCTTTGTTTTCTATATCTCAACCAAACGAAATGTTTCTTCTACAATTCATTTAGAGTTGTTTTGGCAAAGAGGAAGATACTCTTCATTTCCATTGTGGAAATTTTAATAAACAGCACCCTCAAGAGGATTAGAATTCACTTCTCTCACTGTTTGGAAAAAAAAAAAAAAACAGTTGCTATGCTACCACTTTTAAATACAACTAGAATCATTTCCAAGGGTTACTTAAGGTGTTTAACTGCAGAACGAATACTGTGCGGAAATCCATGTACACACAAATACTCTCAGTCGTAAGTGCTGCCACAGTAGCCCTGAGGCACCTGTATAGCTGCAAAACTGAGGCTTACCAAGACCAAACAGGTAATCAGTTCCCATTATGAGAGGATCCTTTAAGGAGGTGACTCTGGAAAGGGATCAGGGAACTGGTTTCTTAGAAGCTCTCTGCTGTCTCCAGGTTTGGGAAGATCCTTGTAAGAAACGTAAAGAGAGGTTTCTGATGTTTCTCTAATGTGGGTGACAAGCCCACGGCCATCCTGACTTTCAGGCTGAAGGCACAAGAGTATGCCTGTCCCCTTACACTGCATTGGGATGAAATCTGGACACATACTATGGACATTTGGAAAGGAAGTACAGAAGAACAGCAGCTATACCCTAGACTGGGTAACGGGGGGACTGACTAGAAATAAGGGCACACTGCAAGTACCCATGTTTTTCAGGGTGGACAAGATGTAATTAGCTGGGGACAGCTTCCAGGAGGATTATAGCCTCTGACCCTGTAAATCTCAGCTGGAAAAAGTCATCTTCAGAGACTTGGAGGACAGTGACTTGTGTGATGGTAACAAAGAGATCTGAAAAGTCATGTTTCAGAGCAGAAAATGGGGAGTCTAGGGAGAAAAAAAAAAACAAGATTTGCAGAGCATCAGAAAAATCACCCTGCTTTATTCTACCATATGATTGAGTGTATATATTTTCTATGCAGAAGTTACGCTGTCTAGGTGTCTCTCCTTTTTCTTTCACTGATCTTTCAAATTAAACATGTATTATACAAGGGCTGCTCCAAAAGTAATGCCTCCTATTTTATTCTGTTGGCCTACAGCATCAGAGGCAGATGTTGGTAGTACAACAGTAGGGGTTGAACCTTTTCACCAATTATCCACTACGTGTTGTCTGACAAAATGGTTCCTGACATGGAAGTGCATATGAAGCAAAGGTGTGGAATTGAATTCCCCCACGTGGAAAAAAATTTCACCCACTGACATTCATCAACACTTGGTTGTAGGTCTGTGGAGACCTACAGTGGATGTGAGCACAGTGAGGCAGTGGGTGATGTATTTCAGCAGTGGTGACAGTGACAATGGGTCATTTCCACTGGTGCAGATTTTTATGACCACCACCTTGGGTCACAGTGGTAGCTATGTTGAAAAACAGTATTTTGTAGCTGAGAATTTGCTTTACCTAATAGTGTTATCATGCCCATCATAGCTGCAATCATTTCCATGGGCAGGGGAAAAAACAGGAGGCATTACTTTCGGAGCAACCCATGTATTAATATCAAATATGTTTTGTTGGCTTCTTAGTGATAGCTTCACTGACAAGAAAGATCTCCAAGAATACCAGAACACCCAATGTTAATGCAGCAATAACTTATGAAGAGAATACAATTGATTCCCATTTGGATATTTCTCTCCCAGGTGTTGACAATGCTCACATAGAATAAATCAGATCTTCAATATTTAGTTTTAAAAGAAGCTTGCAAAACTAACATTAAACACTGAAAATGAAAAGTCAATTAAATAATTCAGAATAATTATTTTACATTTAATTTAATGAAGTGATTTTCAAGGCAATGCATTGTGTTCTCACTCTGATGCAAAACTGCCCTCAAAATTCATTCTCTGTGCAAATCTGCTGTTTGGCTCTTTTGTTTTAGTTATGAGCATTTTCTCTATGCGGATCAATTCTTAACGCAATTTGTATGGATTAAAAAGATATCCCTGCCATTTAAAAGTCACTGATCTAAAGAGGCCTAAGCAACGATAGCCTGCTGGAGAGTAAGCAGATTCATGCTTAGTGTTGTTTCAGAAGAACATGAATTCCTAGGGAGGGGACTCCTAGATACAGCTGTGAATGGGACTGTCAGAGAGCCCATTTAATCCACTCGCCAAAAGGGTGCTGCTTTATCAAATCAGACTTGACAATTCAGAACTGTTTTCAGTTACACTTTCATACAAAGAACTTTAAAAATGTATTTTGATAAGTATTACTACTTTTTTTTTAGATGCCTTTATTAAAGCTAGAAATGACATGATACTCGTATGCTGAAGAAAATTTAGGCAGAAATAACTTTATCTGATAATTCTTCCCTGGAACAACAATTAACAACTGCTTATCTGTGATCATGCTACTTGGCTGTAGCCTTACCTTAGATATCATATCTAGATTCATATTAATGTAAGCTTCACAATTTATTTCCTATACACCCGTGAATGGCTTTGATGTTATTAGTCTGATTATTCTGATATAATTAACTTCCTCCCCTTCTCCCAAGCTTTACCACCTTTTCCAAGCACGTCTGGCAAATTTTCTGGCACAAAAGCCTACTGAAACACACTGATTGCTTACTTCATTTGCCATGTAATTTTGGTTAATTATTTTAAAATATCTCTCTATATAGGCTCCAGATGAGTAAGAGAGGCTAATGTGTAGTCATTACCACTGTCTTTTAATTGCTTTATCCATTTTATTTGAGATAAAAATGGTCCTGAAATTTTTGTATAACTTAATTAAGACTTCATTATTTTTACTCTTCCAGAGTAGTATAATGTATTGGGGTGGAAATACAGCTTAACCTACATTTCAGACTCAGCCATATTCCTTCTTATGCAGTAGGTAACAAAAGCAGCTCGTGAATCAGCTGAAAATCTCAACAATCCTAAGCTACAAATGCCAAACAGGAAGAGCACATCTGAGAAAAACAAGCCTCTTAAACTGAACGAATGAATAACAATGATGTGTGGGTTGTGCTTTCTATGCAGCAAACTCTGGGAAGACCTTTCTGTGAACAGCTATCTGGTAACAATTGAAGACACTTTGGTGTTCCTATTCGCCTCCCACAGCCTTTTGTATCAGCAGCGCAGCAGAGAGAGTCTGACAGCAAGGTTCCTTTCTCATTGGAAATTTCAGGTACTGTAACTCAGCGCAGTGCTGCACTAAGGGACTGAGTGATTGTGTATGTACAGGTGAGAAATTTCTCAATGGACAGTTCTGAGGGTGCTGCACTGACTATTATCTGAGTTATGCCAAATAAATCACCTCCTGCTAAGTAACATTTTGTCACCTTGCTTTCCCTGACTTACACGAAGTAGTTCTCTCATTTTCAAATGCACAATCTAAAGCCGGAGGACAGCTGCCAAGAGCCCTACCTATGCTGCACACAAGAACCCGTGCTGCTTGCGGCTCTCTTCCAGTCAGCTGCACAGGTAAGGCGACAAAGCACTTATGGTGTTTAAAGCACCATTAGTTTCTCAAATACTCAGCTGAAAACAATAACATAAAACTATAAAAATGGAAAGGAGTGAAAGAGAATGAAGTTAATCTTCACATCCTAACCTTAATGGAGGTGGCATTTCTCCATTATTCTCGTAAGTCCACTCAAGAGATACTGGACCTGAATATAAAAATTAAGTATGAACATGAGCAAATCATTCTCAACTTGCAAGATGCAGTCTGCAACCCTCCCTACTATTGTTTCACATTCATAGTATTAAGAAATGTGTAAAATTACTTGCAAGAATTCATTCACCATACAGGAGACTGCTGCAGTAAGGACAAGAACATCAGAACTGGCAAATCCATATTGCTCTTTTCCCTCAAGTCCCAAACAGTATTTACATATTCCAGCAACCAAAGAACAAGGAACTGTCAACTCTGACCTTCAGAGTTCATCCCAGAAAGTAATCCCCTTTGACTGCTAAAGGGCAGAGCTCCCTTGACTACCCAGAATTACAGATAGAAGCAGTACTAAGCTTCTTACATCAAAGGAAGGCCACAGATTTTACATGGATGTAACAAACCCTTTTAATTGTGCAGAAACTTCCCTTCCATCTCAGCAGAAGGCCAGGTCTTAAATACCTCCTCAATTATATGAGAAACAGATTCTGATCTGCTCACTTTCCCTCTTGCCAAAACAGGCTACGATCTTTTTTTTTTTTTTTCCCCCAAGCATTTAAAATCCCAGTTACTGGAATCAGGGTCTGACAACTGTTAATTTATTTGGACTCCTCCTACCTCACTGACCCTCTAGAGCTCCAGGCAGAAGTAGTATCAGTCCAGCATTTTCCACTCATGAGGGAAAAAAACAGATGCTACTAGGAGGAAATAACTTAAGCACTCCAGAGCAATTGCTACATTTCCAAGGATGACCTTTTCTCAACCCCTTCCATCAAAAAAATGACCTGAACAGAATCTTTCTATAGGCTTTTAGGAGTTCCTGTCTGTGGCTTCCATGCAAATTGGTGACACCACTTGTCCAGCTACAACTCAAGATCAAGCACTGTTTAGAGACACCGAATTCCTGAAGTGCTTTCTTCTAGCCCAAATCTGTAAATATGAAGAAGAAGATGCTTTTCATGAAGAATTGGAACTACATTACAAGTAATTTTACCTTCACAGTGGTGAACAGCATTGCCCAAAAATTTACTATCCATTCATGGGACATATATTCAATATTCACTTGTATAAAAACATGGACAACTGTTTAATAGACGTGTTTCAACATTCATTGCCTTAGCATTTGCAAGCCATTTCAGGTCCTAGGCTGAAAAGCACTCACAAAAGCTAGAAATAATATTAGTTTAGATCATATTTTCTGCATTTTTCTCCTCTCGTTCTTAATTTTGAAGGACAACTGCAATTGCAGTTCATCCGTTTAGTCTTATCCTAAAGTCATTATTTGTTATGATGCTGTTCCTGCCTTCAGCTACAAAGAAAATGACTATCCCTACCCCCTCACAGGCAGGATTAACAGCCACAGAAAATGACTTATGGCTAGTCTAACTGACAGGAGCTCAGAAACAAATTCGTTTTCAGAAGTCCACCTAAAGCCCAGGAAAGAATTCTGCAAAGTGTCTTCTTAACACTTCTTCACAAATAGGTAACACAACGTGTTTTTCTTCATCACCAGTCTGCATGTTTAAGACAAACGCTGCGACCTACATGCATCCAGGGCAGGGTGTGAATTACATGATGTGAAGTAACTGGTGCAGCCCCTATACAGAGCCTCTGCGCTCACATCTAATATTTGTAATGTAAAAACTGTATCAAAAATTTCATCAGAACGGGTGAATAACTTTATTTATAGGTGGAATAGTAATTTTACTTACGTTTTCATTGATCTCTAAAGAAGCTGGCTAAACAGAGGAAGTTCAAGCTAGTGTGCAGTAAGATTGTTTATGGATGTATTAACACACAAATAGATAGCAACTGGCCTCCTTACTTTTTTTTCTATCCATAATTTCACCTTTCTTAACAGAATTGGTGCCAGATGGAGCTGCATGGGCTTATTTCTGCTGAATTTAGCCTTGAAGATTCATAGATCCTGGCCTGACTGTTTTTAATGTCCTTTATCAGTAGATGGATGAGTACACTCATCCACCCTGCTCCAAACTAAGCTGTTATCCAGGTAGCTTATGACTGCTGCCAACTTTTTGCCCAGAGCTCAGAACAGAGCTCCCACATCAGCTGGACACAAGTCATTGTAGGATAAAAATATAGGCTAGATGCTGATATACTGCTCCTTGCTTGTATAGATTAACACCACGCAACAATCATCTCCAAGCAGCCTTCCAAAGTGCTAATATTCCAGTTTAGAGATCAGCGTACCAACAGTGGTTTGAGACTATCTAGACTATAATGCATAGACCATGTGTTGAGAAGACACTGGGTAGAATTTTAGATTATTTGCCTGAAGTCACAGACAGCTTAAAAGAGCATGATAAATACATGGCATCTGTGTTCTGAAAATATTTTGAAGGGATCTGTTTTTTGAAGTTATTATAGTGTGAAAATATGTGCATCTATCTGCAACTGCAGCACAAAGCAATCAAGAATTGAAAACTTGATAAATGTGAAATTCTTACGAAAAGTAAAAGAAGGGATGAGGCAAATAATAGCCTTTAAAAAAGCTGCACCTTATCAACACAGGATTCCGGAGCACACAGTAAGTGTGCTTCATGTTCTATACGAGTGCCACAGACTGCAAGTCACTGGGAACATTCTGTATGTTAAACATATACAGCTGAAGATCCAGGCATGTGCTTCTGCCACTACAAAGAGCCCCACAGATGATCCAGCTCACAAAAAATGAATTTTCTACACAGATCCAGACTGTAGGATGAGGGCTTCTTGTCGCAAAGATTGGGAAAACAGTGCCACATCTCTCAGTTTACCTGGACCTTACCTTAATTGCTTCATGTGAGAAGCTTAAGGATTCACAGATTTAAAAAAAAAATTTGGAAAGTCTTCAGATGTTTATCAAAATACTTTTGAGCCCTAACTGAAGTCTTACTCTCTTCAACACATTATCTCCAAAGCTGGAATAGATACTCTGCTAAATTGGTCCATACATTACCTTTACATATTAAAAAAAGTAGATGAAAATATTGCCTTACATTCATTTTAATAGAATCATGTAATTTGAGGCTTATAGAGCCATGCATAAAGCATTTGTTTTTCCACCTATAACAAAACTGATCCATTAACTCTGACAATATTTTTAGTACGTATTTTGTTACAAAAACATTAAGGCACATTATGAATCATTCTGGCATTATGGGAGTTAATAGAATACTACGTATTTT
Source organism: Phasianus colchicus (assembly GCF_987193195.1). NCBI lineage: Eukaryota > Metazoa > Chordata > Aves > Galliformes > Phasianidae > Phasianus > Phasianus colchicus. Next base: position 9,587,973 of record NC_143443.1, read on the forward strand.
TCAGCATTATTAATATTTCGTGTCGTTCAGTAAATTAAAAAATCAAGTTTAACTAAGGTTAAAAATATCTGATGATACAGTACATAGATGATTGTAAATGTATATTAATGAAGCTTTACACAAGTGACTGGATATCTTTTCGTTAATCACTCACAAAACCATGCCAAACATATATCAAAGACTTCAGCTCTTTTTTCATCCAATCTTCCGACATTTCATTATTATGGTTACCTGATTAATGGATGCAATAATATATGTGGCATGACATGATATGTTCACATTAAATTTTAATCAAATATTACTAAATTCAGAAAACATTAAGTAAATCATGACAGATGAGGCAATATTGCTGTTCTGTCATATTGATGGTTATAGAAACTCACTATGAAGAGTTACAGATTAAGGAGAAGTAAATCTTATGAGGAAATAGAAGTATTTCAAGTTTAACTAGTTGGTTCTTTTAAAATTGCCTTCCAGCCAAAGCCTAAATATGAGATCCATCAAAAGTATTCCAATGTCTGTGATATGAATGTTTTGTTTCCTTCTACTGCAAGTTGTCCCGTTCTTCCAAAAGCATAATTTAACATACACTCTGCAGAAAGACCCTTCCCAAAAGATGATGGCCTAAGTAGTAAAAAACAAACAAACAAACAAAAAAACCCAACACCATTACTCTTCACTGCAGCTGGGAGAAAATGTATCCCAATTTATGTAAAACATTGCTGTGATCTAAGAAGCAGAGTGTCTGACACACAGAACACAGTTGGTCTGCTCAGTTTTACCCAAATGATACTGTTACAGCTTTGCAGAGCATGTACAGGGAGATAAATGGTGGGTTAGTGCTCTTATGTTAGATGTGCAAATTTTAAATGGTTTCATCTTGGGAAACAAGAGAATGTGCCTCTAATGCTACTGGCAATAGCTTTCTTCTCAGCTTTAAGCAAGTAAAGAATCTGTTGATTTGAAAGTCTGGAACCCATATTTAGCAACATTTCTGTATTGCTCTTTTAAGTGGCAGCAAGGAAACAAAATTCAGAACCAGCTTTTTACTACTGCATTTCAAAATTGAAAGCTGTTAAGTGTATTTATTTACTTAAACTTCCTGTTCTAATGAAAAGTTAGATGGGATTTGCTTTTGTTGTCCTTTGCCTACCTTGGACATCTCTCTCTAAACGCTTTAACTGGAGATTCAATTTCAAGGCATTATTCTTTTTTTAAAATGAGAAAGTGGTGAGGTGCTGGCACAGGCTGCCCAGAGAGGCTGTGGATGCCCCATTCCTGGAGGAGCTCAAGACCAGGCTGGATGGAGCCCTGGGCAACCTGCTCTGGTATCAGATCTGGAGGTTGATGGCCCTGCCTGTGGCAGTGGGATTGGAGACTCATGATCCTTGGGTCCCTTCCAACCCTGGCCATTCTATGATTGTATGGACATATTTACCCAGAGAATAATTTATCTCCATGTTATGAGACTTAGATGATGCTTCAGAAGAAAGGCGATGAACCCTAAATACCAATAATGGAAGGAAAAGTAGCAAAAAAAGACAACTGTAACAGAACAATTAAGCAAAAACTATAACAAAAAGAAACATCCCAAAGAGTGTAGAGTGCCTAAAAATAAATGTTCTTAGGGGTCAATTCTAAACTTTCAGTGTTATAATCCATGATTATATTTGTACAGAATTTTAATTCCACAGTAAAGAGCTCTCGTCTTTCACTTGTTTGTACCTTAAAGAATAAAAATGGAAGCATTCTTGTCATATGACCATCTTTTTGATACCCTCTGATATCAAGACATCAAACACCACTGGATCTTGTGGTGAGTATGTGAAGTATTGTGCAAGTCCTGCTTAACTGTTTAACTGATTGCATTAGAAAATGCAGTGTATTGCCCTGGCAAAGTGACCTTTCCAAACTTTATTTGTTTCATCATATCCTGATTTCACTTTCAATTATTCCTCCTGTCTTGAAAGGGGGATGTAAGACTGTCTTGTGTTATGTTACTTATATGGCATAGGGGAACTCTCAGTACATACATTACAAAAAAAAATACTAAGCAATTCTGCAATTATACCCTGATTATTAAGAGCAATAAATATTTAATGCATTTAGTTGGAACTCTTTTTTTGGACAACTTGTGTTTTGCTAAACTCCATTCCATATAAAATATTTTAAGGGAAAGCATATAGGAGAGAAAGAAGAATGTTAGAATGCTAAAATGGAGATCAACAAGTGGGATTAATCGTGAAGGAGCTCTCTTGGTATAGGATAGGAAGATATACCAAGATAGGAATAGCCTATCTTGGTATAGCTCAGCTGAGCTATTGGGGAAACTCCTACTGATTAGAGTTATGGTGCAAGGATTTCAGTTAAACACCTTGTTTCTGTAAAAAGGGAGTTTGGAATTTTTTAAGTGTGACTAGCTCACAGAACATAATGGGAACAGTTATGAGAATAATTAAAGGAAATCACTATGTTATCCTCCCTCATAGCCAGATAAGTTGTGTACAGTTAAAAGATTAAATAGCACAAAATTTCTGTGTGTGTAAGACCTAATAAAAATGGAAGAATACATCCAAACCCACAGCTCTTACCGCAGGCAAACTCCCACTGGTGTTGGCACCTCATACGATGCAGAGAAGAGTGCAGACACTTCAAACAAAATTGCCTGGAAAGGTTTGATTTGCTCGCACTTGACTAATTGAATGAGTACATTATAAGTCAGGTTTGCAGCTCTTGCTTTTCTCAGGAATTGAAACATATCAGGAAAAAAAAGAGGTAACTCAAGTTCGGTAAAGTTTAGAATCATGATGTTTTGGCTCAGGCCTCCACAAAAAAAAAAAAAAAAAAAAAAAAAAAAAAAGCCAAAACCTACTGGCCTCCTCTAGAATCCTCTGTTAACATCAAGAACCACCCTTTAAATATCCCCCATAGCTTTATAGTCTACAGGGTTCTGTCAAATACCAGATCTCTCATCAGAAAATCAACTTGAATTGGGCCTCTTCCTTTGTATTTCAGTCTGGGAGGGGAAGAACAAAACAAACCAGAAAGATTCTGTGAACTCAAAATAGGCACTGCTCATTGAAAAGGATCACAGAATCACAGAATTGCCAGGGTTGGAAGGGACCTCAAGGATCATGAATCTCCAACCCCCCTGCCACATGCAGAGCCACCAACCTTCCCACCTAATGCTAGACCAGGCTGTCTAGGGCCCCATCCAATCTGGCCTTGATTTCAGAAAATATTCTTTAACAGAGTAAAGCTGCTAAACAAACCTACTTACGTCCAACATTTTTATTCTCAGAAGCCAGAGCTGAAGGGTGTTTTATTTTTGAGGAGTGGGCCAGCTGAGAGAAGCATTATCCAGCTGCCTGTTGCAGCATTTAGGAAAGCAGTAACAGAAGCAAAGGGGCAGCTGGCATGTTCAAAGATGGAATTGTAGATCTGTGCTGGGGAAATTGGGGCAGGCCTGTGTGTTATAGGTGAGAGGGGATTTGTGGCAAAGATGGGAAAGTGATGAAAGGGAGGGTGGTGGCTTTACAGCAGATCTGTAGGAGGGGATGTGTATTCTGAAATGTTAGGAAGACAGCTTAGGGCAACGGAGCATGAGCAAAATACACGGACATCCTCACATCCCCATGCTTGAATTCTTATCACCACTTTCAAACACCCGGAGTATGACACTTACTTTTGCTGTCAGCTGAGACAAAGGAAAGATTCAGTGTATCAACTCTTCATCATTATGCACTCACAAAGGATTGAAAATAGTTAAGTTTCTGCTCAGTTAAATACTGAGAGGTTACAAATACAGAGTTTTTGTGGTATCTTGCACCTGGACAAAGCAGTGTAGAAGTATACTACTTAGCCTTTCACCATTCCCACCAGATCCTTTACCTAAATTAGTTATACCAAGCAAAGAAATCACACTATAAATATAATTAGTTACTTGGAACCTGATCTAAAGCCTAATGAAATCAGTAGAAAGCTTACAGAGAGAACGAGCTATAAAGAAAATATTAGTTTGATTGCTGTGGGCAAAACTACTTTCAGATCTAAGCAGAGGATTTAGCTATTTTATTCTGCAAGCAATGAGAAAATATCTTCTTGATTTTAAAACTAAAATAAGACATTAATTAATTCTAGAACACCGCAGTCATATACTTTACTTCTTAGTATGCAGGAATTCAATAGTTCCTTTTTAAAATAGTAATATTTTTAAAAAGCATTTAATTTAAATGGCTGTGGTTCCTCTTTTCAGTAAACACATGTGAAGGCATACATTGTATTTAAATCTAATAAATACAGCTAAAATCATGCATCTGGGTCAATCCTCTGCATGTAATCAGGATTATGAAAATTTAGTTTTTCTTTTCTTATCTTTCTCAATAAGTGGCCTATGTACATACGACTGGAAATTTATTCAGACATGGTCTTGGTTCTGTTCTTGTTCTTTAGCTCACCAGTTCGTTCTTCCTGGTAAAATTGACTAGATTCTAATTCTATCAGTTGCTCTGGCAGCTAAGGAAAGTGCCAAATCATGGTTGCTGTTTTCTAAGCTGTCCAAAAATGCTTTTGAATATAAAAATTCTCATGGTAAGGCACCTTAATTGAAAGTTTTCTGTCCATTTTAATAGCTCACTCTTTTGTGGTGTTTTTTGTTTTGTTGTTGTTTTTCGTGTGTTTGTTTGCTTTCTGTTCTGACTGCTGACCACATGTAATTATAAGGGGAACCTTAAAAAGTCAAAATCTGAATAGACACAAAAGGAGGAAGAAAGGTAACAGGAAAGGGATTTCATTTAGTTTACACCTTCTCCAAAATTTCATTCTCTGAGAGATCTCCCAGCTCTCTGGAAGAGGTTCCTTCAGCCCCAGTTGTCAAAGCCCTCCTTCATGCACCGCCTTGCACAGCCCCTCTGAGGCATTCCCTAGAGGCAACCTGAAGGGACACAGCACACCAAGGTGGAGATCCTGAATCTGGTTATTCTGAACAATCTGACAGATGGAAGCAGGTCCATCAGTCCAATGGCTCTGCACATGTGTGGTGGGAAATAAAATGTCAGAGATATGGGGGAATCCCTTTTGTTTCAAAAGTGCTTCTTCAAAGGAACAGACTTCCCCAGCTCTCTTTGAGGAAGGCACTGTGTGGGAGGCTCTGCAGGCCCTCCTACAATGCCGTGACTGAGAAGCCTGTCTTTAACTGGAGCTTAACTGAAAGTGCACAGTCCAGATAAAATGCAAAGGCACAAAGAGTAAATAAAGAAGTAGTCAATGCTAAGAGAAGTGTGGGCTGAGGAATTCTGCCTCCTAAGGAGGTGACAGTCAAATGAAGCTGGCTCATCATGTGTGTCAAAAGCAGCATCAGACAGGTAAATAGCAATTCTACACTTCCCTCCTACTCTAAAATTCCACCCTTAAAACACAGGGTATTTTAGGAAGCTTCCTGCTGACAGGCACATCCTGCCCAGAATTACATTTTAATAGTTCTTCTTTTAGACAAACATTTAATTCACACTTATACAGTCAGCATGATATTCCCATGCAGTCCCCAGGGAGGAGCAAAACATGCAAAACACTGAAAAGATGGTAATGAAAAGAAATAATTATCTTGTTTTCACTGATGAGTTTATAGATAATGGAGTAAGCTATTTACTGTGGCTCTATTTTCTCTGGAGGACAACTTTGTATCTTTTAGAACAACTCTGCAGATACTGTTAAAAAATGGAAGCCATTTTCAGCCGAGGACTGAGACAAATTTAAATGAATATACAGCATCCAGCATACCAGGATTTTAGATAAAATTCTATGAAGTGTCCCAAGATTATCCCTTGAGCAAAGGAGACCTCCCATACAAACTGAGATTTTGAATTAGTAAAAATGAGAACTATTTTACACTGCTACTAATATTAGTTAATTGTTGAAGCACTACTTGTCTTCCACAGCAGCTTCAGGAATTGGCAACATGATGCTTCTTAATGGATGAGGGAGCAAAGATATTTTCATGTTGCCATAGTCAAAAAGCACTAGCTATTCATCAGGAAACAAATAAACAACAAATCACACTAGACACCGATTACCTTGACTGCAGCACTGCAAACACCAACACGATGGCTCTGAAGCAAACTGCATATTAGTAGCAGCTTTTAAATCACAAGATTTTAAAAAATAAACTTGTCAATGTTCTTTTTATTTGCCTTGGGCTTTTTAATCTCTCCAAAGCCACCCCAGATGTATGAGAAACAAAACATTTAACACATAAATTGTGGAAAATACCCAATTTAAGCCTCTGCCAACAGTCCCCAGCTGGGCCTGGCCAGGTCTCCTGAGGGTTGTAGTCACTGCCTGCCTTGCTGGATGCACAGCGCTGCTGGCTACCTCCTGAACAACAGACACACTGTAACATCTGGGTTCAGCCCAGCAATATGGCTCCTAAACTTTTATTCTGTTGGTAACATTTTCCCCACTACCTTAGCTTTCATTCTACAAGAGGTAAACTGGCCGGGTCTTACTCCTTTCTGCACTGAAGATAATGTTCCTTGAAACGGACATTGACTGTCTCTTAAACCCAGGAAATCAAAATGTCTTTCCTGTCCACCAGCAGGAGTAATGGAAAACATTTCTCAGAACTAGGCTGTTTTATTTCTAAGAAAGCATTTGACCTAATAATCTACTTTGGCAAATTGGTATGATTTATGGAGAACTGATGAGCACAGTAAAAAACAGACACATAGCTTCTTGTCGTGAGTCAAAGTTTTTACGCAAAATTCAAAAATATACACAAACAGATCAGCAATAGAGTTTAACTACAAACAACAAAACATCTGCAGTTTAGTCAGCAAAGATGAGAAAAGGTGCTTGTAGAGTGGTAAGAAATAACAGCTTGACAATATGCAACTTAACTGCCAGTGTATATAAAATCTCACCCTACATAATATTTAGTAATCTTCAAAATTTGCCACTGGATTAAAGCAGCATGGAATCAGATGGCCAACCAGCTAAGTTTCTGAGGAAGAACTTCTTTACTGTGACAGTGACAGAGCACTGGAACAGTCTACTCAGAAAGTGGAGTCTCCTTCTCCAGAGATATTCAGAACCCATGTGGATGCTTTCCTGCGTGACCAACTGTAGGGAACCTGCTTTAGCAGAGGATTGGATAAGATGACCTCCACAGGTCCTTTCCAGCCCCTACAATTCTGTGGTTCTGTTTAAAATCTCAGAGAGACCAGAAAATCAGCAAACTGTGACACATTAACTCAGTACAATTTCATTAACAATTGAAAAAACAAGTTGTGTGCTCGGGTGTAAAGATTTTTAGTAGTTATTCCTACTGTAGCACTGCTGGCAAGATGGAGAAAAGGGCCAGGCAGCATGAGTACCAGGGTTAGAGAAGGGCTTGTCATTACAGACAGAAACAGTGAACAAATGTGATGGTCACCATGGAATTTGCACTCCTACAGGTGACAAATAAACGTTATCTCTTCCTGAGTGTACATGTATGTGCAGGTCTGTATGTGTACGTGAGCTAACAGGAAGAAGGGAACCATAAGCATTTAAAACCAATTAAACTGTATCAGCTCGTATGTCCAAGCACCCACAGAGAAGCACCAAGTAGCCTTTCTTCCCCATCCTGGCCAACTGACCTCTTTGAGGCTGATAGAGGACAACTTCACCTAACTACTACTCAATCAGCAGGCGTCAGATCAAAACCACTCTGGACTACACAGGATCTGACTAGGTGACACAGAATTAAACCAAGCAATACATAAATTATTGCAAATGAGAACAGGAACTAGTAAAGTACCTTATAGAAGTACTGTGCCTGAAGAGACAATGCTGTCTAACCACATGAGGTGAAGGAAAACTCCCCCCAGCATTGCTGTGTTGCAGAGCCAGTCCCCACAGCGCAGGCACGGCCGAGAGCTGCAGCCCGTCAGGCATGTAGGCTCCTCAGAGAGACCACAGACGCCTGTGATGTCTGAGGATCACATCTATAAAGGGAACAAAGGGAGACCTGGGCTTTATCTTGCTGTTAATTAGATTTTTACTTCTTGTTCTCAAGGTGTCTCACCTTTCCCCCTAGCTTCTGTCCTCTTTTCTTCCCCTCACTGCCCTTTCATCCGTTACACCTGTGCCTTTGCAAACTCAGGCCATCCTTAGCACCTGTGGAAGTTATACTCGATCCCTTCACCACAGTTTTGTCTCTAGCCTTTGTAAAATGTAACTCTGTACAGATAAGGACGATCACCAGCAATTAGCTGTCCAGCTCACTGGCTGCTCAGCGCCGCGCTTAGCTCAACGCGTCGCTTCTCTCAGGGGATCTTATTTGGATGACGATGCCAGCAGCCTGTCAGCACGTACCTGTTCGCGAGGCAGTGCTGGTACCCCTGTCACTGCCGTGTTTTCACACACCGCAATCACAGACACAACTCAATGAGTGATGAGACACTGCGGCACACTGCTGCCTCTCCCTGTCACGCAACGAGCTGTACTAGCCACCTGTTTAGGGCTGAAGGCACGGGCCGACCCCACTTTCGCCGTCCGCCACAGGGTCAGCGCAGCTGCCCTCACACCGCGCCCCAGCAGCGGCCACCGCCGCGCGCGCCCCCGGGCGGGAAGTCAGCCGCGCTCGAGCCGAGCGCGAGCCCCACCTCGGCGGGCGCGACGGCGAGAGGCGGGACCGCCCCGTCTCGCGAGACTCGGTCTCTCGCGAGGCGTCGCGGCGCCGTGGCGGAAGCCGCTGCCGTGTTTACAAGCCGCCGGGGCGGGGCCGGGGGAGGAGCGGCGCCGGCAGCCGGGCCGCGCCGGGGCACCGGGAGCGGCGAGGAGGCCGCTTCTGCGCCCATGTGCCCGCAGCCCCCGCCGTCCATGGAAGTGATGGAGGGGCCCCTCAACCTGGTGAGCGCGCGGCCGCGGGGCGGGAGGCGGTCCCGTCAGCGCGTCCCGAGCCTCGGGCGGCAGCGGGCACGGGGTGACCCCCGCCCTCAGCGCGGGCAGCGGAGCGCCCTTCCTGCCGCCCGCAGCACCCGTTCCGTCCGGTGCCGCCGGCGGGCCGGCCGAGTCCCGGGGGGCGCTCCGGGCTGCCCGGGGCCGAAGCAGGGACCGCCCCAGGGCCGCGCCGTGATGAGCGGGGCGGGGGAAGGCCTGGCTGCGAGCCGGGGGCAGGGAGGGCGCTGCCCGGCGGGGAGCGTGGGGGTGACACAGGCCTCACCTGTGCCAGCTCGAAGAGCTGAGACTACGCGGGCCAGCTCCTGACTGGGTTGTTTTTTCCCTCTCAAGGTGAAGTGCTTTAATATCGTTAAATCAGTAACAACTCTGCTAAAAATAAGTCTCTGAGGTGCTTTAACTACGGTGCATGAAAGCTGCGGCTTCATAGCAGCTAATCGGGTTTTAAGCAGCCTGCACTAGGAGCCTGCTGCCACACAGATCAGATCCAGGGCGAAGACCTGTTAATTCTCCCATTAAAAACCTGACCGCACCTTAGATGCAGCGATGTGCTGAGCATTTTTGAAGTCCGTCCTTAGCCCGGCAGTGCGGCCATCCTGCCTTCAGGTGTGGGATGCAGAAGCAGCCATGCAGGCCTTGCAGACCTGTCAGTTGAGTTTTTCCAATCTGCACCCCAGCCTGCTGCCAGTCCTGCTGGGTACAAAGTCAGACAAACTTTCAGGATAGTGATGGAGGAGGGAAAGCCTATTGCTGTTTGCAATTCTAGAAACTTCTTAAAAGTAGATCCAGTGTAAGGAGAAACTAACCAAATGTTCTTTAGCAAGTGCCTGTAAGTAGCAACATACTGGCAGTGTAAATATCACCAGTTAGCAGTGTTTCTTACTGAGGCTGTGCCATAAGGATTGCGAGTGACAAGAGTATGACTAAGGCTTGGCTACAACCCTAACAGATGATCTTTTCACCACAACAGTAGACTGCAATTACCACACCTGTCTAGCACCAGACTAAAAATAAGATCAAGATACTTCTACATAGCGGATGATACAGGAAGAAGTTGCTTTATATAGTCCTATACAGAAAGTTAGGAAGTTGCCAGCGTGTATGCTCCTACTCCATTGCAGGGAGTGTCCCAAAACACTCACTTTTTCTGAAACTGCTGTACTATGGATGACCTTATGTAGAAAAATACACTCTTTTCAGGCTGTTTCAAGTAACTTAAGTTTTTCCAAGTTCTATTCACCATTGCACTCTGCAGATGAATTTTACATTTGCAGCATTCAGGGAAGGTCCAATCCTCCAGTAAGAGAAATGTGCATTCAAGTTATTGATGCTGTTCCTGATCATGCATTTTACTTGCTTTTCATGAAAATCTCTTACATAAATCTAGGTCACATGGACTGGAAAACCACAGTGTTTTCCAGAGTTGCCATTAGGAGTGCAGTAGGGAGAAAGAAAAGCAACAACAACCCCTAAGCCACTATGTGGTATTGTGTGCACTTGTAGTTAGGTTTATTTATCCGATATAAATGACTCTTGTTTTAAGTACAAGATACTTTCCTTCTTTCAGTGTGCTGGTGGTTACTAATTCTAATGAAATAGCTTTTTCTGTAGTTAAGGCTTTTCATTAGAACTTGCTCTACTTCTTGGGTGTTGCTCACATTGCATTTGAAAACTTGTTAGTATTAGTTACTTGAAAGCATAGACACTGTCCTAATTTTTGTGGGGAGGTAAACTGAAAAGAAATCCTTAGTAGTTATGCAGTATCCTAATGTCTGCGCTTCTGCCAACAGTTAGTGCACTCACTGCTCTTAAATTTTATATTGCTGGTGTTCAGTTAAATATTTCATTTTTTGCTTAGCCTTCCTAGTTACAGGTGGCATACCATACCTTGTATTCTGCTGACTTCAATCACATTAAATTTCTATCCCTTGAAATATAAATATTAAATATTTGGATAAAAGTAGCTGGCCTTAATCAAGGCCTTAAGCTAACAAAGTTTTCTTTTTCTTAAGTTTAACTGTGTTCTGTTTTCTACAGTTCTCTGATTTATGTAAGTAGCTCTCAACAAATATTGCTTTGCTTTCCCAGCTGGTTTCAGCACCTAAGTGGTATGGTGTTTGTTTGTTTTCCAGTTTAATGGAGTTTTAATAGATGACCCTCAGGTCTAATGACTTCAATGAGAAATGCACCTACCTTTTCAGAATTTGGCCTTTAGTTCATATATGTGTTTTTTATTTAAACTTATGTTTTGTCTTTGTTGCATGCTTAACAGATAATTATTCTGAGTCTAAACCCATCTTTTCTTTAACCTTTTTAGGGATTGTGCTGTAGTACTAACCAGTGATTTGATTTTTCCACTGAGCTGTCCTCAAGGTGTCTATTGTACCCAGTGTTACTTCATTTAGGAATAAGAGACAACTTCTCCAGAATTCATTACCACCCTCCAACTTGCTGGAGCTTTGGGGAAGCTCTGATACTTCAACTTTCTTCCTCCCCTCTCTCTATTTCCTGCCCCCTTCTACTTGTACAGTGTGCTGCATGCTTTGCAGACAAGAAATATCACTGTGCCACAAAAGAGTAGGTTAAAGACATGGTTCTTATTGTATTGCTACTAAGGAAGCTAGATCTTCAGCTCTGCAAATACAATATTTGGGGTACATCATGGAACTTAGAGCAAAGAACTGTTCCTGCATGTACAGGCAGCCCCACAGTGGTTATCTAGTCCAGCTGAACACTTGATTCTATGCTTAAGAAGCATATGGGTGACCACAAGAAGTTTGGAAGTAAATATGAGGCAGATAGTATCAACCTCAAGAAGAAATTAAAAAAGAAATGTTGCTCACTGAATGTAGTCCAGTACCCAGAACTTTGTAATACCTCTCTACTTTTCTGTAAGGTGCTTTCTAAGGAACCTCTACCTTTTATTCCTACTACATGATAATAGCATTTCATAAAGCATATAAAGATACAATTCTAATTCTGATTAATACTATTTTCTCTACATTTCTTGAAGTGTTAGGGAAGTGTGAAGAGCTGTTTTGACAAAAACTAGAAGGCATGAACTGGCAACTGGTATAAAAATAATACAACAAAGCATGTACTGAAAGAATTGTATGTAATGAACATTTTCAAATGGTAATGCTGTAAGACATTGGTAGCAGTTATTCCAATGCAAGTCAGTCAACAGTCTACATTAACAACTGGTTTGTAAGTGAAGTGAGTAGTTTATCCACATGAGGGGAAAACAGCAGTCCAAGTTCACAGTATGTAAGAGCAAGAGGAAAGAGAGAACGCACGTATGAAAGCTTACTAGAGACCAAAGCATTACAACATACAGGCCAGTGTGCTTGAGATTCAGTGCTACCCTGCATCTCTTTTGATTGGAGAAGACAGTGCTCTTGTACAGAAATACCCACTGAATCCTGCTTGTGGTTTCCCCAGTTTTTACTTTATTTTCTAAATAAAGCACATTTTGAAAGCTGCTGTACTTGCTCTTCTAATCTAAAATAAAGAAAAAAAAAAGGCAGATGCACTCAGTTCTGAACTCAAACTAGAGAAAACAAGCTTTTAGGCAAGAATCTCATAGGAATACCTAGTGAAGTCTATTTTTACTGTAGTAATAAAAGCATTGGCTTTCCCTTTAACAACATAATATATATGAGAGTATTCTTTTCAGCTAGGAGAAAAATAAGGTTTGCACCAGAGTCAGCAGCATAGCTGAGAAAAGCGACTAAAGGTACTGAGGTGATCCATAGGCTGTTCAGCTGAACAGCCTCTTCACCATTAACCCCCTTGGAAACCTCAATAACGTTATATTCAGTCAAATAATTACTACTAAAAGTACAACACCAAGCTCTTCTGCTTAGTATGTGTAGCAGCTTACAGTACCTTCTAGTCGAGAACAAAAGTAACTAAGCAATATGTCATTTGCAGAAGCATTATTTCCTCGCTGGTTCTGCACCTTTCTGCTGTGCCTCGCTGGCTTTACTGACTGGTACATGCGTATTACAGAGCCATGTGGTGTGGCTCTGAGGAAGCATGCCTAGTAGAGTTTGAAAGACCAAAATAAAGACTGTGCCTGGAGGTGCAGTGATGCAGCACATGAAGCTTTTCTGCACCACTTATTTGAAATTTTTGCCCCAGAGATAGTCTGTTTACTCTACAACCTCTCTGGGCACCCCATTCTTGTGCTGAACCACTCTCACAGAAAAGAAATTGTTCTTCTTGTTGTTGTGGAGCTGCCTATGTTTCAGTTTCTGCCTCATTCTATTGCTGCACATTGCAGAGCCTGCATCTAAAGTGCAGGAGTCAAGTTGATATTTATAAACAGTGATGAGATCCCCCTCAGCCTTCTCTCCTCCACACTGAAGAGTCTCAGGTCTCTCAGCCTTTCCTCGTATGGGAGCATTTAGGCATATAAGCATTTAGCTTGTAACTTCCTGTTACTGTGACCTGTGTAGTACCATCTGTGGAACTATATATGGGGAGACAAAAAGCACGAGAACTGTAGATATATTAAATGACTTTGAAAACCAGCTTAAAGTATTTAGTCCATTTAATATGGACAAAAAGGAAGAGCATGAGGTTAACTTTAGTATGCGTTAGGTAAAGAAGATACCGCAACTTAATGAGTTTGCAGGTCATCAGAGAAAAGATCTGCCACTATGCCTCCATGGGGTTTTGCAGACTCCACCTGGGCTGAGCATTGTGAATCTGAGTTCATGTCATGCCAGCTCTCTTAATCACATTTGCATGGAGAGGAATGTTTTATTTTAAATTTGGAATAGGTTGGGAACACACGCGTAGCCGGTTAGAGCAATTCAGTGAATTAATGTTGGTTGGCAAAATGACAATAACTTGGTTGCATGTCTGCCCATGTATTTAAAATCTAATACTATTGCTAACGATAGTATTGAACTTCAACATCTTCACAGTTCAGTAAGAAGTGACTGAAGAGCCTGTTAATGTTGAGAATACTTATTTTGCTTATAGTCACACTAACCTGTAATTTACAGTTGAGTCATTGTTCTGTCAACCTTGCTAAGTACAGGCTTTAAAATACAAAATTGAACTAGCACGTGGCAAGTGGTATTGGTTGAGCAGCCACAACAGATCCTGCATTTGTTTGTTTCTCCTTTAGTTGACTTTATCTTTCTTTAAAGCACACAATGAGCATTTTTAAGGGGACTTCTGTCTATAAAGCTACACGTTGCAGTTTCTTTAAGTTTAGGGACAAGTGTATTGCCCTTGTTTAGTGTAAGTTATAGCACAATTCTTAAAAATATATATTTTTGTGTTTATTGTAACTGTCTGTAAATATAAGCATTTTCTAATTTAAAAAAAAATCATTAAAATACATATATATTTAATAGATGGCTGTAATTTATTCTTGGACTCCTCAGATCAAGTTTCACACTAGTATTCTCTTCATTCCATTTGTCAGTGCAGATGCAGACATAAGCATACAAACATTTCCAACTTCACTCTTTCCAGGTAAAAATAAGTTTAAAATAGGTTGTGTGCCACATGCACAATGTGACAGAGCATTTGTGTGTGAAGCAAGCAATGAGGCACCGCCTCACCCTTCTTTGTGGCCTGCTGCTGTGAAAATCCACGTGGAAGGTTCTCTGCATACTCTTGTTCATTACTGAAGTGACATGATCTGCATTTTCTAATTCTTCCTTTCCTCAAAATACAATTTTAGAAATGAGAGCCCTGTGTCCTTAAGGAAACAAGCCACCAAGATTATGTTCATAGCGTAAAATAGAGGATATTATCAGCAGACTTTGGTTGCACTTGAAACACTTATGAACATATATTGCACGTGACTTGTTTTACAGTCTGCTTTCCTCAGGCCCCCTTATTTCAGCAGCTGGATTTTCCTGTCTTTATTTTTGATTATTGTAATCTCTAACTGTAATCTCTGATTCATAATCACATTACATATCGTTTATTAGAGAGTTCCTTAGAATTAAGGAAGAAGGATGCAAGCTTAAGATCTTACACAAGCCTTTGTCCACCGAAGAGCAAAACAAAATGCACATAAGATTATTTCAACTACAGGAGAACTGTTGCAAATAACTGCTCTGAACAGAGGGTAATGGACTTCCATATGGTTTCAGTTTCTTTTGTGTGAAGGTTGAGGGAGTAGTAATAAGTGTGGTAAGTGGGCTACGGGGCTTTGTTTTACATGGCCTGCAGTTGCATCGTTATTTAGTTCATATGGGAAAGAAAAATCTATTAGTTTTAGCCTACTAAAGAAATCTTTAGACAACATAATAATAATAAAAAACTTGTATTACCACATTAGAGGGGGTTTTGGTTATTCTTTTGACTCTGTAGCTCAAAGATGACACACAACGGTTTGGGTTAGTTGGGTAGAGAATCAAATAGGAACATTTATCTGAAATACCAGTACCAACTTACAAATGCAGGGATCATCCCTTAGTATCTCAGCTACAGCTGGAAAGTGAGAAAAGCTGTCTAGCTTACCTTCTGCAGCTCCTCCAGCAGAGTTCAGGCATTGCAGTAAGGCACTCACTAATCCCTTAGGAACTAAATGCATTGAAGGAACTTGAGGAAGCTTTTTAGGTTGGTCATCTGTCATTCACACCTGCTTCCTCTTATGTGAGTCAAGTTGCTACACCTGTCCATTTGCTTACTGGGAATTCCTGCTCCTCTGGCTGGAGGGGGCATCAGGAAGTAGTTGTCCAACTGCTTCACCCCTCCAATTCCATAGCTTCTTAAGAAATTGTAATTATTCTTACGCAACATCCTACAGATGTTTCCATCACTGCTGCTGGGAGAGGAAAGAAAACTCAGATAAACTTGCTGCAATTTCTCATCAGCTGCTTCTGCAGTCATTACAGCAGCAGTACCAAAATCAAGGCATTCCTGTTTGATTCTATTAGGAACCAACAGAGCAACTTTAGAATTTCTGGTGTAAACACCTTCATGTAGCATGAGATTGATTTGGAGATAGACTCAAAACGTTTTTTTTTTTCACTTCATGGTATAGGATACATTCTTCCATTGCAAGTTTTATAATGGGATACAGACCACTCTGAGTTCAGAATAGCTTTGCTAACAGTGGTTGGATGCTGCATGGGCAGATGTAATTGAGTGCTAAGAGTAAAGAGTAGATGCAGATGGTTATCAATGATAATGGCATATTAAGCATTCAAGTACTTATGTTGCAGATTTTTCACTTGCTTCCAGGAAACAGCTGCACAACTTTCTTCAAACTGCTGGTTTTTATATATTCTACAGTGGAAATGGGAGAATTTCCTTGATCCTTGCACAATCATCTAGTTGGAAGAAGCATTCAGGAGGTGGAATAAATGTTAAATTTTTCCTTGTTAAGCTGGCTGGAAAACGCTCAGAATGGGGAATTTCTTTCCTCCCAGCTAACTGCAAGGCACTTAGCTTTCTCATAGCAGGCTCTACTGGATCACTGGTTTTACTCAGCTTCCGTTGTTTCCACTGGGGAAGTCTGCTGCCCTGCAGCACGGTATGATGTCCTGGCATCAGCGAGAAAAGCATTTTGACCTTGCAGTCAAAGAATCCTGACTTTTCTTTTCGCTAGCATTATTTTCCAAACTGTTCATTCATGGCCTAGCCCAACTTCTTTACACTCCCTTGAACTTCACCGGGAGTTAACTGAGAATGGAAATAATGGAAAGAGCAGCTGACTGTCCTCAGATGTTCTGCATGTGAGTTGAATAAGACCATCCCCCAGTAGTTTAAAATGTATGAAAATAACCTTTGAAAACAGTCAGTTTCAAATTCTAATGTATAGAAACTAACAGATGGAACTAGTCCCCTTGCTTGTTGAGTTGCTTTCTTAGATCTCTTGTCTCTAGCTGCCTTGTTTTTTATACTTGCCTATGCAGTTTGCAGAAGCTGCATCAATTCTAATTTATTGAATAAATTGTTCTGCAAAGATGTAGCTCAGGTGTTTTTATGTGCATGACATAGCTAATTTGTAACTGAAAGACCTACCCTGAGTAACTGAGGAGTTGACTCAATTTGAATGATACTCGCTTGTTTCCCATGGAACATAAGCTTCTCTTCTTGGCACATGTCATTTGGTAGAGTCCATAGAAAAAGGCCATAAAATAGATGATTTTCCAATAGAAAAACACTTTGCTGAGATTATTTAACCTCAGGGCAGAAGAAATAGGGACTGCTGACACATTGCTGTGAGGATTGAAAATGAGGAATATCACTAGTATTTGTTGTGAAGAATCAAGGAGGTTTTGGTGTTGGTTTGTTGTTGTTTTTGTTTTCATACATACTACATTAGCATATAAACCAGCTTTTAGAAAGCAAAATGTCTAAATATGATTAAATAGCTCCTAGAGATGGTTTAAGAGTGGATATTTCCCAAAAGGATGCTTTCTGTACATGCTGTTGTCTTCCATGGTTTCAGAGCTGCTAAAATCCTATAGAAAATAGAATTTACTGTAACAATGTAGAGGTTAAATTGATTTGAAGGAATAAAGTGAAATAATTCATCTGTGTTTGAGAACCTTTCTTTAAAAAATGGATATTAGTATCATGTTAGTCTTGATAGAATCACATGGCTGTCTTGTTTGGATTATCTTACCTTTGATGCTTTTACCAAGATGTCAGAATGACTGGTTCTAATATCTTAAGGTATGGACAAATGCTTCCATTTTGATAGAGCTCTTGGAACAAGCTTCAAGGGAGTCAGTGACTTACACTCAAAAACATCTCGAGTCTGATATACTGTATGTGTCTGTTTGGGAGGGAAGAGAGAATTTGTATTGGTCAGAGGTGAAACTGCAGAGGCGGATTGCAGGCCTTCAGCTCTGTTGCCCCTACAAGTTCCCTCCGTGTGGATTTGGAAAAGGCTTTCTTGAGAAACTGTAATCTTTGAAGAAACAAAGAAACAGGTGAAGACTTCAGTTCCCTCAGTTGCTTTGTGTTGTTTCACAAAGCCAGTACCTGCTACTTCATGTCTGCTTACTTCAGATTCAGCATGTAGTAAAGCAGTCATGAATCCTGTGCATTACTGACAGTCTTACCACTTTGATGGTCACAGCCATTCATATGAGATAACTTGTCTTGGAGAAGGAGCCATGAAATTCGTATCTTGTAATAATGACAAAAAGATTTGCTTTCATGAATGCTGCAGTGCTGTTTACGCAATACTCTTTCTCAATAAGTGTATGCAAATACTTGCAGCAATTGCTTGCTTTCAGCAACATCTTCAGCCTACCCTTGTGGTTTACATTAGTAGATTACAGATGCTGGTATAGACTTAACTGCTGTACAGCAAGGACATGACTTTGATACCTTTAACTGTGGCTGTGCCGATTCCATTAATTTATGTGAGGTGGAAGCAAAAATTCCAAGGTCTTCTCCACTTTCTTCAACAAAAAGGCAAAGCAGAAACTGCCCAACCATTTCATTTTCTGGCATTTTTCAAGTAAAATGGCCCTAAATACTTTCCATCATCAGGTAACTTTGGTGATCTTTTGACACAGCTGCAGTGAATGCCTGTGATGAAGATGAACTTTCAGAAGAGAGCTTCAAAAGAATTTTACTATATACACACCATCTTTGCTGCTTTAACAAACTTCAGTTCATACCTGCACAGTACAGACTCTTGTGACGTAGTAATAAAAAATAAACTAAATTACAGACCTCAGAAAGGACTGGGAGATTTGTGCCTAAAAGCCTGGGAACTGGAATTAGTGGAAGATTCTTTTAAAACATATAGAACTATTTGTTGGTTAACCCTCATTGATGTAATGCCTTTTTTTAATTTTAAGGCTCACCAGCAGAGCAGAAAAGCAGACCGCTTGTTGGCAGCAGGGAAATATGAAGAAGCAATTTCTTGTCACAGAAAAGCTGCTGGTGAGTAGGTATTTCTCACATTCCAGTTTTTAAAATCAGTTTGTATATCTACATGTTTCATGGGACTAATTATCTAGTTACTTATAAGATGTTCTTTTTATTCTTCAAGTGTGAATTGTTTTTTGTTCAGACCAGATCACAGACCTTTCAGAAACTTTAACGTGAGCAGCCGAAGTCAGAAATTCCCACAGTTGATGTTGTTGGAGGTGATTATTACTGTTAAGGCAGTTCTTGATTCAAGACAAAGGCAACTCTTTGTGTCATGTACAAACTACAGTTGGGATCCCGCTTCAAGCTGGTTTTGCTTTGCACTTTCTTTTCAGTTCTTTCATGGCTGAAGTAACGTGCTCTCTGTTGATAAAACAAATACACAAACTTTTGTACTAGTTTATTTACTTCTCATTCCTAATGTCTGAGTCAAGACAACTGAAAACAAGTGGTGAGTCAGCTTCCCTAGAACTCCAGGACAGCAGAGTGCATCACAGACTTAGTGCTGTGACTGGCAGTTTCTCCTGAGCAATTCTTTGTTCCTTTACCTGTCCATTTAACCAGTCATGCTTAATTATTTGTGTTGCAGTCCATCAGCTGTCTGACAGTGCAGCAACTGCTTGGCAGAAGAAGAAAGAGGAGATCTTAGTTGGTGTAATGAGTAGGACATTTACAGTGACAGGGCTTGTGTGCAGAAAAAAAGTGGTTTCTCCAAACATCGTAACCTAGATACCAGGCATTCTCCCTTTCCACTCATAAATACTAGGAAACCTCATAGAATGAAAAACCTGCTATTTATGAATACCAGGAACAACAACGGATAGCATATCCCCTGATATGCAGACTTTTCTTTCTGGTTTCCTTCACTTTATATACCAAGACAAAACCCAACATATTGAATGTTACTTGCTTTTCTTCAGTTGATAATTCTGTATCATTATCTTATAGCCTGAATTTGGTTAAGAATTTCTTACATTTTGTCATTTTCAACACTAGCAAGGTACAGTTGAAGTCTGAAGTGCTCCTCTGACACTAAACCATCACATTTTCTGATTTGGAGGGGAAGCTAATGAGAAAAGTGGAGAACAACAGACTGTACACTTTCTTCAAGAATATAACTAAAGCATGACTTAATAACACAGGTGTATCAAGGAGTATTTTACTTACTACATTTGTGTTAAATAGCATGGATGTTAATAGTCCAATTCTTCTTAGCCATGTTTCTTCTCTTCATGGAAAAAGTTCTTTTTTGGGAACTTTCTGGAAAGGTCTGCCATGATAGTAAGCTCTTGTCCTCTGAAAAACAAATTGTCGCAAGCTGAGCAACCAGGATGCCATGGTAAGGGTGTAGAATGTATTACATGATCTTAATGGTAATTTTTTCAGACTTTTGAGAAACAGTGGGTGTTTCCAGCCGCTGTAATTTGGTAAATACTTTGCCTTTTGACTGTTTCTTTTATGTAAGTGTTCAGAATATGGAAAGTCTGAAGTTTTTTCTTAGCTTTTGAGGAAACGTACAGATCCTATAACCTTGCCCTAAACATTCATTAATTTTCTCTTCCACAGCATACCTTACAGAAGCTATGAAGCTGACCCACTCAGAGCAGGTGAGAGCCACAAGCAGCAGATGCCAGAACTCTATGTATATGTTCTTATATTGTGCCCTGATGATCATAGCTCTGTTGTAGTCTGCACTGTCTTCTGAGACCCATGGCAACTACCCTGGGAATTCTAAAAGTGCAGAGATGCTTGTCTTTTCTGAGAGTTTTTGCAGGCTTTTGTGAGGCAGGGACAAGAGTATGAGTAACACATCCAAGGCTTCCCCAGCAATGTTTTCTAGTCTGCAATATGTCTTCAGGGAGGTGATACAATTAGTTTCATGGTTAACTTTTGCTGTGAAGCACTTAGGCTTTTTTCCTGAGATACAAGTAACAGCTCATCTACAGCATGCCAAATGAATCTCTACTTTCTTGGTGTTTCATTGCAGATCAGTTGAACTCCCTGTGCATCTGCTCAGGATTATCAACAGTCTGGCTAGTGATTTGCCAAAAAAAAAACCAAACCTAAACATTATCTCCTTAACAATACCAGTAGTTACGCTATATTTGGGTGACATATCTAAACTGTTGCATTGTAAAAGTGGAGAGCATTTTTTGTTGGATTTAGTATCTGAATAACAAAGGCTCCTCCTCCCCTTGGGGCTAGGATGCTGTTTATGTAAATATTTACATGCTTGTAACTTTACTAGAATGAATATTCAGGTGGATTAAGGATCACCAATTAAATTGTTTAATCTTGTTCTTACTCAGGCTCAGCTATCACTGGAATTACAAAGGGATAGTCACATGAAACAGTTACTGCTCATCCAGGAGAGGTGGAAAAGGGCAAAGAGAGAGGAAAAGATGAAAGCTCAACAGAATGCGGACAGAGAATTAGCTGCACATCTTCAGACTTCTTTTAAGCCATCAGCTGAAGAATCTGATGAACAAAATGTGTTGATTCCCGTGACTCAGAAATACAGCCCTTCCACAGAGAAGCATCTACAAGATATTCAGGGTGTCTTTGACAGGGACCCGGATACACTGTTATTTCTGCTTCAGAAAAAAAGTGAGCCAGTGGAAGCCTGTATTGGGAGTAAAGCTCCAAAAGATGACAAAACGATAATAGAAGAGCAGGCAACCAAAATTGCAGATTTGAAGCGTCACGTAGAATTTCTGGTAGCTGAAAATGAGAGATTAAGGAGGGAGAATAAGCAATTAAAAGCAGAAAGAGCTAGACTCCAAAAATCTCCAGTAGAGAAGGAGTTGGATGTAGATGCTGACTTTGTAGAGAAGTCAGAGTTGTGGGGTCTGCAGCAACACTCAGAAACTGCTTCTTCAGCTCCATCTTGGCAGGAGTTTGCAACAACTGCTGGGAAGGCAAAGGACATTCCAATACCCAACCTTCCCCCCCTGGACATCCCATCCCCTGAACTCCCTCTGCTGGAACTCTCTGAAGATATACTGAAAGGACTGATGAATAGTTAAAAAACAGGAAAAAAAAGTGCTCTATGTAGTTACCTGAACCAAGAAAAGGGAAAACCACCAGGACAATGATGGCCTGAGGGCAGAAACATCTTACACAATCCTACTGTTGGAGAAAAGGCATTAAAGCAACTTTCTTACTGTGAAATACACATCATATCTAATCTACTTCATAAAATCGAAAGGTACCATAACTGGTATTCTATGGCAAGCTCTTTAGTCTTTCTCCCAATGTTTCAAACCAAATGACTGCCTGGAGAATGTTTCATGTAACAGAATCCTTCAGGGGTTTAAAGTATACTATATGTAATAGTTATCTATATTGCCATAAATGATGGTGCAGAATCTAACTGTTACGGTTGCCAGTTGGCTGCCACTTCATATTGAAAAATGCTTTCTAGCATGAATTTAAACTGTGCATTTCATTATGCATAACTTTGTTAATTCAGATACAGTGCAATTTATACACCTCCTAGATGGATTTATGTGCCACACTCTGTACTCCTGACCAAGTTAACCTCAAGTCAGGAGAGACTGAAATTTCCATTCTATGAAGGAACCAACTTATTACTTCTGTTGATAAGTTTTTGGGGGTTATCTGTTTACATAACTAATCAGGGTGCATCGAATCTAGCTATTGGTTTCTGTATAAAGTGACATTGTTAAAAAAAAAAATCTACACTTAAGGAAAAATACCCTTTTTGTTTTTGGTGATGCGTGAATGGAAGTAATTCTAGCTGGCAGTATTTGATTGAAAAAGAAATTGTTTACAGCTTAACCTGATCCAAAAAGGATATGAAAATAAAACCAAGGTGTTTTGACACCAAGCATGTGTTAATCTATGCAGATGTTGGGGGGTATAAAAACAAATTTATACTAATGATGTTAGTACACAGTATACACCTGAAGTTCTGTGTTCATCCATCAACAGATACTGGAAAGCTGGGATGAACTCAGAATGCTGTGCTGGTACATAATGTGACTTGGCTAACAGCTTGCTTCTAACACCAGCAGATAGGGGAGACCTCAGAGAAAGCAGTACTGTGTGTCTGCACAGAGCCAGGCTGCTGGAAGCAGAATAAATGATGCTGTGAGAGCTGTGCAGAGCATGTGGGCAACTGGTGTCTGAGGTGGGCACTGGCTGCCCACAGCATCAGCCAGCACTGGTTATGCCCTGAGTCCAGGCTTCCTACAGGAGGGAGGTGAGGGAGCCATGGGTAGGGGAGGCATTAGTTAACTTTAGCTGTTACTGATTAATGAGAAGCATTGAGTGTTGCAAGCCAATTTATTTTAAGTTCTTCTTGTTACAGTGTAAGCTTGCTTTCTGAGCCTGCTTTTGTTTTTCCAGAATAGGTGTGAAGTACAGCAAGGGCACCTTTCGCTGTGCAGTTCTCCCCATGTCTCTGTGTACCTGGGCTGTTGCACTGCTTGCTTGAAAGGATGTAGGGACTTCAGGCTAGGAAAAGCTAGAGAAGCAAAGGTAAGAAGTCCCTTGTACTGAATTGTAGCAGGCAGTTCATCTTTCTGGGGAGAAAAAAAGTTACTCTGCAAAAGTTGCAAGAGTTGCAGCGCATGGTCCTGAATAGCAGTGGTGATGAGGTAACCTGTTCTGGCCAGCCCCAGCCTGCTGCTCTCAAAGAAGGGCAAATGATGGTTTCTCCTGTCAGCTGCTGCCTGCCCAGCTGCTAAGGTCATCAAGCAGTATAGTACACTGATTTTGTTAATGTAAAGTGAAGAAAATGGTATATGTTCACAGGGAGGAAATAAATTATTTAAGCAAGCACCCATCTCATGTCACTGCCAGGGCTGTTTGCTACAGACAAACATCTCAGGTGCTTGCAGACAGCAGGGATAGGGGAGTAGGAAGCAGTTTGCAGCCAGGTTGCCTCTGCTAAACGATCGGGATTCTACAGAAGGGCAGGATCACAGCATGCTTTGCCTCCTGGTGTTAGAGTGTGGCCACTTGTCCCTTCTTGTTGCTGCAAAAACAGAACAGCAGATCTGAAGGAAACTGCTGCTTTGTAGGAAGACATCCAAGAAGGGGCAAACTCCATGCTGCAACTTTTGGAAGTGTTGTTAACACTTTTCTTTCTTCTGCAGTTCAACTGTTTGTTTATTCCTGCAGTGTGCCACCCACTGTACACAAGAATTCTGCTGAAATCAAACTTAGGGCATCGTGGTTTAACACTGACAGTTTTCTATTCCGTGAGTGGTGCAGTACCAAGACTGGATGTAACATTCTCTGTAATAGGAGAGGCCTTCCAGACTGCAGCGTGAGCACAGGTGGCATTACATGGCCATGGGGAAAACTGCTTCTTGTGCAGTGCACAGCCTGTCCTAAACATGGAGCAGATGATAGCACTGATGTCAGAGCATGGCCTGGCACCCAACTTGTGTGCTCCTGCTGGAAGGAGAGCCCAAGCCTCTGCCCTGCCTTCCCTGCAAAGAGCTAGGGTGGGAGCAGATGGGGCCTTCCCTTCTGACAGCATGGGACATTTGTGAGAACATCTCACAGCTGAATTCTGTCTATAAAAGTGCTTTATGTTCCAGGCAGAAAGCCGAGTGAGTGGAATAAGACCAAATATTGTGGTTTTGTTAAATAAGGGACCATTCACTCTGTACGTAGTACATGAGCAGTCATGTGGTCTATTTAAATAATGACAGATGTTGTATAAGGAATACTACTAGAGAGCAAGTTTGATAGCTGCACGGTGGTAGATCTAAGGAAATTCTCGAGCCCTGCAACCAGCTCGCGCCCCAACTATTGAGAACTGCTTTAAATAACCATCGCTTTTCAGTTTGCTTGGGTTCCGACGTCGTGAAACGACCAAAAGCGCTCGGGGCGTTCCCTCCCCGCAGGAGCAGCTCAACCTGCGCTCCCCGCCCCGAGAGGGCCGTTCTGCCCCCCGGCCCTTCCGCTCCCGGGGCGGCTGCGGCGTTCCGGTGCCCTCTGCTGGGCGCCCGCTGCCGCGCGGCTCCAACCGAAACGCCCGCCCACTCCTCCACGGCTGTCGCCACGGCAGCGGGCTTCTCTCCCGGCTCGTGCAGGATAACGAGTACGGCATTGACATACGGTAAGTGAAGCAAACTGCATGAACTACTGCAGCAGCAACACGGTGTGAAGTTACAAATGGTCATAGAGTGAGTAACCAAAGCCTTGCACAGCCAGTGGAAAGGTTCCCATGGGCCTTAAACTGGATCAGTATTGTTTTATAGGATGTAACAAAACCCTGTGGTCCGTTATGTCAAAGTGTCTCACCAAGAACTAATTTTAAGCATGTGTCCAGACACCGACTGCTATTCATAGCCTTCATTTACCGCAGAAACCACTCTGTTTTGGAGCACAGAAGTGTTATCCCTGCTGAATGCAGCCAACATACGCATTGCAGAACCTGCAATTACCCAGACCCTGACTATACCCCCCAAAGAGGAAACCAAGGAACAGCAGCTGGGAGGCAACGTGGAACCTCCTGGGAATGAAATCTGCAGAACGCAGATTTAAGCGGTACTTAAAATGACAGCTAAACCCAAAATGTAGCAGCATGGATTTTACATTTTGATCTTACATGAAAGTTGGATGTGGTGACCTCTTCCTCTGAGAGCACTACTGTCATCAGGACATCTTTGGTCCTAAAATCCTTTGTCCTCGTGTCCGCAGCAGCTCCTCGGCCATCCACCGCTCCTGCTGACCTCACCAGAGGCTGCTGTGACAGACCCGACCCCGAGCTGAGCCGTGCAGATACAGCATCTCTCAGATACAGCTTGAAATAACTCCAGATGTATTTCATGTCTGTCCTCCCTGTTTTAAGAGAACATACTGAAGGTTAGTTCTTTAAAAATATGAAATGAAAGCAGGCCAGAAAACAGATAATAAAATCCCTTGCTTATTATAACTAAACATAGAGTATAAAACAAAGTCAATCCAACTTTGAGCTATCCAAAAGGCATCAGCAGCAGCGTGGTGCCCCAAATCACGTAAAGTCCAGGAAGCATTTGCAAGACCTTTCTGCCTGAATGTGACACATGGAGCCTAACCATACAGAAATGCATTGCTTCCTAAATCCCCAGCACTACAGCTGTCTTCCCCCACTGCCTTTCTCTCCAATCTTTGTTTTGCAATCCAAAGAAACCTAGCCTTGTCCAGGCCCTGGACCATTTGCTGCATGAGTTAAGGCAATATTGAGATCAAACAATGTGAAATCCTCAGAGCTGTACAAATACAGGATTTCCTGCCTTGGAGCTACTAACCCGACACTGTAATACCACTAAGGAAGCACAGAGCTATGGTAAACCACATGGCCCGGGACTGGAGAAAGCAACAGAATACAACATGTGGTGTGGCTGAAAGGTGCCCAGAATGTTCGCTTTGATGTGCAACAACAAAAAATCTGTCTACCACTTTGCTTTAGAGAGGTCCGTGTTTAAAGTGCAGCTGTAATGCATCAGGTAAAACACACTGCTCTGAGGCAACATTTTCCTACCAGCTATATATAGGTTGTAACTTCCTTTTCAAAACCTACAAAAACAAATGAGAAAGCGCAGAGGTTAGTTTGTTACGTCTGATGCTATGGATCGTTTGCCCCTCAGTCAGAGTTTCCTTGGTCACCCCGCTGAGATGGAAAGAAGGGATGTGGCTGTGGATACCGCATCAGAGCAGCCCCTGCGGCCCCATGGGGCACGCACATCATGGGAACAAAAAGGCCGAGAAGGGAAACCAAAGGGAACCTGCACTCCTGTGAAAAAAGAGCGAGTCAAAGGGCGGGACGCGGGAGAGCTGACGTTGTTCTTTGAGGCAGGGCTGGGGGTTAGGAGGGAAAGGCACTGCAAAGCCTCAGTGTGTCGTAGCAGGAGGAGGCAGCACATCCAGTGCGGATGAGGGGGAGAGCACAAACATCCTGCACGGGAAAGTGGCAGAACGGGGCACAGTGGCTGTGGAAGGAGGAAGGAAGGGAAATTCCCAGTTACGGGCGGAGAAGGTTGTCAGTTGTGAGAGCAAGAGAGGGCTTCACAAGATGTCACGGGAGAGTATGAACAGAATTACCACCTACTGAGAAGGTCAGAGAGCATGAGAACGTAGTGCTGATCAGATGGAGCTTTGGCTTACACAGATCTGAGCAATTTCCGTCAAGCTGCAAGAGTAAACAGATTTTAACATCAGATTGTCACAGCCCAGTATTGCCTGATGTGTAACAGGGAACAGCTTCACTGCTGGCAATTCCAGCAACCCTGTAACTTCTGTTGGACCTGAAATGTATACAGACATCCACCCATGCTGAAACAGCTCAGATCACAGCAGCCCACTTTGTTCTGTGCTGATTGCTTACTTGTTCATTACCTCTGCAGTTACAAGAGGAAGAATGTTCCATGCTCTTTTTATGCGTGTCTGTACAGCGGATGGCAGTGAGGAGCTGGAAAGGGTGAGGTGAGGAGGGTGGATGTGGAGATGATGACGAGTTTGAGATGTGAACTTTCACAGAGCAAAAAAAATATCAGTTTCACAGAGGATAAAGTAGATTAAGACAGAGCTTGATCTGAATGGGAAGCTGGTAAAAGACAACAGTACTTTATATTCTTGTTCTAGTAGATGGATGAAAGCATTTCTGCACTCAAACAGCTGCGTCTGCTATTGCTGAATTCTTCAGCTGTATTAAAATATTTGAGACCAGAAGATCTCCTAAAAATATTTTAGAAAAGAGAGAACATGCCCAATACTGTCTTACAGAACAGAAAAATGGCCAAGAGGGAAAAAAAAACTGATCTGAAAACAACCCCCTGGCCCTGACACCAGCTCTGAAAATCCTGCTTGGCTCTGGCCATAAGCCTAACACTAACCCCGCTTCCTGCGCTCATTTCCTGTATAGCAGCCAGGAGCTCAACTTCATTGTGAAGGAGCCAGAAATCTTAAGACACGGAAAAGCTGAATTTGGTATACCAATATAAAAGAACAGAATTTTGGCCTGTCATACTGTTCGCACTGGGAGTAGCCATAACCTTTAACACTTTCTGTGGTCTGCTAATGCAGCGCACAGCACGTGACTCGCAGTCTTTTTATGCTGATAGTACAAAGCCCTTTACAACACTCCCTGTTGTGCTCAGTTTGCACCATGTTTCCCTTGTTCAGTTCTTCTGGCATCTTCCCCTGCCATTAGTTACGGGGAAACACCGTCACTGTTGCGGGCAGTTTATGAGGACATTGCAAATGACGTGCAAAACACATCAGGTTTTTACACAGCGCAAATCTATCAGATATACCCAGCAACCACAAGTCTTTGTACTTCTAGTGTAACCACTGTATCAATTTACTTCACATAAACTCTTCTAAGCAAATCAAACGGATAGCTGAACTATGGCAGCTCTACAGAGAGGTCCTATTTATGCAGTTGAAACTGTTTTTGATCTTATCAACTTATCTTTGCTAAGAAAGCAGCAAAGACCTACTTACCCTGGTGGGGCTGTGCAGCATTTCACTCAGCACTGAAGCTTGATCCCATCCATTCCATCTCTCCAAAGTAAGATTTTTGTCTTCAAACCTGTCCATCCCCCTGCTCTTTTCCTGAGAGGATTCTTGCTGTTTCTTACCAGTTTTAACCATGTGTTCTCATGGATTAACATCCCTCGCATACTTACAGATTCATAAACAGACATGGAAGAGGAACAGGTGGTCACAAAGAACTTGAGCAGTCACTTGGAAATCAGAACGAGCCACTGCTCAGTGATTCACTGGGCATGAGCGGAGATGAGGACTGGCACTGTCAGAGCTGTGCAGGATGAGGGCAGCCTTCAGTTCCCTCGGGCTCAGACATCCAGAAGTGCCTGGGTGCTCCCTGCACAGCACTCTGGGACAGGAAGCAGTTCAAAGCAGAGTAGGGAGCCCGAGGCTTTACCAGGACAGAGAGCACGTGACACCTTCTGCCAGGAACCAGAGAAATGAGTAATTCCATTCAACAGCCCACAGGCGGTGCCCTAACAAGTGCTCTTTGTGTGGGAAAAATAAGTGAGGTGGGGAATGCGACCTGATGCTCTGCAGCAGGAATGCACATTTCAGTGGTCTTCGCACATCTTACAGATGTTTAAAGCACTGCACCAAAACTCGAGGAAAAAAAACATTCAGACTTGAGATAAAAATTTACTTATTTGCACATTCTGAACTCCAAGTACAGCTAACAGCATGGTTCTGCGCTACACACAGTGTGAGGTGAGGTGCCGTTTCACTGGGTGTGAACTTATCCCTAATGTATCTCTTAACAACTTCAAGCAAGTTCAAACCAGTTCAGTAAGGAACTTCACTTCTGGACCCCCACATCTTTTATCTCAGTTATCTTCAGGTAATTCATACGCAACTTCTTTTTGTATGCCCCAATCCTGTCAGACTCCTTGGCACTGGGAGCAGGACACTGACTGCCCTGCTGTGGCACACAGCTGCCTCCAGCATTTCACACAGAAACCTGAATGTTCAGCTAGTTCAAATCATGATACAAGTTAATGTACAATTCCATCTTTTCAGACCAACCTAAACAACCAGAACTCTGCATGCCTAACAAAATTCATCATTACTGATTAAAAACATACTTAAAAAAAAAACCAAAACACTCCGCTCTTTTACTTGGACTGCAAAAAGCCAAGATGCTATTAAAAACAATTTCCTCTATAAATTCCTTTTCCCCTTCACCCAAAATACGTGCAGGATTACTGAAAACAGAACGTAAGCAATGTTTGAGCTGTTTTATTCCAAGAGGCTCTTTCTGGCTCAGCCCCGGGGCTGTGCTGCAGCAAATTCCCTTGGCAGTTTTGCTTCTAACCCAGAGAGGGCAGAAGGGCGCCCAGCAGCCGCACAGAACGCCTCCGTTCCGTGTTAGAGCCAAGGACACTACAGTGGACACATCAGTTACTGGGAGTGAATAACTCAGGCTGTCACAGCAATGCCACAAACAAAAAATGAACACGAGACAACATCTGATAAAGTCCTTTTAATGGAAAATGTAAAACCCCTTTCAACTTCAATGTACAAAGCATGTGTAACACTTGCACTTTTAACAAATTAAAGCAAGCCAATGTTTTAAAAAAATACATCATTGAATGTATATATGTATATATTTACATAGCATATTAAGTTTAATATTTAGCTTTAAAAGTTCACATAAATTTTACCAAAATGAGACAATTTTTAAATAAATTACACCTTTTGAAAACGTTTAATTGTACACTGAATAGCTTCAATAAAATACTGAAGTGTCGGTATTTAATATCTACTTTATATACTTTATATTTTACAAAGTTTACAATTATTTGGCAGTAATTTTCAGATTATGACATGACTGCTGTGCGGACTCAGCAAGATCCCAAATGCAGGCAATAGCTGGTGTTTGTGTCCTACTCTCACAGTAACTGTCTCAATGTAGTGAAAAATATCGGAATTATTTTAGCAAACTGTACAAGTCACATTTACATTTGATCAACAATATAGCATAGAATTTTGTGTTTGTTTTCTTTTTTTCCAAAAATAAATACATCATCTTAAATCTTTAACATTTAACAAACTTCATGTACATTATAATACAAGACAGCAGAACGCTGCTTTGTTGTTTGCAAGTCTAACACAGAGTCACAGTGGCTGTGATATGAAGCTCTACCGTTGCAGTGTCATTATCAATACGATGACTATATTTTCTTGGCACTGATGGTTTGTGAAGCTTTAATTAGTGTGCATACCGTTCGTCTATTAGAAAAAATAACCCCTTTTTTTGCCATTAACACAAAAAAGCAGCGAGAGCTTAGTTTTCTTCCATATCTTCCATTTCACTTTCATGAATCTTCAAAGCTCTCACCATTTCTTTAACTGCATGATACAAGATATTTTTAACCTGCAAGAACATCAGACAGTTTAATAAGACTCGCTCCTCAGGACATCCTACACGTAAATGCAGTTAGGACTAAACTGGGTAGATTTCTAAAAAAACAAGGCGGCTGAAGAATGAAGTCAGAGAAAAAGGAAACACCTTTCTCCACATTCTAAAACATAATGTGAAATAAATAAATAAATAAAAGCAGCAACTCCAGGGAGAGTCATTTACACCCCCTGGCGCTGCTGCTGCTGCTGCTCATTGTTATTCTGTGTGAACAGCAGCAAGGAGGGATCTCCACGGCTGTGCCGCACCTCAATGAGCCCCAGCATGCCCTGCCTTCACCTCCCAGAGCAGGAGTCATTTCCTACCTGCAGTTTATCATCATAATTGATTTCTTCCTTTGACAGCCTCAGCTCCTGTGTTAGGTGAAACGACTGTACAAGATGTTCTGGAGACACAAAGTCTTCGGTTACTTGAACGCAACTGTGAAAATTTTGCACCTATCCAAAATAAAAATAGGATGGCTACTGTTAGTATTTTGGGGTTTTCTACTCTACGACCACATGCTTCTCAGACTAAAGAGCACCTTTATGCTGTTAATGTAGAGAGCAATTAACTCAGACAAGCTGGCTTCTGGTGAAAGGTACACCTGGGACGATGCACGTTTGCCTCTGCTCTGGTGCTTCTTCCTGCAGCTGGCTCTGACATTTGCTCTACATACCCTCCTGTGCCATTCCCCCCTCTGTTGCTGCCAGCATTGCTTCACGGCCACGTCCAGAACAGCATGCTGGGCCTTGGACCAGCACCTCAAGTACACACACACACTGGGGCTGTGCCTGAAGTGCCAGGCAGAACTCGCTGTGCTTGCTGGGAAGGAAGTGCAAGTCAGTATATTTCAAAGAAAAAAAAAAAAGCCACGATCAGAGGGCACGTCCAGAAGGGCAAAAAGCACTTCTTGTTCCTTTAACCACTACTTTTACAGATGAAAGGTGTCTATGAGAGAAAGAGACATCATCTGCTGCCATTAGGTCCCATCTGGAGAGGCAGGAGACAGGAAAACATGCTCCCTGGCTGGGCCCTGGCTGCCAATTCCTGTTCACCTTCTTCCAACAAATATACTACAGCGCTTCACCCCAAACCTCTACAACTTGTACCATTTCTTCAGCACATCAACACTCTCCTCTCCCCATATTCTAAAGCCGCTCATCAAGTTGTGCAAGCTCAATTCTGCAAACTTACCAAGTTCTGCGGTGTTTGGAGGGCTGCATCTGCTACTGCAGCAAACAGTCCTAACCCTGCTCCATACTGATAAGAGCTCCAGGGATTTTAAACCCATGTCTAGCAACATCAAGGTGTTTTTGATGTACAACCCCAAGTTTCTGTCTGATGCCTGACATTCAATGAACCTTTGAGACCTCCACAGCTGAGGACATCATTTTAAAATTATTCTTCAAAAACACTGCCTGGTTTGCTTTTTGCCGCATGCAAATCCCACCCAGCTCTTTCACTTTCTCCTCACTAAGACGAGATGTTACCAATTCAGTTTCCTTCCATTACAGAACTGACACTATTTGTTGCTGTTACATCGCTCATTTTGCTGCTCCTTACGCCTTCTTCCCAGGCAGTGCCTGTCTTATCTCAGGGGAAGGCAGATTTTACCTTGCCTGCCTGCTAACACAGGAATGCCCCCGACAGCCCACAGGCAGTTCTACTTGTATGCACTGAATACCGACTGAGAATGACACACACACAAGTATGTTTAGCAGCGACTCCCCTGAGGCCCACAGGGTGAGGATGACAACACTCCCACGGCTGTGCCAGTTCCTGCCGAGCTCACAGAACAGCTTCACCCCCTGCCCACAGAAAGCAGCAGTATCCCCTTGGCCATCCTGGAGCACCAGTAGGGCAGGAGGACAGGACTAGGGCTGCCCTGTTCTCAACTGCTCCCATCCTGTCCTCATGCAGAGTCCCCAGCTCACGCTCTGCACACACAAGCCCTGGGCCCTGTCATCACTGCTTATCAGAACATCTCCAGGATGTCGTACTACCTGCAGCAGGTTATTATACAGTGTATAATCCTGCTGTTAAATCAAGATTATGCAGCTATAAAAAAACAACATTATAATAACCTGTTCTACTATGAACAATTTTTGCATTTAGTCTAAACAACACATTTCCATCACTGACTCAAGCAGCACTATCTTTCAATTTATCACTACAGTATTTTGCAAATTTGGGTATCACCAAACTAAGACCAGGGAGGGCACCCCTGGAGGAAGACAGTGACAAAGGATGACTCAGTACGGAGCCACAGAAAGGGTGTATCTTTCAATAGAACAAAGTCACTGTTTCAGCTAGGAACTCTTGCTGGAGAGCTGAGGGCTCCTTGACACAAGCACTGGACAAAGAAAGAGATCCCCTATTGGTACAGCTGAGAAAGAGATACAGTCCTAACCAAGCAAGACTCAAGGTATATCCAAGGACATATCCGTACAGAGACTAGTTCAATGCCACTGCTTTTCGGTTTGTTTTTAAAGGAAGCAAAAGGAACAGTATATGCTACCATAAAATACTAACAACAAATTAAGCCAGATGCAAATCCATAGAAGCTAGAAAGAAAAGACAACAAAAAAATCTAAAAAACCTCTGCCACATTCGAGCTGAAAAATTCTAGGGCAGCAGTCAGAAACATGAGACAAGAAACCCAACTGGTTCCAGGATGAAAGTGTCTGACTACACCGCACAGTGATCACAGGCAAATGGGCTCTCTACCTCCATGCACTGGCCTCATTTCCTCTGTTCCACAACATTACAGATGAGCAAATAAAAATAAAAATGTTAATTTACCACCAAATTTACTATCAACTGTTACCCAGTTTTAGCCATTAAAGATTCATTATGTGCATGTAAATCTAAAACACTTAACATGTAAACCTGAAATGCTTAACATGTAAACTTAACCTGGTACATATTCTTGTTCAGACTTATTTTTAAGTGTTTAAACACATTTTGTATGTGTGAAGTGTTGGTACTGATCCCTAAGGTCAGTATTTATACATCTTTATATAGAGCACCATATACGTACATGAAAGAACACGATGCTTTCATTTCCTCCTACGTGGCAGATTCGCAGGAACTTACTGAAGATGAAAAGGTTCTCAGCTTCACCCACTAAGGTTTTAAAAACACCATGTTATTAACTCCTTGGTGCCAGAAGCTAGAGCATTACCACTTCAAAAGCAATCTGGAGTTTGAAGCCAAGGAGATAAAGATAACAGTGGTCTTATTTTTGGCTCTGAAACCTACAGACTGCAGTGAGGCCTGGAACAGTCTTACAACTTCATGTTTTGTATTGTGTACCTTATATAAATGCCTCGTGCTTTATAAAACAATTTTCTCTGTATGTTTATGATTCTCTGTGGGTTCCCTTTTCAGTCTTGTATCTGGGATGATCTCCTTTGTTTCAAGAGATCAGAGTAAGGTTAACGGAGAAGACAATACAAATCCTACTGACTCTGGGAATACAAATTGCTACAGCCTAACAAAGCTAATACCAACAAGCCAGACATTCCTTCACCCTTCTGTAAAGGCTTAAAATCACCAGCCCCTGGAGCATGGCATGGGGAAAGGCAATCTGCAACCCAACATCTGATAATTTGGGTTCTCTCACTTTCTTTGGCACAAACAAATCCACACAGATCATCTGGGGTTAACATACCATCACGTGAAGCCCACCTTAAGAGAAAAACGACAGAGGAAACTAGTCTGGGAAAGGGACTTTTTGCTTTCCAAGGCCAGTAAGACTGGAAACTTGACATTAGTCACTGCTATGACATTTTTTTTATTTTTAAACACAGAAAACCACACTGCATCAGCATAGCGAGCCACTGCTCCCTCTGTGCTCCAAGGAGATGGTGCCTGGAAGCTGCTCTGCAGATCAGCAACCAAACAGCACTGTCTTCAGAAAGACCTGACCTTGCTTGAACCCAAGAGCAGATCACTTATAAACCTTTAATAGCAAGATGGTTTACAACCCCTACTGCAGGATGGGGATGCTCCTCACTCCCTGATTGTCAGCCGTCTAATTGTGGTGCCTGGCAGATGGGAAGCAGCAAGAGAGCAGGCCCCACTTCTGTTTTAACAGGACAAAATTGACAGGGGAAGGAACAACCAAAGAGAATCATCTGGTGAAAAATTCTTTGGTGATAAAAAAATCAAAGTAACAAAATGTATGTGCTGAGGACAAAAGCTTGCTACACAAATCCATATTATGTTTCTCCAGAGGTGCTCTATTGATAATACTTCTTATTACAGAACTGCAAATAGGATCACACTAGCTGCTGCCAAAATGAAACTGCTGCTACTTTCTGATGGTAAGGAAAGCTGCTGCAGTCAGCTGTTGCTGACTGATGTACCTTCTGTGTACAAAGGAACTTACTGAGCAGTGGAAAACCAACACCCAAATTCTGCAGAACCATCTTGCTAATTACACCTAAGCTTTCTCCATAGTTCCCCTATGGATGAAGGCAGAAAACAAAACAACACCTGACATCCATGTATTCCTCTGTTTGGGTTCCTTCCCTGCCTCTCCAGGGCTAAGTTAACCTTGGGTCTACCTAGCCCAAGTAAATCTAAGGTAGGTTAGGGAAGTTAACCTAACATTGTCATAACTAGCACCAGTTTATTTAGAAAATTTGCAAATGAAATAACATGTGGAAAAGGGGGATTTACTAATAATCTGAACACTCTTTCATTTTAAAGGAAAAATCGAACAGTTTACATATCAAGTGCTGAAATTCTTTGTTAGTAGCAGCTAGCTATCTATACGAGCTGGTAAAGTTTATATAGCATTCCTATGCAATAATAGCTACCAGTAAGAAAATAACATCTGAATTATTTTATGATATTTATGTTATTTAATCCTGCACGTCTTCTAACATGAGTACTTTACCTGATGAAGTGCTCCTGCTGGTAGAATAATAGCATCACCAAGAAACTGAATAACGGTACAGGTTTTTACACCATACTCCTCAAGAAGTCTTTGGCGAAGTTTTTTGTTCACATACCAACTCTGATCACGTATTGGATCGTGCTCTGGTAAAACTTCTAAGCCTTGCTCTTTTGCTATCTGTAATACAGAAAAGATCTCAGTGACTTTTAAAAGAAGCTGAACATTTGCAGGTTACTTAGAAAGCAAGAGTATCATTCATGATCAACATTAAAAAAATAAAAATACTTCCTGACACAGTGGTACTGCAACAACCATTTCTTATTAAGTTAATCACAGGGGAACAAGCATCACCCTTAATCAATTGCTAATTAATAAATCATAGTGACTACAGAAAAAAAACCAAAACATATCCAAATCCATCCATCATGACTAAAAGTTCCTCTTCTGTTTTAAGTTTGCTGCTTCCAGAGATTCACAATGTCCCTTGGTTGCTCTGGCAGAAGAAACTACAAATAACATCCATTATCCACCTATTCCATTGCATTCACCAGTTTCTTCATCACAGCCACTCCGAGCTCTTTTTACCAAACTGAAAGGCCATCGTTTACTTTATAAGCATCACATTTTTCAATAAGCAGAAAATATTGGATGTATAATTCATAGCCTCCTGGAATTAGCTGTGTTTTTGTTCACTACTGCTCATTTTCTCCCACAGTTCATCTTGTCAAAGAGCAAATGTTCGAGTCACCAGAGGACAGTTCCCATGGGACTGAAACCCAGGCATACAGTCCAAGAGAATCTTTCTGCTACATTTCTTACGCATTTGCTGCTTGTAGTAGAGACACTGGCCTCCAGCTCCTTTACAGAGCCCTTTAGTTTAGGCAGCTAAAACTCATCAAATTACTGCCACAGTAGAAGAGAAAAGGGTTCTTTTGTAGATTTTTCCCATGACCAACTGCTTCAGTGATATTTTGGTATTTCTAGGTCATCCATCACGACTGTCTTCTAGAACACAAAAACATGCTGAAGGCAGGGCTCAGAAAACTGCCTCCAACATGGTATCTCTGTGTAACAGCACTGATTGCTGCCAGCAGGCCAGTGGCAGACATTCATCCTATGTTTTAAGACAGAACCTGAGAGGTTCTAAGTTGGCTCTGACTTGCTCATCACATGCTGCATAAAGAAGATCTGCACAGTAGCTAATGTTGCAGAATTCTGCCCTCGTGTACATTATCCCCATTGCTTTCCTCTTCACTAAGAGATGAGGAATGTTGTTCTTTGTCTGAGCTAATGCAGACTAGTGCTTATGAGGACTGGTAAGCTACTGGGCTGTAGGGGCTGGTTTGCTTTTATTGGGACTGTTCACAAGTATTTCAGCATCTGATAACACAACTATTTCAGAAAAGGGTTACTATGAAAACACCGTTAAAAAAAAAAAAAAAGCAGCATATTAGGAAAGAGTTAAAAATAATCTCCATGTTCTCCTGTAAATCTAACCTTTTGCAGAAACTCTCGGATCTTGTCGGCATCTTTACCAGCATAAATATGCCATAAAGCACCAGGTAATTCACTTGAATCTTTCAACCGCTTCCTTAAGAGGTCATCCAAATCTTCTTCTTCAAACTTCTTCAGTACTCCTAAGGTTTGACAAAAATTTTTTTGAGGAGTGAAACAGTGGCAGAACTGAAACAAAACATCTTTTCCAACTTCTCATGTGAGACCACGCAGATGAAAGTTTGGCAAATACAACAGAAGCACCCAGATGACCTTTCTCTTCCTTTTTTAGCAGAACACACGTGCTGTAACTATCTTTAATGCTACATTTAGTCTTTAAACTCTTTTTTACCTCTCTTGAATTTTTATAGAACATATCTGCCTACTTGAAATATTCTCCTCCCAAGCATGGCTTGGACCGGAAAAATAGAAGATAAAAAGTTTTTTTTCCACAGTTAGTGGTTGTTTCTTCAATACCATTCAGCAGCACAGCTAGTCAAGAATCAAGATTTCTCCTCACGTGCTAAGTTTTGCTAGTATTTAACTCCGGGCATTTATAAGGCAAATGAAAGACAGCAAACCTTAGACTGCACTTCTGTTAGTCAGACCCATAACCTACATTTGCCTATTACAGAATCAGAAAACAAGAGAGTAAGGAAAGGAAACAAAACTATTTCTGTGATTGAAGGACTTCCACATGAGCAATAAACCTCATACAGAAGACTAACGTACACTAATTTAAGCTCCTCAGTGATGAAAAATGACATCACAGCCAGACTGAATAGGCAAACAGTGCATTTCAAAGGGAGCACTGAGGATGTGGCAAATACATCACCCTGACATAAGTGTTAGAAGTAGCAGTTTCCAAGAACGTCCTTTATCTTGCACTTCCATTAGGCCTGACAGCTCCAGCTCAGGAATGGTACAGCACTTACACACAGTAACAGTAATAATAATAATAATACAAGTTTGAAGACTTTCAAATACAATTCCATAATTCAATAAATGGCAGTGTATTTTAGATAGAATTAATTTGTGGACAAATCTTCCATGAGACAAAGAATCGCCCACATTTAGGCAAGTGCTTCAGGCACTTCAAAAAAGCGGTGTTAATTTAAAAAGCAACTTATCACTCAACCTATTCACACCTCTTACAATGAGCTGCCTTTACCTGACTTGGAAAGCACTCCATTTCCTTTTGCTATGCCAACATAAACAAGGATGTTCACTACATCCGAAACTTCTATATGGAGATTTGTAGTTCCTATATCATGATCTTTAGTAGCAGCCACACCTATGTTACAAGATAAAAATTTGAGGTAAAATTAAGATCAATACAAAGGAAAGAATATATAGGAAACCCCCCAAAAGAAAAATAAATAAATTTTAGTTCTAAGAGATAAAAAAAATATATATATTTAACTCAAAATAACATAAAAACATTAAGTCTTACAGCAGCATTACATATCACTATCACAGTTCAGTTCTTCACATTCACACCTTGATTGCTATCTTAAAGGATATATGGATTTTTTTTCTGAATATCACAGTCCTCATAAATCATAACTATTTTCTTGTGCTGTTAAAACAAATTGTAGGACAGAACTGAACAAGTCTGCTTGCAAAAGAAGGAGCAGCTGCTGAAGGTCTGAGGGAAACAATATTTTCTGAACAGATCTTTGAGTGGACAGTGTACAATACAGATAAAAATTATGATAAAAGTTTTGCCATTTGTTTATGACTGGAATTATAAACACTAATACTTCATGAAGTATTTTCTCATATGGAATTGCTGACGATGAGATCTCTGTGTTAAAGTAACTAACCATTTACATGCTTTAAGAGACTGTAACAGCACAAGGGTAGATGAAAAGAAAGGCAGAAGAATATAAACTCTCATGTTTCTGAGGTACATGCACTGTTAATAAGTAAGTCAGTAAAGGATTTCTTCAACATTCAGTCAGTAATTATCCTCCAATCACGCTCAGATTTGTATCAAGCAATATGATATAACATTCTGTAATTATAAGGGAAGAGCTAACTGCTACATTCTAGGGCACACTCACCATATGCACTGCATAGTCTGGGTCCCAAATCTGGACGGACAAAAAATCCTGGCAGATGAGAAGCCAAATTTAATTTCCCTTCCGGACTACAATATTCAGGCAAGGGTAAGCTTTTCAGTAAGTCCTCATATCTGAAGGGAAAAAATTATGAATTCGTGTCATTTACACGTAAAGATAAAAATCAACAGAGACTGACATTAGAATATCTCAAATACCTTGCTGGCATCATAGCCTTGAAATCTTCACCAGAAGGCCAATCTTTCAACTTCAGTAGAGCTGTTTCTCCATTTTTTACTTTCTGCCGTTCTGCAAGTAACATAGGAATTACTAAGAATGAGGATACTGCAGGTGTTTTACTTTATTCAATGAAAATATATGCACGTAACATTAACCTGCTTATACAAGACTTCATATATAAAAGAAGGGATTATTAAGTCATAGATTCAAGAAAAACACAAAACAAACTCAACCAGGTAAGGAACCAGTTATGCTGTTTGGTTTCTTAATGAGATCTAACCTAGGAAATTGTGTGTTAGTGTATCTCAAATTCTGCAAAGGTACAAAATACAAGCTTTCATTATACTTACTCCCTTTAAATATATTAGCTAGAGCTTTCTTTTTAAATTAAATTTCCTTCAAAGCCTCAGGATCGATAAAGTATATTATTAACTGTTTCTAACACTGACTGCGTTTAGAGTCTGTGGAATAATATATTCAAAATAACATACTTGAAACGTCTTCAAAACCATCCCAGAACTCTTTGACGTTGGTGTTTGAAATAATACTGTCTTTGCAATTCAAGATATCAGCTTGCTGGTTTCCAAAATCTAGACTAATGGACTCAGCTTTCCACAGGCTGAAGTTCATTTTCTTATGCATACCAGACACTAGAACAGGCTGCGTAGAGAAAAAAAGAAAAAAAGTACTTATCCTTTCTGGAGAAAACACATCCTTCAATAGTACAAATGCTTCTGAAAGATGCACTGAAGGCTCCAGTTGTACTGAGCTGCTATCAAAACTTCCAACAGCAATCATACCCAAGACATCATACAGATTTTTGAAGGTCTTATCTCTGTAACAGTAATTCTTTCTTCATTACTAGCAGTTTATTTCAGTTTGAACTACATAAGGTACATCCTGACATAACAACTGACTAACTTTTGCCCACTCTACTAAAATGTGATAACACCACACTTTCAAACATGGAGACAGGCAAACTTTGTCCTGTAACATGACTCCTCCACCAGACTTCATACTGAGGTCACCTTACAGACAGAACTGCCCAATACCTACCCTCCCTTGTTTCCAGCACTCTTTGAAGAGCTTCCAGTTGTTGTTGTTTTTATGGTCTCTGAGCCACAAAACATGTTTATCACAGATCCAAGAATACTGAATATCACTGTACAACTTATTGCCATCGTCCTGAATACATTTTCTGTCTTCCTTTGGCTCATCTTTTACTTCAGATTTTACATTCATCTTTGGTGCTCTATTTGGTGGAATCTTGTTTTCTACCACTGAAGCAATGATATCATCAAGAATGTTTGGCATAGTCCTTCCACTCTTGCTACTCTATTAGGAAACAAACAGAAGTGTGTTTTAAAACTGTGAAAACAAATCAAATTGTGCCACTTCCGCCCCCTTCCACCCCCCGCAGCAGAATGACAACATTCTTAGCTTACAGTTATCTACTTTCTTTGTAGGAAGTTGCAAACATTCTTACCTGGAACAGGTTAGAAATACACAGCTAAAACGAAACTCAAACTATCATAATCTTCCTTTATTTTGCCAAGTAAATGTTTATCTAACTTCACAAACATTTTCTTCCTAACATGTACCAATTACCTGCATCTATATATACACACGTGTTACATTCAAGTAAATGTGTGCACACATTTATATACACATAAATGTCAGTTCATTCAGGAAATCTGTACTAAATTTTTAATTACAAATTACTATCTAAAGCAATACACCTATCAAACTGCTTGAATTACAATCTACCAGAACAAATACTGCAGATTTTCAAACCCCAAGGGAAAACCCACGCACTTACTGCTGTTCCCGTAGAGTAAACCGGAGCAAAAGCAATACCAGCATCTGTAGAACCCAGACGTAGTTTGCCTGCTGTTGTAGTTAACAGATCTCGTAAGGTTGAGCCCTGCTCATTGTTCTGGGATGCAGTAGGGGAGCTTTTACAGTTTTGGGACTCCAAACTGTCCTGGTCTTTCTCCTCCTTTGAATGTTTTCCAGAAGGACACTCTTTGTTTTCTAAAACAAAAATAATCATGGGGAGTTTACACCATTGCATGCAGACACAGCAACACTGTTATGCTGCATTTTATAGTGGTGGTTAATATACTGTAGCACTAGAGCACCAGAAAACACACCAGGGAATAAACCTGATCCTTCAAAGCGCAAACACTGCAACCATGAAAATGCCTTCCTCAGCACCTCAGACACACAGCTGAGTATCTGTCACAAAGGAAAGATGCTCTGGCTGGAAATACTGCCCCATTACACATGCATTCTACTAGTGGTTTTTCTGGCAGTTGATTTTGATGCCGGTGGGAGAAAGTTTCCAGATTAAAATTATGGAGAAAAACAATATCATCTTTTCTTCTTGCTAATCAAGAAATAGAGTGAACTATTCCTAGTGAATTGAATTACTTAATACTGGTGCCTAAAAATCATGCACGTGGTATGACAATATGAAACCCATACCTTTCTTTTCTTCTCTGGCTTTCTGCTCTGCAAGATCAGCTAACCAATGCAGCGGTGACTGGGATTCGGGCGGCGTTAGCTTGCTGTCTGTGCTGACATCGCTCCTCGGACTTGTATTGCCGTTGGTCTCAGACTTCGGAGGAGTATTCTGCTGCTGAGACTCAGGCATGCACAGAGAAATTTTATTACTGTGATTAAGGACATTCTGCAAAACCTGTAGAGAACAAATTTAAGTATATAACTTTGCTTTAACGTCTATAGAAGACAATGATAGCACTTAAGCACTGCATATGCAAATTAAAATGTCACTGACACCGCTCAAATGTAAAAATCCACGTGTAGCAGACAGACTGCTGTGCATGCACACACATTTTAGACTCACCTGAGACACACCGTTCATTGCTGGGAGCTTGCCAGCTTGCATGTTTTGCTTGCTAGTACACTGACAGTGGGATTTTATTTCAAATTTGTCTCTAATGTTGTGCATAGCATCCAGAAGATCTGTCAAAACTAGAAGACAATTGAGAAGAAAATGATCAGCATTTGTGAGTTGTTTTGCTGCCCTTTGTACAGTACACACAGCTGCAGAGTGAGAATGCTACCTGCCTATCTTTTAAAAACTTCCATTTAGCATTTTATTTAATAGCTTAACATTCGAAAATACTGTATAAGGCCTGTCCAATCTATCATAAAAGAGATGAGACCTTTAACTAAATAAGTGCATTCTATTCTCTTGTGTATTTTGAACTCCCCTCTGTATTCCCATCACATGGCTCAGAGCAGGCCAGTCAATCACTCAGCATTGTTCAGCAGGTACACTGCTGCTTCATTTAATAAAACTGTCCAACTACAGACTGAAGTGAGCCATGTCTGGACAAAAAAAAATTAGTATGTGATCGTGTAATTTAAGTCTGTTTGGTAACAGATAGGCACAGAACAAAAAAGTGGAGGGCATGCAGGCAGGCTTCACGGTACCATTTCCAGATGAGTGGTTCATTCACAATTTAAAATTAAAGCCAGTTTCAGAACAGAACCTGTTCTGAGGAATGTCACAATTTGAATACATTATAGAATCCAACCAACCTTTATTTTTACCTGAACTAACATGCAACAAATCATTAAAAAAAAGCACTGTGTCTGTATTTCCATCTTATAATAACTTGGCAATTTATTTTACACACTTAAAGGTACATTTGGGTTTTCATCTCCTTGCTCTGTATCAGTGCTACTGAAGATCACAGAGATAGTTGTGCAGTGACCACATCTAACCACACTTCTGCATAAAACTTGTTTGGATATAACCAGAACTCTGAATTTTAGAATTACTGCCAGCTTTTCATTAATCACAAGCTCTCTCACTGCCTTCTGCCTGATGATGCTTAAGCAGACGTCCAGCCAGAACTGTGAATCTTTTGTTTTTTCCTTCAGGGGCAAGGAGAGACAAAAAAAAAACAAACAAAACTGCACAGTATTGAGATAAATGAATAGTGAGAAACAAATCTCTGAAGAATTGGTGCCACATAATGCTCTTTGATAGCACTGTTCTAAAACTTCCTTATAACATCGAAGTTAAGATTTATTACCACATTCTGGCTGCTTTATTCTGCTTTGCAAAGTACCAACCAGTCTCAGCAAACACCCTGAGTGCCCTCACTGCCTGTTCCCCAAACCCTTTCTGAAACCTGTCAGCCTACACCTCCTCCTCTCATCACCACATTCAGCAGCCCAGAATCACTTGCCTTCCTGCAAAGATTTGACACAGCTGGCAGGTTTCTAAATGGAAAATGACAAGTTTCAAGGAACTACTCTGGTCTCTCTTCACAGAAGGATCTGAGAAAAAAAAACACCATCCTGCTTGTTTACAGGTGGCCTTACCAGAGCCTGGGATAATCTGTGTTGGCATCAGGTGCTTGTGATCATGAGGCTGGCCCTTCACACACTTCATCCAGGCGTACAGTTCCTTATCTGTAAAGCAATCCCAATTGTTTTACTTTGCTTAAATGATACACAGAGATAATGTATTCTGATTGTTTTTATCTAGAAACGCTGTTCTATACACACTGTAAAAGTCTTCTGCACTGGTATTCTGTGTGACAGATACTTGGATTCAACATCTTCTCAAACTAAGGAAAAGAATAAGCACTTCTAATATGACTGAAATCTGAAGTAGCAGGGTTGGTAACACAGACCCTCATCAACAACTTCAGAGCCTCAGAGTACATCCACTTTA
The DNA here is from genome assembly GCF_987193195.1 of Phasianus colchicus. Lineage (NCBI taxonomy): Eukaryota > Metazoa > Chordata > Aves > Galliformes > Phasianidae > Phasianus > Phasianus colchicus. The sequence goes on from NC_143443.1 coordinate 9,632,114, forward strand.
TATTAGGGAGCAGCCAACTGTAAGGCAGTGACTCAGAGAGGGCCAACCAAGCCAGAAAGATCAACTGACAGGTGAGTTGATTCTGATTCGGGCTAACACACTGCCACATCAAAGTTACTGATGGCACAAAGGAGACGGAAGTTGCATCACAGATTTCTGTCAGATTAAAGCAACCATGAAACCACATCCTGTATGTGCTGGTTGAAAATCATCTGCGGCAGTAGGGAGGGATGAGCTGGTGAGAGAGAGAGGCTCTGTCTCAGCCAGAAAAGAAGTGCAATGTAAAGACAAGAGAGAAAGAGTGAGAGTGAGAAATGTCTGGCCAAACAGCCAGTCACCAATCTGCTATGGGATTTTGGGCCACAAGAGGAACACAGCTTCTCTCTCCACTGCCAGCCTTACATCCCACCCACTGAACCACTACTTTTCAGAGACACTTCAAAACTTTTCACCAGTTTGCTCTGCTTTTTGTACTTAGCAACACAAGCTGAATACACCAGAAGATGTGTTTAGCATACTTAGAGCATTATTTTTTGCACTATAATGTACAGAGCCTACCAGATGTTCCTTGCACACAAGCATTCAATCCGTTAGCTATTTTCTTGTTTCTGCAACTTGTAACACATTGAAATATAAAACTGAACATGAATATAAATCAAAACCACAGCCACATGCATCCAGCTAACATATTTTATCACTAAAATGCTGTGGCAATCCACTTGATGGTGCCAGGAACTGTGCGAAGGTGAAAACAGACACAGAATCACTCATGTTCTAAAGTAATAAGAAAAGTCATTGATAGATACTTAAATATTGAACACTTGAACCTCTAACATTCCTGCTGAAGCAGTGGGAAACCAGTGTATTCTCCATTACATTTAGCAACTGTAAAAACAACTACCAGTTCCAGGAAAAATGGTGTAATATAAAGTGGTATTATACAGAGAAGGGTGGGTGGTTCTCAACTTTGTATGGCTGCCAAAGTAAAGGTCTACACGAACACTGCAGTATCATGAGAAGTAAAGCTGCAGAGAGGGAGGATATACTTCTGCTTCTGCGTGTAATGCTGGGATGAACAGCAAAGAGAAATGCTTCCCTGCTGAAAGACTGAAGCCTGCTTCTGTACCCTGTTTTTTTAAACTTTGAAGACGTTTTACTAACATTTTCCTAGCTGGGTAACACGTGCTATAAAAAGCCTCTGATTGCATGTTCCCACTAGGGTAAATAATATTCAGAGTATATCCCAAGCCACACCAGACAAATGCACACATATGTGCACACACAGCCTTAAGCCAGTTAAGAGCTGCTGGAGCAGCTTCCCATACTTAAAACATTAACGACTGTTCTCAGCGTTGGAAAACACCAGCATTCATTCCCCAGAAACTTCGATGAAAATCTCAGAGCATATCTTATAACCACAGCGTTGGAGGCTCCTTGCTGACAGCCAAGGACAAAGTGGATGAGAATCTCTAAATTTACTAAAGATTTGCCATCTAATACTTGCACACTATTTTACTAACATTTCACATATGTGACATTACGTTGCTATGACAAACATGGAAACGCTTTTCAAAACAGCATTATACTTGAATCTTTTTCTGGCACAGCATCTCACCACAGAACTGTGCCAGGGCACAATGCCTGCCACCCAGGGAAGGCAGCCCTTTCAAATAACCAGCCTGAGCAGCCGTGTCATGCTGATGGCCAGACCCACCTTGCAAGCCCTTCCCCAACTCAGCTGCAACCAGGCTGGGTTGCTCAGAAATTGGTCAGTCTGTGCACTACTGTGGACTTACTGCGCACTAAGGTGGACGTTTCCATTAAAGCACAGGAATTAGATTAAACTGAGTATGTGTATAGGCTGCTGAATTTTAAAACCTCCATTAATACTCATTTTAAATACGTGGTGAACTATTTTTTCCTGTCTTACCTTTTCAGTAATAAGAAAGTAGGCTAAGTCAGTATGACAATCCATGCACTCCTGAAGAGAAAACTCCAGCAAGCACTGACACCAAGCCCTAACAGCAGGGATCTTTCACAGAACAGGGAGGTAAGAGAGTCATTTTTGCAGCTGGAGAACCAAATTCATCCCTGAGGGACAGGCACAAGCAATCCAAGACAATGCTCACAAAACAAAGGAAAAGTGGATAAAGACCTAAAGCAGCCCCTCATCAGTTGCCTTCTGAATGATTCTACGTTTACTTACCGAAAAAGAAAAAAAGAGGAGAAATTAACCAAAACACAGAGGTACTAACTTCATGTTTTACAGAAAGTCAGTTACACTTAATGGATCAGCAGCTTTGTAACAGATGAGAACAAACAGCATATACAATACTCCAGTTCACAAAGAACTGACCTCTAGAACTTTTTCTTTCCTTCGCCTTGTAACAATCTAGGCAGACCACAAATCCACATTTTTGGCAGACCCAGTGAATGTTAAATAATGTGGCTTCACATGCATCACACATCTCACGGACTCCTCTCACTGCTCTCTTCCACGCAATTTTGGCTGAAATACAAAATAAGCAGAATAAAAGGACGGAAATTTAAATGCAAAGCACAGAATGAATGGTCTTAATAAATGAAGCATTCGTGATTTTCCCCTCAGATGCAACCGGGCGTGGAGAAGGAAAGTGATCCTTCATAAACAGGCCACCAACATTTATTCTCTTAGCTGCATCACACGGCATCCCCATCAATGCTTGTGTCAAGACACTACAAAGAGGTTAAAGCATTCAAAACCAAAGACTAAAATAATGCAGAAAGAATATTCCCTCTCATCATACGTGCATTGCAAGTACGATGAAGGATTTCTTTAAAACACATTCTTAACTCCCAAGAAATGAAAGCTGGGTTTTCACCTTGTTGCCTGCAGGATACATTTAATCTCAAGACAGCTGAGTTGGCAAGGTGGATGATGAAGGCAGGTGCCTGCCCTGGGCACCGGGAGGGAACTCCCTGCAGCTCCACAGCCCGCTGAGGAAGGCTCCTGACCTGTCCCCATGTACCCCCATACAAAGCAAGTGCTCATAAGGAGGCAGCACATCATAGCAAGTGCAAATGCTTCAATAAAACAGCAGAGCACAGAGAACAAAGAATCTGAGAGTCCCTTACCGTCTTTCTTCACCCAGGACATGGCTGTTTTCTCGGATGTTACCAACTGACAGAACTTGTCCCCTATGATATCTAAAATATATTTACAAGTTTCCAGGTCCAGATCATCATCTTCATAGTTTTCATGTGTCCATAAACTCAGTGCCTCATCATCATACTGATCAGGAGAGGAGAAACCATCTATCCTAACCACTCCATTTTTACTAAAAGATAACCTACAAATGAAAACAAACAGTTTAACTGCACGTGTCATTACATTCTGTGGCTTACATTACTTACTACTTTACCATATGTCTTAAAACAAGTAAACGTTCTCTGTTTTACCATTCTGTCATATTTCCCACTTTAAAAATGAATTTCGCCACAAAAAAATGGTTTTAAAATGAACAGCAAGGAGATATGAAACTTTTTAGGCAGACCACTTACTGGATTCAGTTTACTATTCATTCTCTCTCTGTAACACTTATTACTGCTTTAAAATGGCAGACAGAAAAGTTGTCTTTTTCGTTTGCCTGAAGTTTGGGTCCACCTACACCTCGCCTTTCATTTTTACAGCATCTGCGACAGCAATCACTCTGTGACTCTATTTTACAGCTCTTCCAACCCTACTGCTCTCAACCTCAGAAAGCAGGAGTCAGTACACCACACCGAAGTCTATCTAGGCAGAAAAATCACCAATACAAGATGACATTTTCGTATCAGCTAATTTCCCACCATTAAAATAAATAGAGGTTTTCCTGTGATCCTACTCAACACCACCCGATTAGCCATGCCTATATTTAGCCTATCTTAAGCCTATATTAAGTCAGTTACTCTATCTCAGATAATACAACAAACATGTATGATTATTATAATACTTAAGGAATAACGCAGCAATGTGAGTAAAACAGTCCCAAATTCAGAAGTACAAAAAACACGATATTCAGATGTGCATAGAAGAAAAGATGAGTTTTCAGTTACAATAATGACTACCAACAGCAGAGGAAGCCTCATTTACAATTCAGTTCCTACTATCTAAACAATGAAAATAATTAAAAAGCTGTAAAATATACCACATTAAATTCAAAACATTTGTACTTTAAATTGCATGACAGTGTTTGAAAACGTTGGCAAAGTTTTATTACTGATGTTGTCTCTTTCATGCAGGAGAAGCAGCTTACAATCTATCACTGCCACACTGGGAAGCAAATATTCTTATGCCAATATATTCTGAGTCCAACCTTAAAACAAACCCTTTCAGGACTACAGACTTTTCTAAGTAGAGCTTTGTTCCAAAAAATTAAAACTTCATCTGGGGAACAGCAATGTCCTTTCCAACACACGCTGGATCTGTATCACCAGCAGAGCCCACATCCGAACTAATGCCATTCAGATCCGTGCTGACAGTTGTGCTGCTGTGCCATGCATGCTATGCTGCATTCCTCCTGATCTACAAGGCTCCTTGGTCTGCCAGAATTGGGAAAAGGGAGGGCACAACTCCTCTGTCCTCAGAAAACTCGCATAAAACCTTAAGCAGTGTTCCCACCACCTACTGGCACAAGAACAATTACGAATGAGCACAACTCTGCGGTTGTACAACTTGTCCAGAGAGACTGATGGCTGCCTTTTGAAAATGCCACTTCAAATGTCAGACACCTGTGCAATGGTGATGCGCTCCATCTTCTGCCTGCCTAAGGTACACCGGGCAGCTGTTCTCATGACTGCTGTAAAAGCTTCAAATAGAAGCGTAGTCAATCCAGAAAAGAAGCAAGAAATATACATGTAAATACCATGTCTTTTATCAGGCAAAGTGAGCTGGAAAAATCAGACAAGCTTTCAAGCGCACAAGCCCTTTGTTATTATCATTTTTAAAAGTTAAGAACACCAGGGTCAGGAAACAGCTGCACTTACCGTCGAAAGTAGTAAAATCTACAGAACACCGGCGAGTGAGTTGGTTCTTCACCCTTCTTGCTTCTTATTAATCTACATTCTCTGCATTTTTGCAGATTTGGTCCAATTTCAGAGCAAGAATCGTCCTGCAAGAAGGACTCTCCTGTTTGCTTCAGCTTCTTCACTTTGCGCCAATCCTTTAACACCGAGCGAGGTATTCCAGCTGCAAAAGTGAGAGGGGGTTCAGATGAGGCACCGGCAGCCCTTGTACTCGGGGCACACTCAGATCAGCCAGCATTCTGCACTATGTGTGCATCTCTGACACCCATAACATACTGCACCATCACGGCCATTTTCTCTCCTGTTAGCACCAAAGTCTAAAAACTTAAACACACTGCCTTCTTCTATGTTAAGTGTGCCATTCACAAAGAATTCCACTAAAGCCATTTGCAAAACCTCCCTCTTAAAAATGCACAAGATAATACAGTACTTCAAGAAAGGTTTGCATTTTGTTTCAAGTGAAAACGCGTTCAAGGCAACAATGCAATGAATGAAAGCATTAAAAAATGTAAAAATCCTATTTCTTTAGAATTTGTAGAGCTGAGAATTCCAGAAGAGCAGTTCTAAACCCACGTAGCTCACCTGAGCTCAGTGTAAAGCACCAAGCGTAAAGAAGCACAGAATCCTTTCACTCTCTTTCAAATATGTCAGCTGTGGAAAACCAAGAAAAAACATCCTACTTTTGACTGAACAGATCAGCCAATCTAACACTTTCAATTGAGTAAGACGTGTAATTCTCACATAAGCATTTTGAAACTGAACCCTGCTGTTATTTAACCAGGGTTTCGATTTAATCACTTTTCTACACAGCGCCAGTTTCCACCTGCAGATAGATAGCAGTATCTGTCCTTTAATCTACCACTGCTCTTGAAAGTTCATGTCCTGTGAGCAAAGATCTGATGCAGGATGGCAGAGGCGAGGGTGCTAACTTTGGACTTGGTACCTGGTTCAGATCAGTATTTTGCCACAGACTTCGTACACAAACACTGCAGGTGACAGACTATGCCTCAGTTCACTGCACACAGAATACACTGAGTCATCCGAGGAGCACAAAGGTAACTGGACTAAAACTTGAGAGTAAAAGGCCAAAGTACAGTTTGCTAGTCCATGAAAAACGTTTACTGCATTGGATCCAGAGATGCTGGGAATCATCTGGTAGTCTGCCAGACTCCAGGCTCTGTGGCCAGGCACTTGGAGGACCCCCAGCACTCGCAGGACTGCAACATTCCTGCTTTGCAGGAGGGAGCCTTGCAGCCCGCCGCTCCCAGCGCTCTGGCTTGCACACAGCTCCCACAGCTTTCAGCAGTGGCACTGGGACAACGCAGCCTTCAGCCCTGGCAGCATCCAGATACCACCCACGTGGTGACTGCCACCGAGCCCCCATGCTGCAGCACTTCTGTTCAGCCATCTGCAGGGGCCCAGGCAGCTGACCCCCAGGGCCGTCCCCTTCCTGAAGGCTCCAAGCCAAGTATGGTTTGGGATGAATCTTTGGGGAAAGCCCTCTTTGTCAGAAAAGCTCTGACTGTCCCTCTCAAATTGTAATGGCGCTGACCCAAGACATCTGACAGAACTATCAGAAATGTTGATTGATTTGACAGGTCTAAGAAGGACTGTGGGTCTATCCAGACATCACGAGAAGCAGGTAAGCTCACAAGGCTGCTACCATGCGATAACCACAATGTTAAGGTACAGTACATAGCCTGTGCTACTGACAACATAGCAGAACACCCAAAGTTCCTGCCCATTTTTGGACCTGAATTCCAGGAAACAATTCCATAATGTACCACCATACATTGCTTTCATAGTTGTGTAACACCAGCTGGGACAAGAAGACACCACTTTCTCTTAAGTTATCTAATGAACCTTTCTACACGAAACCATTAAAAAAATCTTCTGCAACAATACAAAGGTCATCAAGACCTAACATGTCACATCTGTGTCTACAGTTCATGTTAAAGAAAAAAAAAGAAAAAAAAAAAAAAGGGAAACCAGGACTCGGAGACATTTAAGAGGTGTGTTCTCTTATCATCCCTTTAGTTGGAAGAAAAAACAAGAACAAGAGATGCACTAATACCATTGCTGGACCCAAGCCAAAATACCTCAGACAGATTGCAACACTGCCAGGACACGGCACAACTTAGGCAGCAAGTGTTCTCAGATACAAGAAGAGGAACTTTATACACCAGGCAGTGAAAAGCCAAGGAATGTAATTACATGGAGCAGTGCTCATTTTCTTACTAACTGTACTTCAAAATTCTTGCAAAAAGTAATTTAGCTGTAGACTTTCTCATGCTCAACTAGAACAAAGACAAAAGAATACTCCTTAGAGAAGAATAAATTAGGATAAAAAAACAGGGTTGAGCTCTTGAATAAAATCCCGCCCGCTGACAGACCAGTTTCTCTTTTTGAGATAAATCTAGTTACAATCTGGTATGTGAAACATCATTACATATAAATTGAAATTCCCATTTCCCTAGATTTCCTTAAACAAGAGGAATATTAGCACCACACAATCAGTACGCATTCTTGTCAGGAGTGTGAAGTGACTCTCCCTCAAAGCCTTATTAGATTAACCAAATCGTAACAGTGGCATCAGGCTCTCAAGGAACTGCCTCCGGCTTTCTGATCAAAGGACAAATTAAAGTTCAACAATGGAGAATCTCCACCTCCAGTAGTACTCTAAAAATAAACGCACCAGAGCTTTTAGACACACCAAAAAATCAGTACAAGATGCATAACTAACCATATGCATCAGTCTGTTCCACAATGACAGACAGCATAAACCAGTTTGTTTACTGCTTATTTTTAGGCCAAGAACCAGTCTGTACACATATGCATAGAACGCTGAACTTCTTAAACCGGGATATTTCAGAGGGCCCCAAGCCTGATTAACCCAATGGGTGCTTTTTCACAAGCACACTCATTAACACTTTTCCCAGATACCGCACGTACCACGCACGGACCCTCCAGGATTAACACTGCCACAGTTTACACGAGTTTGTCTTTTCCAGAGCAGATTAATATACTCACTGCTGCTACTGCCGCTCTGCAACTTCAGCTTGCTTTTTTCTTTGGCACTCCTGCTAAGAACACCATTTGGTTTTACTTCTTCCTCCGCATCACCCTTTTTCCTCTGCAAATCGTTTTGTTTCTTTTTGTAAGTTGGCTTGGGCTGCCGCTTAGTCCTTTGCTCTGACTTGCTCTCGCTTTCATCAGAGTCTCCGCTTTCAGAGCCAGACTCGTAAGTTCGTTTTGCTTTTCTCCTAGGGTGCTTATCTTCCTTCACAAACTTATCTGCCAAGATTTTACCATCGATGTTATTTTGCAAATCATTTGATGTAGAAGCTATTAAATTGACGGTACATGGCTTAATAATTTCTGAAACGCTGTTCCCTGAATTCTCTTTTTTATTAGTGTTTTTATCCTCCTCTGAATGTCTTGTCAGCCAAGCCTTTTTCAGTTTAGTGTGGTAGTTTGGCTGACTCGCCTGGGAAGTTTGCCCGCTGCCTACAGAGTTTGCTTTGTTTATTGTATTACAGACGATAGCACTGTCTAGGGAGAGAGAGGTTGAAAATGTCTGATTTTTCACAGAGTTGGACTCGGTCTCACTGGGGTTACTACTTTTAAACTGAGCTGCGGCCAACGCCGCCTTGTGCTTCTTCAAATGGACGAAGTCAGCAGAGGTGGAGAACCCCGGGCCGGGCTGTGCAGCGCTGCCTGCCTTGCCAGGGACGGGTGCAGCTGGCGCTGGAGTGCTGCCCTTGCGCTCCTGGGCCGGCGCTGCCGCCTGACCTGCGGCTCTCGAGCCGGCACTCTCCAGCGGCGTGCAGGCCAGGGCTGTGCTTGACAAGGAATAAGTCACTTCTGAGCTGCCCCAGCTCAACACGCTGGTAGTTGTGGCCGCCGATGTGGTCACGTCCATTTTGGTACTGCAGATCATAGCTGTGGTAGGGGTGACAGAACGAGCAACAGTGCCTTGCGAGACAGCTGGAAATTTCTTTTCATACTGTGTGCGAGCACTGTCTGAGTTCATATTTGGCAGAATGACTCTTCCAGTCTCCCTGGCTTCCGCTGTTTTCAGGCAATCTGCTTGATTTGTCACAGCTGAAGATCTCTCACTGACTCGATCTTTGGAAGCTGACTGCACCGCTGCTACACTCTCGTATTTCGTGCTCGAAGGAGGACGCACAATAACAGATGCTGTGGCGGACTGAGACTTTCCACTCGCTCTCTCAACATGCCAGTCCACTTTTTCATTAGCGGCAGCGTTGTTAGACTTCCACGCTTCTGATAAATTCTGTTCAGAAGAGCCCTTGTAAACAGCCTGAGCTTCCTTAGGTTCAGGTACTAAAGTTGGCGGTTTCTGCAGTTCCTGTATCTTACCACCACCAGCATTAACAGGTTGAACGGGGGTCAGAGTGGGAGGCGAAAGGCTGCTGTAGCTGCTTTCCTTCTTCTCCAGGTTCTGGTGCACAGGGGGGTGAAACACGGGTGCTCTGTGCAAGGCAGGCATGCTTCGGAGTGTATTTGAAGACGAGACTGACAACTGAGTAGGGCTCCTGCTGTCATTTCTAAAAGAACCGACCGAGTGAGACTGCACGGACTGTGAAAGCTGCTCAGGTACCTTGCTCACAGAGCCCTCGCTCTCAGGTTGATGCTTAATTAAAGGGGGAGGCTTTGAGAGAGAAGAAACGTAAGAAGGAAGAGACTGGGGACTGGCTGCTGTTGAAGGACAATTAGTTTGCTTATCAACATATGCACTCGAAGCTTCCTTGGACGGGTAAGATCTTGGTGGTTCATTCACCACACTGTTAGACAAGGTGGTGAAATAGTTACTCTGTGGCAAACTCTGTGGAACCGAATGCTTCATTTTGTACAGTTCTGACACAGAGCGTTCTGCATCTTTGTCATACTTTACTGAATGGCTTTTGGGACTTGAAGATAAGGATGTTACCCTGGAATAATTCTCTCTCTCTCCCTCCAGTGCCTTTATTTTAGCTGTAAAAGGAGCAACTTCAATACTTTCTTGGAGTATTCGCCTGTGTTCTTCTTTGTATTTGCTCAGTCGCTCCCCCGTCTCCTGGGGCGGCCTTGGCAGCTGGTTCAACATTGGATCTGCAAAATGTCTGTGCATATGGCTCTCCTTTGCTGCCTGTGTTCTGCTTTGCTCCAGCTCTGTCTTTATCGGCGCAGTCGTAGCAGAACGTAAAGGTTCAATAAATGCTTTCCTCTCCAGTTCTCTGTTTGAAAAAGGTCATACAGACACAGTTTAGTCTGAAAGTATCACAACAAGCTAAACAGAAGACTTTTCTTCCCATGCTCTGAACAAAGTTATCTATTAACACAAAATAAACTTTTCTTTATATTAGGCACAGTTTTCAAAAGTCATCAGATGACTCAGGAATTTAAGTACCATTAAAAGTCAACAGGGCAGAGTCTATTTTGCAGCACACTGACAAACTTTTCCCTATCACAGGCATCCACGTTTGCAAACAAACTAAAACAACGCTAGAAGACAATGTCAGCTGCTGAAACGTACCCTCCTGTCCTGCACTCTATTTACAGCATGCACAGAGCAGGGACTGTTCAGCCTGGAGAAGAGGAGGCTCCGTGGGGATCTTTTCAATGTCTATAAATAGCTGACGGGAGAGGGCAAAGACAATGGAGCCTGGCACTTTTCAGTGTTGTCTCGTGGCAAGAGACTGTGGTAAGCTGGGGGTCAGCCTCTTCTCCCATGTAACTAGAGATAGGACTAGAGGCAATGGCCTCAAGCGGCACCAGGAGAGGTTCAGTTTGGACGTTAGGAAAAATTTCTTCTCCAAAAGACTAGTCGGGTCCTGGAACGGGCTCAGGGAGGTGACTGAGTCACCATCAGTGGAAGTGTTCAAGAAACATGTGGATGTTGTACCGAGGGATGTGGTTTAGGGGAAAATAGTGGTGATTGGTGGATGGTTGGACTGGATGATCTCAGATGTCGTTTCCAACCTTGGTGATTCTATCTTTCTAAGAGGTTACAAGAGGCAGTGAGCAAAAACTGGAGCACTGGAGGTTTCCTCTGAACACCAGAAAGTGTTTCCATGCTATGCAGGTGTCAGAGCACTTGCACAGGCTGCCTGGAGAGGTTGTGGAGTCTCCTCTGTGGAGACCTTCCAAAATCACCTGGACGTGATCCAGGGCAGTCTTGCTCTTGGGTGTCCCTGCTGGAGCAGGTGGGACCAGAGACAGAGGGTCCCACCACCCTCAGGCATGCTGTGATACTGGGAGTTAGAACAACAGTGAACTTACTCTTTGTGATGCTCTACTATGCTTTTGGACAATGGTGGGCTAGAATGTGTTGCCAGTTTGAGAGGCCGAAGGGGTTCTGCACTGGACGGTCGCACAGGAATGTGACTCAGCAATCCAAGGCTGTCAGCTGAGGTCACAGGGGTGGGCTGGTGTAACCATGGGCTGGGAGTATTCTGTTAACAACAACACAGAAAAAGTCAGATTTCAAGGAAATCACGGGATCTTCATCACAGTACCACAAGAGGTACTGTATCCAGTCCTAATGATGAGCACAGTGAAATATTTTATTTCAGAATCAAATCAAATTCAGCAAATAAAATTTAACATTTTAAATCACTTTATGATCAACTGGAACATCTGATTATATTTTTTCCTAGACTTCCAGCATACAAAATAATTCACATATATCAGAAGCATTCTTAGAACAGTTTACTATTTAAACATTCATCAAGAATTGTTAATTTACAGAATAGCATCACAAGTTCCTTCCTCAAAATCACCAAGCCAATGACAGTCTGACAGCACGTAACTTCAGTTACTAATAAGACAACCATGAGGTGTTCAGTATCTTGCAAGAAGTACTACTTCTGAAGGACAAACAAGGTTTAGTACTTCTGGAAAACAACTTCAACTATACAACAAGTCTCAATATAAACAATACAAGCATCTCTTTTCTGGTTGATTTCTCTCCTTCTCCCCCTCCAGATGATTAAGTATGATAATCTCAATTAATCTGCTTTATGTTGCCACATATTTTTATACATCATAATTTCATAATCAGCACACTATTAAATCATAAACATATACATTTTTGCAGTATGGTAATTGCAGAGAATATACAATTTTTCTACTGTATACCTAATCATATCTGGCAATACCAATCAGTTTCTACTTGTGCATCTTTTCTGAAAGTTGTGGAACATCTCTGCAAAATGGACCACATTTTGAGAGCTCTCAGGCTCCTTCCCCTCTCCCATTCGAGGCCTCCTTAGGAAAAATATGTGCTGACTTGCAGCCTGGGCAGAAAGGGAAAGCACTGCGCTGGGGAACGCTGGTCAAGTGTTAGGGACGGGCCTGGAAGAAGGGACAGGGACAGAAAGCAGAGCTCCCATGCACACCCCAAAGTCTCTCAGTACTGTTCCACTGCTCACTCCTGGAGCTGCCCAGCACATCTCCCTTCTTTGCTCCCCACCAGTATATCCCTCTCCTTCTCCCCAGCCTTGCTGACTACCAGAAGAGAAACGCTGCAGTAAAGGGCAGCAAAGCTCTCATGACACAGACACAAAGTACAAAATAGATCTGCAGGTGCTACAGCTTTGAAGTTATCGTTTCTAGACTTTTGAATATTTAAAGCAACCACTAGGGTTTTGCACAAGTCTGAGTGCACACATTTGTTGGGCCAGGAGTTCCCACGCTGTGGCGAGTTCTCGCAAATAGCCTGTAAGCCATATTACAGTATTATGCAAAGAGACCCACCACCTTCTCCCTAGAGGAGTTGGGGAACATCTGCCCGAGCACCAAGCATTGCCCAAACAGCCTCACAACTCCACCTGCAACCAGCTGCGGCCCAGCCCAAGGACCTGCAGCCTTCCTTCAGCAGCAAAGCTGTCCCTGCACCAAGGGTGGCTGCTGCTATTGCTCCAGCTGCAATACAGATCCCTTTCTCCCTTCACGGCATCCATGCAAACTCTTTCTGGAAACGCCCATTCTGGGGTTCTAAGACATATTTAAAAAAGGCCTCCAGTGCCAGAGCCAGAAGACAAGTCACCACAAGACAAGTGCCACATATCAACATAATTAAAAAGCTACGTGCCTCGGTATGCATGGCTGCATACTTCAGGCAGCCAAAGTGAAAACAGTCTATCATACATTCGTCAGAATGGACTTCAGTACAGGGTGGAGCAAGTAGCAACATGAAGAGATAAATCCACCTTTAGTTTTCCCTTAAAGCTGTTGCATTTGACTTTATCACAGTTTAGATCAAACTGACTTTGTATTACAAGGCCAACTCAAGCCGAATGTTTGGGAAAGACTCAGCCACAATGGTTTGGCTTTACTCAGGAATGAAGCTGAAGAAGAATAGCCTTCCCCGTGATGAAAAGGAAAACAATCCTTATAACCATTCAGAAACTCCAAGCTTTGACGCAAAGGCTTACAATTTGGCAGGACCACTGTCAGTGACATGCCTTTTGTGGTCCCTGAGAAAACCTGCCCAAATTAGGCCAAGTTGGAAGCCTCTAATATCAGTACGCACATGCTCAGTTTGAGCGAAGCTGGCAGTAAAGCTCTCCCAGGCTTGTCTGTGTTACACATCCTTCATCTTATGCTGCTCCTACAAGGTGCTTGCAAGGAGCTGTATCCTAAGCCTGTAGGAACTGAGAAAACTTTTCCTGTAATTGCAGTATCTGACTGCCAACAAACAACACAGCACTGGGTTGAAAACAACTTATTTCTCCTGAGGCTTCAGTGAATACACTTAGTGCAGAGACAGAGGAATCCTCCTGACTTGAGCAACTTGAGTACAGATAAGAAAGCAGCTGAGAAGGCAAACAGGAACAGAGAGGGAGAAAAGGAGGTGCCAATGAAAGGCACACAGACAGATGTTAAGCACAAGAGGAATGAGTGTTCAGTTCCAGATTTACAAAAGCCACACAGTATTTCTCTTCCGACCTTCCCATTGGATTTGGACTCCTTCAGTCCTTGCCATTCTCCATTTTCTAGCATGCACACTTAACATTTCACTATGCAGACAGCCGTCATACCTCCTCTAGTACATCTCTCATCTAATAGTTTCCATGGTTTAGGTTAGAAAGCATTCGCCCTGTCCCAAATTCGCTGGCCAACCTCACTTGGTGATTAAGTAAAACCAAACATTTCACCTTACTTTACAGTGTTGAGGAAATCAACTCCTCACATCCATCGTGAAACAACAGTTATCACTGGATTTCCATTTCTAATTCTACATCTACACAAGAACACCACCCTCACTGCATAGTCAGTGACACACTTGGCATGACTCATACTATCGTGTCTGCACCTAGGAAACCACTACTGGAAGACACCAGCTTCAGCTAAGCATGTACTTACCCTTCTCAAGGAAGCCTCTGCGTTAACAGGAGTTTCTGGGTGGACCCATTTCGAGGAGGGCAGGCCGAGTCCTGAGTAAGCATGTGTTCCATTTGGATACTGCCAAATAATTGGATAAAGCCCTAGCTGATTATAGGAAGCAGAAGGATGAGCTTGTCCGAGAAGATGTGGAGACTGGTGTTGTAACATCTGTTGCTGCTGCTGGTGAGCCAATGCCAAATGGCTTAGGCTGCTAGCATGAGCAGTCTCTAGTCGCGGGTGGCCACCCAGCAAGGAGGCAGCAGGCACTCCGGGCAACACTGCAGGAAGTAGATGAGGGTGATGAACGGAATGGTGAGGGGCGGTACTAAGGGGGTGAGTGTTAATAGCAGACAAGGGAGTCTGAGTTGAAGACCCAGGCAGCAGATGGGATGAACCAGTTAATGCAGGATGATGAGCATTTGGATTTAAACAGGTTCGGTGGGATGAGGAATGCAGAGGATAATTATGCTGATGCAAAAAAGGTGAAATGTGATTAGTTCCTGTTTCTTGTCCAATCAGAGTGGGATCCCTGTACACTGTGAAATGTTCGTTCTTGTCAATGATAAGAGGACTTTTAGTAGCTTCTAGAGCGCTAACTCTAGCTGGAACTGGATGAAAACTAGACCTAGGCAAATCATGATCGGTTTTATTGGCTGACCTTGTTAATCCAGGAGCATGGCTGTTTTGGGAACTAACCTTAGACTTCACAGTATCAGAAGATGGGGTGAATTTAGGCTTAACATCAGGTGACTTTGTTTTAGGATGATCAACTGAAGCACTAGGTTTTGACTTCACAGAATCAGGGACTGGACTTTGTTTACGCAGTTTACTGTCTTCTGCTACAGAAGCTACATTTAACGAAGACATAAATGAGCCATACTGCACTTTCTCTTTTTCAGGATTTAAATGTTCATTTACTGGTAATGCTTTCACAACACCAGGCTGTATCAAATCCATTTTGTTTACAACACAGCTAACCCAACTTTGATCAGTTTCCTGCTTTCGTGCTTCCAGGAAATTTGCATTTGCAAAGTGCTGTTTTAAATCACTGCTATGAGATTCTATTTTCTGAACCGTTTGCAACCCAAAGGTACTTGCAGCATTATCCTGGCTCTCCTTTTCAGAGTTGTTTTTACTAGTTTTATCAACAATGCTTTTTGGAGTAGGAGGTTTGGGTACAAACTGCTCATTTTTAAATTCTGCTGCGTGATGTTTCTCTGCATTGCACTCTTGAACATGTGGATCCTTGGAATTCTGCTCGTAAGGTGTTGGCTGCTCTGCTGCATGGAGCGAAGGCTTTTCCTGCTGATCTAAAAGCGATGACTTCAGCCTTTCTGGCTCTTCACGTTTTTTATCCTCCTGTACTTCATCCCATGGAGACTGCCTATCTGTTAGCGTCTGTTCTACTCTCTCAACAGTTTGAGATTTTCCTTCTTCTCCATTTATCTTTGAAGTGTTCTTGCTTTTTAACTCATTCTCTGAATTTTGCTCTGAGGATGAATCTGTTAATCTTTTATTTGAGATTTCTGAGTCACTGCTCTCAGAGTAATCTGAGATATTGTCTGTCCGCAGTCTCTTCATATTTAATTTCTTTTCATCCTCTTCAGGTTTTCTTCTTTTACTAAGGAAGTGTTTATTTTTGTTTTTGGGGTTTTCTGTTAAAAAAAAAACACAAGCATATTTATCAGTTTCAGTCTAGCACCTTTTTAAGAAGCTCTCCCTCACTTTTCCATTACCATTCTTACCTCCTCGACCTATGTAATCAAATCTTTCCTCTTTCACCTTCTCTTCATCAGGCATGCTGCTATCAGAACCTTTCCTCTTACTGGGTCTAGTATTCCTCTGCTGCTGGTGCTGGTGAGAATTCTGTTTTGGTGCAGTTTGGGAATTCATTGCTGGTCTGGGACTATTTGCTTGTGCACGCGTATAGTGACCCTAAAAATAATTTTGTGGTTAACAGACTTAAACGCAATTTTAATTAGCAACTCTTAACATATATTTTTAATATTCACTGTATTCAAGAATATTTAGGTAAAAAGATAAATGTATCTACGTGAACTGTGTTGCTGTTCTGGTTGGAACGAGACCGCCGGCGTGAAGTGATGCCAATATTTTCACCTTTCAACAAAGAGTGAACAACGTCATCTAGAAAAGTCATCTGAACCATAGAAGGATCAACATTCTGAGGTTCTAATACCTAATTATTGAGAGAGAAAAAAAGGAAAACAAATAATCAGCAGATGCTCGGACACTGTCCAATCTACATTTCCTGTATCAGTGTTCACCCGTCTACGCTGTGTGCTAAAGGTAAACTAGAGAAAAGCCTACTTTACACTGATATGTACAACTGATAACGCAAGTCACTCTCAAAGGCTGGGGACTGAGTAAAAACAAAGCAAATATATCCTCTAATTGTACTTTAAAGATAACTACCCTCCTCCCCCTTTTCTTTTTCTTTTTTTTAACTCCACCACTTTACAGCTCCTTCCTTTATAAATACCTTCAAATTTGAAATTAAAAGATACTGAGATCTTCATAGGGGGTAATCTTTAAGTAGCACTTAAAATGATCATTAGAGCAAATGAAGGGAAAGCATAGACTTGAGCATTAGGCTACTCTTAAATTCACACTGTCACACATGATTTAATCAGTCATTTCAAGGCAGATGGGTCATTTGCTATATTAACGTTGAATCATTGCTCTGGTCTCCTGAAACACAATTACTGCCACTAAAAACACCACCAATTTTTTTGTAACATCAGCTTCAGGAACACAACTAAAAACCACCACAGTAAATGTAAATTAGGCTGCAGCAAAGGCTTTATTCAATAAATTGTGGAAAGTGGATATTTCAATTGCTTAAAAGAACTAATTGTTACTGGAGTACTAAAAGATTTCAGTGTATAGAGAAGAAATTCTCAACAGAGCTGAGAGGAAAGACCAGTTCTTAGAACTGGATTGCTTCATTTCAAAGACTTGGCTAGTCAAACAGCAACAATAGAAGAAAGGCAGAACTGTAGGGATGGAACTAATCATATCATTGCGCAAACGTTCAGCTTGAGGATGGCATGAATGGCCAGTCCAGTGCAGAGTCAGGCTGAATTTTCTGCAGAGAAAGTAACAGACTTGTCCTGATGGGGCTGAAAATGCTTAGGGCTTTTCAGATTACCACAAAAAATGGAAAAGCTCAGAATGCATAGCTTATTTGAAGATTGTTTCCCAACAACACAAACTCACCTGGTCATTCATAACAACCATAGTGCGAGTGAAGAGATCATGATGAGTAATGATCCCAGTAAACCACTGGGTGGCAGAATCCTGTCTGTACACTCTCACCCTATAACCATTTAAGGAGTATGGACCTTCAGAAAGGGAAGAAATAAGAAAGGCATTAAGAAAATCAGGAAAAAAAAAAAAAGAAAAAAAAAGCATTAATAGGTTTGCCCTGCTTTTTAAAATTCACAGCAAAAGTATGATGTGAATAGCATGGGCAGCAAGCTACCAGCAATTCCAGCATGGCACTGTCTGTGGATTTTACTTTTATTCAGGAAGACATTTTGAAACACACATGGTACATTGTAATGCCAACATTTTCAACATACAGTTTTGTTATCTAACTAAATCTTTCTGCAATCTTGATGACAAATGATGGGAACATTCCTGTCTACAAATAGCAACCACAGAAAAGTAACCTGAAAGGCTAGAATGTGGCAGCAGCAGGTTATACAGAAGCTATTTAATAGGCTAGTCACATGCCCAGATGCTTTGCTGGCAAAACGATTCAGATTTTGGTGTTTAGATTCTGCATCTGCCAAGTCTTTCCCATAAGTGACCACAGAGTTTTTCTCTATTACAACAGTCAAAAGGCAGCTGAGCAATCCAAGCCCAGCTATGGCCCCACAAAACATTCAAAAATACACACACTAGGAAGACTTTGCTTCTCTTTTAAGATACACCAACTGCAAAGAAACTCCACACACCGACTTTATGGAAAGATGAGTTTAATTCATCTCCAAAAGCCCACAAGGAGAGAGGGAGGAAAATGGCATGATACAGTATTTAGTTTACAGCTCATTTAAAGACCCAGAAATTGAGGCTCAACAGTTTCATTCATGTTCAGCGCCTCACCTGACCATCAGGACTCTAAGTCTCATGGCACTTAGTCTTGATATAGCATTTCATGTGATCAAGTAGCACTGTCACTACGCTCAGTTTGCTGTGGTTTTTGCTACTTCCGCAACCAAACCCCAAGTCAAACCAGTCACTGGGTTGACTGGTTGAGCTGGGAAATGCCTAACTTAAATGACTGCCTGGTTGTTCAGCAGCACAGGTAAGGACAGGACTGCCCTGTCTTTCTAGCCCCTGCCCAGCATATTAAGCAAGCTTCAGTGTCTGCAACAAACAGGACAGGTGACAGCCTTCTCAACTAAAATACCCATATTCACACTTCTTGGTCCAATATACTCTCTGCACAAGAAACACTGTGATCGTAAAGACTTCTTAATGTTAACATTTAAGAGATGAATAGAAGTACAAGACAGTATAAACATAGACATTTCCAAGCGGTCTAGGGGCTTAACCTTGGAACCCTAGAACGACCTTATCTAAGTATCTAAACAGCTCAGAAAACAGCAACATCATGCAATGGCACCTCTTTTTTGCCCACATCCACATCATTCACTGCACCGCTACGAACTTGAGTCCCACTGAACCACACGAGCCACTGGAGTTAGCTCATCCCCAGAGGGTGTTTCCAGCTGCACAGCCAGGGTCACAGCAGCACCAGAGCAGTCACTGCCTGGCACAGACACGCAGAGGCAGAAAAAAAGCAATAATCTAAAAACTTGTCCCACATCCCTGGTCTTGAACCACACTGGCCTCCCGTGGGGAGGTATTTCCTGGTGGCTTCTCTGCAATCCCTACTCCAAATGCCCCTGCCAAATGCCTCAAGCTCAGCTCCCACACTTCTGCCTGCATCAACCACATTCTCCATGTCACAAGCCCTTCCCAGCCATCCCACAGCTCTGCCAGGGTTTTTTTTGTGCAATGCTCCACTCCCACTCTCCTACTCCAGCTCTCCCTTTTTTCAATCCTACTGCTAACTGCACAAAGACTTCCAGTCTCAGTCCTGCTTAACCAGATCCAGTCTCTCCTCTCTCTCCAGCTCCTTGCCTCATTTTAGCATTTACGATTCCCGATCGCTGGCTTCCAAATCCTTTCCCAGTCTTCTCAGTTTACAAGCTCTATCCACCCTTCTCCATCAACTTCCAACTCCTCTCGTATTCTTCTGCGCTGACCCAGTGCCAATTTCTTCCCTCACACTTCTTGCTCTCATCTGTGTCTGTCATTCATCCAGCCTTTATCCTGTCTACTTGCAAAACAGACTTTCTCCACCTTTAAAAACAGTGTGGTTTATTCTGTGTTGCTGGGTGCCAGGAAGAAGAAAGATGAAGCTGCGGTTACATGACACCGGACGGCCCGGCTCCAGCCCGGCCCAGCCCCAAGCAGCCATTACAGGAAAGGCCTGCCTTTGTCTGCAGCCCCAACCTGAATCATGCTCGGCTACACACTGTTGAAACAGCATGTGCAGTGCTATGAGGAAATGTCTCCAGCGCTGAAGCACTCTCAGAGTTTAAAGAGAATTACTATATATTTTGTCTCAGAGATTGCAGCGATAATAAACCTGATATGGAAAAAAATATAGCTGAGATTTCAATTGCTGAAAATCAAAGCCACTTCGCTGAATAAGTTCCGTGAACTGGTTTTATTTTTCCCAACAGCTTTTGAGACAGCCAAGTTTGGCAGTTGTTTGCTTTAAACAAGGAACAAACTATTTTCCGGCCGAAGCTAGGAAGCATGCTGCTCTGACTGCCACCCAAAGAACAGGTCACCTGGGACAGATTTTTC
Source organism: Phasianus colchicus (assembly GCF_987193195.1). NCBI lineage: Eukaryota > Metazoa > Chordata > Aves > Galliformes > Phasianidae > Phasianus > Phasianus colchicus. The sequence goes on from NC_143443.1 coordinate 9,652,457, forward strand.
CTTGTCTCACTTCTTGTAACTGGAGCAGTTCTGACTGAATGACCCTTCCTCAAACTGGCACACTTTCTCCCAGGCATTCAGAACCAGATTTTAACGTTCTTCTCCAACCTTCCCGTTTTCCCAGAAAAAGAGTTCTGACAGCAACAAATACGAGATGATGACTTCAGCACAAGAGAATGAAGAAAAGACTGAATCCTCTTAGGTGTAGAGGATGGCAGCAACCTTAACAGATGGGTTTGGACAGAGCAGGAATGAAAATGTTGCTCAAGCTGCAGGGAACAGGAAAACAGTGATACAGAGAAAAAGCGAATGGAGGGGAGGAGAAAGGAAGAATTACGTGACTAGCTGACAGCAGCCAGCACTGCCAGGGAGCTCTCCCTGAGTCACTGACGTGTGTGCAGACAAGGGAGGCTGGTCTGCAAGGATGCCTCTGTTAGTCTCAGCTCTTCATCTAAAATACTCCTGGATCTGGTGCCCTTCAATGCATCCAAGCATCCATTTGATAAATTATGTATTATACACATACATCTAAATAGTTTATTTCTGTAATATATACGTGTGAATGACACAAAGACAGCATCTGGAATGATGGGATGGACCTAAGTGTGCTGTGTGTATGAAGCATTGGCAGTTTCATCTACATGACTGTTCTGATGTTGCTGGGGCTTTGGTCAAGAACTGCTTCTGTACCTGTGTACACAGAGACTTTTATAAATGTGTTTTTATTATTAATCCGTTACTCTCATGAAACATAATAAACAAGCTCGATTTCAGTCTCCTTTTCATAGAGCTCTAGTTTGACTTCACATCACCTCCTAGCCCAGCTGTGGATGAAATTCACCAACAGGTATTATTAGATCATGCTGTATCTGGTGATATCAAGACAAAATCCAAAATGCCTAATACGAGCCTACCAATTTACTATCTACACAATTCTGTGCACTGCTTCTTCAGCATCTTTCCTTTATGGCCCTTGACAGTAGACCTACCTAAGCAAGTTAAAAACTACACAAAAGGAAGGACAAAGTTGTGGGGCTTGGTTTGTTCACTTGTTTTTGTTTTGTAGCATCTGTATTATACTTACCATATTTCTCATCTTAGTTCACCAAAGAAACCTGACAGCAAGGAAATCTCACTCCCATTCTTAAAATGCCAGATTTGCTCTCTTCCCAATCTTCATTTATAAGACATCCACTTAAGCATTCCTGCCCCAAAGCATTTCTGCTTTGCTGTGAAACAGGGATTTTAGCCCAGAGCCACAGAGGTTAGCTTCTGCTCCCCATTGCTACAAAAGCCTCCATAGAGCTACCTGGCTGTCAAATCTGTAGAAAGTTAATCAATACACTGCAAACACACACAAGTATTTAAAGCATTAGCAAGACTGAGCCAAAATAATTTATTCCAATTCATACCCATTTCCATATAACTTGTATCTGTGACTGTAATTTATTTGAAAGATGCTTTTCAATTGGGGCCAGGTCAATTTGAAAGTATTCATCTGTGACAGAACTGTGAAGAATCAGGTACAAATCACTATCTGCAGAGTCCTCACACAGAAAAATAACACCAACAGTGCACACAACAGTTTTAGGCAGACTAAAGAGGGTGTGGTTGCCCTTCAAACACTTCACAACCAATGTTATAAGACATCTCCACTTCAGACTGACAATATTCAGCTTTTGCTGTAAACGCTGACATCAAACAAGTTACAAACGGTCTGAAGAAGTCATGCACAACTTCTTACACAGGCTTGTTTTCTTCTTTTAACAAACACTTCCCAAAACACCGAGTTAGAAATATATCCTCCATTGTATCACAAAGGCTATGGGAAGAGCCCCACACAACTAATGGCCTTAAGCTAGCTAACACAGAATAAAAATAACACAATTTCCCAAATAATTACCTTGCATAAAAATCTCCTGAACCTTTTGTTCCTTTACCCAGGCTTTTACTTCCTCATGTAACTGCGGGTTATCCCTGAGAACTGGGTTTAGACTGTCTACGTCGTCCTAAAGTAGAGATTAGAAAAAGAACCATATGTTATGTTTACTTGCAACATTTCTGTTTATTTTCCTAAATATACCTTAGGGCACAATATTAAGTAGTTTGACACTAATTTTACCAATTCCCTGCAAATCCCTGTGTTACCTTTAGAAGAAAAAAACAACTCTGAAGTGCAACGCAGCGCTAGAAGTTATTTCACAGGAACACAGTATGTCAGGGCCTGCATGTGGCCAGACTTGTAAGCTATTAATAGGATCACACTTTCATAAATACTGTCTTACTACAAGCTAAAATTAGCCTACAAAGACTTCAGTGTTTACAGGTATGCGGAAAGAATTAAGCTGTGATTAAGTGAATCAAAAGATTTCCCTCATTTTTGCATATTTGTCAAATTTAATACAGACATGTTGAGCATAAACACAGACAAAAAAACAAAGATAACATGTAAGAGGTACCTGTATAGCAAGAGAAAGAAACACTATTACTATTCCTCCATTAGGTGAGCCTTTGTTAATTAGACAGTTTGACATAGGGCATGCTTTAGTTTCCATGTCACTTCTAGAACAGATTCTTTTCCACTATTTGAGAGTGAACAAACTCCAGCAATTAAGTCCTATTTGTCAGCACAGTCATTGTATCAAGGAAAAAAAAAAGGCCCACATCCATTTCATATCCCTGAAAGCATGGCTTAAACCATCACTCATCTCTGGGCCCACTGAATGACTATTTCTCTGCATTTCAGAGCAAATCTGCTATTTCTGCCTTTGAGGCTGCTATAGAGAAATAAAGCTGTGGTGCAGCTCGGTGCCTCCTTGTGAAAAGGCGGCTCTGGAAATCCATGAGCTGCAGGAACGCTCATTTGTGCTGAGAGAACTTCAGACAGCTAAAATCATCAGAGTGGTTCTCAACACACAAAATGTAAAATGCTTTATCAGTGCTGCTGCTGAGATCAAGTAATTTCTTTCCTTGATCTCCAACAAGTTCCTTGATGTTTCACAATTCATTACGAAGAGCTCCAGCCGCAGCATATGAAGATACAAGCAACACTCAGAGAATCATGCTCTGCTGCCAGGCCCTAGAGTGACACGAGCAATTTCTCTCTATTCATCTGAACGAGATTATTCCTGCTAACTCACTGATCACAGGATGTCTATTTCAAATTCAACACTCACTTTCTGACACTTGAAGATGTGCCATGCTCCATAGTGGAGAGCACAACGATGCTTCAGCTATTAGAGAAAATTATTTCAGTCACTCCTTGTGATTTTGAAAAGGATAACAGCCACAGATCCGAAAGGAACAGTCAAGGTGATCTTTGTAACACATGTGATGTGGAACGAAGGAAAAGCAAAAAGGAAGCTAACGTGACCTTGGCCACTGGGTTAAAATCACAAAGCACACAAACGCGCTGCTGGCATTATCAGAGGAGCAGGGTGGGCCATGCTAGAATTTATTCAGGAACGGCAGAGTAGCAAAATGCTTCCTCTCCTAAGGCAATCAAACTGGATATGATCTGCTCTACTTTCATTTGCAAACCCATCTTTGGATTGATCCCCGACCCTGAGGTAACAGCTCTGAAAGGAGGGTATGATATGGCAGGGAGCCCCACCAATGCTGTGGCTGTAGCCGTGCAGTGACCCCTCACCCTGCCGCCAGGCACTTTCACTGCAGCTGCAGGAGACACCCATCCCCACAACTTCATAGAATCATAATGGCTGGAAAAGACCTCTAAGATCATCTAGTCCAACCATCCACCTACCACCAATGCTGCTCACTAAACTTAGTACCACGTTTCACCATGCAGATCCACAAACTTATGCAATCAACTGAAGCACTGCAATGCTGGTCTGGCTGACTTAAAAAATACAGCTAACTCAGTTCTTGTACATTTGAGCTCCTTTGATCCCCTTTAGGGCACCAATACCCTCATTTCAAGACCGTAGACATTAGCTAGGCACCCAGAAATTGGGCCTGTAATGCTAATGTTATTTTAATTCCATCAGTTCCTTCTGCAAAGTTTCTGATCTTTACTTTTTCTTGAATTATACAACGTTTCATTAGTCCTGTTTCTGAAAGCAACACGTGATACTGCTTTTCTCTTAGATTTCACATCCTTCCTAACCATCTTTGCTTTCTTTGAACTTAAAACACTGAAGATAACAGTGAGCCCACTGACAACACACTTGAACCTTTTTTGTTCCAACTCCTGATCTGACACACAACGTACTGGCATCACTGATGGTACTTGGACGGAGTGCTTTTTGTGGACACCTAGAAAAGGAGACTGCAAACATCCCTTTGTGTTTCTGTCCTCTTGGAGAACTATGAGCTCACATCAAAAATGAGCTTAAAAAAAGCACAGGAGAGATCAAAGACATGATTATGCAAACTGCATGCAGGTAAGACTGGGATTATGTGGATGATACCACAGAGAACCCGAGGTTTATAAACACACACACACACACACAAAACATGCATCTAACACAACAGCAGTCACTGCACTAACAAAAGTATTCTGCTTCTAGATGTGCACATGCTATATATGCTGCTCAATGTAAATTAGAATGGCAAAACAAAACTGTAACTGACAAGCTAAGCTCAATGTCAAGGCATTTAAAAAATGTTTCCAGAAATCTCAATATGGTTCCTGAAATATCAAAAAATTATCACCTACTTATATATAAAAGTATGCATGCCATGATTGATGGTTTTTTTCCATCATTAGTCTTAAGTTTCAGTATCTAGAAATCAGGAAATTAATTGTATAATGCGTTAAAACTGGACAGTGATGGCCTTAACCAAACACGTTTATCACAGAAACAGGGCAACAAGAAGAAGGCTGATAACTGCAGTCTTTTCTCTATCTTAGCACTGAGGATGAGCAGATGACTGCAGTACCCAGCTCTTTCCTTAAACTGCATGTATGTTGTTCAAGAAAAAACAACTCTAATCAACTGATATGAATGCTGGCAATTAAGGCCATTAAGTTTTCCTCTCCTTCTTGGCTGAACTGGAAGGACTGATAGAATAATCCACAAAAGAATTAACTGCCCCACAGAGTTTTCCTCTACAATGTTCCTCATCCGAAGGGAGTTTTACTCAGAAAAATACAATCCCTCTCTCAAAGCAGTTTTTCCACAAGTCTTGGAATACATCCTTTTAGGAGGATACTAACCCTGGTTTGAAACCCTTGTGAAATGCAAATCAAATAAATGGGACTGCAATTTTCCTTTTTTAAACCTACTTAGGATGCTCTCTATATATGTCATACAGCAGTGGCCCCTGTTTCAAGAATGACTTCATGCAACAGCAGGAAGAAGGCAAAGGGCTTATGGACCACAAAGGTACAGCAGGAGTAATTCTTCCTGCCCTTCTGGGAGTCAGGCACATAAAGTAATGTGACTACCACAAGTGTGCCAACCTGTGCCAGGTTTTACAGGTCTTTGCTGCTATTTTTCCTTCCTGCCAGACTGTAGGAGGAATTCACCTCTGGTGGAGTGGACCCTGCTTAATTGTTCAAACAATACTTGAGTCTGATCTCAAAGATGGTAATTCTCATGTGCTGGACTTCTACCAGTCCTAAGAAGCATCAGGAATGAATTCCCCCCCCCAAAAAAAAGAAGTGATTCAGTGTTTTTCTGAGTATCCCTATTCTTTCTTCTGGTGTGTGAAAACTCCAGACCACACTGCTCCAGCCAGGCCCACCTCACCTCCACCTCTTCCCAGGAAGCAGCGATCTTTGTTCAGAGACGGATTTTCAGAGAGCTTATTCAGATGCAAGTAAGCTATAATTCACAGCCCCAGGTGAACAAGTGCAGACAGATCACTTACAGTGCTTCTGAATTCCTGTCAGTTGTGAATCAAACAGGAATTTCGAAGTGAGCATCCACAGAAAAAGAAGACAAAATCCAAACATGTACACAGTTCTAATTCAAGCCCTACCCACAAACTAATTACTGCTTCTCACACTGACAAGCATCCTTAGGTGAAAAGAATGTGCATGCTGCCCAAAAAGCCATCCCAAGTGCCTTCTGAAAGGTTCCAATGACAGCAAGTTCCCTTTCCTTTTTGGTTAGTAGGGTATGTCGGTGGAGGGAATGCTCCCACAGCTCTCTGTCTTTCCAACAAGCTTTGTGCTATCAAACCAACATGTCTTCTCAGCATTTTAAAATGCATGTTAAAGTCACCCTTCACAAATTCGAGGGACAGAAATAAATTCACTGAATTGAGAAATGAAAGCCCAGAGCATGACACAAAAACTCAAGAGTACGTTCAAGTACAGCTTCCATCTCCACATCCACAATCACACAGAGTGCATGCTGCTTGTAGAAGGGTACACTGAGTCCACCACCAGCTGTCAATGCTTTCTTCTCAGTGAAAAGGAGGAGAACTGACGATACGTATTTCAGGAAAATCAGTTGTGGAAAGCTGTGGCTTTTGTTATTAACAAAAACAAATTGGTGACTCAAAGGCTAAGTCTCAACCCATGTTGTACATTAAAAAACGGCAAGTGTTTATTTGGGAAATCTCCTTCCCTGGCCACAGAATCCACATTTGGATTCAGTGCATAAAGGACATCTCTTCAGCATCAGTAGGAACTCATTTCAGCTAGCGTTTTACAGGGAACAACTAAGTAGATTTTGCAGTCCTCTCAGAGGTCAACACCACATTAGTCCTCACCATCTGTGGCTTAATTAACTATAGCTTCCTCTGGCTGCTTAGAGGTTTTCTGATGATTTAGGACACGAATTAAATGAAAACTAGTACATAACCAACCTGAGAGTCATGCTTACAATGTTTACACAGAACAGGCTGCACATAAGAATAGGCATTTCATTAGTGCTTTAATGGTAGAAGGACTCATTTAAATTCAAACAGTGCAAATGAAAAATTCAGAGCCCAAAGAGTCAGAAGCCTGAACCTTCCGTTTCCTGATCATGCACATTTTACCAGCTCAACTGTCTGCTATTTAGATTTCCCTGTATTTCTGACCACACCACTTATCAACATTGCTTTTGCGCCTACTGCATCTTAGGAAATGCATTAAGTTGCCTGCAAGTCTGTGCAGTATATTACTCCTTCACTTCATCCATACCTGCAATGCTTCAAAACAAAGTGAAAGTTGCCTCAAAGAGTCATTTCACCATAAAGAGGTCCAAAAGACATCTTATATTCATCAGATGGATGTATTTTTCCCTCAAGCTGCAAAATCTTGTTTCTTCTCATCCCATCAGTGAATATCTTGAGATAGATTCCATAAATAAATTTCTTTTTTCTTCCCCTTCTGCACCAAATAATTTGAAAATTGCATGGACTGCAGGGAGATTCAATTTGGAAGTATTCCGAGAAACACAGTCTAAGACTGCCACAGCACTCTTCAGAGAGCAGACACAGCAAAAAGTATTGATTGTCAAACCTAGACTGCTCAACATTTACACTACCTCATTAATGCCATCTTTTTGGAAGAAAAATTTCTCCCGTAAAAAAAAAAAAAAGCCACATGAAGACCTGACTTCAAACACATCCACACATCCATGCGCTCATCATCTGAAACATGCAGAATTGTCTCCTTGCTTCCATTCCATTAGGTAACTAGCCTTCTTTCCCTGCCCCCCCGCTCCCCTTTTTTTCCTCTTTTTAACTTATTGTATCACTTGACATAGATGTCAATTTATCAGTGATCATCTTCCAGTCATTACAATCTTTGTTTTTTAACAAACCTCACACAGTAATAGCATTCGCCTGACAATGAGTTTGAAGAAGAAAAAAAACGTCTGGACAGGCAGGTTACCAGAGATATTCACAGGACGTCACCTGTGAATTGGTAGCTCTCCTCTGCCAAGCTACGAGACTTTTCTCCAGCAGCAAAAGATGAGAATCCAATTGAAACGCAGAGAAAGCAGCAATGACTGCTCAGGCAGCATCACCCAGAGCAGCCGCTGTTGAGGCCAAGTGGACCACACCAGACTCTTGCAAAGCAAAAATCAACTTTAACTGAGACTAAAAGTAATAGATCTTCTGTTGTTCTACTTGCCTTCCTACACCCACGCGCAGCCCCCGGCACGTTCTTCTAAGAAGCCGCTTTCTGAGCCGCTTCCAAAGGCCAGCCGGCTGCCATGCCGCCATGCTGGGAGCAGCCAGCAGCAGGCTGTGCCGCTCCTCTGAGGCAGCTGGCCACAGACAGGAGGATAACCACTTTTGGGGGAGACCGTAACTTCCCGCTTTACCTTAAACGGCTTCGTCTGCGCAAAGGGCAGAGGCTGAGGCTTGTAGGCAATGCTGGTGCTCTCTATGTAAACCCAACCCACACTTGACCTATTTTCTGGTGCTCCCGGGTGCACGGTCACCACTTGCCTCATGCAAACCCAGCTGCCGCTGGCTACTCGCGAACCAGTTTCATGAGGCTGGAGGGCACATCCCTCACCCCCAGCTCAGGCACAGATTGAGCTGAGCGCTGCCTTGCAGCTTCTGGGGCACAGGAAGAGGGCAGAAACACATCCTTATTCTACGAGAGGCTCTGAATGCACTCTTAGCAGAGGGACAAACACTTATAGATCCTCTGGACCACACATGCCTAAGACTACAGGATCTTTGCAGTGTGTAACAGCACTACCTCTGAACAGAAAGTCAGTGCTACAGGAAAAGGAGATGAAGGCTAAAAATTTAGTTACTTTTCAACTGTCAGTTAACTTAACATCTGTCAGGAAAAGCTATCAACAATTTTCTGTTCCTCACTCTTCCTTATGCCTAACACTTCTCCCCACACACTCTTAATTCCTTCCTCATTTCATCTGCACAATACTTAGAGAACTGAAGTTATTTTGAATTATAATTACCAGGTTTGAAAATCAGAGGGAGTAGGGCTGTGCACATTTCTCCAATTTCTCCAAGTCATGATTTCAAGCCAGACGAAGTATTGTTGCACTGATTTGTTCAGCTGTGCAAGAATAATTCACACCGCTAAGAATATCAACCAACTTCTATCAAAAATATAAAAGGTTATGCTATGAAAAATACATTACAGTTAGGAGTATAAATTTTAGCAGGAAAAAACAAAACAAAACAAAACCACAATCAAGTATTTTCTCTGATTTTAGCTCACAAACACAAAAACAAGCAGAGAAATTTGCCTTGCTGGAGGACTACCAATGTCTCAGGTGGAGCGTGCCCACTGAAAGCCTTGCTTCTTACAAGTCAGCTCGTTATTCCATACCTGTAGGTGGAAATCCAGTACAGAGAGATGGAAAGAAGATGAGAGCAGCACGTGGAACAAGCATGCAGCAGGAAAGCAAGAAGTCGTCAATACAGAAGCAAAAGCAATGCTCAGACAGATGCTGACACAAACAACTTAAAAACTGCTCTGGTAACTGCTATAGTTGTTTCTTCTTTGAAAAACAGAGATTAAAAAAAGATGACCCTTACACTCCCGGTTATATCACCCTCTCCGAGCATCTGGGATAAATGCTGTCATTGTAATCCCAATCTGAGTCCTGATCTGATTTGCAGATTAGGAAGGAAACAGAAGAACTATTTGGTTCAACTGCGTGGGACAGAAAGCGGAATCTCCTGATGTAATGTCTCTTTTTGCATGTGATTTAAAGACTTCCCCAAATAAGCAGCTCCTACCCCCTGAGCTGATGGCCTGTCAGCCTGCATTTACAAAGCCATGGTAACCACTCCTACTGCTTACCTTCTTCTCTACCTACAGTTAAAGAAAGCCCAAGTGATCAGCGCTCCTCCACGCCTTTTCCCTCCATCACAGCCATACACTGTTTCGTTTTCCACAGAATAATGCTTCTTGCCCATCACTGCAGGCTCCACACATCTATCACCATCATCTCAGCAATACCCAGATTACTCCCAATTATGCATTTTCTCCACTCCTGAAGAGAGACAGGGAATATCAGACCAACCCAACAGCCAGCAACCCTGAAGTCATGTGGGGACATCAGACCAAGCTTTTAAGTCACTTACTAAGCAACCCAATGCCACTACTGTAGTTATCTATGGGAAAGAAACCTCAAAGTGCAGACATTTCCCTGAAGCAAACAACTAGCAGAGACAAGTTAATGCTAACAAGGAGAGTAGCTAACTGAGCAGACTGTAGAAAAATCTTTTCTATGTTGGTATTAAAATTTAAACACAGGCTCCAACACCTTGTGAATCACAAACAGCTTTCAGAAGGTATCTAACTACTCTCCAAATAATATCACCTAAAGGACAAGCTGCGTGGATGGAGGTGTCTCCAGGCAAAAATAAAGTGTGTTCCTATGACTGTCAGCAGTCCAGAAAAAATCGGCTGCCCAAAAGGCAGCTCAACATCTCTAGAAGTCAAGCTAGAAGTTCAGTTCTTGATCTGGGACAGATATCTTCAGGAAACACACCCTGGCATTAGGGCTAGCCGAAATCACTTGCAGCAGCTTGAACTGGCTGAGGTGGAAAGCAGTGCACTGCCAGCATAGTTAACGACAGAGCAAATATCGCACCTCTTGTCTAAAGGTGATCTATCTACCAGCAAGTCTTTATCAGTTGCACTGCTCAGCAACACAGTACTCTTTGACAAAACTACTGATAACTACAAGTTTAATGTACTAAAAAGTGAAGGTCTCTCAATTCAATCTGCAGAAGAAAACCATAAAACACTATCCAGCATACAGCAGATGGATGACAGCTCCTGTCACTGCCTCCTGAAATGTCCATTTGAGCATCTCACTCCTGGGACCAACTCGCAGCTCGGTGGTGGACTACCATTAACTCAGAGTATCAGCAGCCATTCTGCAGATGTCTTCAATTTTTATTTATTTTCTACACCAACCCCAAATTCTTCAGGAGCTCTGAGACCACCTGACTTCTTAACTCTCAGCAACTCATGAGGATTATACGGATACAGAAAACAAAACTTTCCCAGTAATAAAAAGATCTTAACCATTTTTCTGTCAGAAGAAAAGAATGTGTCTGGTATCTTTAAAAAATCCTTCAAAGAAAGCTACAACATGCTTCACAGGTTTCAGAGGACTCTGGTCCATTTAATTACTATTACATTAATGGTTTATGTTCCAGCAGCTTTCAGAGGTTTGTCTGAAATTGTATTTCCTAAACCACTGCTATAAAGTAGCACTGGCCAACGTGCAAATAATAAAGTAAAGTAGTGGAGACTAAAAATCATTTCTCTCATGCTGTAAATGACCACCACTATACTAAGAATGAACTTTTCAAAGTTAATTTCCAGTAGGATTGAAGGCAAAGCTGCACAGGAGCAATATATGTGGGCTGAGAAAACAATCTGGCCATTTTCTTGCAGAACTTCCTTCAGAAAGCTGCACTCTCCTGGTATCAGGGACAGAGGCTGTGTGTAAAACAGCTAGCTGAACACTGTGCAAATGTGGTGACGCAGCCATCATCATGTACTTTTTCATGCTAAGAGCTCTGTTCTGACCTACCAGAGCCATTTTAGGTATTTCCCTATAAATAACAGAAGCCTGACCAGCTGGGATGCATATCATATTTGGATCAACATTGCAACACTGTGCAGCTCCAGAGAAAGCAGTAGCTATGTCTTTTTATAGAACAAATGAATAATGGTTTGTAAAGAGGAAAGACTGAATTGTTAATGAGAAAACATGGATATTTCAGTTGCTGCTGCAATGAAGTCCTTGGGGTAAACTTGAGGAAGTCACTTAGGCATTAAAACTACTACTGCACTCAACTTCAGCAACTTGCTGAAGGCTGCAGAGAACAGTCATTCTGGACTCCAAATGAGTACTTCTGACAGAAATAATTTCAACCAGGTATTTTAGAAGAAAACGTTACAAGGTAGCAGGTACGTACGGATTACAATTAGTCGGGGTACTCCATTTACCTTCTTGCCATGCCTTTGCAGAAGCCTACTGAACGTACTACCTCACAGACCTAGTAACGCCAGTTATTTAAATCCACACAAATCCAAGAAAATCGTAAATCTGACCTTTTCTTTAAAGTAAAATTCATGGATCTCTGCATAAATGAGGCTTTCATTATGTCAATCACCATTCCTTACCTCCAATTTCTCAACTGTACAACTTGGGGGAGGAATATGATTGATCTTTTCCATGTAAAGCTGCTCCAAAACCCTGTACTTTCCTCATCTGAACAGCACACCAAGTAAAACCACAGATTGCTGCAGTATTCTGTAGCAGATGCATCAACAAAGCAATGTCATATCAGGGGAAGGACCAATAATAAACATAATCACAAACATTTCATCAGATTAGCGATCATGTTTATTATCAGGTCAAATTTAAGCTAAAACTTAAATTCTTGTAAAAATCCACATCAATAAAATTTGAAGTTTCCTCCCTCCCCAACTGAAATGCAGGAAAGACTGCTCTTCCATTTAAGCACTACTTCCCAAGGGCTGCAGGATTTTCCTCATCCAAGCTGCAGAGCTCCCCAGGGTGCTAGGAATTCCCAGTCCTAGCAGACAGCAACTATTTGGGAAAGCGCCAGTTGGTTATAAAAAATGAAACCAGCTTCTCTAGGAGCTGATTTTGTATCTGCATTATGAAAATAGTATTGGTCAAGATGTCATGTAAGAAAAACACCCATGAAAAAAACTTTCATTTTTAATAAATCAAATGTGCAGACTGGCAATGCCCAATGTCAGAGAACTGAGGACATCAGGAGCCTCTCTTACTCCTGAGTAGTATTTTCCACAGGCACTTACTGGTGAAAAAAAATAACCATTTGTGATCAAACACAAGATGTTCCCCTCCCAGAAACACTGGGCAGACATGTAAACCCAGTACCATCGAGACTGCTTCCATGAAAGGCTTCGACCTTACCTTTGGGGGGGAAAAAAAGTTTTGTCCCATACATTCTGTGTCAAATTCCCAATCTTCACAGTATTTATTTCAATCCTACCTACTGGTGTAGAATTCATGAGTCAAACCATTTAAGTGACTGCAAATCTGGAAAAACCAAGGGATGTGTCCAACAGGTTTTGCTTTGCCGTCACAGAGAAAGCTGCAGGCCTAGGAATGCTCCTTCGACCCGCAGCCCCAAGGCCCAGCTCTGCTGCAGCTGCCCCAGTGCAGCCCAGGCACCTCCTGAGGCCTGAGGCCCTCCAGCCAGCACTCCCCAAGTCCCCAGCAGCCCTGCTTGTGAGGCGTGCTGCCTGCCGGCCTCCCCCACACCACTTGTTTCCCCAAGGCCCATCAAACCCAGCATCTCCATCAAACAGCATCTCCACTCCAGGTCAAACTTCTCTAACATTTGGGGCAACAGGAGAGAGATGAAAGCGTGACTAAATACGCTTTCTTTTCCTTAAGAAATTAAGGCAGAATAGGTACAGCTCTATTCCATTTACTCTGAGAATACAGACAGGTCAAGTCCTTGGAAATGCAACTCTTATTTGAAGGCAGACACAGGGACAGGCCACAGAATCGATGCACACCTCTTTCCATTCTGCAAATGGAGGACGTGACTCCCTGCCTCACTCCTCTCTCCTTACATCTACTCAGATGCAACTCTTCTGTGCCACAGAAGAAGCTGGTGAAGGCTGGTGTGAGTCATCTGACCCACTTCTAGCTGGATGCAGCCTTTTTGCTTTCCTTCACATTAGGAACTTACACGTAAACATAGATGTGTCACTAACAAGATGTTTAGATCATCGCTCCTTATGACGCTGCCAGAGCGGCCAGCTGGACTGACGATGGGTGGTCCAGACACCAGAGATATGGTAGGGAATGGAGGCAGCTCTTAAAGACAGTGCCGAAAGTGATGTGCTTCTGCCATCCGTGGTGGAAACAAAGCCAAACACATGACGGTCACAGCTGCCAGCTGGGCAGCACCCGGAGCTCTTGGGCTGCTTCTGTCAACCTCAAAGGGTGGGACAAACCCCAAACCTCCTGCCTGCCTGGTCAGTGGAAGCGCAAGTTTATGGGAAAAGCAATTGTAGCTGCAGCAGCTATTTTTAAGCCTCAAGCCCGAAGTAGAAATCTGAAAGAAGTCTGTACTGTATGATTATGGGCTGCTTAAATTACATACAGAAAAATACCTTATTTTACTCCCTGTTTCAACATGTTTGATTTTTTTTTTTTCTTAAATAGGTGCATGTTGTTACTACGCAAGCCCTACTACACCACTCGCTTGTTTGTATGAGCAAGGTAATTAAACCCCAAAAGCATCCAAGCCTGAAATACCCAGTATCTGTCTGTAATAACTAGAAAAGGAGAGAGCTGGAGTTGCACAACACTCCCTTCTCATGTTTTACTTCATGGCATATAGAACTTGAATTTGTAATATATCTAATAGTACTTAGATCCTCAGTCTGAGGTTCTATTTCATGGTTAGTAGGCAAGATTATTAGTATTATTATTACTAGAACAATCATTAAGGTATGTTAGACATTTGACCTGACAACTCTCAAGCATGCAGTGCACATTCTGGAGAGGAGCAAAGTGCACACACCTATCATTTTGCATGTAATGTCTCCCACAGGGGATTTCTTGGTGCCATATCTTTACATCTAGAACCTTCAGTACAGAAGTAGAAAGGCTGACCTTACCATTTTGAAATACCAAAGCAATCAGCCTTATCTCTAAAGAAAACTAATAAGAAAAAAAATATTCCTTCAGGAAAATGTGAATTAGTAGGTTGGACTGAAGAAAATTCCGTCACAGAGAACTGAATTGTGCTCTTGATTCATTCTCTTGCTTGACTCATTTTGTTTTTACTTTTTTTTTTTTTTTTGAAAACCCATCATGCAGGGGACTTTCTGAAGATTGTGTGCACACCCTTGCACTTCCTTCCTTGAGTGGTGAAATACCCTCTCACAGGAAGTTTAACGATTATGAAGGAACTTCATTTGAATTCTCTGCACTGCCTCAACTGTGCACATTTGTTCCAGTGCTGTGTGCTCACAAGTCCACTGGAAACTATCTTGCTAAAACATGCACACACACAAAAAAGCCCCTACCACAAGGCAGAGCTTTAAGTCACACCATGGAGCAGCTGTGCTGGGAGGGCAGGGAGCCAGCAGAATCCCAGCACTATGCGTGAGCACACTCCTGCTCTGCCCAACCCAGGCAGAGCCATAAAGCACTGAGCCTTGGACAAAGCATACTTTTTCCTGGTTTTTCCACACAGGTGTTTCGGTATGGAAAAGTACAGTGTAACATAGTTTTTGTTACTTTTCATTTGCTCCTCTGAAGTGTAAAACAACTCAGTCCAGCTGTAGAGCTGGAGCTCAGCTTTTCAGCACTGAAAAGAAGCACCAGCTCCAGCCCAGCGGTGCCTGGTACTGCCAACCACCACCCAGACAGAAACACCAGGCTGATGAGATTGCACACATCCCACACTGAGCCTCAATTCTTCTTATCCTCATCTACAGTCCTTAAAGAAAACTGCAATGCTGAAACAAAGTAAGGCATCATCTGCTGCTTCACTTACTACATGTAAGACAAATAACAGACCATCAATGGCCACAAAATGGTACTGTTAAAAAGTTTTGCTTTTTGCTATTTGAGTAGGCTTACTGTAGTTTCACTTATTTTAACAACAAACGCGTGTGAAAGCATGTTTATTTTCAGTCTATAACAAAAGCCACCGTAAAGTCCACCAACTGTGGGTTTTCGCTTGGTGACAGGTCACAAAATATACATGATACACTAAGACTGCAAAACAGAAAAATATTAGGAGCATGTGATCTTAAAATGTGATAAGCAAGTCCATTCCTTACAGATACTAATTTAACAAAAAAAAATGCATGCTGTAAATATTCTGTCCATTGCTTCCTGCAAAGGAATATAATTTTCATTTCATTGCTATGCAAATTACCACAGCAAACACATTTGCATCTGCTTTCTCCTCAGGATCCTCTTGCCACCACCATAAAAAGAACAACAAGACTACATGGTCTGACCAGCCCAGATTAATGAATGAGTCATTCACAGTCACACACAAGTTTCATGTAGACAATAATACCGTTTGTATCCTCTATGAAGCAACCCAGAGAAAAGCTGCCGGAAACAAGTTGTGGGTCGGTGTTTAAGGCACCACACGTGCAGAATCCAAGGCATTTTTATGGAGAAGGCAGGATTCAAAGTAGTACACGTAGAATGGGAAAAAAGAAACATCACAGAGCACTTAGATAAAAAGAACAAATACTTGGTAAATAAAACTCTGTGGAAATGGGAAAAAAATGGAAAAAGACTAGTGTAGCACAGCTGCTCACCCTACTTATAGTAATGATATTCACCGAGCTTTTACGAAGGTCGCTGAATCTCGTAACAATTGAAACATGCTTATTTATGCAAAGAGCAGACATGGCATGGGAATCTGCGGTTCACGATTCCCCAGCGAGTCCTGCCAAAGTGTCTTTACTCCGATTCTGGAAGAACCACTTCTGGTAACGAGAGTAATTTAGCTCTTTGCCTACTCCAACTTTGTTCCTGCCAAGGCTAAGAGTGTGCCAAGTGCGCTGTTTTCTTTGCCTTGAGCAGTTGTCACCTTCAAAAGGACAGCACCGCCTTATTCATGAAGCCCTTTAGCCCAATAGTTATGTTAAACAGCCCTGTGTTTTGATGAGAACTGGTCTGAGCAGAACTCATACCAAACCCTCGTCTGCTGCCCATTACAATATTACAAGTGCACGCAACGATGGGAAAAATTACTCAGTAGTTAAGAATTGTATCTGAAGTGAAATGGAGTCTTCCCACACAGATTCAAACTTTGTTTGCTTTGGCAGAAAGGTACTGGAATTTTAGGCACTAGCAGCAAAATGCAATAAAAAAGCGTTCAGATCACCATGGTCTCTGGAGGACTTCATATTGAATATGCACAGCCATGAGAGCTTAAACCAAAAACTGAATATGTTTAGAAAGACTTATAGTTATCTCTGCAAAGAATGGGTCCTCGGTTTTGTCCTCTGCTCAAAAACAAGTCAGCAGTTCCAAACCAAACAAGGAAGAAAAAGGCCATTTTTTGTACTTTTGAGAAAAGCAGATTCTCACAGGAAGTTTACATGGGATTTATCTTGGATCTTGTTCTCATGGCAAAGAGAATGAAAGCCCTCCAATAAAATAAGGGGGTGGGGAAGAGAGGGGGCAGGTAAAAGCACCTTGCATTCGGTGAGATAGGGCTAAAAACGTGCAACCCAATTTCCAAAATTAACAGAAAATAACAGAATGAAATGTAACAATCGTCCTTTTAAGTTATATTTAGTGAGAAAACAGTTACATGATGATAAAATTAATATCTGTCTAGTGCAGTACTTAATTTGGTTAACACTTTAAAATGGTTTCTGTTCTCTTAAAAACATAATCACTCAGTCAAGTTCTCACCTGTATCATAAAACTGAAACACTTGGGTTTTACAGGCCTGCAAAGAGATACCCCTATGAATGCAGTTTCCAAAACTTCTTATAATCATTAGAAATAAAAAAAATTTAAAAAATCTTTGATGCCTTTTTACTCACAAGGAATCTCCACCAGCAACCTTCTTGCAATGATAAAGTGAAGAAGACATTTAGATGTCTGTTGTACCCAGGCTATTCACAATGCATGCCGATCAGCAGCCCCCACCTCAGGCTTTATCAGGTAGTCTGAGGAGGGTGGAACATCACCTTTCACACACCAGCTGCCCTCTACATGCCACAAAAGGCTACGAGCTAGGGAGATGAAGCTTGTACCTGGAACTATTTTTCACGAGCTACTGCGTTCTAATGGTTTCTGGTGAAGAACTTTTGAAACTGAACTTGCTAATGCTGTTAATTACAGTACTATTTACAAAGATGGTAATGAGTCAGCTGTTCACAATGGATGTTTTCAAAAAATGACATCCTCAATTTGTGTGTGCCTTCCCAAATGGAAGCAGTTCAGGTTCTAAGACTATCAGTAAATAATCCCTGAAGAACAACCTAAAATGTGCGCAGCATAGCGGTATTGCTGCCAGCCAGGCTTGGCAACAAGGCTGTTTTACAAAAGGCAGTCCTTCCCTGAGATTCAATTTGTTTTGCTCAGCTCATCTTGTGAGAAATGATCCACTGCCAAAAGGAGATTGATTACTCTTACTGGAATGAACGTTATCAAAGACACGATCTTGACAGATTTCACGCAAAGGACAGACGCTAGCGCAAGTATTTGCTTTGTAAAATGAATCTGTGAGATTGTGGTTGGGCTCTGAGGGTGAATTTACACTTCATGGCTCAGCTGATTTAAGAGGCTGCTGCTGCCAAAGGAGGATATCCCACTGTGTTGCGTCATGCCGCCCCCCCTTCCCCCCTCCCACCCCCCCAGCAGGCTGCAGCGCTCTGCACCCTCTGCTAATCCAGCTCAGATCGCTAGCACCACCCCCCTTTCTGAAAGGCAGGGCTGACCTAGCTAGCGTGGGTTTCTGACAGTGGGAAGTGTCCTTCTCACCAAAGTCAAGCTGTCAGAGCAGCTCGAGCTGCAGCACCTCACTTCACCCTGAGGAGAGGCAGTGAGCTTCCCCACTGCAGACATGCTAAACAGCAGCCCTGCTCCCTCTCCTTTCCCTAGCATTCTAAGTCGCTTCTCTTCTTCTAGCTCTATATTTGGTATTGGGAAAAAACGTCTTGGTGGGGGAGGAGAGAACAAGGGGTGTCAGGACAAAATTACATAGCATTTATTCAGGGCCATCTGTTATTCCAAGGCTCAAAGTACTATTTCTGTATCACTGCAGTGTATCATCCCAGCCATAGGAAGGAATTTATGGCTATTCTAATTGCAATTGGTCCCATGCAAACTGAAGTATCAAATGTTTTTCTATTTATCATAAAAGATTTTTAGACTTTCTTTCAGGGAAGGGAACAAAAGTCATTATTTCTCCATTAAATACATGCACATTAATATATGAATGCGTTTCTAATTAATGAAGAAGGCATTAAAATCAAAGCTACTGGAACTTTTAGTAGGCTTAGAAACAACAGCACAAAACAGTTTATTTTTGAAACAAGAAAAACACTTTTTCTGCTAATCATTCTCAAGCAAACAGTAAGTCAGACATCACTGTCCTACTGCAAAGGCCTAGAAATCAAAGCCCGGTTTCAGGAGGACAGATATTATCTGCTCTACAATTAACTGCACTGATTAACCTTTAAAGGGATCAGATATTTCATTTAAAAGGTGGTTCAATGACATTAGCTGCGCTACTCCTAAGCATCATCAAATTCCTCAGACCAGACGTAATGTTTCACAAAATGAGGAACACTCACTGCCAATAATCAATAGGAAATGGCTCCTGCAGCACAGAACCTGACTGTGGAAAGGACTTCTCACGCCCTTCACATAACAATCACAAGGATTTTAACCCGGCTAACGTGCAGTACACATATGCTGACCACACTGCTTACCTGATAGGGCTGAAAGGCACTATCTTCGGTTATAAAATCCAGCTGTTTGTCCACAAGGAATTCTACTGCAGTAATCGAATCGTACACACTTTTTCCAACCAAGGGCTTGAATGTCTACAGAAAAAAAGGAAGAAAACGAACAAATTAAAAAAAGCTCAGCACATCAAACCCCCAGGACTGCATAAACACTGACGCAGTACTTCTTCCATCAAAACAAGTTAAAACAGAGTAACAATTGCTAATTAGACAAGAAAGGAGAGGTTTGTGTTTTTCGCCTTTCCTTTGCAACGTTGGTGGAAAAAACACCAAGAAAAAGGAACTGCAACATACATTCTTCCTTTCCCTCATTGTTCTTGAGCAAGAGTGTTTACCAAAGAAGCTCAAAGTGCAGGAGCACGATTATATCTTAAACATACAGCTTAGCACGCAGATCCTCTCTCTGCCTGCAGGACCAGCTAGCGCAGCGGTAATTACAGCGAGGACACTGAAGTGGAAACAACTGCAGACACGAGAACGCTCCCCTTCCTGTTCTGAAATGGTTCACCTTGCCTCAAGTCAACCCTCTCATTTCCCTGAGCCTCTGCATCTCCTCGGCGGCCGCCCGCCTCCCCCGCAGCCGCTCCTCCCTGCAGCAGCCAGCTGCTCCGCACAGCCGCTCGCCCGCGCCTCAGCCGGCCCCGTGCCAGGAGGCCTGGCCGCGCTCCACCAGCGAGGGCAGGCCGCGGTGCCATCTGGCCGCAGAGCCGCACAAAGCGGCCCCCGGCCCCCCCGCAGCGGGCTCTGCGCAGGCGGGCGGAGGGAACGCTGACGGAAAGAGCTCTCCCGGAGAGGGGCTGAGCAGTCCCTGCGTGCTGGCAGGCTTCCCTGGAACGGAGCGCGGCTGTGCCGAAAGGAGATGAGTCAGGTGGAAAGGAAATCCCAGCGGATGGAGGGGAGAGAATGCGGCTGGCTCCGAAGGCAGACGGCGAGCGGCAAGAGGAAGGCACTAATGAACAGCAGAACGAGCAGGATGCGAGGGAAAACGTGGAGGAACTGAAAACCAGGAAAGAACTGAAAATGGGGCCGAGGGAAAGCAG
Source organism: Phasianus colchicus (assembly GCF_987193195.1). Taxonomy (NCBI): domain Eukaryota; kingdom Metazoa; phylum Chordata; class Aves; order Galliformes; family Phasianidae; genus Phasianus; species Phasianus colchicus. Next base: position 9,672,887 of record NC_143443.1, read on the forward strand.
CAATGGAAAGCCGCCCTCCGGGACCTGAGTAAAACCAGAATTCAGGAGAAGACGAAGAGAAACAAAGGCCGGCCCAGCCGCACACAGCACTGCAAAGGCCGCCGTGCCCCGCAGGTCACCCCAGCTGCGCCAGCCCATCGGACGCAGGCCGAGGCGGTGCTGGTTACGTGAGGCGGCACAAGGCCCCAGGGCCACTGCAGGGCAGTGTGCTGCCACAGCCGTCCACGTGTCAGCCGCAGCCATGGAGGGAGCTCAGGGTGCTGCTCCGCTCTGCAGAAGTGGTGCCCTGTGCTTCCTTCCCTGCGCAGCCCGCATCCCTGGGGAGCTGAAGCCGTGCTCTCGCCAAGCAAAGGAGTGCCTTTCGCTGGGGCTGCATCTTACTTTCTAATAAACACACCCCATGCTACAAACATACAGATTTAGCACACTGCATCCTCCTTTCTGTTTTATTTAAGGTTTCACCTCAGTTGTTACCTTTCTTGTGCAAGCAAGGGGAAAAAACACCACGCCGTTGGGCAGCCAGCCATCTCGGTGACTCGGTAACTGGATGAAAGGGCGAGGAGGGCAGGGGAGCACGATAATATTCTAACTGCAGCCTGCATGGCAAATAGTTATTTAACCTCTAATGGCTCGGAAAGGCCCTTTGCTCTTGCCCCACCGTTCCAGACTGGCTCTTGCAGTGCTAATGGTTTGAGTTAGGAGGGTGGAGCTCACACCACGGCATTGCAAAGCATGAGTGTACAAACCCACAAGTGGATAAACTTTCCTTCCAAACGTCAATGCTGCAGCCTTCGGGTTTTTCATTTGCCCCCAGGTCTAAGCAGACGCTGCCTGACTTTTTCACACCATTCCCCTTCCCTTCTCTCCCATTATTCGGGTCAGGAAACGCATTTCTGAGCACAAACAGGACATACCACATGGTTAGCTGAAAGGAGACTGCGTGGAATGCAGTTGCAGTGATCGCTCGGGATTTAGAAAAGACGACAGATTAAGGTGCGGGTGAGCCACCAGTTTATCTTACTGCCAGTATTAAAAGAACCAGTTCCAAATATAGATCTGCAAGCGTGATTACGCCAACGAGAGAAACGTAATGCCTCCTCATTTGCTTTCACAGATCTAAGCCTCCAGACAGGCCAACGCCCCCTAAATACACATGTGAAGGATGTGGGCCATCCCACAAGCACAGAGGAAAAATATGTAAATAAATAAAGCAAAACTATGCCATGTCACATACATCCTCCTACAGAGACGGCTGCTCTACCACACATAAGCTGCCATCTGTCAGGCCCTGGAGAACCTCCACGCTGCCAAAGCACCACCAAACCCCACCCTTCAGAAGCTGCCTTCTGAGGATGGCCAAGTCCGCGTGCCTTGGGCTCGGGGCAGGACAGGGCACCGGGGCACTCGAGCACGGACGGACGTGACCCAACCTCACACCGTGCGCGCACAAAGGCGGCCGGGCCGGGCACTCCACAGGCAGCAGCCAGCTGCTGGAGGCAGGCACGCGGGACGTGCAGCGACACGAACACGGGCTGAGGAGCTCCCTGCAGAGGAAGGCGCTCCCTTTTCCATTCCTGAGCAGAGGATGAGCCTAGGAAGACTGGAACCAGCACAAACTCAACGCCACGCTCAGGTCTCCCCTTCAAGCTGGCGCCGAGCCTTCTCTGACATCCGCGTTAACTCCGCTCCCTGAAGGCCACGATTAAGAGCACACGCTCGATTTTAAGTGACACCTGACTTCAGCGTTCCTCGGAACCGCTGCTCTGAAATAAAGAACCCCAAAGTCCCCCCGCTTTACCTCAGCTCGGACCGCCCGCTCGGCCACGCGGAGCCCTGCCCACTGCCGCTGCCCAACTCCCCGACCCGCGGGGTCCCCTCTCGCCGCCCCGGCAGCACCACAGCCCCTGCCCCGGGTCTCACCGCCGCCCCCGGGGCCGCGCACACCAACCCGGCGCAGCTCACGGAGACGTTAATTTGCAGGTGCCATTAGGAAAACTTTTCCACGCGGCGCGGAGCTCCTCGGTCGGCATTAGCGCGGCGCTGGCACCTCTCGTTATGACAGTCGTTACGCTCCGGGATGGCCGCTCCTCCTCCAGAACCGGCCGCGGCGTGCGCCGAGAAGAACGCCGCGCTGCGGGCCGGCTCTCCTGCCCTCCGCTCCCCTCCTCTTCCCTCCCGGCGCGGCGGGCCGCAGGGCGGCCGTTACCGGACGGTCCCCGCGGTCCGGGAGCGACGTGGCCGTTGGACGGCCGGGGCCGCCACGAGGCCGAGCCCGTCCCGCAACGCCCCGAGCCGCGGCCGCCGCCGGAGCCGTTCCCGACGACGCTCCCCGGCGGCCGGGCCGGCCCACAACCCCGGAAGGCGGGCTCCAACCGCCCGGCTCCTCGGCCCGCCTGCCCCCGCCGCGTGGCCGTGCCCGCCGCACAAAGCCCGGCCCGGCCGCCCCCCGCGAACAAAGAAGCGCGGGGCCCCGCGGAAGGAAGAGAGAGAGAGGAGGAGGAGGGAAGGGCCCCGCCGCGCCCCCCGCGCACACGTACCTGGCTCCGCGCCCCGCGGCGCGCCCGGCCCGGCCCGCGGGACCTCCGCGCCCGTGGCCGCCTTTGAACAGCGAGCAAAATGGAGCGCGCCGCGCCGCTTCCGGGTCGGGCCGGGCCGGGCGGCCGCGGCGGGGGCGGGCCGGCGGGAGGGGAGAGCCGGGAGGAGGAGGAGGAGGAAGGAGGAGGAAGGAGGCCGCCGCCTTTGTGGGCTTAGCGCGCAGCTGGCGCCGCCGCGGAGGCCCCGGCGCGTCCCCGCCGCTGGCGCATGGCGCTGCGCCGCTCGCGGGAGGGCGCGGGGCGGAGCGGGGCCGGGGGGCGGTGCGCGGCGGCCACGTCCCGCGGGGCGGAGCGCGGACACGTGGGGGCGGCGGGGTAACCCTGCGGAGGGAACGGCGGTGCGGGGCGCCTGGCAGCGCGCGGTGCGGCCCCGGGTCCGGCTCACGTACGCGGCCTGGAGAGAAACAACGAAATCACGGGGGTAGGCGGGGAGAGAGGCGTCGTTTCCTCCGAGCCCTTTAAACGAGCGCAGCTGCGCGCTCCTTAGTTCGTGGAAAAAATACCAAACGCGCCCTTTGCCAAGCAAGTATGAGAATAATGGGAAGTCGACGCCTGAGTACCGCCGTGTTCTCATCCCGAGCCCTCCCAGTGCAGCAGCAAACCTGCGGATGGTGCGCACCGAGGGCTGCGGAGCAGCGCCGCCCCCCAGGGCCGGTGTTGGCACCAGGGCCTGTCCCTGAGTGTGCGCAGCAGCACTGCATCGCAGGCACTGCACCCTTACAGCTCACACGCTGCCCGGCGGACGGGCCGGCGACACTTTATTAATAACTGTGACTAGGTAACAAGGAATATTAATAACAGGGCGGCAGCACCCATTCAGTACCACCCCAGGATCTGGCCACAAGCACCCAGGGGCTCTGTAGCACTGCAAGGACCAGTGACCCACCCAGCAGCTGCCTCAGCTGGGGCTGCTTTAGGAAAATGCTTTGGGAGGGCACAGACGCCATGGAGCTGCTGCCGGTGTGACTGCTGGCGCTAAATGTGTCACGGCAACATAACACTAGGCTCACGTCCTTACTGCTGGCCACATACACAGCAATATGTATCATTACATGCACGCACCGATTGGCCGTGCAAAAGCACTAATGCTGACTTTTAAGCAACAATTTTAAACATTAGAGTCCTGAAGCCTATGGAAAATAATTGTACCAAGATTGTTACATTTGCCAAGCAGTGCACCTGGGCACAGTTCGGTTAATAGGCGCAGGACAGCAGCATGACTCCCACTGCTGCCCGCAGAACAGAGTGCCTTTGTTCCGGGCACTGCCAGCCCCCGCCAACAGGCAGCGCGCAGCCCTGCGCTCAGCAAACACGCCATGACCTTCAATTACTGCCCTGGCTGGCTGCCACAGGATGCATGTACTGCTGCTCACGCCGCCTGCCCTACTTTGCAGATAATCGCTACCACTACAGATAATCGTTAGAATCGATGGAGTAGGGTGAACGGGCGCTCCTTGGGCTTGCAGCAGCAGCACGGGGGGCTCAGCTGGCAGGACAGCCACACCGCAGGGGCTGTGTGGTCATGGACCGCACAAAGTACCCCCGCTGACATACCACTTTGCTTTGCCTTCTGTTTGTTCAGAGGTGGAAAGCACACAGGCACAGGGACACCGACATGTGCACAGGGCCAGGGCTCTGCTGAACCCCACTCTGGGCACCCGAAGGGATTAATTCCCAAACACAAAGAACCCAGAGAGCGCGTGCATGCGATGCTGCTGGCTAGGAAAGAACACGTGAATAAATATTTAACCTTTAAAACAAACAAATCAAAGGTATTTAAATCTGTCTCCATAACTGAAATTAGCCTTTTTCTGCTCATCTCCTTCCTTTGCATGCCCCACATTTCCTGAGCGAGGCAGATGGTTTCCTAGGGACAATCCTGCAGAAATAGCGCAGCATGCGAGCGGAGCTGCACGGCTGCTCTGCTGACGTCGCCGTGCACACCAGCTGAGTGCAAATGGTGCGCTTCAGTGCAGAAGCCAAAGTCCAAAGGAGAATTCGTGTGCGTGAAACAATCGCTACTGCTAGGGCTGCAACCATGTAACAGAGTCACCGCGGTGCCAGTCCACGTGCAACCTTGCCTCCTGGTGATGTGCAGACACTGCCTGGGGACGACCACACATGCCAGAACTTCACCAGGCAATCTTCAGCAATTCCTCAGAATTGAGAAGCAGAAGACAACGGTGGGTGTGGAGAAACATGAGCAGCACCACCATCAGTACACTAGCACATCTGCACTAACCAATTCTGCAGTCATTTCAAATTGATCTGATTTCAAACATAGTTTCTACCTTTGCAGCATTTTCAATCGGCTTCTAAATCTCTTGTGCCCTTCCACCAGCAGCCATCGTGGAACGTTCTCAGTGCTGCGTGCACCAACATGACTGTGCAATTTTCCCCCATTGCTTCATCTGACACCAGCACTGTAATCGCAGCTCTGGCAATGAGCTGTGTTAACAAACTTTCCCTACTTCTGTAGTTGAACTGGTGTCCCTATTACAAACAGTCTTGGTAAAAGAAAAGCCAGAACCATGGCATTAAAAAACCATCACTGAAGGCAACGGTACTGCACAAGCTTTCTTATTTCATGGAAAAAGCAGGGCTTAGATAATCAGTGAGTCTCAGAAACCACGTATTTTCATGTTCACAAATAATTTTAGACACAGTTATTTTCATTTCTCCCATTACAAACCCCAATCCTGTGTACAAGGATTGCTTTTCCAGGTCTGAACTACCTAAATCACATTTTACAATTGCTCTCTGTGGTTTCATTTCTTCCCAGCCCATTTACACCTTCCACGGTTCACCTTCCATTAGCAGCCTGTCACACGCACTTTCTCTGCCTCTCCCCTGCATTATTCCATTCACAGACACCAGCCCTTACACTGGAAACACAGAGCTGCAGAGCTGTGCTCTAAGACCAGATTTATAATTCACATACAAAGACAAATACTGAGCAGTCTCTCACACATCCCTCTGTGGTTGCCAGCTGAAGCCTGATGCTGCTGTAGCAAACTCCATTTCTCTGTACGCCCTCTCTCCATCAGCTGAGTACCACTGCCATGACCTCTGCCACTCACTCGAGTCCAATCACATCAGCGTCATCTTTAAGCGTGACCTTCCCACTCCCAGTGCTGGGTCTAGATTACATGAAACTCTTGCAGGGTTTCTGAAACACAAGTTTTTCTGCTCCTTCTGTAGTTAGGAGCTCCAGCCCACACTTATTTGCATTCTGATTACTCAAGCCTTAATTAATGCATATGTGCCCAGCTCAGATCCGCTCACAGAGCTGTCTCAGACACCTCTGGCCCACAGCCCACTATTGGCTCTCCTGCTCCCAGCATCACATCACAGTGCACCTTCAGAAACAATGTCTCCTGATCTGACTATTGCTCATTTATCAATTTTAGGAACAGCTTACTGGCAGCACTCACAAAACTGATGCATTAACATCTTTCAATTTTCTCTCTCAACAGCTTCCCTGCTGTAATGACCTTTAAACCCTTGACAATGCCTTGGCCACTACCTTATGGAAGCCTTATCTTATTCTCTCATAAGGAATGCCTCTTATTTCATACATATATATGCCTTCTGCTCTTTTTGACTTACTCTCAGATTTTAACTCCTTGGGGAAAAGAATCTTTCTCATCCCACATTTGTTCTACAGCTGACTGTACAATGAAATCCTGGTCTTTCACTTGGGTTTCCCAGTGCCATGGTAACATGCCACAATAGTAATTAACCTTGGGACTGGATTCTGCCTTCCACAAAGCAAGCACAACACTTGCAGGATCACAATGTTCTTACCCACACTCCTTCTGCAATATTCATCAAACCCTTTCTAACTTGGGTGCCATCCATGTTTTTCAGTATTCATGCTCCTTCAGCCTCCTTGCTTCCCTCACAACAGTGCCAAGCTCCTCCAGCTCATTTCTTGGATTTATTCTCTTCTTCCATCCCTACTGCCAACATTCACAACATTCTTGCATCCTTTTCCCCTTGAACTTACTGGATCCATTTATCTGCCCTCCTTCCAGCCTCGCCTCCAGCAAAACAACCAACCTAGAACACCAGCTTCGGGATTCTAGCATTGCTGCTCTTTGATTCAGCATCCGGCAGCACGTCTCCTACATCCCACTAACTGCAGTCCATCGGGCTCCACCTTTTGCCCTCCCACTGCTTCCTGTCTCCTCTCATGCTCCATTCCATGTGCTTCTTTGGAGCACAACTCCCTTCACAAGAGCAACCTGTACCTACAGTCACAGGCATCCTTTCTGTTCTCCCTCGCTGGAGCTCAATTGCCTGCCTCACCTTTTTCCACCTCATCCCCTATACCTTTAACTCCAATTTTCAGAGCAGTATTTTTCCTCATTCTGCTGTTTTTTTTTCCCAGTTCCCCTGCTCTACAACCCTTTCCATCATCTAAGCCATGCCCTCCACTTACTACATTTGAATCTCCTCTCTTAAGCAGACTGCATTTCACTTTACATTTTTGGTTTTGCTCTTCTCCCAGAGAGCTCTTGGTGCATCCTCACCATGCGGACCCAGGGCCGGCCCGCAGTGCTGCACACAGCCTGCTGGCTCTGTCTGAAGGTGCCCCAGGGCAGGGTGCAGGTCGGAGAGGCCTTGCTCCTGGCACTGCTTCCTGTTACTGCAGAGCTGAGAACGCGCCCATGCTGACATTTTCCATTCCCACAGCCCCACAGCAGTATCCAAGCAACTCCTGTAGCAGCAAATGCTCCCTGTGTGCCTGCTGACACACCCAGGACACACAGCGTGCTCCTGACATCATGCTTAAGGGTCACCTCAGTCATCTGTGATGACTCAGTTAACCAGAAAGGCTCTGCAGGGAGCAGGATTGTCTCCTAAAACAGCTGGAAGAAGAAAGCGGCTTGAACAGGAGCTCATGTTTGGAAATATCTCAGACAACAAAAGCCTCAAAAGCCTGTGAAACATGAAGTGCAAGAATCTTCTAGAAAACTCAAGAACAGAGAGCAGGATTCCAGAAGAACACGTCCCACAGGAGCTAGAAAAGGGAAATATCCACTTATCATGTAAATGAATACAGAGAAACTGAGATTCATTTTCTGAGAAGAGCAAGACTCCTCAACAAAACTATGCCTCCAGTCTTTGTGTTTACTCTTTTTTACTGACAGCAGTGTATTTCACTGTTTGTTAGGAAGCGTAACAGCTGCAGAATAAATACACTTCTAAATATAATAAATTTGCAATACATTCAGAAGGGGCTTTTTTTTCATGAACACTGTTGTGAGGTGACAGCTCCTTCCTCCTTCCCTACACCCACTTGTCCCCAGAGAGCCAGAGGTTACACTTGCCAGCTTTGCACTTCCTATCTGGCGATCTGGGGATTTCCTTAATGGAGAACAGCCCGCCAGGGCAGGAGGGGATGGACTCACTGCCTCTGCACTCTTTTAGTTCCGGCTTGCTGGGGTTGAGGTCGCGCTTGGCCATCTCTCTGAAATACACCCTTTTTATATTCTAAATACGTTCACATTAGGTATAACAGAGTACCTTGACAGTAATGTTTTTGTATTTTTAAACACTAAGATTTAAGTGTTAGCCTACATTGATACAGCGTGTTTCAATTAACTTTGTACGGCGTCCCACCTTAGTGAGACAACATCCTAGTCTCTAATACTCAAATAAAAATACCATTCATCTCACCTTCACATGTCATGTAACCAAGAAGAGATACAATCTAGTTTCAGGCTATAATCGGAAACATCTTTTAACCTTTCTGAGCAGTATTTTTTACTGCTACCCTGTTTTATCATTGAATTGTGACTGCGTCAGACTGTCTACACAGTTGTTAATACACTGCTTTGATTCCTGCCTCTGTCATTTAAGAGGATTGGGAGAACTTCTCAAAGACAATTTATTCCTTGCAGGACAAACTATAGCCATAAACCACCATGACGTCGAGGTAAAAGTTTACACTTGATAATAAAAAGCCTGATGGAGTAGGCAGTGTTTCAGTCAGTGCATCCCTGCACCAGGATAACACTGACCTATGTTGAAACACCACCATCATCACCTGGTTAAAAAAATCAGAACCTACCCTAGATATCACACTTTACCACCCCCCTCCCCCAGGCAGCGTTATTTTTAGGCCCTCACATCTGTCCTCCTACACGCTTGTCCAGCAGCAACCTCGACAGGCACTTTTTTCCTTTCAGGAAAACACAGGACAGATGGTGTTGAAACTATCTCTCTCTCAGATAACAAGTTTTCCGTTTTTTATAAATTCACTCATCTCCAAACTGTGACAGCTGTGAGTTTAAAGATAAAACTGAAATGATCCAGATCTTGCTCATCTCCTTTCTCTAGGGCCTCTGAAAGGTCACAATGTGTCTCACTTAAGTTCCCCACTAAGCACGAAATGCATTCCTTTTCCAAACTCAAGTACACTGGTGGTTATTGGAAAGAACTATAGAACACTGCTGTATTTGGGTGGGTTTTTTTTCCCAATTTGTTCCTCAGGCCTGTGTTGTAAATTCAGGATCTTCAGGATCTGTTTGTGTAGTACATCAGACAGTATTTACCTCCAAGGTATATTTATAGCATTAGTTACATTCCCTCATTCCTCCCGTAACAGCATGCATGATGATGTCACCATTCTGCACTAACTACTCCCACCTCTCTCCCTTGTTAGACTGCAGTTCCACACCCCGGTTAGCCTCACAGTCCTCCCATGCATCCCAACGAGTTTGAGTCGATCCTTCTCCAGCACAGCCCACTAGGATTAGGTATCTTATTTTAAAAACAGACTCGTGGCTGTTAGCTGTACAGAGACACCGGACTCCTCTATTCCAGGAACACACTCTGTGCATGCCAGAGCCCTGCCTGGGATCTTCTGAACGTCACACAGCAGGTTCACAGCTCTCCTCTGCCCGACCAGAAGGGCCAGACCTGCTCTGTGCCAGTGCTTCCAGTGGATAAGCTCTCATCTACATTTGCCATCTGCTCCTAAATCCACGCCTTTGTTTTATACAGTAACATTCTCTTCCACCTCTATTACTTCATTTCTCAAGGACATTCAATTTTAGTTGCATAAAAAACCCCCCATCCTCCATGTTAAGGGCTCCTCCTATTTTGTACCATCTGCACATTGAATCAAATATAATCAATTAGCCCAAACATTTCAGAGAAAATACTACGCACGTCATTCCCAAAATGTGTGAAGAACTACTGGCACTCAGACTTACTTCATCACTACACAGCTCCACCTATTTCAACACTACATAGCTAGTGTTTTATAAGCTAATTCCTATCTAATTTATGTTCATACTAATAATCCTCATCTTCCTCTGATTGCTCATCACTTGACACATTGTGGAATGCATTACAGAAGTCAGGATGAATGATATTAGTCGCATTTTCTTGCTTTGGCACAAAGCCGACCAGCAGTTTGGTTCAAGTGGGTCCATGATGCAGCTTTTTGAGGTGTTGATGACAAGACCAGCCCATGATTAAAAAAAAAGGAAGCAAACACAAAGCAGATATAATCAGTCTATCTGTAAACACTTAAAATAAAACAAAGCGTTGAGTAAAAGCCAGCATGAATTCCAAAAGAATAAATTATGTCAAAAGCAAATATCCTTTTCAAATAGAAGAGCAGAGTTGAGAAGCAGATCTATATCCTGACCTTAATAAGGTTTTTGACACCGCCTCCTGTGACGTTTATGTCTGCAAACTAAAGAGATTAGATCCAAATGAAACCAATGTTAATGTAGACAGACATCAAGAAAAAAAATAATTGGAAAACATCACTAGTTCACTGTCAAAATATGTATCTAGAATGGAGTTCCCAAAGTCACCTACGCTGGGCCTGCGCTTATTTGCTACTTTCATTAGTGACCCAGATGATAGAACACAGACTGCATTTATTAAATTGACCAGCTTGGTAGGACTGCAAATTACATTGGAGGACAAAAAGACAAACTGGAAAAATGGCAAAGCATCACACACAGGCAGGAGCAGTCAACTGCAGGAACACGGAGCAGCAAAGGAGTTGCATATGAAAAAGCAGGTTACGTTCAATTTCACAAGTGCTACAAGCTGGCAGAATCGTGCACACTCAGTGCTGGAATATGTGAACGGTAGCACATCCTGTGTTCTGCATCCATAAGGCCTCAGCTAGAGACTACATAATGAGCAGATTATGGACCCTGCTCTTCAAAGACAGATACGTGCTCCAAAGAGAGCAGCACAATGAGCAGCACTTTGGAAAACACTGTTGATGAATACGGACTGAAGGGACTGGGTAGGGGAATCAGAGCAGGGTGTGTCTTCACACAGGAAAACAGGATGCTGCAAGGAATAATAGCCTCTATAGCAGACGCAATAAACTTTAACAGCCTTCATTTAGATTAGATGATCTCAAGGTCTTTTTCAGTCTTATGATTCCAAAGCATCTCTGCAGGGTCACTTACGTTTCCCAAATAAAACAGCACTTATAAACACATCCCCAGATTAATGCTACATTTAAATCTGCTTTCATTACGCCATCTCCCCTTGGGCCAGCTTCTCTCAGCAGCCACAGACTGGCAGTATTTAGGGGGCTGCAGTGCAGAAGGAAGCACCTCAAGCCCTTCTCCCTGCCAGAAATACTCAAGCACTTTCACATGCTTGGAGGTGCCAGCTTCTCCACTGCTGCGGCCTCACCTTGAGCACTGGGTACATTTTTGGGCACCACAATGTAAGAGGAACAGAAAGCTGATAGAGAGCATCCAAAGGAGGGCTTCAGGGCCAAGCGTATGAGGAGCAACTGAGTGCCTGGGTGTGCTGAGCACAGAGCAGAGCAGGCTGAGGGGAGGCCTCGTGGCGGCTGCAGCTCGCAGAGGGAGCGGAGGGTCAGCACTGAGCTCTCTTGTGACAGCAACAGGACTGGGGGGATGGCAAAGCTGAGACAGAGAGGGGTTAGGCTGGATATTAGGAAAAGGTTCTGCACCAGGTGGTGGTCAGACACTGGAACAGGATCCCCAGGGCAATGGTTACAGCACTGAGCTGCAAGAGCTCAGGGAACGTTCGGACACCGCTCTGAGAGGGTTAGGGTTTAGGTGGTCCTATGTGGAAAACTTGATGACCCTTGTGGGTCCCTTCCAACTTGGGACGTTCTGTGGTTGTCTGATTATCTCTGTATTAATCCCATCTTTGGACTCCCACCAACGGAGCACAATGAGACTTATTTGCTGGCTAGGAAAAGCACTGACAGCTCATGCTCAACACGAAGGCCACAGGCTTGCCTTATTTATTTAGGAAATTAATTATTTTAAAGGAAAGGTATTGAATCACTAACAGTCTCTTTGAAATAGCTGTATCGTACTTTACTCCATTTTCCTTAATTTCCCAAGTCCTTGATTATTCTAACTTTCAAAAATGCCTTCCAAAGCTTTCCATATTTACACAGAGGGCAGACTGACAGTCTTTTAATTGCTTGCATAATTCTTCCCTTCCCCCTCCTTATGTAGGCACTGCTTTCTCCAATCACAGGTACCACCCTGAAAGAAAGATTATCTAAAATAGTTACAATCAGCACTAATTCTTTTCTAATTCTGAGATGGAAATTTCCCTGTGTCTGAGTATTTTATGATCTTTAAGTTACTCTTTCTGGTTGCAGTAATTACCATTCTCTTATTATACATCTTGCCTTTTCCTTCACAGCTATTATCATCTTCACTTGAAATTCAGCCAAAAATTTAATGCTTTATATTTAATGTTTCAGATGCATGTTATCATTATTTTCTATCCTTCTTATAATACAAAAGTTTTTTCCTGTTTTGTTTTCACATAATTTGCAAGATCAGAGTTTTGTTTGAGAAGCAAAGATATCCAAAGTCTTCCTCTTCTTCTTTGTTCATGGGTTTCCTGCTTTATTGGACATCTTCGTTCTGGATATTCATCTTTTTTGGTTTGCACACCAGGAGAACTTAGTTAAGATTTGTCTGGAAACTGAATCTCATCTCTGACTTCACAACATTCAGTCCTTGGGCTTCTTACGTTTGCAGTCAGTTTTTACTTATTTGAACTTACTACTAAGATTTAAAACTTGAATTCCAAACTAACCTATCTTCATCTATTTCCTCCTTATATTTTAAACTATGTCATCTCACAACTGCCCAGTATGCAATGCTCAACTGTGCTTAATCTGACTGTCAGAGTACAGAGTGGGAAGGCGCTGACGGCCCGAGCAGCCCCAGCCTCTCACACTCCCTCCCTGCAGCCCAGTCCAGCAGAGCTCACCCTGTCACCCAACTGACTTATTTGCTCGAAGTCACCTTGCTGATGTAACTCTCATCTTGGCCGCATGACTGCTGGGATCACCTAGGCAGGGGCAGGAATAGTGAAGCCAGCCCTTTCCACAGCTGATTAAGCAAACAGTGAAACTGCCTCTTCAATCCAAAATGATTTTCTAGAATATCATTGCTGCTTTTCAAAACGATGTCTGAAGTACCAATGAGTTTAATGAAGAAACTTGCCAGCAATCACATCCAAGAATACCCTGGCCCTACCATTTTTTCTCTAATCGCTACCAGGGAAAGTAAGCCACCTCATAACAAGCAGTATTTATCTAACAGCACTACAGAGATGGCTATCCCTATTCAAGTCTCACCCTGGAGCTAGTAACAGAGTCTTTACTCCTATCACCTTTCTCCAAAAGTGATTTTAAGCCAAACTGATTTTGGTCTGTCCTTTTCACACCAAGATGTTTTTCCTAGTCTAATATATAATTACTACTGCACACCTTCTGCAGCACAAAGCACTTCAATACATATAGTCTAATTACTAATTGTATTCTACCATGCTTCTGCTACTTGGTGTTTTATCCCCAATGCTGTCAGAAGCTCAAATTTCTCCATTTTGTCGCCCAGGGTCTCAATATGTATACAAAACATCTCAGTTGTTTCTTAGTAACAACATCTTATTATCCAGTCTAAATCTTTCCCTAGCTGCAATGCCTGATTATGATTTTCCTTAACCTTGGAACTCTTTCCTTTCTTAATTAGTACTGGTCTTCCATCCACTGGCACTTTTCCATATGCTGAGACAGAAATGAGGATCTGCCCAGCACCTCCTGCTGAGAGCTGAAGACTAAATGGAAGTTGAATAGGTTGGGAAAAGCTTTTTCCTTACAGCGAGGTTCCCAGTCAGTGCACTAGCCTTCTTCCCCAAGGCAATTCTTCTGCATAGCTGGGGGTAGAGCCTGCCTGTAGGAGTGATTTCCTCGGGGCTCTCCTCCCCTCCAGGGACTGTAATTCCTCTTAAGAGCACCAGAATATCTACTTTATGTCTTCCAGTATAGTTTGCACATCTGTAATCCACCATGGCAGAAAATTTGCTGTCATTTATGCTATCTCAAACGCTAACGATGGAGTCTTTCTTTCCCACTCCCACTCAAATCCCTTCAGGACCTTTCTCAGCTTTCTCATTCTCCCTTATCTTCTCATTCAGCAACTTCAAAAGTCCCTCCAAGCTGCCTGCAACTCCTCAGCCCCATAAGCATTCTCTTAATTCTTGGATCCAGTTTAAGTGCCAGCACCATCTCCAGCTGCATCTTAACCTTCCCCCTGCTTCTTTTCTTCCTTTCACTTTTAAGCTCTATCAGTGATTTCATGCATACTATATTTAGTCATCTTTATTATATCTGCCATTCTTCAGGTTTTCTCCACTGCTCCCTTTATTATAACTCATCTCTTTCATGTCCTTGCCTTCAAGAGGGACGCACACCGAACACCCTTGATGCACTCACCGCACACCAACTGCTTATCAGCGGCTCGACTTTTGAAACCTTTTTCTGAAGCAGCTTCAACTCTTCCATCAGTTTAGCTGGGATTAGCAGCACAGCAGGAATCAACTTCACATTTGAGTTCAAATGCTGTCCATAATTTCATCCAAATCAAACAGCAGACAAAAGATGCACTCATTCACTGATCCTCAAGAAACAGATCTTGGTGTTACTTGGTTGTTGGTTTGTTGTTGTTGTTGTTTTTCCATTCCTTCCCCTGAGCAGGGTCCTGTGCTGTCTTTGTTGACCCTTACTAAAACCTCAGTGCTTTATAACCAACTATGCCAGAGATGTTTTCACTATTCCCATGGCAGTTAGAGGTCCCCGAAACAATGCCCATTTAAGTGACAAAGACTGGCAAGGGGCTCTCTCCCCTCCCTGCGGTCACTGCTCTTGATCAGCAGGGCCACAAGTGCCAGCTACTGCTGCACCCAGCACAAAACCAAAAAGAAGAAGCAAGCTCGGAAGAAAGCACAGGAGACAGGAAAAGAACCACAAAAAGGGTGAGAAAGTATAAATGGTGACAAGAGCAAGTTGTGTATTAACGGTTCTTTAAATTACATTCCTCTGGTATGGCCTAGCAAGCCATGCACAGCTGATAGAAAACAATCAATAAAACAGGCTCTGGTGTGAAAGTTGGGAGCATTCAAAAGTTTTGAAGTTTTGTTTCATCCACTTAAGCTATCTTCAAGCTCCACGTAGTCAAGATATGAAGGAAGCAATGGGTGGAAGACTAACAAACGAAGCCGCCTTTTATATTCTCATTCTGATAAAATGATTTTAAGGTTTTACTCCCTCCCCACCCCTAAAATGACAAGGAAAAGCTTTCCAGGAGTTAGGAATTGAGGGAACAAGAGTAACAACTCCCTCTGACAGGTCCCTTTTTTTTTGTAAGAGACCTCCTTCAGAACAAAACCCACAAAAATAGAGCCAGACAGCAGGGCAAGCACCAAATCTCTAGCACACTTTTTTCTCTCCATTTTATAGCTCTGTAACTTTGCACAGTAAATTATTACAGGAGAATCTACAAAATGAATGACCTACTTCTGGTCAAAAATCAGCTGTGAATCACAACCATTCAGCCTATTAAAAAAAAAAAACAGCACAACTCTTTTCCAATAAATATCAAAGATAAGACAGTACTGAGGAATAAGCACAGACACTTTCAGGACTTCCTTTTCCTTAAAAGAGGAAAAAAAAAACCCACAACAATCTGAGGTACCTGCACAATTTCTAATTTCTCTCTTCCAGGCATTATTAAGTCCCTGTAAGAGACTTCTGTGATAAGAACCACAGAATGGCTTAGGTTGGAAGGTACCTTAAAGATCATCTAGTTCCGATCCCTCTGCAGTGGGCAGGGCTGCCAACCTCTAGATAGGTGAGTTTCTCTATAAATATTGTCAGGTCTGCTAATCAGAACCAAAAGAAAATGGTTAAAGAGATATACGCACAGATTTGAGTTTATTTCAGAAGCAGCAACTTTGTATTAAGTAGCTGTAACTGTGGCTTTAATGAAGAACTACATGTGCCTGGTGTATGAAGGTGGAACATAATATCTCTAGCAATGGAAGATCTCTCAGACTCGAATATATTTATAAAAATTGCACCTTCCTCTGTCTCCAGCAAGTTTAGCTTGAAGGCAAAGAAAAATATTTCAGGAATATACCAATGGAGTTGAGAAATAAACATGAAAGTAAAAAAGAAGTGGCTAGTTGTCACAGCAGACTCTAAATTAGGTTTCTATATTTAGAAACATCACCTTTCTTTTGAGGATAGTAATCTGCTAGAGTTGAAGGGCAAGAGAATTTGTAAGAAGTTGGTGCAGGAGCTCCTGCACGTGAGTATGAGTGGTAAAAGAGAGTAAAGTGAAATAAATTTATATGTAATGACTGTAATTGTCACATGTAATTATAACACCAAAATTAAAATGAATCTTGTAGAAGATGGGAGGCATGTGAAAATTGAAAGTGAAGATTAACTTAGTTAAGTTCTAGATCTTTATAGAAATTAAAAGGATAAAGCTCCTCATTCCATTACGAACTTTTTATTTATGACCCGTCAACCAGAAATGAATTAAAACATTACAGTGACACCAGATATCTGTTCCAGTAGTAGTGCTGTGCTTATTAAGTCTATGCATGACAACTGACACTTCTATTTCAGAACAGAAGAAAAAATTACATTATTAAAGCTTAGTGGTTTAATTTCTTCTCCATCTGTCAAACCAGTACGACACATTACCTCTTCCACAAGCCTTACTCCACCTGTTATTTTATAAAAATATTAAGGATTTTTCTTCCATTGCTTTTTTTTTTCCCTAGCCCTCAGTTACTCCTTTGACACAGACTTCAGAAAACTGATCCCCTGCAAGTGAAACAGCAATTATTACTGACTTTTACCTTTCAATTGGTCTCGTTCTCTTTGTCACAGAAACGTTCCCAGTCTGCAGTTATTAAAAATAGTCAAGGTGACCCTAACTCATTTATTTAGTGTATACAACTTCCAGCAACTCCAGATGTTCCATTCCAAATACATCCAATATATTTTCATTTCAGTTCTAACCAGACACCACATACTCAGGGCCAGAAAAGCAGAAAAAAATGCAACTTGTTCAGCAAAGCTGAAGAATTAAAAAAAAAAAAAACTGCACTACGCCAAGTGTGATGGGCGCTGTATTACAAACTACTTCGACTTGCATGTATGTGGAAGGACAGCAAAAAGCAATATCAAGAAAATATTTTATTAGCCACAGGACTAGAACATAAAAATTATTTAGGCCCCCCCCAAAGGCAATTCCCAACAGTACACAGCATGCATGTAATCCTTACAGCCGACCGCATAGCCGGAATGAAGCTGTTACCTAGGTGTTCAAACATTTAGCAGCACATTGGCAAGTCACTGGAATACTTCTCTGGCTCCCTGCTAAACCGTCCTGCCAACTCACATTTCAGCCTTCCTTCTGTCAGCCATGATTCTTTTAGAGAAAAGATGAAAACCACTCTTTCTGTTCTCCACTCTAGTAACACAGCTTTGCCTCTCACATGCAAGTACTTAGGGCTTTGTCTCTTCCTAGAGGACAAAAGCACTTTCTCTGTGATGCACTGACACATCTTGCTGAACACTGGATCATAACTGCTTTAATATTATGAAATATATACTTTATTGGAGTCGGCATTCTGTTGCACAAGCTGGCTTTTCCAGAGAACTCTAAAATAAGGCTAAAAACTATGCTCTAAGGGCCGAAGAAGCCTGATGAGGATGGGAAAGAGAAAGAAAACTATTCATGGCAGTCCTGCTGAAGAGGCCTCGTGCCACAAAAGGCAGCCTGCAGCAGGATGCAGGGCACAGCCATGGTGCCACTTACATACATTTTATATGTGGCCCAAGACAATTTTCTCTTCACTCAGAGCAGCCCAGGCAAGTCAGAAGGTTGGACACATGCTTTAGAGCTTCCCTTCTATCCCTGGGGCAGATGGTGCTGACAGTTGAACTCATAGTGCCCAAAGCCCCCCACTTCTTTCTTTCAGTGAAGTTTGTTGGAAAAGCTTAGGGACGAAAAGCACAAGTGACCAAACGAGGCTACACAGAGACAGCACACTCAGATTTCCTGTTACTGGTGACATCGCCTTTGCTCACTTTAGAAAGCACAATCGAGTACAATTCTCCCTTGGGACAGAAGTAACATCTGGCAACTCTTACAACATAAATATTTTTTCCTTTAGTCTGAGAAGGAGTGGCTTAATAGAAAAAGATCATCAACTCTATATTCTTGCACATTTACAGAATCCAAATTCCTTCAGGTCCTCTTAGCAAAGCCTATCCGCTTTGAACTCCTGTCCTAAGCAGCACTGCTACGTGGCAACGTCTCAGGCCCCCACGTTCACTGAACCACTCGTTAGCCACTCCACCTCTTGCACAACAGGGCAGTGGGGCAATGAAATGCTGACATCCAAAAAGGGAAGCCCAGTTTCAAGATCTTCTTACAGCCTGATTCGGAAGAAAGGTTTCCTTCCCCCCCTTCTCAGGAACCTGACCCTCTGCTAATCTGAAGTCTGTGAAGTATTTGGTGAAGGGTAGAGAAGAAATATCTTATACCAAGTTTTGCAGAATGATTTTCCAGAGGCAGTCTGTTTTGACAACAGTTACCACATCAGGACATCTCAAATTAATGCCATTTTTCCCACACTGAACATGGAGTCTAGATGAATATCAGTCTCAGAAGTACCATAAATATCATAGAATTGCTTGGGTTGGAAGGGACCCCAAAGATTAAAGAGTTCCAACCCCAATGCCAGGCAAGACCACCAACCTCCAGACCTGGTACTAGGCCAGGCTGCCCAGGGAAGTATCAATGTTTGTTAATTAAATGCTCCTATTTCCATATTTACAAATAAAGGGGTTGAAATGAGACTGATCAAAACTTACCAAGCTTCTGAAAGCATTATTCTTAAATTATGCAGGAGATCTTAGGCCTACTGAACAAACAGAAGAGGCTTACTGCGTCACAGTGTCAATGGAGCTAAAGATTTGTGTAGGAGAATGACTTTTTCCTAATAGATTAAGGAAAAATATTAAATAATATGAGGTGCTGCTCAGAAAAGCATGCGTAAGATCAGTTTCTACACTAACAACTGAACTCATATAGATGGCAGAGTGACCGCATTAAATTTTTTTGCGTGTACTGTTTACAAAAGCCTACTAGAGCCTATGTAAATATATTTGTGATAGAAATTAGAATGAAAACTCTCTTCTGCTTAGGATTATTTTCCTGAACTGAAGATTACCCACTTTCTTACTCTCAGCTTAATTTAAAATAACAGTGGTTCACCAGCAGAATTCAGCCCATGACATTCACCTCCCCATGGAAGCAGCAGGTGACAGATGCAGCCACTGCACTGATGTCTATCTGGAGCTGAGATGGAGGAGCAGCCGCATCACCAGCCTTCCTCTGTTTCAAGGAGCAAAAATCCACATCCTTTTCCTACCACGTGTTTGATGTGAGGAAAGCTTAACCTTAGTACAAAGGCCAGGAAGTCCCAGGCTGGGTTGGTAGCACACGCCTCCCTCCCCTACAAGAGGCCTTCTGTCAGGCTGGGCTGGCCAGGCTCCCCAGCAAGTCATGTGCTGTGGCACCTCTACCCTGCAGTGTGTGGTTCCTCTTATAACTTCCCAATCTACTGCCTCTGCTTCTCTGAAGAATCAAGCACATGTCCCTGCATCTGCTCATTAACACAGTGTTTCAGTACATTTCCAAACATGAGGTTTTCTTCAGAATTAAGAAAAAAAAAAAAAAAAAGACTCCACTTTCTTCCAAACTATAGGTGTGGGGAAGCAGACCAAAGCACGACCTGCACCAACTCCTTCATGTTCCTCTGAGTACAGAGAAACCTCTTCCAGCTTCTCAAAGATAACCACCCTGGCTGAGAAACCTCAAACATGAGGAACGCTGGCTGACAGAGCAGCCCAGGGCGGGGCTGTAAAAAAGCAGCTTCTCATCACAGGTCTCAACGTGCAGAGCTGCTATCAAAACATTCTCACCACTATCACAAAACACAAGGGATGCCAGCTGGCATGTTTGCTCACTGTACGTGTGAGATGCTCACTGCCTGGCACGGTGCAACCAGCACTGGGACCTGCTGCACGTGCTGCAGTACTGCGTGGCTCCTCCTGGCCACGGGCACCACGTGCAGCCCACCTGAAGCTCTACCAAAACATCTCTGCATTTGCACATTGTGTTCACCCGAGAAGATCAAGATGCTCTTATATATATTATACAACAACACATGTTAAAAAAAAACAACGCAAACACGGTACCTTTGCAAACATTTGTGTTTAGCCCAAGGGGTGATTCAGGTGCTGAGTTGCACTTCTAAGTGTATTCCTCTAAGAGATGCTCATGTGTGCAGGTACTTTTGAAGCATGGAAGTATAACTGCACATCAAATCTCACTTTGTATCTTAATACTTCAAAATACTGGCCTATAGCACAACTTAAATCCATATGTGCAACTGTTCATGCAGGTAGAATACTCAGTGGGCTGCCAACATTTGCAGAGGACAACCATTCCTTGAAAGCAGCTTACAGAACTTTGTGGCAGTGTCACATTAGTGTACTACCTTGGACTTCTACTTCTGAGAACAAAGAAAAAAAAAAAAGAGTGGCTTCCCTGTATCAATTTGCTCAGCTCCTGAGATGCCAGGCCCTCTCTGACAAGGCTTTGTTGCCGTTAATGCAGTGATCAGCTTAGCTGGCCCCTCACCTGGCAACCCCTCCAATTCTCTTCCTTCTCTGATGGGTTCAGAGCAGCTGACTGCACTGCCCTGTTAGCAGACACTGATAGCAGGAAGCCGTCTTCAAGCAGCTCCACTCTTCTTACAGCGTGCAGCAGCGCTGATAACTGCATTCAAAGCAACGACCCTCATATGGACAGCCCAAGGGCCCGGCTGAGGAAGCAGCAACGCGCTGCCTTTTATCTCTGTGCCCCACAGACATGTCAGTGGTAGCCCTCAACACAGGCCAGACAGGATCACTGTGAAGCTCGACCTCAGCAACGGGTTTTTATTTTTTGGGTTTTGCTGTCTTGCATTTTCAAAGCTCAAAACAAAACCATATACAAACTTAGGGATTATGTGGATTTCCCACCAAAGTCACAAAGACAACAGGCTGAAAATTATGGAGTATTTTGTCTTGCTGCATACTTTAATTTTTCTGATAAAGCATACTTTAAACCAGTCAGAGAAGATTTTGATGGACCAGCTACTCCAGGCACCTTGAAGCCCTGGGGGAAGAATCCTTCAGGCTGACAATAGCCAGGGCCATGCACGGCAGCCAGTGCTGCAGCATTAAGCTGGGGCGGTCACAGGGGACTGGGGCAGAGCTGGGCATTAGCACTGCTGCTAGCGAGGGGAAGAAAACAGCCAGGCCCAGAAATCTGGCTTGACAGCTTCATTTCTTCTTGCTGCTGCCATCATCTATCTTATCCTGTCTTCATGGAGGAGGCTGAAATCACTACAGAGTTCTTCAGTTTAATGCAGGGGCACAAGAGGACAAAGAGAAACTTCTAAGAGGGCAGAAAAAGAACATGAAGAAGGCATGTCAAAATGGAACAGCCTAATTCGCTCTCTGACCACACGTACAGCTCTCTGAACCACATCAAAGGATGTTAAGAGGAAAAAAAGTATCAGAAAGCTAAAAAGGAATCAAAAAAGCAATCTTTCCTACAGAAACTAGCTGACACAATCTTGTCTGAGTGGTGTAGAACAGCAGAAGGAACTGGTCGCTCCTCAATTCCCCCCTTCCTTCACAAGGCCACAAGCAGCTAGCCAAGGAGCCTGCCCGCTCCCCAGCCCTCCCTACAGCCTCGGTTGCCCCACAGAGGCAGGAGGGGACACACGGTGACGCAGCAGTGCTGGCAAGTTGTGGTTTACGGACCGACTTCCTGAGCCGAGCCCACATCCTATTCCGTCCTCTCCTCTGAGAAGTCAGTGTAACTGCCTGCTGTGTCCACATGCTTAGTTTTGTTGTTGTTTTTTCTTTTTGTTATCACCGTAGCACAGCATTGTGCAGCAAGGACAGCACAGTAATATCTTCATTACTTTTCAGATAAAGCTCTTCCTTTTGCTTCCTGTGGTCTTTATTCTTCTTCTACTCCTTGCCACTATCAAACAAATCCTAGAGCTAACACCAAGACCAAAACAGCAGGCTGTAAAAAAAGGTCAATTAAGGGCACGTGACCACTATCTGACCACTATCTATTCTCTGGAACAATTATACCATATTTGGTAAAACAATCAAATGAGACAGCTATTGGTATTCCACTACCAAAATATTTTTTTAAAAATGCAAATGCTTCTGAATTACAGAATACCTGGTACAGCTGACATTTCTATGCAATCAATGCCTCTCTCATGTGAGAGATGGGCAACAATCCCAAATAAAACATTGTAAGATTGCACTATTTCTCTACAATCCCGAAATAAGTATGCATTTGTAAAGATCTACATCTACATCACTGTTACTGTCCCTAGTTAAAAAGGTTTCTCAGATGAACATTTTTATGTATTTATTTCATGCATTTAAAAAAGTTTCCAACAAAAGCTCTTCTCTTAGAAAAGCGTTGTAACTAAATTTTCTTCAAGATCTTCATGATCTTACAGATGAGATATTAGAAGAAAACATTAGGAAGACAAGGCTGATGTAAAGAGATGGTATCAAAGGATACTACTATAAAAAGACAGCCGACCAACTGATGCGGGGTATTAAGGAGATCTGCAAGAACACAGTATCTTCAGACCATCACAAGTCTCAGAGGAAAATGTCAGACTTTTCCCAGTTTCTTTACCTCACAAACATTTCTCTATGATGTTAGTCTTGCCTTTGTGTTCTGCACAAACACCAAAAGAGCATTTTGAATCGTTATTTTGAGTGAACTTTACATTAAAATACTTCCTAAGACTGGTTCAAAAAGAAGTTTGCCAACAAAGCAGTGAGCAAATACACACAAGGAACAGAAGAAAGACGTATTGATGTTATTTTCAAGATCATACAAAAGGCACTTTTACACTTCACCAGAAAATGAGAAAAAAATCCTTTATGCATTTCTTGAAAGTTTTAAGTCTAGAACCTTCATAAGGTTCTATACTCTAAGAGAGCACACTTAATGGCAGCAACAACCTATGAGGCATCCATCAACAGATCCTCTTCAACAGAAAGGAAACACACTGTAGTTTATTCTCCAAAAGTTGTGCCTATAAAAATATTTTATATATATATATATATATATATATAATTATTACCGAAATGAAAAATGTACTTGATTCTGTACTATACCAGCTTAAAGGCAATCTGACTTCAATTTCATCTGAGCACAAAGCGTTATTAAGAACTTAAACAAAGGAAGAGAACAAAGGATATGTCTTCATAATCGATACTTCTTGATAAGAAAACTATTCCATGCATTAGAAAGTAGAGCAGAAACTATGAAGAATACTGGAAATAAGCCCTAGATAGTCCTTGACCTAAAGTAAACATTAAAAAAATGCTTAGTTAATTAAAGACACCTGATCATTTCTATTTTTACAGCATCAGCAATGGAACGGAACAACTGAATTCTTGATTAACATTTAATATACCACACACCAGGATACCATACACTCAGTTCAACAAAAATACTGTTTGTATTAATTTTTCAGTGGCTGACTTTGCAACCTCGGTAATGGCTTTAAAAGCAAGAGTTGTTTTTTCTGTGATCTCCAAGACTCTAAATGGAAACCGATATCACAGAAACTCAACCACGAGGAAGTATACTGACCTCACAGAGATACCAGCAGTCTCATCTGAGCTTTAATATTCCACTTACCGCCCTAGCGAAGCACATGCGAGGCGTGGAAGGCGTGGAGCCCCCTAACTAGAACTATGTTTTCTCTCACTTTAAAACAATTCTCTCCCCTGAAAGAAAATGATAGTTTGAGATTATGATCTCCTTGCGCTTCCAAAACCGAATACCAAGCATGTGGCTGCTCACAAGCCAAGCAGCTCTGTTCCTCCAATAGCTGAGGAACCGGAGGCCCTGGCAGGCTGCCACGGAACACAAATCCAGAAGACCTTGCTCAAAACCAACCTCCCTCATCAGCTGCCTTTTGAGCTAAGGAGCCTAAAAACCTGTGCTGCAAGGCAGACACAGGAGCTGGAACAGTATTTAAACAGAAGGCTGTTCAGACCAGTCCCTAGAAGGAGATGAAAGCCTATGTAAATGAGTCCCGTAATTAGCTGGTAGGCAAGTTCTGGTGCTCAGGACTCGCAGGTTTTATTTTTAGCTCTGATAGGAAGCATGCCTTTTTAGAGATGTAACCCTCTGCCTGGCCAGCCCTTGTGCTTTCAGTTCTCTTACCACTTCAGGCAAGGAAATGACAGTACTTCTTGAAGGTTTTCCCATAACAGTTACAAGATATGGAGGTGACTCCATACTCATACTGTTATTCCTATACAACCACACATATGAGAGGTGCCTCAGCCAGAATTAATGCATAATTAATTTCATACTTACGCTTCCTGCAAAATAATGGAGTGTCATTTGAAGAACTATCTGCTCGGCTCAGACGATGATAAGGCTGCATATGGTACAGGAGACACATTAAAACAAATCTGACTAATATGAAGAACACCCGAGTCTCACAAAAATGGAGCAGCTAGACCCTGCACGCTCTAAAGAAATCTTTCACCTGCAAAGTAGTCCCTGATGACCCCAAAATACGACATCTTTATACCATATTAGAGGGTTCTCCTCCCCCTCCCTCCTTACGGTACGACCTTTTCCTTTCGCGGTGAGCACAGCAGCTCACTTTCATTTCGCACCGCGCCCGTCGCCCTGAGCCGCAGCGCCCGCAGGAGCAGCGCCGTGACTCACTGCACCCCGCGGGCACCGACTGCCGCAGGCCGCTGCTGACTCAGGCAGATGCTGCTGCGCGGGCGGCTGTGTTCCCGGGGCCTCTGCGTATGATTCACACGCAGCACGGTGCCAAAACCAAAAGAACAGATCGACACGAGCAGACAGCAAATACTAAGTCTGCTCTTTGACTCTTACATGCAAACAACCTGCAGTGTAACTCCGAGTACAACAACTGGCCTTTCCGCCTCAGTAAGCGTGTTACAAATTTACCACCTTCGACGTTTTGGCCATGTAAGCACCCCAGAGAAACATAAGAGGCGCCTGACACCGAAGGCAGTGTTTTCCATCAGCTGTTCCCTCCCAGCAGGCTGCGGTGGGGGTCCTGACATCAAAGGGTCACTCTACAGCCAAAGGACACCTTCACATTTCATGCAATCAGGCATTCCTTTGGACCCCTCAAAAAGCAAGCCAATGCATTTCTTGGAAAGGGGGAAAGGAAAACGTGTGACAAAGAGCTCTAGAGCAGTGCTGACTGTACGGCATGACGCAGTTCCAGCACTAACAGCAAGCCACAGACAGGCCTGGCCAATAGTCCTGCCAGTTTTCTACACGGCAGGATGCGGTCCTACAGTAAAGAGCTGCATCGACTCCATTAACAGTGCTGGAAACGTGTCATGAAAAATGTATTAATTTCCAGAGCTTGTTACAGTCCCCCAGATACCTGCTGCAGGCTTTACATACCACTTGCAGCATGTTCCAGGAGAATACAGTTGTCCAGAGAAAGCAGCAATTCCTAATGAGTATTTTTTCTTTCTTGAAGAACAAATCTGTACCTAAGTCAAGACTTGTTACCCTTCTGATGTTCTTAAATATGAGTTTGTCCCTTCCTACACATAAAGCAGAGCCAGACTAGAATAATCAATGCTGCTGACTGCAATTTAAAGGTTTCATTAGGAAGAAGTTTCA
Organism: Phasianus colchicus; assembly: GCF_987193195.1. Classification (NCBI taxonomy): domain Eukaryota; kingdom Metazoa; phylum Chordata; class Aves; order Galliformes; family Phasianidae; genus Phasianus; species Phasianus colchicus. Next base: position 9,698,640 of record NC_143443.1, read on the forward strand.
TTTTCCATTCTCTCTAACGTAAATTGTCTTCTCCCCAGTACAACCACCCGTAAACATAGCAGTAAATAACTGGCTCAGAAAAACAGAATTTGAGACTGGTATGAATATGTCAATCAAATAATTAAAACATGCATGCATTTTATAAGGCTACAATTTGAGACCTGTACCATAATGTATGAACATAAATTTGTAACTCATTTTTATCACAAAAAATGATGCGACCTGCCTGACCTATATAGATGGGTCTCTGGTACTCCATGACTTGATAAATAGAAAAATATCCATATGTTTACACCTGCCTGTATACATACCCGTATCTCTTATAACCGTTCCCCTCACTCATCCTCCATACACTGGAAATGGAGTAAGTTACTACGCTCTTTTGGCACTTAGCTTACCAAGCCTTTTCTCGCCTCCTTCTGCTTTTACAATATAAAATTAAGACTACCTGTATACTGTATTTACAATTTATCATGCTTTTGACATGGAAAACACAGAGACACAGTCAATATGTATGAAAAATATCTCCCAAATAAATCTGTTAACTGTGTAATACGCTTCCCAGAGCGGATCATACCCACTGAGTAACGTACTGCTCTGCCCTCCCTCTGCCAACTGGAGATGAACAAGAGGCTTAAATACCACGTGCAGCACCACGCAGCAGTGACAGGCTGCCTGGTAACACACAGACCCTTAGATATGGCAGTGATGCTCCTCCCAGAGCAGCAACTCCTTCCTGTTAGGCGGCACAGCACAGGACTTTGAGGATTGCATCAAGAAGCCCAGGTGCCATTCTGTGGTGCATCAGCTCCACTCTGGCACACCTGAGAGCATGGCAGCACAGCGAGGCCATGGCTCACAGCAGGTGGGTGCCCTGCCAGGAGCTCTGTGCCCAGGGCTGGGCCCAGCTAGGGGAGCTCTGCATGCAGTCCCAGTCCCTTAACTTGCTGCAGCCTGCATGGCCATGCTCTCAGCTGGATACATGAGCACAGCTAGCATCCTGGCCCCGAGATGGCACTCTGTCAGGTGACCAGCTATACAGGCTGTCACACGGAAACGCCAGCTCTGTCTTTAGTGATGTGAGCAGTTGCATGCTGTGCATCCTGTGAACTCATTAAACTCACTGTGCACAATATTAGCATGCAGCATTCAGCTCCAAAAGGGGAACCATGGAGTGGAACTGAGTGCATGAAAAATCCTGTCCTCAGAAGATACCAAGGATTACTTGGAGGGGCTAGTCATTGCAAACACTGCTGTACTGCACAGAAATGCCAGGTTCCAGTGCCACCGCCCTCAGGCTGGTTCCCAAGCAAAGCAGTGAGCTGCAGGCAGGCACCCTGTGCGTGAGGCACGTACCAGCACCACAGCATGGCCCCTCACAGCACAGGAGGGGAAGGAGGATCAGGGCACTGAGTGAATGCCAAATGGCTCTCAGGAACTGTAAGGGAATGAGAGGAGGAACAAATGGTACGCTGACATGTTGCGTCTACATTTGTAATGTCTGCTTTTTTTTTTTTTTTTTTTTTTTGTCTAGACTACTATGGTTTCAAGTTTCCTTGCAGAAGTAAGGTTACTGAGGCTGAATTCTTAACAGACATGAAACCAGAGTTCCCATAAGGGGAATGCTCTGAGAAGGGAGATGTGAAGCTAATGAGCAGCCCTTAAGGTACTGGAGGTGTCAAGAAGCACTGGTTTTAAGACCTGATCTTAAAGATCGTGTTCCACATGCTGCCCTGGCATGCAGGGTTCAAAAGGATGTCTGCAGGACCTGCTATCTGCTACAGCCACAGGAAGAAAGCCATAGCTAAATGGCATCTCTGAATGTCCTCAGAAATCTGCTAAGCCCCTTTTAAAATAACATAACAGGCTGTGCCACTGCTCTGTCCCTACAGGTTTAGGACATCCTGGAAGTGAAAAGCTTTCTCTGTCTTACACAAAGAATATCTATCATCTGTCTGAGATGACCTCCCTACAGTCATCAGTCTTGTGAAACATGAGGCAAAGAGAGGAAAAAGAGAATGCAGCAGAATGTTGTATCCCCTCAACATCATGTTTGTCTGAAGTGAAATTCACAAAAAAGGGATCAGCGATCTCTCAAACTTAGGCATTGTGAAGAATTTGTGGAACACTGCTGCTCTGACCACCACCCAGCTCCTCAGTCCTGGCCATGCAGAAGCAGTGGAGGTGTCCTGCTTCTGTTTTCCTTCCAAGAGCTCCATTGAAAGCTGTGAATGTAGAGTCCCTCACTTGGAATTCTAAGCACACAACCACACATCCTCCTTCAGATAGCCAGTGCTTGACTCAACATCTCTGGGATCAGTGCAAGGGACCCTCCCCATCTTTTCCTCCAAAAATAACAGCACGAAAACATTACCATGATGGAGAAAAAGGAAAAAATCCTCTGAATCCTATTCTCTTCTGATCAGCAGTTTTCCATGGCAGCAATAATTTTCCTTTCAAAGGTAAGATGAGGACAACAGCTACCACCAACAGCACTTAACTCAGTAGGCTGGAGCTACATGCTGCAGTGACAGCACAGAATCATTCAATCCACCTTCAGCCTCTCTTTGCTGATGTGAGAACAAAGACTCCCTCTTCCAACACCAGGGAGCTTTCTGCATCAGCTCTCTGAATGTGGAGGATGACCTTATATCCTGGCAGTCATTTGTTTGAGAAAGCTGTGCTTCAGCATATACCTCATCCTGGCTACGGGTAGGAAAAGAAAGTGTGCAGCGCCTGCTAGAGACTGAGCCTTGCATGGTAACAGATTCTGTCTAGGCAAACAAAAGCTGATCCTGAAATGATAAAGAAATAATCAAAGCAACCAGAAGAGGAGGTAACCAACACAACTGCGCTGCGATGTTTGCATTCCATCCTCAGTACCCCTTACATCTAAGCTTTTTACTTCTTTGCTGAATTCCCAGTTTCCTCTTTCCTGCCAGCGATCTCTATCCCAACACCCGCCCCTCAGGCAGCTCGAGACGTGCTGATATTGCTTGCAGTTTTATCAAACAGCAGCAGAGAACAAACACAGGCACCAGTCATACCTCAGAACCAAACACAAGCACTTCAAGCAGACACCCCTACCTCTTTCACACCTACCTGTTACTGACAGCATCTCCTTTCAGACAGATACAACCTCATGTCAAGACAAGCAGCACATCCTGGAGGTTAAGGCAGAAGTGACTGAATCCTCCATTCCCAGCTCGGCAGCAATCCCAGTAGATAGAATAGCAGTTACAGATTAACAGAGTCTAAATTTTTGGCTGATTGCTGAAATCTTATCAAAATGGGAAAATGACCAAGATAAGGAGGAAAAAGTCTTTCCTATTCCCATGCCTAGGGACCCTACATAGTGACAAATCATCTCATGTCTTACCACAAAACTGCTCAAGGGAATGATTTCTCAGTAATAGAATTATGTTTCCAGCCTTCGTGGTTGCAAGCTGAGCCTAACACTATTGCCAGGCTGCAAATCACTGCTTGTGTGAGTCCAGAGAAATGACTCAGGTTTGTACTGTGCCCCGTTAATCTCAGAGCAGAGCACTACCCAGTCCACGTTCACGCAGTGAAAGTCTGGCATTTCTCCATGTACAGCAGAAAGACAGATTTTCTTACTAAGGAACTTGATCATTTCATTGCAGCGTGGAACTATGTTATTTCCCCCACTCCACAACAGCCGGCTAGTCCCTCAGAGGGTGGCTGACCTATAAGCAATAAAATATAGGGAACATAATACACATTTTGTCTGCAAGGCAGGAGAGGCAGAAATACGTGCTGGAGAACTCAAAGCCACTGAGGAAAAGGGGGAGTGGGCAAAGATTCCATGAAGGTGGATCCAAGCTACAGGCAATGACACCCAACGTGCTGCAGAAGATAGGAACTGCGCACAACAGATGACTTGGAAGAGCACAATGATAGAGCCAGTGGTCAAGAATTACAACTGTTGAAAACATACAGGATTGAAAGTCATCTTACATATGGATTTCCTTCTTTCTCATCTCTTCTACTCTGATGAGAAGACTATCTGAAGACATTACAGCCTTAAAAATACAACAGTATCGATTAGCCCTACTAATTACAATTAATTTGTGGGTAGTTCATACATTCTCATAGCTAGTTTTGAAAATGGAGGAATAAGCACTGGTTTCTGATAAATTAAAATGGCTGTTGCCTGCATATTTGATTACCATTATTTTTTGGCTACTCACAGCTTTTTATCATTGAAAACAGAATTTCAAGTGAGAAGCAATTATCTGCTTTGGCCTAATTATTTATTTTCCATAAGAAATTTGATTAAACAGTTACTGGTTCTTCTCCTCTTACTCACTTTTTAAAGTCAAAATGTTATTGCTAGCCAACATAACAACAGTACTCAGAATTTCATGTGCTTTATAAATCTTGCAATGACTTTCCTGTTATCTCCCATCTTCATCTCTCCCTTATGAAAATAAACAGGTCTTTTAGTTCATTTGAAAGAATCTCAAAAGGCAACTGGCAAAAATCTGGACTATGGTACTGGAACCATACTAGGAAAGGAAACTGTAGCAATAGATTGAGAGTCACAAATACTCTGAGACTCTAGTTAGAAGTTGAAAAACATTAATGTATATTAAAGAAAAGCATTTCCTAATGGAAAGTAAGTAGTGCCTGCCCTTCATAGCCTCACTGTGCCAGAAGCATCCACTGCTAATTAACAGATCTGTACTTTCTTTAAATAATTACTAAAAACAAAACAAAACAAGAACGAGATCAGTGCCACATTGTAAATACATTACCTAAAGCATATGTTAAAGTGCCATGAATATATAAAAGGAAACTTGAATCCTATAAAAATTGGCAGAAGGGGAAAAAAGCCACTCTGTCTCTTCTGTTTTCCAGAATTTGCTTAAAACAACATAAACAAAGGCCCTGTGCAGGGGTTATACCAAGCGCAAAAGGAGATGGCAGAGCCTGTAATCCCTTCCAGTCCTACTAATTTTCTTTGTAGCTAAGGGCAGACAGACACGGGACCAGTGAAATGACATCCAGCAGAGTTAACCTTCTCTGTCTGGGCATTTGTAACAGTCATCCTTCTTGCTTTCACTTCTATTTTGTGCATGCATTCATCAAGTTTAAAGGGATGACGTCGGTCACTTTGCCACTTCAAAAGCAAGCTTCTTTTAGGTATTCAGAGGAGGGTTTAAAAACCCAGTAAAAGGTACCGTGGTTTTTCTAATAAATAATCTAGTACACAATGCTACGTGTGCCAATAATGTCATTTGTATTGAAGGAACTCCAAGTACGTCTATCGTTAAAAATTGTGCAATTGCAGCAGCCAAAGATGTCGAAATCGACATTCTACAGCAGTGGCAATAATTTCACAGTCATGTGCCAAAATATGATTAATCGCAGTTCACTGGGTATTTTGACAGTAACAAAGGAAAATAGCTCATTGTAGAATAACCGTATGATCAATTAGGAATGCCATCAAGCACCACTGTAAGCATAATCCTCTACTATTATGAATACCACAGTGCTTATATACCCAGAGCAACTGCCAAGATGGAACATATATACAAAACAGACAGAAGATTAGAACTGTTAATAAGAGAGCACTTGGAAAAATGCATAAAGTTGTTTTCTTCCCTATGAAAAGTTCATCTGAGATGATGCACGTCTGAAGGAAGTATGAATCGCTGCAGACAGCTGATCTGCATTTCTACCTGACCACATTTGGAAGGGGACGAAAAGAGGCAAAGAAAAACTCACAGCAGGTTCTCTCCATAGCGCACGTACCGGTCAGACGTACAACAACCAGATGCAATGCCTTTGCTGCCAAACCAAGTCAAGCACTGTTCTGCCAGGGCTGCACCAGCCCTGCCCCATCACACCGCTGCTGCCTGCAGCCTGCCCCAGCAGCACACTTGGCCGCGTCCAGCTGAGCTCCGCGCAGTTCTTTGTAGGTGATGCCCGACAAGTTACTGTTTGATACAAATTCTGATGCAATCTCAACTCCTGCTTTTTCCACAGGATGGAAGTTAGTATCTTACCAGGAAGTAGACAAATATCAATTAAGTTCTCAGTACTTCATAAATAAACACACAGTGATTCCCTTTAACTGTTTGGTTATTTCCAGTACGGTAAGGTTCCAAAAGATCTCCTTGACAATGCAGTTTCCCTACAAACTTCAGTGAATTGCCCCTAATATTATTAATTCTCCATTTACACATCAATTGCACCATGAGTTGAGGGGGTTGGAAATAGATGATCTTTGAGGTCCTTTCCAATACAAGCCATTATACGATTCCACGAGTCTTAAAAGATGACTGCACACAAATACCTGCCAGCCCTGCTTGCCAATAAAGGTTCATCAGCCAGTGCTTTAACTGCTCTCAAATTAAGAAAAAATGCTTCTTACTCAGTAATAATTAGGTCTGTCCTAAGAAGTCTGCAGGACACATTCTGAAAGCTGAAGGCACTGCCCAGTCTTCAGAACTAAAACTGTTAGCATCACATCTCAGACTTTAGTTAAGGATCTCATTCTGCCAAATTTGCAGCAGCTGTTTATGGAGATACTGAGACCTCTTGTACACAATCCATTACTAAAAAGGTTCCTAAAAGGGAATGTATTTTCGTGTGTCTTCAAGCTATTCCTCCAATAGGCTACAAAGATACACCCCAACATTTTATAGTTCTTTTGATATCTTGATGTGAAATGAAAGTCTGCATTAAAAGTAATTAAAAAAATGTTTTATGAATCATTACGGCAAGCACTGTAAGTAATAAAAGTACTACAATTTAGAATAGTAAAAGTACTGTAAACAAACCATCCCTGGACAAACGGAAAAGCCAACACACTTTAGCTTGGTAACAGAGCCACGCTAGACAGTTGGTTAGAGTAAAGTCATTTAGGCTAGAGAGACCACTAAGATCACCTAGTTGAACCATCAACTCATGCCTCTGACTGCTCTAAGTGACACCACTCAGTGTGACATCCATCCTTTCCTTGATCACCTCCAGGGATGGTGCCTTCATCACCTCCCTGAGCTATTCCAGGTGAATATACCAAACTGCATGCAAATGTTGTTCTCCAAAAACAGATACACTCTTAAATGCAAAATGAATGCAAAAAAACCCAATCTATACAGATTGTATTCATATGAATGTATAGCTTTGTTGTTATACTTTCAAAATAGCTAAATTCATCAACGAACTACTGTAAGTACTGTTTGCTCATTTCAGGATTCAGCTAAGTGTTCAGCCAGCCCTACAACACAGTATTTTATTCTTACTGTGATGTGCTGGTACAATCTGTAGCAATGCAGTATATGCATTAAAAATCCCTATGAAACCCTTCAATGAAATACAAAAGAATTTTTCAAAAACATCCAGAACTAAAGCCATGAACAGAAATACAATTGTGCATCATTTATTAAAAGAAATGAGGTACTTACCCAGTGAGTTAGTCTCAGAACTGATGAGAAATTTCGAACTGAAATACTAAAAGATTTCCTCAGAATGATGCATTACACATAAGAACAGTTCATTTTTTCTTGAACAGTTCTGTTCAAAAATTGAATATTGAGAGATTTCATGTAAATTTCTGACAACTGTTTAACTAAGGGATCAAGTCCTTTTCATAAAGCAATAAAAATGGAACACAAAAGCAGCCAATAAAAGATCAGAAAGTTTAATAAAATACTTCTTTCTGCCCATGACTGGTGTAGATCCTATGACAGTCAGTAGAAAAAAAATAAACGCTATATCTTTATTTATGTTAATAATTCACTCATCTGTAAACAAGAAGTCAGACTTACTCAGGGTCATTTAAGGTCAGCCATGTTTCTTTAGTAAAATATTAATTACCACTAAAGGATATTATTTTCAAACAAAGGTCCATTCCCTAATCAGTGGAATAAAACCACCTGAACTGAGACTAATGGATTATTTTGACTGCTTACAAAGTCAGCCTAATGAACTTTTCCAGAATGGTTTAGAAGTGATTGTCCTTCTCTACTCTGCTCTTGTGAGGCCCCATCTAGAGTACCGTGTCCAGCTCTGCAGCCCCCAGTACAAGAAAGACAGGGAGCTGTTGGAGAGGGTCCAGAGGAGGGCCATGAAGATGATCAGAGGACTGGAGCACCTCCCCTACGAAGACAGGCTGAGGGAGCTGGGCTTGTTCAGCCTGGAGAAAAGAAGGCTGCGAGGTGACCTCATTGCAGCATTTCAGTACCTAAAGGGAGCCTACAAACAGGAGGGGAATCAACTTTTTGAAGGGGTTGATAACTGCAGGACAAGGGGAAATGGTTTTAAGTTGAAGGAGGGAAGATTTAGGATGGACTTCAGGGGGAAGTTCCTTACAGAGAGAGTGGGGAGGTGCTGGAACAGCTGCCCAGAGAGGTTGTGGATGCCCCATCCCTGGAAGTGTTCAAGGCCAGGTTGGATGGGGCCCTGGGCAGCCTGGTCTAGTATTAAATGCAGAGGTTAGCTCTGAACTGACAGTTCTTAGCATTATGTTGACTTGCTTTCTGGTATAAAAAATGTTGTTTCTATTTAACAGTGTTTTACACTTGCAGTGTGTGCTAAAAAATTGAAGATAAATTATCTTAAAGAATTACCACTAGCCACTGCTGAAGGAACTCCTGTGCTCCACTTCAAGAAAGAATGGTTTGACAAAAAAAAAAATCCACGCATTGGTGTGTCCTTTTCCCATTCACACGCACATTACATGCAGCAGAAAGCAGTGCTGCACAACCACACATATAACAAAGTAGTTGCTTTTCAATACTTAATGACTTTTTAAAATGGCTTCAGCATTGTTCATAATTTGCTTCAGACAGACATCCACCCTGCAAGACACACACTGCAAACAATAAATGCAAACGTTTTCAGTTGAAGCTTTTGCTTTTTTTCTTAAGAAGTCACTGGAAGTTCATTTTGGCACATCCAGTCCTTAACTCCACTTCCTGATGCAGCCCAGGGCCAGGGGGATGTCACTGAGGTGCAGGAGAAGGGAAGCAGTGAAACAACAGGCTCCCACAGCCCTAGCGCCCCGGCACGCTCAGAGGGGACGCACCCTGAAGCCCTGACAGGTGCCTGCCAAAAAAGAAGTAGCCACAGACTGTAAGCACTGAGGATATGAAATACAGATTGCATCCCAGTGAGCATCCCCATGTAGGCTGAGTACCTGGAGCAGGCAGGCAGCTCCTCAACTACTTTCCCGTGTTCCTCTTTTTCCACAAGCTAATATAAATTAAAAATCCCAGATGAGCATTGCCAAGTCACAGCTGGAACATCCTAGACAGCACTGGAAGCTGCTGTAGAGACTTTGTCTTTTTGTGGCTCACAAGAACCTGTTATACGACGAAGAAAACAGACTTAAATGCATTGTGGAGAAGTCATTTATAGTGTTCTAGCATCTATGACAAAGAAGAAAGGCAGTCTTTTGCTACAAGCGCTCAAATTAGTCTGCTTTAGTGCAGCTGAAAGCCTGCAACAGCTGCCAGCAAAATAACTTTCTGTTAATGATAGCTAACTACTGAGCTCTCTTGCTTTAAAAAGCTTTTTTCAAACGCCGAGCAGTAAGAGCACAGAATGGCACACTGAAATCAAAATATAATAAATCAGAAATGGTAAATTCTATTCAGGTACAGATGCGTAACAGTAATAAATGACAGATTTGTTCACAAGCACTTAATCACCTACATGGTATGTTTTTATATAATGTGGTAGGAGCAAGAGTGTGTGCACACTGCCCAAGGGACAGATTGCTGATCTTGCTGAAATTTGGAGGGAGATGGGGGGCAAGCAGAAGAACAGAAAAGGGGAGGTAATAGCACTGTCCCCTCCAACTGCAGAGAGAGATTGGCTGGATTTGTTGTGAAACCACGTCTGTAACTGATGTCTGTTAGCTTTTTTGTTGGTTTGACCCTTTTATGGAACAGAAGCACTTTAAAAATTACTGCCATTACACTACTGAACTCCAATTCTGAGCTACAGAGTGAGATTATTATTTTTTTTCCAATCTGTGCCAAAAACACACAAAGATAACAGTGTTTTCCTACCAACAGCATTCCAGCAACACAGGTAACGTATTGACACCATGATCCATGATTTGAAGCACTATCATTTTCTTCAACTCAATTTCCTCGTTACCCTAACATCTTGTTCCACACCATCAGGGCTCAAAGGACTGAAGTCTTCCACAGCCTGTGTTATCAATTCTTCTCCTTTTTTTTTTTTTTTTTTTTTTTAATCTTTGTTGTTATTATTATTATATATATATATTTTTAAAGATCTCTCAACTTGGTTCTTGCATCTCAAAATTTTCCATAGAAAAGATGACCTTAGAGGAAATGGCTGCCTTGATGCAGTAGTAGGGCACAAGGCCATATGTATCCAGTAACGTACAAGAGATGGAAATGATTTTTTAGAAAATGCTTTGCATTGTGAGTGGGTTCTCCATGCTGCTATATGTTGAAGGTATGCATTAAGACAGCACATCATGGGTTTCACAACAACACCCAGCATAAGCTGCTGGAATTCTGGGAAAAGAGGAAAAGAAACTCATAAAATTCTAATTATGCCTTCAGTAAGTCATCTTACTCAAGTCAGCATGGAGAGAGCAGTGCTTCAGTACTGCACAGCTGACATGTCATTAATGCACAGAAGCAGCAGTGGAGATTTTAGCAGTGGGTGGCTTTCAAAATTAGCTGCCAAGCGGATTTGACAGGTGTAAAACCCAGCTGCTCCTCCCTGCTATCACAAGAAAAACACCGAGCTGTTGCTTGTAGATGGAAGTTTTCTGGCACAGCTCTGCTCATCCTGGGCAGCCACCACTCGGACAAGTACTGTGCTGACATCCTTCTCTCACGGGTATGGGTCAATAGATGCTAGCATTATTTTTATACATAAATGTGTGTGTGTATTTGTATACATACATAAGTACATCTAAAACTCAAACTTCTATATTATCACTTACATAAACAGCAACAAACAGGCTATGAGTGAGCAGAGTGATAGAGATGTGCAAAAGGCACTGTAAACATTCAGTTTTTCCTCCAAATCACAGAATTGTAGGAGTTGGAATGGACCTCTGGAGATCATCTACTCCAACCTCACAAATCTCACATTTCTGAAGCTGACTTTCCAAAACACTGTGCTGAAACAGCCAACAGCATCCACTTGCCTATATCCTCTCACCACCACATCTCCAAAATTGAGCTGATGATCTTCTAGTTCAAGGCAGTTGTAATGGATCCAGAGAGCTACAAAGCCATTCATTTTCTTCAGCACTAATGGAATATTTGTTCTCATAAGCACTATGAATAATCAAAGAGCAAGATGTCCCGGTCAATCCCAGGGGACACAGCGTGGCTTTTTTGCTTTTTTGTCTGATGAAGCCGTAGAAGGGGCCAACACTGATGCTGTATGTGTGAAGAATGCAGTTCAGATACACCTAATAGCTTTGAGCAAGCTGATGGGGATTGCAATAGGAGCATAACCACAGCACCTGTTTCATCACCCGTTATAAAACCAATGCGCATGCAGATATCTCGCACCAAGCTCCCTGCAATTGCTGCCCAAACTGTCCAGCTTGATGACGGGACCTCACAAAACTTGATTTGTATCTTCTGTAGAAATACATACAAATTACCATCAGCATTTCACTGCTGCCTTTTGAACAGGTGCAAGTGACAGAGGTATGGTCAACTGGGAGTGCCGCTTAATGCTACAGCTGAAGGATGCTAAGCAGAACACTGTTATTTATTCTGGGTAATCCTTGGAGAGCAAGAGGAAATACTTTACCAGCACGAAGCAGCCTGGAGCATAGAGACTTCCAGGATGCTGTGACATGGTAAAGAAGTTTTCTCTAGAGGATCTGCCCAAATGGCAGCTCTCAGGCCTGTATGATCGAAATGACTTGTGGTGCTGTTACCTCAGGGCTAGCGTCTAAAACAAACACCCGATTTTATTTGGAATTCTGGCACTTCTGCAAATGAATTTAACATTCAAAACAATTCTCTGTACAGAATTCAATTACAAAAAACAGACTACCTATTTAACATACGGAACTATGCTTTACAAAGCTAAATCCTTTCAAAACTGATCTCCATTACTTAGAATCTCAAAATTAACATGAATAAAGAAAAACAAACAAACAAAAAGTGCAAACTTGCCATTGGCAATACCTTAAGACAACATCTTTGGAACAAGGAATAGTACACAGTAGGGTGACATGAACAAGAAGTACAAGGGCTGCAGACAAACTTCCCCTGCAGAATGTTTTTCCACTCTATCACTCTCTCCCACAGTGGGAGGCTGCAGGACAACACCCATATTTCACAAGGAGGCGTCTGGGGAGACAGATCTCAGTCTACAGCTGTTCATCTGGGGCACGTCCTGGGAAGGTAATGGCCTCTGCTTTGCAGCCTGCATGGAGAGCAAGAGCTACCGGTAAGCAGCAGTTTAAAAAAGCCAGTGCCAAAGTACACAGGCGGGATGTGGTACTGCTCGAGACGTTTATGTTCTGCGGGAATATTACAGTAACGTACTCTCCAACAAAATCATCTCTGAACCATCTCCAAATGCTGTTTCTGTGCTTTACTGTCTTTCACAATGCAGCAAAAATCAGGTCACTGCTGCTGTGCTGAGTCAGTTACTTAAATTTTCTCTTCCTCAAGTTCTAAAGTGTCTTAAATCTCTCCTACGAAGCTGACAGTTCCCAAGCACGACCTCCTGTGCTGCATGCATCCCATCACAGCCCCACACTAGCAGGTATACAGGCACAGATTTTGGATGCAGTCAACGGAGATGCTGAAAAATTCCATGAGTAGTTTTGATTGGTTTTCCTGGGAACAACAGCACTTCTTCCCCCCAAATCTGAAGAAACTCCAATCTTTCATGAATTCCTACGCCTCTGGAGAACAAGACTTCTCTCTGCCTTATTTTCCATATATGCAGCAACCTCCTTTGTGAACTTCTCCTTTCTCACCACAGAATATTTGGAATGTCTGACAATGACTTAACTGTGGTATCTACCAGTGTGTACTTCTATGTGCCTTGTTCAGAGGCAGAAGGGGCTGTCATGAAATGTGTTAAAACGCAGGGGGCAAGTAGGTGGCATCTGCAGGAACTCCTTTCCTTGAAGGAGGCCAGTCTGATTCAAGGGACCACCGTGTAAAAGAGAAATTTGCTAAAAACACTAAAATTAGGCCATCAAGACAGGAAAGAAAACAAATTCTTGAGTGACTGAAAGGGCTGTAGTGCATCACAGTGTAAAAAAGAACGAACAAGGGACCTGTTCTACTTTCCATCATCATACCAAAAATAAAGAATTATATTTGTCTCCAGAATATCCAGAAGCTCTGTAGAAAGTGGCTGTTCAGACTGCACTTTTTCCTCTAGAGTGGTGACACAAATGCCATTAAGCTGGCACTATATAAGAATCTGCTTCATAATCCAACACAGTCAAGCCAGCTGCAGACTGCACTCAAGTGGAAGGATTCTGCAACGGGCAGCTGAGGCAGGGAGAGTGAAGGCTGCATGATTCTGTCCTCCACATGACCACAAACACTCCTACTCCTCAGTTTTACCACCAAGTACTGCAACACAGTCAGCACATGAACACACAGGTTCTCTACACCTCACCAGAACAAATGCATAGAGTACCACCTGACAAATCTCATTCTTCTGTAAGGCAACCTCCTCATCAGCATGAGGCTCAGACTGACAGCCTAGAACCCGCAGGTGCCACTGGCACTGTCTAGTGTAAACCAACTGCAGATTCTCACAGTGCAGAAGAGTTACTGAGTGCATGTGAAGACCCACTCTTTGTTCCTGGCTTTGTTATAAGCCTGGCTGGGGCCCTGTATTCTCGCAGAGCTCTGGACAGTGTCCCAGGAAATATTGTTCTCAAGCCACTGGTTTAGCAATGACTTCACTTGTTCCAAGAAAAAGTCAGGCAGACATACTTTTTTTTTTTTTTTTAGTGGGCTGGGGAATTGAGTTGCTCCTGCAGCCATCCTCCCCCAGGCAATGAGCATATTCTGGATCTCCTCATTAAGCACATTTTAGCTTATATTAAAATTCAAATAAGAAATGTACCATTGGAGTAGAACCAGTTCTTGCCGTATGCCAGCCTTGAAACTGGCAGTGATACAATTATTGCAGGACTTTATATTAGCTGAGATCATAGGGCAAATATCTTGGTTTGACAAGGTAAGCACTGTAAAGCTAGCGAAGCACAGCCTCCGCATTCAAACCATTAGAGAATTAGTATGGATTCTTCTGATTTATTATACATGAATTTATACTGAATTCAAAAGCAAACTCTGGAGACATCACTGTTTTATTTATAGATATAAGGATAGGCACCACACACATGACAGAATACCCAGGAGAGCACACAAAACCCTTAACCAGCCACCTCTGCCCATCTGCAACCAACCCAGCTCTGCCCTTCCAGCTAAAGGAACCATTCCCCTACTTTTCATCATATTTGATTCAGTCAAATCATTCCCTCTTCTGGCTTCCACCCTGCAGAAGACTGCCAGTTTCTTCCACAGGGAAAACTGCCAAAATAAAGAATAGTTTTCCTTCCCCTATTCTACAATACTCTTTTCCTTTCCGTTTGCATGTGCAGAAGTTTCTCAAGTGTTCTCCCATTCAAGGCATTTGCTTTCCCTTATCTCCAGTTACAATCCTTCCCTATCCACTCTAGGCTCCTTTCCTCAATGTACAAACTTGCCTTGCTATAATCTATCCATCTTAAACTCATTTAATCTTAATTGCTTTTTCAATTATCCTTCTATCCCTATTTTCTTTCTAAGATGATGGGAAAATCCCTTAAAATGGCTGTCTAAAATTTCTTTTATTTCTATCCATAGACCTTCAATGATAAACTTTCATTTCATCGTGTTATTGACATTTCCATCACTTTTCCATAGCAAAGCTTTCTCTTCCTTAAAAACAAAAGTTGATGCTATTAAAGAAACCCCACAATTTAGTTTTCCACCTTGGTGTGCTCTCTTAGTCTATCACCTTCAACTTTCTTCCACATTATCTTACCATTCTCTGAGAGTGCCTCTAGCGGATTCTGTCCTCGGTTCACTCTTCTTCTCTCTCTACACTTTATTTTTAGGCATTTTTATGTTCAGTTAGAGGGAGAATAATTAAATTCAAATTGACAGCTCACAGAAGCATCTCGTTTTGTCCATATGAGTATCTTGGCTCCCCATTGTCACCCTGCCCACACACTCACATCCACCTCCCTTGCTGGCTGCTGAGAAGATACCATCACAGCCTTAAGCCTCCAGACTTAACTGTACAATAGGCGTGACAGCAGCACTGATCTGAAACATCCTAATACCCAGACTATTTCTAAATCAGGGAGAATGATTTATTCCCCCTTAAATACAACTGTTATTTTCTGCCCACAGATAAAAAAATTATCCCTCATCTCAATTTCTTCAAAGTTGTTTTCAGAGGAATTCAAAAGCAATTTTACCTGCTTCCCAGGTACTGGTAATTGCTCTAGTCCAACACCTTCAGCCTGTCACTCTGTTTTTGATTTTCTATTTGTAGCCCCCTGGTTTACCAAACTAAGCTGATGCCTTTAGTTGCAACACTTTATACAGGCTAAGTAGCTAAGTAAGTTTATTAATTCTTCACTGTGGAAACGCATACTAATTTCCACTACCCACCTGTTACGTTTTCAAAATCCATAATTCTTTTTCACACTACTCCATCAGCTGAGAAGGCTTCTTCTGCACTGATGTCTGTAAAACATCTCCATTAGTTACCTGCAATCACTCTTCCCTGTACCTAGGCTACATTTATGCTTGACATCACTCGTCACTGTTTTGTCTATGCTTCTCTCCTCACCTACATTGACTTTGACTTATTATATTGCCTGTAAGCTCTCTTGAGATAGGGATAGTCTTTTCTTCTGAGCTTCTACAGCACCCAGCACAGCTGAGCACTCTTGAACTCAAAAATGCTATGGTTAGTGCTGCCTGCATTCTTGTAAAGCTATTTATGGGGCAGTGCCATCACAGCTTCCCTTGTCATCTAGAGGCAGCTCCCAGCTACAGCAGCCAGCCAGGTGGCCCAGGGCTTCTCCTCTGCTATGTCCAGGAAAACCACCTCACAAGAAGGAAAAGCATCTGAACACAGCATGGGCATCCCACTTCTCTCATTTTACAGCAGGTTTTCAGAGATAGATAGCCATCAGCAGCAGCCATCCTGATACAGTGAAGCATGCTGCCACTAAGGCTCCAGGTCCATTTGCTGAAAATTCACCAGGAGTAAATGAGGTAGGATCAGAAAGGATAATCTAATAGTAAAAAACACTGAATTCAGGGGAGAATCGATCCATACCTCTGTTACAGAGGTTTTAAACAAGGAGAAAGAGGCAGTAGTTCTTATTTCCTCACTCTCTTAGCACCTGGCCCGGGAGCATACAACCTTAGAACACAACTAGACAAGGTCAGCAGAAGCAATGCTTTCACTAACAAGCACACCACAGGCATGCAAATTAGCACATGTGGTGACCAAGTTGAACTCCAGCAATTTCACATGTGAAGTGGAGATTGCAGCGCATCTCATAATTGAATAATAAAAGAAATTGGTCATTGTGAAGCATGCAGCAGTGACTCCCTACAGAAGAGCCCACAGAAATTACAGACCTTGCATTCTGATCAAGTTCGAATACCACCCAGTAAATACAGAGTATATTGATCAAAGAAGAGAATAACATAAGGTGATCAGCATCTAAATAAACAAGCAGTTTCCATTCATTATGTTTAGTAAGTCCAAGATCCTGTAGCACGTACTAGGTGAACATACTTAAATATTGCTTTGCCACGTATATATTAGGTACCCCAAACAAATTGTACCAGAAACTCTTATTTTGGTATTTAATAAGAAGACAAGACAGTACATAAATAATTTTTCAATATACTCGCATCACATTTGAGACTTTTATTTAGTAACTATGGCAAGACAACTCTTCTAAATCACATCAGCAACAAGGACTTAACACGAAAGTGCAGATATTCCCCTCAGTGTTGTGCAACCAACATTTCTACCACCTTTTCCATTGCTTCTCTATTTTTAAGAAGTCTTGTTCTAACTTAAAAATGCCCTTTCACAGATGTCACACTCTACATATCAGTGTTCAGACAGGCTGGAAATAAAGAACATACTCAGGATAGCAATTTGAGCATTCTCCGTGTTCAACAAGTCCTGGTGGGCTCAGTGCAGCTTTTGATAAGGAGCAGAACTTTGGGAAGGCTCCATAGAAGGCATCTGCTCTAATGTGAGTTAATATTCTGTATCTCTACTTCCCCTTAAAGAAGAGTTTTCTGGAATGGGGATGGATGACTAGAGAGTTTGACACAGAAAACAACTGTTAGAACATTTGCAAGCCGGCCAAGCACAAATGCTGAGAACTTGTCATCTTACCATCTGGAAACTGTGTCCTAACAAGCTACTGAGCCCTGTGTCGGGCTATACGATTTGAATTTTATTTATTTTTTTAATGTAAAAGCAGGAGGTTGACCTTGTACAGACCTTCATTCCCAGCTACATCAGGAATTTAAACATTAGAGCAAGAATTTAAAAAACAGTTGATAAAACAGGGGTGGAAGAAGTTTCTGCCTTTAGCTGGATCAGATGAAGTTTGATTAAGTCTGTAGTGAGAAGAAGGTGCAACTGAAACATGTTCACACATCAGTAAAGACATGCTTTTATCTTGGTGACAGGATCACCACCTAAACTAAAAAACCTTCTAGAAAGACACCTCTTTGAAGTCCAAGAAGAATCTCCATACCCTAGAGGGTGAGACTAAAAGAGTATAAAATAACCAAGTACACATATACTGAATTCCAACTTGCTAACAGAAATTAAAATACTCATCTCAATCAGGGAGACATGGGTGGTATCAAACTAAAAATTCTCTCTCAAGAATATACTAAGATGAAACTGAAAATTTGGTTGTACAGGAAAGCATCTCAGAGAGCCTGCACATCCAAAATTTTACCATGTTTTACACATTTACGCAATCATTCAAGGTAAGTCAAGAAGGAATAGTAAGCAGAGGCAAGTCCCATCCCAAACCACCTCTTCCCATAGCAAAGCCAGGGCTGAAGTCGCAGATACTGAGCTTCACATTATTAAACACACCTAGAATGTCCCCTTCCTCACCATTTTGATGAATTTGGTAAAGCTCTGTTTTCACCTGACAATCCCAGAGAAATCAGCCACAACTTTCTATAAATGAACAACACCAGTAGTTCCTAAAGCCTCAGAACTATTTGGATCTTCTGATGAGGATGGTGAGGCACTGGTGGTGCCCATAGATGCGGTCGGTGCCCCATCCCTGGAGACGTTCAAGGTGAGGCTGCATCAGACCCTGGGCAACCTGGTCTGGGTGTGGTGTCCCTGTTCATTGTTGAGGAGTTGGATGAGGTGACCATTAAAGGTCCTTTCCAACTCTAAGGATTCTACAATTCTGTGATTTTTACAGTACTACAAGTGTTACTGGGGAAAAAAATGGGGGGAGGGGGATACATGTTTATTCCGTATAGGATTATCTCAGACTCTTGGTATTCATCAGATCTACCTAAAGATGCATCAACAACAAACACAGCATTCAAACAATTTTCTGCAACTCTATGCTTGGGCATCAATCCAGAGAGGAAGCATCACAACTGTGACCTCATGAGCCAGGAAAGCAATTGGCACTTTATTGATATTTCTTCACTTTTCTCATCTTTCTGACCTTTGATCCAAATATTAGATGTGCTCAACTCCTGTAAAGAAGGTGTTACGAGCTTACAGGCTTCTTTTTCCATCTTAGTTTCAATCCTCCACAGAGCAAAGAGGCGTTCCTATTAAGTAAATATTTAGTAGATGCTCTGACCATGTAAAGAGCCATTAGTTCTACTCTGTCACTCAGACTAGTTTTGCAGTGCTTTAAGCTGATTTAGAAATGAGTCTGAGTGACTTACCACATCACACCCACCCTCTCATCACAAACATGGTTTATTTGTATTTTCTTGTCCTTTTCTTACCCTCCTCCCTCTCCATGCTCACCACATTCCACAACCACCACCACCAAAGTAAACTAGCTGGTTTCCTAAGGAGCATAGCATTAGAGACATTAAAATAGTTCAATAAACGAGACTGCTGAAGCATCTTACCAATGCAGGCCATTGAATTTGTTTGATCTTTGATCCCTGAGTCTGGCTTGGGTCCTTTCTTTTTGCCCAGACCAGCTGGTACTCCACCAAGAAGGTTGCAAAATCTTCATAAACTTTAACCCATTCTCGCTTTTCCCATTCAAGGTCATCAAATTCCACATATACCTGGAGAAATTTAAAAACAGGAAAAGATACACATTATTACTTACACACAGCATGGAAGAATCTACATGCACTTTTGAAAGCACGTGTTTTAAAATTTCATGTGAGAGCTTACTTAGTATTATCCCTTTTACTGTTATGGTCTTGAAATGACAATTCAATCAGTTCCTGCACCACAGAAGAAATGTTTTTTTTCAGCAGAGCACATGTGCTGAGGACATGAAGAGTTCATTTGCCAAAACATAGCTGTTAATGTTGGGTGTCTTAGCCCGTGATTGAGAAGCGTGACACTAAATACTTACTAATATATTTCAATAAGCTTTGAGAACGATTCCTATTATCTGTTCAAATATTTATCATACTTAAATTCGTGCAAGCTAATCAACCAACCAAAAAAACCCCCACTGCTTCAAGGATTAAAAAAAAAAAGTAGTCAGTTGGAAGAGAACCAGGAAGAATACCATAAGCCTTCTGTGCTCCATGCACCTCCAACACACAGTTCTGAACTCCCAGCTCCACCTGCAGAAGCCACTCGGTACCTTGCCATTTGTACCCTTATGTGATCCCACTCCTTTTGGCTTAATAAATCAATAAATAAAACATTCACAACACCACAACTTCTCATTTCCAGCTAAATCAGCCTGGAGCCAGTTTGCATCTGTATGATTTCGTATCACT
Source organism: Phasianus colchicus (assembly GCF_987193195.1). Taxonomy (NCBI): domain Eukaryota; kingdom Metazoa; phylum Chordata; class Aves; order Galliformes; family Phasianidae; genus Phasianus; species Phasianus colchicus. The sequence goes on from NC_143443.1 coordinate 9,718,667, forward strand.
GCTGCCCTACATGTTACAGGGCTCTCCCCAACGCACAGCTGGAGAACAGCCAGACCCTCCCGAAGCTGCACTTACCAAGCTGACCATGCCAAGTCATTTGTCTCCTCTGGTAAAGGGAGGAGGGAACATGCAGCCGAAAAGTTATACAAATATTATCCACATTAGAAAATGAGAACTTTGTAAATGCATTACATTACAAGATCTTTTTTTTTTCTTTCTGCTTTTATAATGCATTTTACAACACTGCTAAGAAGAAACATCTCTTCCTATAAAAAGCATCACTGCTCGTCACAGTCTGGAGGAGGACAGGGCAAGATGCTTTGCTCTCCTGAATTTCAGCTCTCACACCCATGGCAACTTCTGAAACTGGAGCTTCTTCCTTCATCTCCTTCTGAGAACTTACATTGCTGTCACTGAAAAAATCTTGTCTAGCTTCAGTTAATTTTAGGCCTGCAGCATACTTCCTTGTCTAGACTGCCTGTCTCACACTTGTGAAACGCGTGCTACACAGCACTCCTGCTCATCTCATCCCTCTCCCTTTGGCGTACACAACTTAAATTTACACTGAGCCCATACCAAAATTCATCTTCCCAGTTCTCCCCCCCTCACAGATGCTCTTTTTTTAACCCACATGACTTTCACCCTGTTCCTACACTCTCCCTATCCCTCTGCAAGCATGAGTCTGATGACAATAATAACCCACTGCAGTTACTCTCCTCTGTGGCAGCCCACAGTCACGTCTCCACTTAAAATCTGCACGGCTACACAGACGACAGATCTGGTTCTGCTCCTCCTGCACTGCCATTCTCACTCACTCCACAGCTCCCCTCCTGCAGCAGCATTTGTATCAGCTCTACTTGAATAGTTATTTCATACAGAAAGAACACTCTTGCCTCAGCTGTTCATTATTAAACTGCCACCTGTTATTCTAGCAAGGGAGTGGAAAGCAATGGCAAAGCCTCAAACTAAAAATTGTCAACAGCCATCTTTCATTAAAGGGCACAATTCTATGAAACAGACCTAAAGAAATGAAGCCATGGAATGCATAACGAAGTTAGGGAATAGTAGTTTGACAACCAAAACAGATTTAACAATAAATACAGTACAGCGTTAAAGCATTGGCAGAAGAATGTCATATCCCAAATCATCTCAGCAACACCTCCTGGTATCTGCAGCTTCATCGAACCCTTCTAAAGGGAAAGTTATGTTTAAATGTTGTCATTTGCTCCGCTGTGAAGACACCCGTCAGCGACAGCACAGTCAAAATCATTCCCCAAAGTTCCCTTGCTCCCCGCGCCTCCTGCTGCTCGTCGCACTCGGTGACCCTGCGATGGGAGGCCGAGCACAAGGCTGAGCACAGCTGAGAGTTTAAAAACAAGAGGCAACGGGAATCAAGTGAGCAAATGTTTTTGAAAAACACAGATAAGCCTAAACTGGATCCAGCAGTTGAGAAACAGTCACAGTACAACATGCTGTTCCTTCTGGACCCCTGCCAGAACTCGTGGATAACTGCATTCTAGTGGTTTGTGTGCGAGATCTGCACCCCAAACAAACCGAAATCCAGCGCAACGGTGGTGGGAATTACTGTGAGCTGCCTGCAGGCCTCTTGGCACCGAGCAGCCCGGTCTGCAAAGGAGCAGCTCAGGGGAAGGGGGCAGGGAGCGTGGCACGGGGCCAGCTGCATTGCCCAGGGCACCGCATCCCTCCCGCCCACAGCCCCACAGGGAGCCGTGCTGCCAGCCTCACCGCGCTCCTGTCTTGGTGCCAAGTCTATTAGCTACCCCCTGCTTTCCAGAGTTCATTTCTGAAAGGCAGCAGCAGCACAGGGAAAACGTGGAGCACAACCTTTCACCCATTCTTTGTTAGCAAATACGTGCTCAAAACAGGAAAACGTGTTACGCATTCTTGCGAGGCAAGAGTAAAGGCTCTGAAGCAAACAGGGCTTCCCTCTCCCTGGACACCGGACTGCCGCATGGAGAAGAGCAGCACGAGCGTATGAAAGGGAGTAAAGGGAATAAAAAGGGGAGAGAAAAACAAAAGCGATCCAGCAGCCTGTGCCAGAAAGCAAAACGTGAAGCCAACCCGAGCCCCGCCAAGGAGCGGGGAGCCTGAAAACACTCCATCTTCTCGCTTGGCTGGCGGAACTGTGCACTGCAAAAGCCCCTCCAACATCTGCCTCCTTAAGAGAATATGTTGATTTTGAGATTTTTCAGCCAAATCGTGCTTCCTTGCCTCGTCAGCTATACAGCAGTTTGTTTTGCCAGAGCCACTCAAGACCTCTCACCACGTACACACTTGCGCAGAAAGGGAGAATTCCCTCCGGGATGATATTATAGTTATAATTGGCACTAATGTGCTAATTTTGTAACTCGCTATTTTCCAACAGGAAGCAGCATAAGCCCATAGTGTGTTTTTCCAAGTAAAGCAAGACAACAAATTAACGTTCAGCAGTCAGCCAAACAATTGCAACAAAATACTGCCATCCCAAAGCCAAAACACAACAACCATGGTGAAATTTTCAACGTGCAGCACCACAATCCAGATTTTTCCAGTCACTTGTGCTCCAAATAAATACGCCTGACCACACAAACCCTACAGCCCTCTGAACAGTCACGAAAGCAGAGCTACATAGAGCTGGGCAGCACAGCCCTGTGCCACCCACACACCCAACACTAGGGATGCAGTCACTCTGCCTGCATGCTGCCACTGCTTGGCTTGATCTGAGGACAAGTGATGGTGGCTGCTAAGCTTCTATTCTGTGTGCTAAAAATGATTCATTTTAGCTGATCGGTACTTGAGAAATACAGGTCATTTCTGTCTTAAGTGATGGCAGATGCACCAGTCACTGTGCTTCCAGTGCTATACCGAAGCCTGCACTAGAAATCGTGATGTACAGTTCCCTGTTTCTCATCTAAGGACTTCTACTGAAATATTTATGTTTAGTGCAATCCAACATCTCTTATAATATGCATTTAATAAGGCAAAAACCCCACTTAATTTGTACCACGTTGAATATTCTTTCATCAACACAAATTGGACTACTGGCTTCAACGTGAGTCCCAGGGCCCATTAAGTTTTATCCTTAATGTTTCTAAATCAAAACAAAGAACATTACACTATATACAGCTGTACTGCATGGAAGTTAAGGGTTGAGAACTCAAAACTCATGTGCTAAAAGTTATCTTGAAATTCAGAAGTCTTAGATGCATAGCCTGAAAGATCATAGAAAGCTAGGGTTGGAGGTGACTTGGCACACCACCCAGCTCCACCCCCTGCCATGGGCTGGTTGCTGCCCATAGCCCCACCCCATCCAACCTGGCCTTCATTGCCTCCAGGGACAGGGCACCACAGCTTCTCTGGGCAGCCTGTGCCAGCGCCTCACCATCCTCTGAGGAATGTGTTTTCCCCCCAGCATCTAACCCAAATCTCTCCTCTTACAGCTTCAAGCCATTCCCCCTTGTCCTATGCTTAAAAATCCTGGCATGTAATCCAGACAACAACTAGTTGCCAGACAGCCTTGCTGTCCAGCTCCTCAAACACAAAAATGTAAGCATTGATACAATTTAGCAGAGATTTACTTCAAAACCTACTATGTTTAAAATAACCACATTTCAATGACAATAAATAAAATCTCTTACAAGAGATTTTTACGCATAGTACCACCCAAAGGAAAAGCAAATTTCCGTTGGATGCCTCCAACCAGCACACGGCAATGTAGAGAATGAGAAAACAAACAGTAAGATGTAGAACAGGATGCCCACGCTGGCAAATGAAAACGCAAGCCCATAACAGCACTCCCCTCCCCACGTCCTCCAGTACCAGCTGTAAGCTGCAGGCTTTAACTGCGCGTATGTACCTGCAATGGGACGTTTGGCACTGGCTCACTTCTGGCCCAGCGAGGAGGCTGCTGGAGTTCCCACTGCTGGGGCACACCTAGCCCCAGAGGAAGGCCCAGAGCCCCAGCCAAGCCGCCATGGAGCCAGGCATCCCAAGGTGCGCAGTGAGCACAGCCCTGTGGGCAGAGAGGGAGAGAACGACAGCCAGAGGCACGAGCTCCACACAGCCTCGGTGCTCTGCTGGGCCACAGCAGTCTTTTTTAGCATTCTGTGGAGCTGCAAATTAAAACCACGTAGCCTAGGCTCTGAGAAACTTCTCCATTTACATTCTGAAACGGACGCCATTGCCAAATAGCTAGCTGGTATAAACTAAAGCTACTTGTACGTACACAGGGAATGGAGCCAGGAAGAGTGTTTTTATAAAACTTAATCTTCCCATCCTGTTCCCAATATCCCTGCCTTCTCAGGTTTTTACAGATTGTTTCTTTGATGGAAATGGCATTACCCAGCAGCCAAGCCTTTCTAAATATATCTTTAACTAATCAAATGCAATCAAAGCACAATTTACTATAAAGCAAAACAGCTTAACGCAGTAAAATTATTACTGTGTTATACAAGCGCTACCCATTTCCGCATGGAAAAGCAATGAAATAGCAACAGAAGATAGCAGAAGGGTTTCTCTTTAATAAGGAGCTTGCAATATGGTTACATACTTCCAAAATATTCCCCATCCTTCCCATTCCCATTTCAATTTTCATAGTCACTGCACATTACAAAGCTCTTAGTAGCATCACACTCCTTTGCTTCATACATTAAAGTGCTACACAGCTGCATTTTACAAACCGTACGAGTAAAACAGGATAGAAAAAAGATGGGTATTTGAGAATATACTGGCATCAGTCCACACAGCCTAAGGAAACCCTAAACAAACGTTGGAATAACAACGGATTGGTTTCAAACTACCAAATCCTTCAGTATTGTGAGTTTTATTGCCTGTACGCATTCTTAAAAACAGTTACGATTTTATGTTTTTCCACCAATCTGGAAAATACTCTTTCTTAAACAAAATTTCTTCTCTTCCATTTGCAGACCAGAAAGTATTTACTTTCAACACACAAAGCCCATGAATCTAAGGATTTTAGCACACTTTCTCTTAAAGAGGGCATCCTGCAATTCATTTGCTTTTTGAGACAAAGATGGCATCTTCTGATATGTGCTATGAAAGCAAAAGGACAACTCTTCAAAGTCCCCTTCAATGTAGCCCACCACCATGAAGCATCATACTAATTATTCTAAAGGCATTAATTCCTTCTTTACTCAAAGGAACACAGTACAGGCACATTACATCCTAGAGGCAGCCCTCAGTTACAACCCAGAAAGCTGAAGTGCACGAAGAAAGAACTGTATCTGTAGAACATCAAGCCTTTGATGTTTCAGAGCTCCTGGAAATCGACTTATGTGATCCCACCACATCTCAGTAATGGCAAGTCATGGCTTGCCTGCCACACAACTTCCAGCTCCTCCTGTTTGTTGCCATTGATAAAGATGCACTTCAGCTGAGCCACTTGCCCCCCCAATCCCAGCATTGCTCCCCATGGCTCATCTCCAGTGAGCCTTGTTTTATTCCCTTCCCCCTTCATACCTACTTTAAAGCCTTCTCAGTGAGCCCTGCCAGCTGCTGGGCAAGGATCCCTTTCCCCCATTGAGACAGGTGAGACCCATCCACAGCCATCAGGCCAGGTGCTGGGTACACTGCCCTATGGTTGAAAAAGCCAAAATTCCAGTGATAGCACCAGCCTCTCAGCCATGTATTTATCAGATGGGTTCTCTAGTCCTCTCAGCATCCCTGTCTGTCACTGAAAGGATGGAGGTGAAAACTATCTGTACACCTGCTCCATCCACTAACTGCCCCAACTTTTGAAGTCCCTCCTGATAGCTCCAAGGCTTCTCTCAGTGACTTCATCACTGCCAGCATGAACCATCAGTAAAGGGTAATAATCAGAGATCAGAGACTTATAATAATCAGAGTCTTCCATTGCCAAGACAGCTCAGTATGCTTCATACACTGATGAACAAGGAAGACAATCCTAATCTCTTGTACCGACCTCTAAATATACCGGAGATGCACGCCTGCTGAAAGACATGTTAAATGTATGCCATATGCAGGAGGAAACAGGAACAGATGGAGCAAAGAATACATGCTTCAGTAAACGTGCATTTTTGAGGTAGCTCTCTTATATCTTAAAGCATCAAAACAGTTATTTAAATAAAAACATTTATTTCAAACAAATAGTCTTACAATGCAACATGGATAAACAATAAGCATAGAAATGAACAATGTTTATAACTTAGGCTTAATTTTGAAATCCTAATTTTGCACTCTCTGGAATGCATACCTGAACACAAGTAACTTTAGGAGAAAAGATACAGATAAAAATGGCAGCAGAAGTGAGAAAACTGCCAGTATATTGCAATTAGGTGTTGCTGCCTGTAGCTTGGATTGCTAAGCAACCAGCACACTGTGTAGAGTATCAATAAGATCACAAGGACGGTGAGTGAAGAAAAAAGCATCCTACTAGGATGCCTCAATACCATCTCTGGAAAATAAAGACGGACATTTCACAAAGCAGATATGTCTTCCATGCATCATTTGAAAACACATATTCCACACAGAAAGCTGAGAAAGAGAAAACATGAACTACTTTGCACTGAAGGAAGCAGTATTTTTATTTTATGCCATTCAGTGTTTTAAATGAGTTTCTCAAAAAGATTTGTCTCTCAAAGGGAGTCCACAGGAATGCAAAATTTTATTTAAAATGTGTCTGAAACACTGGCGGTGCTTAAAATACTTGACATACTTACTTTGCAAACCTTTTCTCCAAATTCACATGGCAAAGCCAAGTGACACACAAACCAAAAATGAAATTATGACCATGCTGGGATTTTCAAGCACACCTAAGCCAAGTATTACCACTTTCAAAATGTTTTAGATGCCAAAAAATACAGTGAATTTCTCATCTGAAATAAGAAATAAAAGCAATATTGAAATTTCAAGAATGTATTAACTACTAAATCATAGCAGCACCTAGTTAAAATATACCCGTTACATAAAAATTTCCTGGTCCTGCAGACTTGGAAAGAAAGTCTTTCAAATTCTTTGTCATCAGACAACGTAGGAAACTTTTCTTACCATATCTAACTATAATTTAGATGTAACGTTAATTTCTAAGAACTATTGTTGCAAAGTCTCAAACATTTATTTCTTAAAAAGGTATTGCTGTTTTTTAAACTATATACATCTAATTTGCAGATGTGACAGATGACTGGATGGATATAAGGCCATTTCAAGCACTGAGGGTTAACTGATAAATGTTAATAGCTGTCAGATGATTTTGGTAGTGCAGTGATGGTACCTCATGAAGGCAAGGTGACAGTTAGCCTTGCTGGCTGTCAGAGGCCACAGAGCACTACGGGAGGCTGGAGTGAAGTGTGTGGTAACAGCAACTGCTTACTGCTCAGACAGAAGTGGTTCACTGCTGCTCTTCATCCCTAGGACTGGAGCTCTGCTGAAGCAGCAGCATTCACCAAGCACCCAGCACCACTGTACCAGAGTTGTTTTCTCCAGGCCTGCTCCCAGTCACCTGCAGGAATGTGTCAGGCAGCCTGGCACAATTCACTGCTGCTTTTTAGACAGACTGTGGGAGCTGTGAGAGCGATGCACAAGTATAATGAGAGCAGTCAGGAAAAGATTATCTAGCAAGAAGAGAAGATATTGTATTTTATATAGTATTTCCAACTACCAAGTCACGCTTTTCTGTCTTCTGATGACAACGAAGTATTTACCCTTACACACAAGAAAAATGATCCTAAACAGCAAGCCAACAAAGTGATTCTCATCAGGTAGTTTTCCTTTTCCAAGTAAAATCTGACTAGAGTATCAAGACAAGAATCAAAGAATCATGAAAGGTAAAAGAAACTTGGTTAAATATTTATCTGCTTCATTGATTATTATCCACTAAAATGTTGGAAGGTATTTCCCAGAAGTGTATTCCTTCATAAAAGAACCAGAAATATTTGAGTAGGGAAGCTAATGTACTCTATTAATTAAAGCCTGATCTTCCATCTGAGAAGTAATATCTACTTTGTCTTAACAGTAACTCGCTATCTGCCTTCTTCTGTGTGAAATGCTATTTATAAGCCCAGTCCACAATCTGCTTCTCCTAGTCCTGCCTAAATCAGGTCTAAGCTGCATCATAAAGAGCACAAATAGTTTCTATGTTCTTCCTAGCTAGGACCCAGACACATTTTATAATCATTGTGTTTGATTTTTTTGTTCTGCAGACATGAATTACACTGCTTGCAGCTTCCCATCAGCTTGGTGGTGGCATTCTGTGCTACCCCACGTGCAGAGCCCCTCCTTGGCTGCCTCACTGACAGACTGCTTCAGGCCTCTGGGTTTCAGCCTCCTCTGTGTCATCCTTCAGAACCACACCTCTATCTCACAGTGTTGATCTGTGTCTACTCCTTTATACCAGAGACATCAGTCACTCAAAAATAAATGCTCATTATAACCTTCCGATGTGTCCAAAAGCTTGAAGACACCTGCCAGCAAGGGATCCATAACCAAAATTTGCGGAAGTTCTGCATTAGCTGTAGCATTAGAAAAGGAAAATAAAATCCACGCTAACAGGCTGAAGCTTCAAAAGATTAAGATTTTTCAGATGTGTTTTTTCCTTCATCTTTGTGTTTGATAGTGAATTCGAAGGCAAGACCTTCCACAGAGAACTGAGCAACTACAGGTCCTGTTACATCACTGCATGCAGGTCCACAAACAGGGACCAACGTTCATTCTGGCTCTGAACTGAGCTATCTTTAGTGGAGATTAGGATCTGGGCTGGCAGCACTCATGAGCAAACAACATTAGTAAACACGCTGCCAAAATCCAGCACAATTTTGGGAGCAAAACCACAGCTTCGTCCAATTCCTACAGTGTCCTAATTCACCTGCTCAGCATCGGCAGCCACTGCCCAGTTACAGATATCTGTAATTTGATCTGATATTTCATCAGATACTTGACCAAAGCATTACAATTCTGCAGACTGTGTGTAAATTACCAAGAAACAGCAGTACTGTCAGGCACTGAGGCAATCCTCTTTTCATCTCACAATCCTAAATAAATGTTTTTTATCAGAATGATGACTTATTAGTAATGCACACAGACTGTTTGGTCCCAGCTTAACCAAATACCTTCTGTATTTCAAAAATCTTCCGCCAGATTTGTTTTAACAAACTTTAGAGATACAGGTTAGAGTCAGGAGTTTCTGCACTGAGCTCTTAGTACTTAAGCCCACATGTAAAGATATAAGAACAAAGCAGTTGCAATGAGTATACATAAAAGGTGCTTAATTAGTCAAATAAATCACCTTAATTACTGTATTAGCCATCTCTAGCTTTTTTGACTCTGAAAAGCTCAAATGGGCACTCCCTGTAATAAAGCAAGGGAAGTATTTTCAAGTAAGTGGCATTTCAAAATGGTGATGCTAAATGAAAAGGAGATTTGTTCCTGCACAACGGTGTTACAGGCTGCAACTGTAAGAGCTGTGCCTGCAACTTCAAAAACAGTCCTCCTACAATTCAGGGGGCATCCTAAAGAGAACAAAAAAGCATTAACTCAGAATCACAGGTAATTTTCTCACCATATGCGCGAGTTTCTAGGAAAGCAAAATAGCTTTTCTTTTTGTCAAAGGCAGCTTCTAAATGCTAGATGTGGTACATACAGCAGGTTACCTACTGCACTGACTAATGCTTATGGAAGTTACTTAAATCCTTTAAAGAACAGAACAATTAAAATGTGGAGCCAGAACTATGAATGTGCAGACTGGTACTTCTCATCTCTCCCCTTCCCCACATACTTCCCCAGTAAGATCTCATTGGCTTAAAGTTTAGCTTCATGCAACCCTTGACTCAACCTCTGCAATGCACAGAAAACGAAGACGAGCCTCCCTCAGTACTGAGCACTCATTCTGAATTTGCAGAGATTTTTTTCCTTGAGAAGCTTCCCTGCAAATCAGAATTACATTTTAAATTTGGATTTTAATGAGAATCTATCAGAAAGGTATCAGCAGCAGCAAATTCTTGTCTGTCACAATATTAATGCACCTCAGAGCTGCTTCAAGTTTTTTAAATGATTAAATAACTTTCCCTCCAGGTAAACCAACACACTGTAAGAAGATACCTTTGACTGAAGGAGTCACCAGCTGTAGAATTTTTAGTGGTATGAGACAGTGCAAGTATTTACTGATAGTGACAGAGACATGAATCTGTTTTCAAAATACATCAGAGAATCACCTGAGGTGTCTACTGTGCTCTACAAACACCTTCTGCTTCACTCCATAAACCACTTAAAAACTGAATGTTATTTCTAAAATCAGTCTTCACCTCCTTCAAACTGTACATATAATACACCTCGTGTTCCAGCAAACCTGCAATGGATGGGCAAGGAATGATTCCAACTCACAGAATTTCACCTAAGCATCCAAGACAAAAAAGGGCAGTCGGTTATCTTTCTTTTACCATCAAACATATTAATACAGTATTAAATTAAAAGAATGTGATGAATATTCTTGAAAGTAATGTTCATTATTGTTTTTCTTGTGGCTTCTGATAGACTCATCTCACTGTGGCACCAATACCTCACGTATCAGAGTATGGAGCATTGTCAATGTCTGCAATCATTCACAGACAAATATGGGCATCACTATTTTTATTCAGTGATGTATGAAAACTAATGGTATTTAAGCAAGAAAGAAAAAAAGACAGTCTTCCTCCCATGCATTTCACTTCCCACAGAGCTGGTAAGGCCGAGCTGCCCCACTCCCAGTCACTGCACAGGAAAGAAGGGGGGAGGAGGGAATGCCGCTGCTAAAACCCATTCCTAAATCCTGTTAGGGTGGGAAGGAGGAGGTCACAGATGAAAAGACAACTGACACAAACATTAACCTATCCAGGGAACAACCACAGCTGCTACCTCATGATCAGTGGAGATGGGGGCTGAACAAACAAGACTCACAAGTAATGCTCCATGGTCTAAACACAGGGAAGGGGAATCTCTCTCATTTTGCTCTGAAGAAGCAGTAAGAACACTGCACATATCCAAAAATCCTTAATATGGTTTGGTACAGATTATTAGATACCAAAATGAGCTGCCAAAGAACTCTGGCACAAATTCATGGGAATCATTAAGAAACATACCCGACAAGTTCCGTAACGCTGGAAAAATTAGGTGTTCCTGAGCAGTGCGAGCAAAGGGCAGAGATTTCCAGGTTTTCTAACGCATGTGGCTTCTCTCACCAGCACATCCCTGACTCGCTGCCTTGTGTGGTGGGGTACACTGTGCCCAAGGAAATCAGCAATGCCCAAACTGGTTAAGCCCCCCATCCCAAAAGGCACACAGGCACACACATTACCTAGTGCCAAGACAAGAGAAATCCTTCTGCAATTGATTCTACAACTTAAACCTACAAACAGGCAAACCGCTCCTTGTATTTTTTTCACATTAAACCCCTAATCCTTTAAATAATTTCTCTTCCCACATGTAACACACTGAAAAACAATTGTAAAGCTCTGAGGAAAGCCAGCACCTGCAGGAAAGGGTTTAATCTGGCAACTGCTGGTGTTGTTGAGTTATTCATCACATAAATCTCCTATAAGGTCCCACCTCTTTCCTGTACTTCTAACTGCTGGAGTTTGAGAAAACAGACCTCGTTTCATGCCGAACTCCCACCACCGAGCAGCTGAATCTCCTACACTGCTTAGAATGCAGTTCGTGAGAGCAGACTTTGCATGGAGTCATGCAACATCCTGTTCTGAGCCAAGGGCTCCAGATGGGATATGTTTCACTGCTGCCTCCCCCTCCCCAGCCCGTTTGGGCTTGTCCTTTTTTCTTGGAAAGCATTTATCCCCAACCGATGCTCTAACAGCATGCTAAAACTGACCTTTAAGTCAAATACAGGCGAAGTCAAAACTTAATTTAAATCTACATTAAAAAAAAAAGAAAAGAAAAAAAAGAAAAAAAAAGAAAAAATTAAAATACACTTAAATTATCAAAATACTTTTATCAGCTAAACAATTATCAAAACTACACATCGAGAAAATAAGTTATTTGTTGCAGCTCAGGAAAATCTGCTTTGCTTCACAACGCTTGCTGATCATTTAAATGCTTGGCGTTGTCACGCATGTTACCAATCTAATGGAAGTTCTCATCGACACAACAAGGAACAAGCTGTCTCGCCTGCCCATCACTCTGAATGCTGGCAGCTTCTCAAACATCTGCTAAAGGTCAGATTTCCACTGCATGGAACCAATCAATGAGGCTACACAGCGCTCCCAGTGCCATTGGAAGAGCCAAACAAAGACCACTGTTTCACATCAGCAAAGAAACTCAGCCTGAAATCTCCCCAGCGCTGCTCGCAAAGCCTGCTCTTCTGTCACCACACAGTCCTCGCCTACCTGTCAATGTCTGCACAATTTGTCTAGTTGTGCTTTTTAACCTCGGACACAAGTGACTTCGTGCTTACCCGTGTTTTCCTGCATTGTCAAGTAGTGCCCAGAAAGTACCACATTCACAGAAGAAATGTTACTGAAGAAAGCAATGAACAACTGCACACTTAAACTAAGGGGGTTGAGCTGCATTTAAATGTTAATCATCATGTAAACAGCCTCAGAAAACTGAATGCTCACACACCCGGTGCCTTTGTTTCAGCCCTGTGACTTCAAAAAAAGCAAAACCCTCCCCTGCTCGATTCCAAAGCAAGATCCTAGGGTTAAAAACCAGCCTGAGATCATTACACTCTGCCCTAAAATCCTTGCTAAGCAACCTCAGAAATATAATCCCAGCATCCTAACAGATTAGGGAATTGTTGGCTGCTGCTAAAAACAGCATGCTCTGTATTTCAGCAGCTTATCGCATGCCATAAGAATGGTGCTTTAGTGAGAGCATATGCATAAGAAATAAATGATCGATTCCAGCACTGCTGAAAAGCTGAGTTTGTTCTATTTTTACAGATAAAGTATTATTTTATGTGGATAATCTGGCACTGATTTGCAAGGAAAGCCTTCCACACACTGGATAGGAGGGCCAATTACAAAACACTGACGGAATTCAGGATTTTTTTTTAAAATTTCTTTTTTTAATTCTTGTGCACGGTGCTAAGTGATCTTCACAATCATTTTAGGCTTCAAAAAATAAAAGGAATTCCGTTTTTAATTTCAGAGCAAACACTGAAGCAGATGAGAGCACGGAGGCGCACGTAACCCCACACAGCTCCCAGCACTGAAACCAAACGCTGTGGTGAAGGGTCAGCAGAAAGCATGTCTGGGAAGGATACCAAACGGGGTTCACTCCTCCAGCTTTTCAGTGCACACAGAACCATATTTTTATGAGAGGCTTTAAGCCGTGCACGCCTGTTTTCAGACGATTTTGGATGAAATCACAGTAACCCCACACAGCTGCAAGTTGGGACACCCAGTGTCTGTGCCGCCTGGTAACTGCAGTCAGCACACACACACTGCACCTGGCCCGGCGTCACTGAGTGCGCAGCTTGGGCCGCGGCCAGCAAACAAGGAAGAGATGTCAGAAGTGAGCTGGAGGACCTGCAAAGACCAGTTTTATGAGTCCAGGCCGAGTGCCAAAGCACTGCTTTGAACTCTGTGTGACGTGGCTACGACAGCTCCCGCCCAGCCCAAGAGCAGCGGTGCTGTGCTGCAGTGCACACCCAGCGCTCGGCGTGCTCAGCTGGAGTCATTCGGTTTGCACAGGGACCGCACCCAGAGTTGCTGCTGGACCAGAGCCACCTCACCCATGCATCTTGTTAGTGGGGTCAGGGGTTGTCTCAAAGCAGAGGGAATAGAGAAAGGAAGCTGCCCAAATGCTGCCCCAAACAGCTGGATGGTGAGCAACGGAGCTAGCAAAAGCACAGAGATTGCCACTGCGTATCTGCTAGCCACACACTACTGAAATGTTTTCTCCTTCCATCTACTCACCTTGATGGCTAATCAGATGCAGCATGTTTCACACATCCATTCGAAGCATGAAAAAATAAATCTAGTTCAGAAAGTATCAGGAACAAAACTAAACTGCAGGTCCCTCTGCTGCAAAACAGCTGCAAATGTGTCCTGGCTGCCCATGCCTTACCCAGTGCTTCATGGCTCCAGAATGCATAAGGCAGCTATCACACACTGGTCAGCACGCTCCTCTGGACTGCTGAGTCTGCTCTGTTTAACTGGGATCCACTCCGCAGGGCCTTCTTCTGTACAAGCTGGATGAGAAGCTGCTTACATGGAACACGAAAGATGGGTCAAAGAAACCGCCAGAAAAGAATGAGACACAGACTCATTCATCGCTCCCTTAGAATCAAAGGGAACATTCTACGTGGGGAAGATGGGCTCACGACTTACAAAGAAACCTCTAACTATAAAATATATTGTGTACCACGATGAACAGCAAAACCAGGTAAATGCAAAATACCAGGCTTTCAAAAACAGAACGGCTAATTCCATTTTCTTTGAATTTCTCAAAAACCAACCGACCAACAACAAATTATTTGCTTAAAGTATTATTCTGAAATATATGGTTTTACTGACCCAGGTGTTCGGATGACGACTACATTCTTCCCCCCTTCTAAATTATTGATCAAATTTCTCTACCTCTCTTTTTATTTTGCTGCAGTGCATTTAAGCTACAAAGTGCAGCAGGTGGGACCACTCAGCAGGGCTGATAGCATCACCATTCCTAACAATTCAATGCCTCATTTTGCAACCTGTATCTTTAATTAAGTTTTGTACTGAAACAACAAGGAATACAAGACAATATAAAATGGCATAAATAATGCCATTAAATAGAGCTGCCAAGATGCTTTTATCTCAGTGATACCTGCAGAGTTTTTGCACTTTAGTTTCATATTTTTTTCAACATTTTGAAAACCATACTAGACAGCCAGCTAAATCAACTGGTTTTGTTCCTTAAATTTTCTTGTTGTATATCCCTGCACATGGCACTTGTGATACTCCCCCCTACTACTCTTGCAAGGATGTGAATAGTCAGAGGTTAGAAAGTTTAATCAAAGCATCAAAAATGAAATCAAGTTAGAAAGCATAATTATACATAATCCACGAACACACAGTAGCTCAATTTTGAGTTAACTGTAAGCAAAGAAGGCTTTTCTGTGAAGTTAATCAAGCATACCACACAACACAACAATTACACCAATACATTCTTCCCAAGATTACAAAACGCCTTAGTGGAAAGAAGAAGAAGAGCTGCCTAAGTCCCCACCTGCCACAGACCAAGCAGAAAGTCAGCAGTGTGCATCCATCAGCGGGACAAACCAGAGAGCAGCACGTGCCCTCGTGCCGCTAACACAGCGGGTATGGCCACAGCTGCCACCACGCACGTGGTGCCTCTAACTTCAGTGGAGGTAACAGTGGCACTGATGTAACACCTGCCTACTGCACATCAGCCAAATCAATTACCGCTCTGTACGGTTCACGCAGCACAGAGAATATTCTGTTCTTACTGCAAGCGCCCAAGTGTAATAAACCCAAGACACGGGCAGAAAAAAGTTTTGCCTTGCCCAAGCTTGCAAATGCCAGATCTCATCACTGCTCTGGCATCATTACCTGACCCGTAATTCACACATTAGCACTCGGAGCTAGCCCGTTCCAATTAGCAGACCCCGCGGGGCCAATTAATAAAATCTCACGCAGGTGACAGTTACCAACATCTCAGAGGTTAAACACAGCTGACACACCCCAGCAGTGGCTACAGTAGGACTGGAGAACATGAATATCTTTAAGACATTTCTCTAATGAATATAATTGTTATACTCATTATGTCCAATTATACTCACAAGCTATTAGTAATCAACTCCGGGAACCAGACCTACCCTGTGCAGCCCAGCAGCTGAAGGGACTTGTCAGTATTGGGCTCTCGCAGTCTAATGAAGACAACTTGCAGATGGCAGCAGCTACTGACGTGCTGCTACAGAGGTTGTCCCACCACAGCACCACACCACAAAAAGATGAGGAAAACACTTGAGCAGCCCCACAGTGCTCTTTTTTAAATAGGTAAAAGTTCTTGACTTGCTGCTGTTCATCTCTATCTGCTCAGGATCTCCCTACTTCTGTTGCTGTGACATTCATTCATTCCAGAAAATGCAAACACATTCAGGATCGCTTGATAGACAGGAGTACTGCAATTACCAAATCTGACAAAAATCTCACTTTATTCTTACCTACCAGAATTAGCATCCTTCCATATTTCATTAAATACCCGGCTGGTATTCAATTATCTCCCACAGCAGCATTGCATAAACAACCTACTAACTGCTATCACCAACTTCTTATTTAATTCATCTACCAGCCAGCCTGCCAGCTCAATTTCACAGAAGAAATGAGCTGAGACAAAACAGCATCATATGGTCAGCTAAATCTGAGCGTGGACAGAAAACATCAGCAAGGAAACAGGCCCCCAAAAGCAGTACATCAATGCTTTTTTCAGAGCTCTACTGCAGTGTTTCAAAGTCTACCTCCACAGATCATTGGCATCCAGCACTTACCAGTACTAAAGGCATGGATACAAATGATAAGGTATACCAGTGACAAGGAATGCTACCTTAGCAGGTCTGCCTGCTCTTGTTTGTGCATAGCTCAAGCCCAGCAAGCAACACGGACACATCCTAAGCCATTAGTTCTCTCAGAAATGCAGTGACAGACTGGAAATTTTCCTTCACATGAAACAGAAATCAAAGACTTAAAAACAGTAGATAACGAACGTGCTCATTTAACAATGGTTTAGTCTGTGATTTCAATTCATGGTGCTATCATTTGAAAGGCGATTTGATTTCCACCTAACAGCTGAGATTTCGTGAAGGATGAACAGAATTCCCCAAATCTGCAAATCGGATTTGTTATCGCATATTCTGAACTCTCCGATGCCATTTCAACAGTAAAACTTGGTTTTCTGTGATGTTCCCATGTCTGTGTGGAGACAGCTTGTAGCAGCCCAATTCAGAACGCTGTTACATGGGAGTAGGTAGTAAAGAAGTCTCAGTGACCTACTCCACATCATACATACAGAATGCTTTACAGAGTATATCTTGCTTCATTGCTTCTACTGATTAACAGCTGCTTATACAGGACAAGCCTTTCATACCATTCACTGCTTTATTACGGCTGTTCTTTCTCCAGAATTAACTTCTGTCCCAGAATCAGAAGTGCGGTTTCTTATGTTCCAAAACACACTCTCATCCCATTACTCTAAAATCCTTCTCAGAGCTGCACATTTTTATTTCAGTACCTGGAGTTCCCTGCCTCCAAGCCCTCCAACCTCTCAGAACATCCTGAAGCCTCACCTTGTTCCCTCCCACACCACTTAAACGCAGTGAGACAAATTCCTGGAGAGCTCTGCCAACAAAGGATGCAGGGAGACACTGCAATGTACAGACCTCCAGACCTGCCAGTACGAGAAACCAGTAGAGCTGGAAGAGAAGGGGCAGGGAAAATGAGCCTCCGCAGTAAGGCCCACTTCTCACAATTTACTCACTATCACATGATAACCTAAAAAGAAAAGAGGAAAGCACATGTGCAAATTAAGTAAGGTTCTTTACATACAGATCTTTTTGTTTCTTTCTGATAAAGTCTAGAAACTTCCCCTGGTTTCTAAATTAATCATGTAGAGGTGGAAGGGTTGTTATCGTTATAAACAGACTTGAAGCAGTGACAGATTAAGTATTTTTAGACAACCAGTCTCTATTACACTACACAATTTTTGTTTCCAACCATTATGATACAAATTGAAATAGTTGTAAAAATGAAGAAAAGGGAAGAGGCAAAAAAACTCAGTATAACAGGTCTAAATCACTTCTTTTACTCTAAAACCATTTCTCACGACAGTGCAACTGCTACCTAGTAACTGCCTCCCACTACACTAACATTTACTGAACAGGAAAGAACAGTTTCTATGCTTTTGACAAACTCTTGGCTAGAGACTCAAATACTCGTAAGAGTAGACCTTTAAAATTATGTTCCTGCCAGTTGGGATGAGGGGAAACTTGAGAGAAGACAATCCCTTTTCTTATGGTGGGTGTAGATGTGGTTTGTGTAACCACAACCCCAATCCATTTTGGGGCAAGCAGCAACATATGAAAATAAAGCAGAAAAACAGAACCAGAAGCTGCTGGCTGGATGAGCATACTTGGCAGAAGAGGCATCAAGTCATTTCAGATACTCTTTAAGACGGGCTCAAACCACTGTAAAACATCAAAACTGTTTCATATACAAAGATATACATACAAGCACTACTCAGAGCATCCTCATCCATCTCTCACAGCCTCAAGTAACCACTAAAAGTCAAGAATGACCTTCCAAACAGGTGAAAGGCCCTGTCAGCCAACAGCAAAGCACATGTGCTGTATTTCAGTGCTAGGAAAGCACACTGAGCTGACAGCAGCTGAGGGTCAGCTGGAATCCACAACTTCTATGGGCTGCACCAGCACTGACCCGTCGGGCAGAGGGCCTGGCATTCTGGAAGCCATCAGTCAAGTTGTCCTGACACACAGCCCCTGACCCCTCATCCCCCCAACCCCCCCAGAAAAAGAGGATAAGGAACATAACGATTTAAACATTTCACACACACACAGGCACCCTCACCCAAGTCACTTACCCCTTCAAACACAGCAGTCTGGAAAGGCTTGCAATAGATGAGGATTAGGACACAGTCTGAGAAATCCAGAAACCCCTGATGATGAAGAGCTGCAATTCTTGTAACAGCCTAGAAAGTTTCCTTCTGAAAGGGCTGTGGGGTCCTTATCTAGGAATGCTGTACCTGCCCAGCAGTACTAGACCCTAAGCACTGCAGAGCTGCTGATTTATCTGTGCAGAGATAATGCTGTACATCTAGCAAGTCATGACTTGCAGCGTAATTTACCCCTTCTGTGAAGCTGCCAAATGGCAACAGCCAAGCTTCAGATTGCTTCCAACTATTGAACAGGTCAGACAAACTACCGATCAACTTTCTTCCAGAGCACAAAAATATCCAGAAAGCAGTGGGCTTATGATTAAGAAAAGCAATTTATTATTATGTAAAGCTTAACGTTTTAAAACTAAATACTTCACTGCTTTGGTCTGCCCACTGCCTTACTTCAGAGCTGAAAGCAGAAGTCTACAAAACCAAGCCTCCTGATGGCTCGATTTTCCTGCAGCCAGAAAACAGCACAGGGATATAAATGCAGCCAACAGGAAGAAAACATATGCCCTGTGTGACTGGGAAAACACCCATGAATTCTCCTTCTAGGTAGAAAGAATTATATGCGTTTTGGAAAGACCACGCCAGAAATCAGAGTAAGCAATCCACAAACACATGCAAGCATTGCATATGAAAGTCAAGAATCATTTGAAATCAGTGAAACGTTGGATCTGTATTACAGAATGGCCTGGGTTGGAAGTGGCCTTAAAGAGCATCCAGTTCCAACCTCATCAAGGGCAGGGCTGCCACCCACCAGATCAGGGTCCCAGCCAACCTGGCCTTGAACACATTCAGGAATGGGACATCCACAGCTCTTCTGTGCCTCACCACCGTAATACGCCCCGTTACACCAGAAAGATGGTTTTCTGTAAAACTACATATCCAAATGCAAATGAAAAGAACTGGATGATGAACACCTCATCAAGAAAAGGACTCTGACATAGCAAAACCACTTTCTTTTGAAAAGGCCTGTTAAAATTAAGAAGATGGGAAAATAATAACCTGGTAGTGGATAGCAATTAAAAAAGCAATTATAATGTAGGGTTGGTTTGGTTTTTTAGTTCCCTTCCAGTAGAAATTTGTGAGTGTTTGCTACACTAAATTGTAAACAGAACGGCCTACCACATCTACCAAATAACCTCCAGGGATCTGACCGTATTTCCTTGTCAATGTGAGCTTCAGACTCTTAAATAACATGACCTAAAACAAGCAACATAATTCCATTGGAGTAAAGAACTGCAGTTGCAAAGGGCTTCTTCCAGCACACTCTTATTTAATTCACACGCTAGGATTGCATTTAAAAAAAAAACACAACAAAAGCAAAGCCACATCAAAGCATAACAACAAAGATTGCAGAGTTTCAGTAAATCTGCTTCACTTCTGCCAAAAACGTTTACATTACAGTGTAATGAGGGCAGTTATAAGGCAGCAATTACCGCTCCGTTTACCTCAGAGCTCCACACGCACCCACGTGAGCAGAGGGAGCTCTGGGCAGCAGCTGGGCTGGGGTCACGCTCCCTCGCTGCCCTGGCTCCGGCCCCAGCACAAGGGTCAAGGCAACCCACGTGGCTGCAGCGAAACGAGCTTGAGCTGCGCGAGCAGAGGGCAGACCACAGGTTGGCAAGTAGGGAACATTTCTAAGCACAATAGTTATATTAAGTAACAGCTTTTTGCTCAAGTATCCGTGCATGTGACTCTCACTTCGCAGCCTGGTGGTGCAGGAGGTGGAAGCTAGAAATTCAGCTGATGGATCAGAGCTAGCTCTCGCTGCATCTGTTCTCAGGGCTTCCATCAGCACATTGCTGGCCTTCCGCACACACGGAGACCACGTAGCCTCACTCCAAGCCCTCACTGCAAGGACTGCACTGAAGCACACTCAGAGGACAGTCTGAGATTATACTGAACAGGTTCCAATGCGCAGTCAAGCGTTTGTTGATATCACTTGTTGTTATGCCTCAATTTGTAATCCAATTTAGTACTCTGAGACAAAAATTGCTCTTCCCACAGTCAAAGGAAACAAAATAATCTGGGCATTACGCAAGCAAGTCCTGTCGTACAGAACCACAGCATAACCAGACTGCATGACTTTGTTGCTGACAGCAGTAAGAGACGGGCATTCTGGACCGATGAAAATGATTCTCAGACAGTTTGAGAAATAAATCTTAAGTTTAACTGTTACTCTGTCAGAAGAAAAGCCATGGAAGTCAGGAAGCGTTTCAACATGACATTTAACCCAAAGGTAGCTGTGGTTTGTTTTCCTTGCAGCAGCTCTACTGATGACAGAAGAGCATAATCAGTAAGCTGATCCTTTATAGAAATTAAGCCACTGGTCAGCAATGTTTCAGTGCACCAGCCTGCAGAATGAACGCATCGTACAGCTGTACCTTCAGTAAATTCAGCCTGATAGAGATGTACATAGAAATGTAATGGAAAGGAAGAAGCACCAGGTTTCAGAGCAACCCCGTACCACGCTAGGTGCTGTATGAAGCTATTGTTGCACAGCAAACAGGAGGGTTACCTCCCAGTTCCAAGCAGCAGTCACTAAAAGCCTCCCCTTGTTGGCCAGGAACAAACAGCGCAGATTCCAGTGTGCGCCCATGGATTCAGCCATTAACATCTGAACGGGGGTAAACTCTGAATTCCCTTGACTGGAGGATCCACGTATATAAATCTCGCTGTACAAGATCAGATAAAACAGAACCAGCGAGGCCATTCCAGAACTAGTGAGATTACCTGGCCCTTTCCCAGTCCTGCAGGAGAAGCAATCCATCAGCACAGAGCCTGTCCTCCTGTCAGGATACCAATCTCTGCAGCAGGAATAGATCTCCCTGAGGCATTACTCATTTGTGGGGCACTCTGGTCAGAACAGACTGTTTTAGAGACTATTTAATGAACCAGAGGTTTTGCTGCACAGAAGGTCTGCTAATTTGTTGGTCTCTGCAGGGCTGTGTAATGTTTCCGATTTACAGCCCATCGGCCCATGCCTGGGCTGCCTCAGACCAGCTACTTGCCTCCCCGCTCACGTATCACCAACCTGCCCAGCTGTTCCTCACCACCTTTATTTCCACACTGAATCAGAAGGAAAGGTTTTCATGTTTGTGACTGTTTCAAAGAGCTGGTGTGAAATTTATTAATCATTGATCAAATGACTGGCTGGCAGCTAAAGAACAAATACCTTTCTAAGACAAACTTTATCACCATTCATTCAGTGCTGAAAACAGACCTTGCAGGTGGGTTTTTATAGGTCTGGGGTTTTTTTAATTAAACAAAGTAGCTGACAGAGCAATGTAACCCTTGTAAGCACCATCAAGTATGTATGCATTTTTAAAGCAGAATGACACCTATTTATTGCTGCTGTGTGTGGCTTGTAAGCTCGGTAACAAATTATTTTGCATTGGAAGTGTGCCTTGATGGATATCTTCTACACTTTGGAATCCAAAATCTACTGCAGAAGATGACACAGACTGCGGCAGCCAGATTTGACCTTTTAGCACTGACCTGCTGGTCTCCAGGGAAAACAAATCACAAATGATTCTGCTTTCTGACAAGATGATTCAGGCATCTCTGTGTCAATGGATAACTATACCAGCAGACTTTGCTACCAGATAACACACAAATTTTTGTCAACTGCTTATCCACAAAGCTGCAATGAGAAAACCAGACAAAAGTTTTACCTATTTGTGCACTAAGCAAGTTTGTTCAAAGTTGAGTTACCATATTATCACCCAACTTCCCCTTAGAAACACCAAAATATTGCCAACTGGGATTCTATGTTTGTAATAACACTAGTATCTGCTTCATCAAGAGACTGAGATGATCTCCAATAATTAACCATTACCCAGGACAGTCTGGTGGAGTTTGCTATCAAGCTTGCTCTGGGTCTGTCAGTGATATCAGTGGTTGTTTCTCATTGAATTTTGATAGCACAGCTTAATAATAAACCACCCTACTTGGAAAAATAAGGAAAAAGAAAAAACTTACAGATATCCATCTACCTACAAGATTAAATTTCTTTCATGCATCGTTTTAATTGCCATGACATGACTGCTAGAAAGAGTTTCAAAATACTGTAAAGATGCTCAAAATCATTGGAAGTTATCCAGTTTATGTGGTTGGCATGGTGTGATATTGTGGAAACAGAAAATAATATGGCCCACAGACCTTTGGCAAGCTTTAAACTATCCTCTTTCATGGTAAAAGTAGTCTATTCTAGGCAGCTCTCTGAAAAGTGTTAATACGGCCAGTTGATATCAGCCCAAATGCATGGGAGAACCGCATCATTTCCAAAAGACAGCCAAGGCTGTTGATTCCTTTCAGCAGCTCTTGAAAGTCCTCTATTTAGAAGTTACCTAGCACAGGGGTCACCAACATACTGAGATTCCACTGGAACCAGGATTAAGAAAAACTTTCAAGAAAATGGATCAACTCCACTTGCTTTACCTCACTCATATAATTTGTCTCATTGAAATCAAGCTGACAGAAGAAATAAAGTCTTGGTTTACCAGTCAACTTTGAGGAAATCATATAAAAAATTACTTTGCAGACAGAGATCTGATCTAAGACCCACAGGAATGGCAGGGAATTACACACCTCCTCTCCCGAGAGAGCCAGGAAGAGAAAGACCTCAAGCAAAGGATATTCTGTGTCACTTTGCTCAGCTCCATAAACCTTACTTGAGCATCACACTGCTTGGAAGTTAGCAGCTTCTTCCTCCATTTCCCTTTTACTAATGACTTCAGTGCAAACACACAAAGCTTCTTTCTCATCTCAGCCCTTTTACACTGAAAATGCACCAACATTCATTTTCCCAAACTTTCCACTGCCCAGGTTACGAACCCTCTGCCAGCAAACACAGCCAGCCTCACTCACACTGCCATGCCAGAGCGTCAACTAAAGCACCACTATAGGTAAAGGAAAAGCCAGAAAAAATGGCATCAGACAAGAATTTCTGCCACACCTCTAAATAATGAGAGCTCTGGTACTGATTACAGCTGCTCAAAGTAAAGAGCAGCTGCATGTCTTGCTGCTGAACAAAGTTGTTTTAGATTAGGGCATGTCACAAGTTAACGCACTACAAGTAGGAAGCAAACACTCTTGCTGCAATCGTAAATACAGGGGGATTGTAATACTGGTGTCTGAAACATCAAAGCACATGCCAGCACTCACGAGAGGATCAGGTTTTCATCACCTTAGCAAAGGCAAGGCACAGCTTGCAATTAATAGGTCTTTTCTTCCTTTGTTCTCAGGACAAAATTCATAACGCTGAAGATGATTACTGTCTCCTCAGAGCAATCATTGGTTATGAATGGCATCTATTAAAGCCATGGAACAACCATTCTCAGAAGCCTTCTACACACAGTCGCAGGCTTCTGAAAGCCTGCCTGCTGCACCTGGCTGGAAGGGCTTGTTATGGGACAAACAGGCTTTCTGTAACTCTGTCTCAATTCTTTCATTTTCACTCCCCGCATCCCTACCTAAGACTTCTTTGCTTTCTGCACACGTTCTTCTCCAAACTTAGAAATTCACATCCAGGCTCTGAGTGTCCGAAAACAGAGTCCAGTTCCATAAGAGGAACAGTCTGTAAAGCTGGCTGAAGGAGTTGGCTATACCTTATCTATTTTAATTGGCTCCCAAACATTCTGGATCACTGACAGCAGTCAGTGAGTGTTTCTTCCACAGAGCAGCTTAATCAAAATGGAGAAGCAATACAGTTTTGCACGCATCTTGTTGCCTTCCTGGGGCCCACCTGTGACACACAGATCTCAGTTCTAACGTAAGGGAGTGCACTACCACGGAGCAGAGGGATATCTACGTAAAGCTATGCAAAGAAACAACATGGGTAGCAAAGCAGCTACCAGGAACAAACCTCCTGGCACAAGGGACAGCGAGTTCACTGCAACACTCTGCTCAAGCATGGTAAAACACTCTGACAGGTCTAAATGCCCTTCATGCCCTCGTGAGCAGCACCAAGGCATGGAGCGAGAGCCCACGTTCAGTCCTTTATGGACGACCGATAGCGAAGATTTGCCAAACCTCCTATGCAGGGGCCGTCTGCCAAGAGTGACTCTTGACTTACAGACTCACTGCGTGGTTAATTCAGTAACAGCAAAGACATTTAACTTTCGAAAAGTCCTATTTTTTCACTGCTTCAAGGCTTAGGAATTAAGGCATCTTGAAAGGAAAAAAAACCCAAACTGTTCCAAGTATGAAAACTCTTTCCACTTGAATTAATTTTTCAAAATGCAAATACGAAACTGCACAAGCAGTCTGAACGCTAATATGAATGCTAAATAGAGGAAAACGCTTATGGCCAACCAGTTCCAAACATAGTCTTTAAAGTCCTTCTCTTCGCATGTTGATTTTACAGTATTTATTAGGAAAAATTTCCATCTGAAAATACAAATTAAATTTGTAGGACTGCTACTGCAGCTGCAAACATAATGCTGTTTTTCTTTCATTTCTGTTTGCAGGACAAACTACAAATGGTCCCTTCCAAAGCCTTATTGATGGCTCAATTATAGTTTATGTTGTCATGCACTCGGCATGACAATATCCCCCATTCTCTGCTGTACGAAGGGCTCAAGCTTTCCCTGCCCTCAGGCCCTGAGAGACTGCCTGCTCAGATGTACAGAGCAGGATGGAGCCGGAGGGACTCAAAACTGCAGAGATAAGAGGCAGGCAGGAGGTAAGGAATGCACTGGCAGAACAGTTTCGGTGACATCATTCCGTCAGCAAAAGAGAAAAAACCTACGGTGAGATTGTTTTTTTACTGTCCCCATTTGGGGTTGAGTTGCCTTCTTTGTTTCTGAAGTGCAAGAGTAAAGCCGCTGTTTTTTTAGGGGTGTACTCTCACACTGTGCTCGAATCGAGGACAAATCAAGTCGGCAGTGCTCCTTTTGTGACTGAAAAAGCAAATCAAGAAATAAAAGGTAGTTTCCAACATTGTGTTATCCACATTTGTGGCTTCCAAGTTTGAGATACCCTGGAAATTCAGATCACCTCCCATCAGCAGCCTTTCCAAAGACTTCTGAGTTGCACAAATGATTTCTCTGCTTCCCTTCCTTCTCCTCCCCCTCCGTCTCTTGAGAACCGCCCGAAGGCAAATCTAATTGGAACCTTGCACTGGCTGCAGACATACCACCATGAATGAGACCATAACCCGGCTCTGCAGCAGGCCAAGGCCAGCACAGTAGGAGCAGCAGGCCGACGCGGGGTGTGCCCATGCAGGAGGAGCAGCAGGCCGATGCTGAGTGTGCCCAGGGGTGCCCTGCAGTCAGGCAGTGCTCCCACCCTGAGAGCCACACACACGGCTCTCAGCAAAACGCGCTGCGCTGCACAGCGGGGACCCCACGTGCACCCACCCCCTGTGCTGGGTGCTGGGCTGCGGGCATGGATCTGCTTACAGCCAGGGAAGGGTATCATTAACTATTAATAACGAAAAGGCTGCAATGCAGACGGCTTGAAATCTGGTACAGCTTACTAAATCACAGCTGCACATGAGACCATTGTACAACACAGCAGCTCTGCAGTTCAGCATCCTTACCTTTGTTGGAAACATCCAAATAATTTTTGCCAGGACGGTATCTCTGATAAAGCAGATTTTATTCGCGATTGCAATGGCGGGCAAGCAGGAGCACACCTATGGACACAAGATGACCGTCTTTATACCCTGTTTTTCCCTTTATCCATGCCCCTGCCCTGTTTCCCCATTGGCTGGGTACTCCATATTCACAATCTTATCAGTTTACGTTTGTTGATTCGTGTGTTATCTGGTGTAGCCATCCTGTTGTTTCCAAGATGTCTCGGTGCTCTTCTTGTTGTATTGATATGGTGATTGTCTCCGAAGTCTTCGTTAAACAAAGAGCACCAGGGAGGGATGATGCCAGGCCTTCAGATGTCTCTTCAGGGCTTCCTCGGCATACCATGCTTTGTTCTCTGGTTTGATCTCGTGCAGGATCTTCTTGCAATGTGTGTGACAAAATATACATATATACACCTATATACAGAGCGTGCATTCCTGGGAAGGTTTGTCTAGAGGATAAGCGATGTAAACTATCAGAGTTCTTCCCCAAGTTAAGTAAAAAGATTCCCAAAAAGAACTATGACAACGGAGTTCATGAAATAAAAAATATTATCCAATTCTAATGCAGAAACAACATTTGATTCCCACACCTTGAAACCTCACTTTAAGTAGGAAATTCATGTTTATCATGTGAAGGCCACACAGCACATCTCTCCAGCTACATAGCAGCAATTTGCAAGAGAGCCCTTTGGAAAAAAATTAGTAAAATTCTCATGGATAAAATTTCAGTTTAAAAGTAGGTTCTTCTGAACCAGGATGCTTTGTGCCAAGCCATTTATAGGCAGTATTTGCTAAAGCACCAGTGCACACCTCAGGCTGCAACAACATCAAATGAAAAGTGTTAGCTATGCATCTCAAACTAAATTTCTTCCAAAAGAGTTCTTTAAAAGCCAGCCTGTATGTCAAGGCCATCATTCCAACTTTTCTCCACCTACTTTAGGAAACTGGAAATCTTATCAGTACATAAATACTGTATGCTGTATTAATAAGCAAGGCATGGCAGAGCCTTTTGCTTACTTCCAAATGATTTTTGTTGTTGTTTTTGTGGTCTATGTTCACATGTAAGGAAATCAGTTTGGCCAACTGCACTTTTCTTCTCCACTCCCTGGGCGACAGATCACACTGATCTGTCCCTTCAGGTGCACTGTCCCTTGTTGAGATATAGAATAACTACTGTTTTCCAGAAGGACAGGGCAAAGGGCCCAAAGCAAACACAGGAGAGATGAGAGAAGGCCTGGGTCCCACTGTGACAAAGACAGGCAGTGCCAGGCGGTTCAGAGCTGTGCGTAAATCGGGATGAGCATCAGCCCGGGGCAGCCCCACTGTTGGCCTTACCAGTTCCATGCCATCCTTTCCCAAGTGACACGGCTATCCTGTAGTTTGGAATACAGATTTTTAAGAATGGTGAATTTCACCACAGCTGGCCCTAGCCTTCAGTCTCAGAGTAGAGAAGGTGATCCATGCAAATGGGTTTTGCTTGAGAACAGAAAATAAGAAAATAAAGAACCATTAGCAGATCTTTAATTTAGGGTTTTGTTTGTTTGTAAGCTAATATAGTTGTACAGATGATGTTGAAACCATGTTGGAGATACTGGAATAGTGTGTAAGGACCACAGAAGTGGCAACAGCCACATGAGGAAAGGGCAGCAAGCCCGTGCAGGACAGCAGTACAACAAGAGCTGCAGGCAGCAGAAGGGAGGTCTGCTTGCTGCAACAGCAGTGCAACAAGGAAGACGGCACAACTGGAGTCATAACCACATCAGGAAAAACATGCATGTTCTTTAAGTGTTAACTTGCCTCTTTTATTTTATGATGGGATTTAAATGTAGCAATCCACTACCTCTGGGAGTAAAAGTAAAAACCCTGGAAAAATATTAAATGTTAATAAACTGGGAAAAAAAAAAAAAAAGCTTTCTTTCTCAGGCATGAGAAAGCAGCACAGTTCAGTGTTCCATTTCTTTTTCTAGAACAGAAGCTGGCAGCCTCTCAAAGCTTTTGGGACGGTATTATTTTTTCCCTTACACTTGAAGTTAAGCATGCTGGTAACATTTTTCCCCCAGCCTTCCCATTCCCACCGAGCTTGGAACGCGGCAGGAGCCAGCGGCCTCACTGCCACAGACACGAGACACCAGAAGACAGCAGTGATTTACAGCATCTTGCCTTAGCAGATAAAGGATACCTATTCCTCTCTGTGCACAGCAGGCCCAGAATTGGCAGTGCTCTGCAATGGCAGCCAGTAGCAGCGGGTGACCAAACATCTTGAGATGCTCTGTGTGCATCAGGACCTGAGGTGGTTTCCACTGAAGCTATGATTGCCGCATACGAGCCAATGTTTGCTGGAACACACCTGCAAATTCCTCCTGGTAAGATCAAGCCAGAAGTTTTGGTCCTCATGTTCACAGACACCCAGAATTCTGACATACCCAGCGGAGACGTGCGGCCGTGCATCCAAACACCAGAGTGGTTTATTTAGAGTGTAAGACATTAATATAGAAAAAGACAAAATGGAAGGACTTGATGTTGAGAGCCAATAAATCACTTATGCTTTAAAAAAAAAAATCTATATCCTCTGCATAAAGCCAGGAAGAGGCTTTGTTTCTTGTTAGCATTTAAATGTCTGCCTAGTCAGTCAACCTCAAGTTTTATATGTCTATTTATGTACATTTCACAGAAAATGGATATGATTCATCTCTTTTTGCTGTTTGTGAAGGCAAGGTGCATTTATATGATCCAAATAAATCATCTGTTGAGAATACAAGTGAAAATGCCATCTGAGCCGCCAGGATCAGAGGCTTCTTCTAAAAAGCATCTTTGCATGACAAAAGTTAATGCTACATTAGACAGCTTTTCATTAGCAGGGAGCTAATAAATTGATATCCTCAAGTAATTAATTACAGAGACTCTCTGTTCAACAGCAAATCTCACAGCAAACACGTCCACTCCATTTTCATCAAGATGTTTTACCACTGCATGAGCTTCAGTGTGAGGAAGACAGTGCCAGATGAACTGAGTTTCTAACAGGCTGCAAACCTGTTCTCAGCAGCACAAAGCACGCTTGGCTCTGAGCAGCAAGCCAAGCACTAGCAATAACCACCAATATTTTGGTTCTTTCAAAAAGATCTGCACTTTAACAGAAGGTTATTCTTTTTAAGGTCCAGCTACATTCCTTACTAAGAGCATGCCTCTGGGCAGTGCTAGAGCTAAGAACTCATGGGTTTTTCCATGTGTAATGCAGAAAGTTTTAGCTCAAGTACAAAATCAAGACTCACATTAAGGTTAGACAGAGAGTTGGTAACATACAGCAGAACGGTGAGAGAGGATCACAGGGCTTGAAATTCATCCTGTTGTGTCTCTCAGTAGGAAACAGAAAGCTATTTTAACTCCAATGATCAATCACTAACAAAGGAAGATGGATTCCTTCAAATCAAACCTGAATGCCTTTTGTGGAAAATATGCTTGCATTAAACATATTCTGAAAACCCAGCAAGACAACATAGAGAAAAACTTCATCGTCTCAAATGTTCAATAGATCCTTATTAATAGATCATCTAAATCAATTACTTTTTTTTGCCAACAGTGCTGAACACTAATTATGGTTCAGGCCTTCACTGTGCTGTGTGCTGCAGTGACAAGTAGATACTAGTTTCACCAATAAACCAGAGCAGACTATACCAGCAAGTGTCAGTTACGTGGGTCCTGCAGCTGCCTTTCATCTGCAGCACAGCAGCTCGTTTATCTGACCAAAGGCTTTGGGCTCCTACCTGGCAACAGATTTATTAGGCCAGAGTGTCACATTAGCAAAACCAGGCCTAGAAGAAAGGTAGGCAAAGACCAGCTATGAAAACATTACAGAGAAACTGGACCCACTGATCTGCAAATAAAAATACAAGCAGCACCTGACGAGTCAAATCTGCAAGTTACTATGACTTGGTCTGTCAAAATTTTCAGTCAACACATGACAACTGCTTTAATTGGGAGCAGAACTGATAGTGAATAAAGAAATGACTACTTAGCACAAAGCTCACAAATCAGTTGATGTTACTAGTGCTGCTTTCGTAGGCTCTCTTTTGCCCAAAATAGGAAGCTGGCTCCCATCCCAGCACTTAGCAGATACATTAGCACCAGACAATGACTCGTCAACACATCCAATGCCACCGCAGTAAACACATTCCACAACACAGACACCAAAATCCTGGGATCTCACACCTGCTCCATCCAGAATGCAGCATCCCTCATCCAGGGCACACCATGTCTTGTGGAAGCTAAGCAGTTGCTGTAATAGTAGAACTCATTAAGGTGACATTTATAAAGACAGAAATATCCAGCTGCCAGAGCAGGACATCGCCCAGAAAATAATCATCTCTGCTCTTTTTGCCCTGATCCACAGGGGAAACTTAAAAAATGTATCCAAGAATGAGAGTAGGGGACTAACTGGACCGGATACCAAAAACCACGATCTGTGCAGATATGAAGTGCCACAACCCCAATTATTTCACTCCCCTCCATTCACCTCTTTGTGTTCCAAAAGTAGAACTACACTCCTTTTCTTTTCCCAGAAGATAAACTTCCTTTGGCACTTCTTCCACTCCCTCTTCCCACCCACTCAGCTCTATTACTTCCCTTTCAAATACAAAGGACTTGAGGGGAAAGACTGGACAAGCTTTTTTTCAGCATTCAACTATACCAAACCACCTATTAATAGTTTCTCTACCTTTGAAATGGGGCTTGTCTGCACTCTAATAAGATTAGAAAATAATGTCTGTCTTCCAAGGAGCACTGCTTTTCTTCACACTTTTCAAATTTAGATCTCACTTCTCGTCTGTCCTTTTATCAGACAGCCTACAACATAAACAGAGGGAAGGAAAGCTACACTCAATGCAGCCCATAAAAGTGTTTCCCTACAAAGGCACATTTCCTCTCATCAGAGAAGGGAAAGGTAGAAAAATCTCATAGATTCTCTGAGCAATGAACTGAAGACAGAATTTGGGTTTAGCTGCAGTTGGCTTTCTCTCTCACTGATGGATCACACCCACCTCTGAGGACTCAGGCACTGCTACAGAACCTGCTCACCCATGCAGTCCCTCAGTCATGCTCCTTGACAGAACTCTGTGACACTACTGTCCTTCATCAAGTGGGACTGCACTGTTGACCACATTTGACAGTTCAGATAATCTTTTTAGGAACCTGTGAACAAACTGACTTCCTACTTCTACTTTGGCAGAGATGAAATAAGCCTAGAGAACGTCTACTTTACCATCTCACGATGATACCTAAGGCTATCTTGATTTTTCAGGCACACCCATTTTCAGGACTCCTACATCTCAGTCTGGATCCTTAAATTATTACAGCCCACTCTTGTGAGTAGGAGTTGAAAATGGAAAAAAAGACTCTTCTTTCACGTACCCAGCTTTGGTTCTTCTCAACAACACCAGTCCTGTAGGCTTAAAAACAAAGAAGCCAAAGGGAAAAAAAAAAAATAAAGCAAAGGAAAAAAAAACAAGGGAGGACAGCTTAACAGCACTCGCATTCTCTGCCAAGACAAAATTCTTTCTGTTCCTGCCTATTTTCCCCAGACACCTCCACCTCCTCTTTCCCCGTTAAACTAAACCAATATGTTCACACAGCTAAGTGTTCCAACAACTTGGTCAACATAAAATATTCATAGAAGCTCCAAATCTACCAAATGAGGATAATCCTTCGCTCTTAATTCAAGAGGCAGAAAGCCTCAGAGCATTACAAGCACACTGGTGATTTTAACTCCCCTGGCAACTCTGTGAAGTTGTTCTTCTGTGGAAGAAGTAAGAAGCAAATCACGAGGGTATCTGATGATAGGGTGGTCCAGATTTCATCAGCAGGTTGGAAATGTTAAAACAGGAAGGTGTCACAAACCCTACTTAACACCTAAAATTTTGTTAGGCAAAACTGAACGAATACCAATCAGAACATATGGAGCATTTCTTCTGTCTTTCTTGACGCAACCACAGAAGTGATGAGCTTGGCTTGTGACCAATTTGACATCTTGACAAATTAGTCAGCTCCTCACAGAAAAAAGAACTCAACTATTATTATGTGCTTAGGCAATCTATACTCCTTTGACCATTACTCAACTCTTGTGCCACTCCCAATTGTTTAAACCTCTACAACAGAGTGAAAATCAAGAGGTCATTAGCCACATCTATAACATAAAACACAATATAAAACCCAACTAGCATACAAATAAGCCTACTGATAAATCGAGTTGCCACCAATCCTCGCCATCAAAATGCCAGTGACTGCCGGCTTACAGAGTCACTGCGAGCATTCGAGCTTTCTGAGAATAGTAATCATTTAAATTTCCACTAAAAATACTATGAAAGTACCTTGGTCCCACTTACCACTCAATTTCCTAAACCACAAATGGTTGCACACAGAGCTGAAAATCACCAGTGCAATCCATTTCAAAAACAACTTCCCAGATTCATAGCACAGAAACAGAAGATGCATGGTGGAGACAAAGAATACTTTCCCTGTGCAGGGAGAAAAAAAGAAATCTAAACCGATCTTAAAATAGGAGCTGAATCAGACTACTTAGCACAACCCTATGGTCAGGGTCACGGAAACCAGTTAAACTCACTCACTGATACTAACTTGCATAGTTCGCACCCTCGAGCAACATGTGGCTAAAACAGAGCTCTCAGTGTTTGCTTCAGCATTGTTTCTATCAACTCCTCCACCGTCCTTACACTCAGACCTGTATTTCAGCCTTACCCAGCTTCATAGCTCGCTTATTACACCATTTTTAACCTTTGGACTTCAGAGAATCCAGCTCAATACACACCCGTTCATAAATGCTGCTACACCAGTCATTCTGTATTACATACTCTATTGCAGTGATAGCAATTGGTCTTACGTTCATCACTTTGCCTTCTTTCTCTATCAACGTAACTTTCAGAGACTCAGCTGCACGGGGCCAAGTTCTGCTTCTGATCCACCTTGGATCAAAATCTCTGTCACTGGCTGCTTTAAAAAAAGAAACACCTTAGAGTTTCATTCCTGGCTGTCCTTTATGTTTGACAAACATAAGTAAGAAACAGTCCTCGAGTTACTTTCAAAAACCTCTTTCACATCTCCTCTGTCACAAGGTTTCCCAAAGGCTCAGCGGCGCTACACAAACAACACATTGTGATGTCCTCATTCCAGCTCCCTCTGCTCGTGGATTATAAACTCCGAGGCTCAGATGATTTTAGTTCTGTGTTTACACAGCACCTACCACAGCGTGGTCTTGGTCAAAGAGTCCTGCAAAGCAAACAGAGTTGCATGGACACAGAAATACACAGAAATGGTAATCTCAGCAGTTCCAGCACAGTGACTTGGCAGAGGTTTATCATGTGATTCACAGCCTGTTTACCCTAGAACGTCTCAGTCTTACCTTCAGACAAACAAAATCACACACACACAAAGCCATTTAAGTTAACCATCCCCAATCTTTCAGATCACTGAAAACAAAAATCACAGCCCTCCACTAAATCTTTGCTCTATTTATTACCTACAGAGCCCAAGAGCCAGCAGACCAGCGCAATCATCTACTGCTAACAGCAGTATCCTTCACGACTTTCTTAAGACAAACGACCAACGGCTTCAGTAGCTTTACGCTTCACATTAAAAATGGAAGTGACCAGTTGTAAATAATACCTTACTGCCTGAGAGAAGGGAGGTTTCCTGGGGGCCTTCCACTGTGAGGATGTGCCTGAGAAACCTGAAACGTTTTGACCGTAAAAAGATGCAGTAAGAGATCCGAGCCACAGAGGAATTACAACATTGCTCATCAGTGGGGTATAGAGAGAACAGAGAATGCTGAACAGGCCCAGGACAACATCAGATGGAGTGTTTTGCACAGATCATACAAGATCAAAAGTAATATCAATAATTTTGACTCATGCATCCAGAAGGAAAGCAGTCTAATTTTCTCACGTTTATGCTTACATGACAGTAAGACATCATCTCCCCTGCATAACACTTGCTATTGCCAACGTTCTTATGCTAACTACCTTGGAGGTTTGCTATTTTTAACATTAGAATTTAAGAAAAACACAGAACACAGCAAGGTACACATGGATGTTATTTTATGGCACTCATTATTTTAAGGCACTCAGTGCCTTCGAGTTGGAAGTGCAATTCTATTAACCACTCTACGGGAAGGTTTGAAGATTTCTTTGTCATTCTTTTTTTTTTGTAACATTTAGAACACTTTCTGCTATATGGCTTTTTCCTCAGGAATCTATCTCCCACAATGCACACATGCTGTAAGTTACAGGCACAGAGTTGAAGCCCACCCTTCACACCGTTAAGTCACTTGGCGTGACTCCACTGAAGTGGGATTTCATTCTCCTCCAGACTGGTAGTAAAATCTCTCACTACAGTATTTGAACAAGTATTTTCCATTTTAAATAACATTAATGACATATAATAACAGAAGGTTGGGAGAAAGTTTAAAGTTCTATACAGGCAGGGGAATTGGAACTTGATGATCCCTGGGGTCCCTCCCAACCCAAGCCATTCTATGATTCTATACAGAAATGACCAATGGAGAAACAGAAAAACATTTCCAAACACAACTTAACAGCACGCACTGCCCTCAGTCCATCCTTAGTGTGCACCACAAGAGCCTTCACCACTACATAACCATATTCACCACTGCCATAATCACAGAATCCACAACCCTAGCTCTCTTTTCCCAACCAAGACTACCAGCAAAACACAGCACAGGTGAAGTCCTGCATGCTCTACTGCACAAGAACTACAGCAGCAATTGTGAAGTTCTGTAGCAAGATGCTCAGATGTGACCACATGCAGATATGTCCTGTGCAGGTGGTGAGGAGGCTGCTGCTGCCTGGAGCTCCAAAATCTGCACTGCCCACTGCTCCACTGGCAGGCTACAAAAGAAAGGTACGGGCTGTGGGCGATGCTGGCGGCAGTGTGGTGAAGAAAACACTTGGTATTAATTAAAAGTAGCTTTCAGTACCACGCTTGCATATTTAAGTTAGACATAATTCTCTTCCAAGCTCAGAAAAAAAACTGAAAGAAAAGGTTAATTCTGTTGGTCTATGGGTTCAGACAATAAGCTCACCCTCTAGAGATTCTGAATAGCCGGAGGGTGGATAAAGCTGCAGTCAGTTTGCACTTTACCAGACATCTGATAAACTAATCCTCATCAAGGCTACCTGCCTGTTGGAGCTCTCACAACTAACACAATTCAATTGCAGCCTTAGCTACATATCAGCTGCAAGGCAGTCAGCAAGAAGCACAAACTCAGAGCGGGCTGCGTGCGCACAGACACACACAGAGCTGCTTCCCCACTGCCTGCAGGTGTCTGCATCTACCGCAGGAGTAGCCAATGTCTCTAACAAAAGGTTCTCAGCAAAAATACTAACAATTCCAATTCTTTCTTCCCCCTCTCTCCAAATGCTGCCCAACTCAGTCTTTAAACCTCTAAATTCTGCACTCCTCAGCATTGCCCTCTGCTCAGCTGAACGCACGTTTCTTAAGAGCAGGCATGCTGAGCTCCTCTCCAACGCACACCTCTTCTAGTAGCAAACGTTTGTAAATATATCAGTGAACATGCCTGACCTCACAAGTAGGAGGCACCTGGAGCCAGTCAGACTGCTACAATGTGAAGCACAACTTCAAAAAAGCTATGGAGTGCTGTCCTTTTCCCCAGCCAACGGACCCAAGAACTCCCTAGAGATACCAACTACACCCAAACTAACAGCAGCAGCTGCAGAACTCCGTTACATTCAGATACAAACCGCCATACTTAGCTTTTTATTGCTCATTATTTTATCAGAAAAGTAACATGTGGGCTCAACTTCTATTCCACATACCACATCTGAAACTGGTTGGTGAGCTGTGCCACCATGTTACTGAGATCTGAGCCTCACTCAAACGTAACAGAAGGAGAAAACATTTAAAAGACAACTTTGATAACAGAAAAGCCATTCAATGACAAAAGAATTTTGACAAAGAAAAAAACATGCCAAAACGTATACAGACACACACCTGTTTCACTGGGACTAGGCATTACTACAGAGCTCAAAAGAATTAGGAAGTGTCAGTAAGCAATCCTTCCAACTGTCAACTGAAAGGCAAGTCTATCCATGTCAGAAAACAAGAACCTGCACCACGTTTTATGAAAGGACTAAATTCAGCTTCAAAGGAAAACCATAAAAACATCTGATGGAGTTAGAAAATAAGTTACCCAACGAGTAATTCAACATAGAACCAGATTTTTCAAGTTGTAATCCATCTCGTTTGGGGCCTGACTGTCACTAGAAGGAAATTTTCTCAAAACGCATAGGAAACAAAAGGAAGAAATTAATATAGGCTACCAATATCTGTAAGAAAAATACAGTACGAAGCAGCAAATCACTTGAACCATTTTCCATTCATGCAAAGATACTGAAATTTCTTTCAATTAGCCACAATTGATTATCTTTTCAAATAAATCATGCAGAAGTTGATAAGTAACCCATTACACGGAAAAGTTAACCACCAGATTGAGAAATGGTCGTGACATTGTCTAAAAATATTCACATCACATTCTGACCCATATACCAACGTTAAAATACGGCGGTATACAAGAGGATCAGATATATTTAGGACAGACCACCCAGATTAACAGTCAGCAAACCATAAATATTTCATTATCCTTCCCCTCATATTTTTTAATCTTTACTCACTGCTTAACTGTTATTAAATAGATGACCATCATCTAGGTTTGACCAACACAAATGAACCTGCAACAGCTTGGTTGCCTTAACCGAAATAAAAATCATCAATATACTACAGGGGAGAAAACGTTTATGATTTAAAACTCATTTTAAATGTTACTTTATTTCCTGAAAACATTTAAATTCAACTTGACAGTATGAAATTAAATCCATCCAAAGAACCTGCAGGAAGGAAATAACACCCAGTTGCACGTCTCACTGCAGACAGCCATTTAAGATATGCAAACAAACTCGGCACTTCAGAATAATCTGGTTTGGGCAGGCACTGAGGGCTGGTTGGGACTGACACACTGAATGGATATCTCCAAGTTTCCTGGGTTAAGAAATAGTAAAGGAAAGTTGCCACACTGACACACACACCAGGAAAGGAGCATGGAAGGGTAGAGCAGAGCTAATAGAACCATCTGCGTTGTGCAAAAGGCAAATAAGGGATGACTGTTCACTTGTACACCCAATGCAGGAACCAGAACACGTCTGAAACAGCAGCAAGTGATATCGTAAACAAAGCGCAGTTAAAGCCTGAGCCATCTTTGCCACAGGATGCCACTGAGATTGAAAAACAGATTCCTACAAACTCATTTAGGAAAAATCCAGCAAGGGCTATAAAACCCAAAGACCTGCTAGATGAAGCTGCCCACCGCTGTAACTAGAACAGTCGGGATGTAGCAGAACTGTAGAGACAGGAGAGCTAAGTGTCACGGTGGCAGCCTGAAGGATCATGTGATGTGGTTCTAATTCAATCTTCCAACATATCAGCTTCTGTATTTGACTGAACTACTGGTAGCACGCCCCTGTTAGCTTCTAATTCTTTGGAGATCACTGACGGGGCCCTGGGCGGTCTGGTCTAGCATTAAATGAGGAGGTTGTTGGCCCTGCATGTGGCAGGGGGGTTGGAGATTCATGATCCTTGAGAACCCTTCCAACCCTGGCCATTCTGTGGTTCTGTGAGCCCGAAGCCCAGCAGTCATGGAGCTCTTCCCCATGAACCACGCACCCAAGCATCCACTCCCTCCTGCCTCTGATGATTAAGCTGCCAAGGCTGACCAAGGCTGCGCAATGAAAACCTTCCAGTTCTGCTTCAGAAAGAATTACAGATTGATGACAAATTCCAGGCAAAGAACTCCAGAGGACTTTCTAGAGGAACTGAGCTGTTCAGCATTATGCATTTCCTAAGATTGCACCGATTCATTCGTCTGTTTGATATCAGCACTGGAGTTGTTTTCTTTATTTGTGAAGTGTAGTAAGTTCTGTGTTTCAGGAAAGAGGAGAAGCCAAGAACAACAAGAAGGAAGGAAATATGCTGGAGGACTGCTTCAAAGTAAACCCCCTCTTGCCAATGTTCCTCCAACATACAGCTTTCTCTTCCTTCCTCACCAGACATGCAGGACTAAGGAGATTTGTCTTGGGCCACCTGGCAACAACTCAGCAAGCCGTCTCTATCACAGAGCAAGTCCGGATTTTAAAGGATCATTGTATTAAACAGCCTCGTTCAGTTAGCAAGAGAAACCTGGTGAGCCAATTGAACTCCTAGGCCAGCGGTGTTTACATGAGCCATCACACACAGCAACATCACTGGCAGCAAAGCCCAGCAGCAGTCATCGCAACACCTATGGCAAACATACTGCTGGTCAGAATGAGCACAGAGATCACAATTAGACAGAAATGTTACATGCAGCATTATACTTGAGGCATCAGAGCTGTGAGCATTTTAACATTTGGATGGGCTTATGTTTCCCTCCTAAGTACTGTGTTTCATATCACTTTTTCCAGAACTTGCCTTTGTAAACAAGCGTAGCACCAACAGACAGCGGATGATCATGTGACAGGCTATCTTGAACATATATTTCCTTATTCAAGCAAAATAATTGATCATTCAGTATGAATAAATAT
The DNA here is from genome assembly GCF_987193195.1 of Phasianus colchicus. NCBI lineage: Eukaryota > Metazoa > Chordata > Aves > Galliformes > Phasianidae > Phasianus > Phasianus colchicus. Next base: position 9,757,541 of record NC_143443.1, read on the forward strand.
AGTTCATCTATCTGCAGCACAAAACCCTGCATGAGAGCTGGGCAGGTTAGGGCATCTAGTAGTTATTGCAATGCTCACAAAGGTATTTAAGCTAGCTTTCAACCACCTCATTAAGTCATGGACACTTCTTCCAGCAACACTTCTCTCGGAATCACAGCCAGCTTCAGCTGCTCCTGCCCTCAGCCTCCAGTGATCCCATACCACCTCCTCAGCCTCAGCAACACCGCCTGGCATGCCATATGGTGAACCAACCAGGAAACTGGTCAGGGTTAAAAATTAAGCCAGCAGTGCCACCAAGAGAAATGTCTGTGGAACCACAGTCTCCAAAATGCCTAAAAATGTTGCTATAGTAGGGTAGAGCTAGAGGCCTTAATGTTTATCCTGCAGCTCTTGTGTCCAGGAAGCACCATATAGACCAACATCAGTTTCTGTATGCAACAGGCAGCTCCCAAATAAGTACTCAGGTTCCTCCATTCCACTTAATTCTGAAAAGTAGTAACAAATACATATATGCACACACAAAAACACGTATATATACATATATATTTCAAATAAGGCCATAAAGCAAAACACAGCAAGATCTCTGAGGTTCTTCTTGTTCTCCAGCTCTTACTCCACCATATGAAGTGAAAATAAGTGGAATATGAGAATAACACATCAATTAAGGACAGCAACTTTATGAATAAGTCAATATGATGAAGCAAGCTGGCTTCAGTTCAGCCATGAACGCAGTAATCTCCAGAAGGATCAGATGGATCACACATATCCATGCAGAACATGCCTTAGCTCCTATCATGGAAAGCTAGGATGGAAATCACTACAGCAGCAGCAATCAGTGCTCATAGCAGAAAATGAGCAAAAAAAAAAAATCACATTATGGCACTATGTCTCTTCCAAGACAGCCTTCTTGCTATCAACTTCAGGCAAAGTTATTAGGCGATCAACAATGACCTTCTTCCAGAAGAAGCAGAAGTCCTACTGAAATGGAAGCTCAATTCTGACCCTAGCAGAGCTTCAGGACCGCTGGGGAAAGTAAGCATCTCTGCAGCTCGCGACAGCAGGACTGCAAAGCAGCTGAGCTTACTTTTGCACAAATTTTAGAAATACCACTTTCCCGTCATTTAATTTGCCATCAAAGTCCTGCTGCTCTCTAGCAGGTTTTGAGATCTTGGCATCTGCACAGAACGAATGGCTCCTTACAAAGTGGCTACTCATTTGTAAAAGCCCTAAGATGTCTGTGCACCAGCCCTTCTAACACATCCAAAGGCTCCTGTGAAGTTCTGGAATTAAAAAATCTGTAACGTGAATGAGGAATAATACATCATTTGTAAGATGGCTGCTCTCTGGATGAACGAAATACCCAATGCATCCCTCTGAATGCCTCCTGAAAGATTTGAGTACAGGATCAAACTTTCCTTTTTTCTGTATCTCACCCATCACCACTTACTGAGAAACTAAATTAATAATCAAACCAATTAATTAACCTGTTCCCTAGATTAGGACACCTAAATGTCTGCAGTCTTGATATTCAAAGAAAGCCTCAAAATCCATCAGCGCTGGTTTATTTATCTGTTGGTTTCCACATTCCAAAGCCAACGAGTACAAAAGCAAAGAGCAGGAGAGGCACAGACAGCACAAAGCTGAGCCCCGCAGCTGGCTTCACAGGAGTGCTCCCGCATTTGATCTTTTTGTGAGGTTACTAGGAAACTGGATACCAACTGCACTGACTCTGGGAGACAGATGAGGTGACATTCACAGACACAGGATGACAAACCCAATCTTATTGGAAACACAGGGAGGAAATAGGAAGTTTTCTTTACTGCTGAGCCAAGAAAAGATTGCCGAGCTGATATGCACCATAATGTACAAGGCTCTGCTTGGCTTCAGGACTCACCCAGAACGGTAGAAACAACTGAAAATCATCTAAATCCCTGCTGCTACTTTTTTTTTTTCCCCTCCCTCTCATTCCAAACCAAATTCAGAACTCACGCAACACACATCCTGCAACAATATCCCTTGTCTGGATCCAGAGGCAGCAGTGATGTGATAAACCCTGGCATGTTTTTAGCATCGTCTCCCAGAGCTGAAGTAAATAACGTGACAGGCTTCTCACCAACAACTTGCTCTTCATCTTTACCCCAGATGCTAGCAGAGAAGCATGCAGTATTTTTAAATCCCCTAACCACCACCAAGCTATGCACAACTACACTAAAGCATATTTCTTTATTTACTCTGTAGAATATTTTTTGAAGATGTTTCTGCATTCTTCAATACATTACAAGGTTAACAAGTAAAATCTGCTAAGCATATAATTCTAAAACAGGGAACAATAAAGATATTTCATCTTTAAATGGAATAGCTCAAACACATTACAAAATAATAATACATTCAGTTTCTCCTTAAATAGTAGCTTAGTGAAAGGAAAACAGGGAACACGCAAAACATGGCACTAAAATCACTAAAATGAATGGCAGGAAAGAAGCATAACGCACAGAAGTGCAGTTCTGTGACTGTGTGACAAGGCCATACTGCAATCATCAAATTTCAGCTGTGAGTTGCCCTCACTTAGTTGTAAGGGCAAATTCAGGTAAAAGATATGGTCTGCCCTTATTCCCTTCAGGTGGCTTCAGCAGACAGACTGAATTAACAACCCATGCATTTTCCCCAGTGTCGCATACAAACTGCACTCTAAACAAAAAGGAGGCATCTGCTCCAATCCCTAAATGCTAGTTTCACAAAGGATGTATGTGCAATATACCTGACCCACGATGGTCTACTGCTACAATACACTGTCAAAGGGTACCTCTGGCAGAAGATAGTGAGGACTCCTGAAGTTCTCAATTTTTGTCTTCCAATGCCTTCCAATAAACAGCATGGCAGCAGAACTGACACAGTAATAAAAGCATATGGGATTACAAATCACAACATTTTTTATAAAGGACTGAATATTATATATTTAAAAGCCTACCTCCGTTCTCCCATAATATAGAGCAGACAGCAGGACATGTGAGTGTATTCAATGTACAACTGCAAACCGTGAATGGTCTATGAAGACCACTGAAGAATGAAGACCAAAAACTATGAAGTAGCTCCAAAAAGTAAAATAATTCAATTGATTTAAAATGGAAGTATACACACACACATACTCCACTAAACTAACACTTTTTAAGTGCAATATTGGAAATTCTCTCTGCCAAGACCAAGTCAAATCTTGGCAGAAGTCACTCAATAGGCATTTTCCAACCTGTGCCCCAGAAAGCAACTCCTACAGGACAGCAGAGAGCAGGGGATCGTATGGCACCGCCCCTCCTCCTTCCTCCTGGCCGGCTCTTTCTCTGCTCTGGCTTATCGCTGCCATCAGAGCAGCACACAGACTTTTCCAGGCAGTTAGTAGTAAGGAGAAATACAATTCCTGGCTACCTCCAATAACACTCACTGTTACTTAAGCAGAAAAGCACTACGAATTCCGTCAGTAGCTACTGAAATGTATATATACACATACAGAGATGTGCATTTAAAGAAACCTTTATTTGCTTGTGGCTTTTTGTTTGTTTTTAAATAAATACTCTTCATGCACCAGGAATATTCAAGAATGGAAGATCAAAAGGTCCAGCTATCACAATGTGATTCAGACCATGAAAATCATCAAGCAAACTCCCAGATTAAATTATGCATATTGCACCTGCGCAGCAAGTATTTTTTTTTTAAAGATCTGCAAACATCACAGGATGACTAAAAAAGAGGCAAGAACCCAGGCAAGAAGGATTCCAGCATTCAGGAGCAAGAGCACTCATCTCCAGGAGAACCAAGAGCACTCACAGGCAGTGCATAACACATTCCCCATAGGAGTGCCCAACAGGTAAACTGATGAAGGCAGCATTCCCACAAAACAACAGGAGACACACTAGCATTTTTCTGTCTTTGTAAAATGTCTTTTTTGTTTTGTTTCTTTGTTTGTTTTTTAGCCAAAGACTACACATTAGCTACACTGCAAGGGAACAACTATTTAACATACTTTCAGGGAACAGGAAAGACGTCTTAGGAAGATGAAAACATGTAACTGACTTCTCTTCATCTTCCTACCAGGACAGTAATTTCAACTATGAAAATATTCCAGTACTTATTTATCAAAATGCAGCTCTGAAACTTAGTATATCACAACTGGACTCTCCATATGCCTGCTGCACAGCAAAGCGGGTGGTCCAGCATTCAGATCTGGAGCTCCAAACGTAGCCGGATGTTCCACCACAACCAACAGAACTTGGTTTCCAACAGATGTGCTTCTATGAAGCCCAGTGGCTATTTACCATTAAGTACCTCACTTGCTTCCATGCTTCCCCACACATCCCTAGGATTCTTTGCATTTGCAGAACTGTTAGTCCATATATGCCCGTTTCCAAATACTGACACTTCAACCCGTGCTTTTGTTAGCTCTCAGCTCTTCCTCTCACCCCCAACCCCTTCTTTACACACCACCCACCCCATTCCCCACCACCTCTGCACAGTGCTAACCAAGAGGCAGTGCTCATGAAGCCAGAACGAAGAGGTAATTTAGTACCAGATCCTTTGGAACCACCTCGGAAATGCCCTCCTTGTGGAGATGGGCACTGTGCAATTCCATCAAGGCCATCCAGCTCAGAGGGACCAGGAGCCTACTGGTACACTGATAAAAAGCCCCTGGGGTGCAGTGAAACTGCTGGCAGCAACTACCACTTCACTCCAGTGATGAGCAGCAGAAGGGTCTGGAGCTGCTCACAGGGACAGCCACCTAAAAACAGAAGCCATGGATGAATTGGAGCAGCGCTCAAGGCAGTACACATGGAACCAGGCCCGACAGAAAAACGCCACTGTTCTTCACAGGGGAGCAGAGGAAGAGGATGTTCATATTAACAAGTATCAACTAGTGAGAGATTAATTACCTATGTGGGACAACCTGACCTGTTGTTAACAGAAGCCTCATCGCAGCTTCCTCCACCCTTTGTGATTTATACCTGCTCCTGCCTTGGGGACAGGGAACAGGCAAGCAGACAGCCAGCGCTGCGCCCTGCCACGCTGCAGAAGCCCGGTACCGGCCTGGAAGGGGAGACAACTGGAGAACACTGGGCCACCACAGTTCGCAAGAGCAAACACGAGTGCACGCATACAGCGGGCAGCGTGTGGGACCTGCTGAGCCGGAGGCACGGTGCCGAAACGCCCTGGTTGAGCGTCCCTCGCTTCGGCCCTGCTTACGGCAGCTCTACGTGAGCTGTATCCGGACAGCGATGAAACAACAGACAACACACAGTACACAGCAGGAAAGCAGCGGCGTTTCAGGTGTAGCACGCATTCTGCGTTCGGAACAAAGCCCAAAGCCCAGAGCCCGGGCCGTGCGGCAGCCGGAGCCCCGAGGAGCGCGGCGATCCCTGCCGCCACACGGCGCGGAACCCCCGGGGCCGTTCGCCCGACGGCCGCGCGCCAACGGCAGCGCCGCGCCTCCGGCCGCACGCAGCGCCCCGCTCCCGACCCCGTCCGCACACCGCCGCGGTGCGTGCAGCCGCGCTCCCAGGAGCGCCGAGCGACACAAAAGCGGGGACCGAGACGGCCCCGCGCGCCGCAGCCCGCACGGCACCGCACGGCTCCGCCTCACCGACCGCGCGTTCCGCGGCCGCCCCCGGGAAAGACGGCCGTGCCCCCCGCCGCGGCCCGGCCCCCCGCGCCCGTACCCGCGCCTCGGAGCGCGCAGTGACAGCGGACATAAAAGGAGCGGAAACAATGACATTCCCGCGGCCCTCCTCGCCCCGCGTCCCCTCGGCCCGGCCGGGCCCCGCGCTGAGCTCCCCGCTCCCGGCCCCCGAGCGCCCCGCGGGGCCCGGCGCCGCCCGCCCTCCCGCCGCGGGGCTGTGTCACGCCGGGCCCGGCCCGGCTGCCCCCCCGCCGCCGCCGCCGCCGCCCCCCGCCGCGGCCCCGCTTACCGCCAGGTCGGGGCTGTGCGAGTCCCGCTGCGAGACGGCGCGGATCACCCCGGCCCGCCAGCGCCCGCTCTCCGCCGGCTCCTCGCCGCCGCCGACGCACAGGAACCGCTTTCCCACCAGCTCCGGCCGCGTCTCCACCGCCACCGCCATGGCCGCCGTGCAGCGCCGCCGCCGCCGCCGAGCCCGCTCCGCCGCCCTACGGGCCGCCCATGGCGCGCGGCGGGGGCAGCGCGGGGCTCTTCCCTCGGCGCGGTGGGTCCGCGCCCCTCGGCCGGGCCGCGCCGGGGGCCGCTCCGCCGCTGCAGCGCGACGCAAACACCGCGGGGCGGGGGAGGGCCGGGGGCGCGCGCTCCCTCCCTCCCTCCCGCGCTCGCTCACCGCCGCGCTGCGGCCCCGACCACTCCGCCCACGCAGCCCACTGCCATGGCGACCGGCGCCACGCGCCGTCTCCCTCCGCCAGGCAGCGCGCGGGGAGGGGGCGAGCGGCCGCCGCGCGGCAAAGAGTCCGGAGGCGCTCGGCCCCGTCGGGGCTCCCGGGTCTCGGGGGGACGCCGAGGGGAGCTCCGCGCCCGGCGCGGCCCCGGCGGCCGTCGCCCGCCCGGCGGGGAGAGGAGAGGAGAGGGGACGGGACGGGCCGGGCGGCGTGCGGCGCTGCCGGCGGCCGCTCCTCCCGGCGCGGGCCTGGCGCGGTCCCCCCGAGCGGAGCGGAGGCGCCCCGCTTCCGTGCCCGTCCCCGGGAAGAGCGTGGGTCCGCCGCGATCCGACACGCGCTCGGCGCCCGGTCCTGCAGGGGGCACGGCCCCTTCCCGAGGCTCTGCCCGCGCCGCGTCCCACGGAGGTGCGGTGCTGGGGAGCCCGGACGCCGGGCTCGGGCCGGGGCACGCCGTTCTGGGGGGCTGAGCACCGGGAGTCCGGGTGCTGCCGGCACAGCCGCTTCGCGGCTTCTAGTTCGAGACTGGGTCTGCAAGCCGCACTGCCTCTTCTCCCCTCCGGTTTAGCTGGGTGCTACCCAAGCATCCATCTTTCCTTACTGCCAGCGCCGAGCTGTACGGGAACGTTTATCCCTCACGAGCCGTTAGAGGCACGAACCCCGCGGCACCCAGCACCACCGCTGGGCACCGAGCTTAGCGTGCCTCCGCTCAGAGCTCCGGCTCTGGCACAGAGCGCGGCCTCATTATGCGTTGCTCCGTCTCCATCCGTTGCCGTTCTACTCGGCCTGTGTAGTAACGCTGAGACAGTTTTAAGGTATTTTCCATCCTGTTACCGAGCAGTGCAGCTCTTGTGAGCTCCTGCTCTCTGTACTGGTATGCCTGCTTTCAATAGGGCAGGTTAATGATCTCTCATCTAATGCTGGAAAGCAAATTTGAATAGTGCACTTTGTGAAAAATAGATTGTGAGGCAAGAGCAATAATTCAGAAGTGCCAGCCTAGCACATTCCCATGTATTTCAGTGGAACAAATAACTTCTGGTACAAGAGAAGTTAATTAAAGAGAAGAACAAAGAGCATTAGAATATTTCACAACACATAACATTCACGTGAGAACCCTGAGCTGCCTGGCATCACCTTGGCAGCAGGCTGGGGATGCACAGAGATGCGTTCCATGGAACTTGCAGAAGAAAAAAAACACGGTGCATTTGAGCAAAATGGGCCATTCATCCACATTTCAAGGTAATGCTACCACTGACCAAAAACCTGCAGCCTCACGCAACGAGCAAAATGACACTTACATAAGAATGGAGCACTTTATGAATAAGTATAGTATAAAAAGCAGTTACAAGGACAGCTGAATAAGTATTAATCATATCAAAACTCTTTATAGCTTTATTAGATTCCCTCTTGTTTAGCCAAAGAGTAATTTAAGATTATTACTGAATTATACACTTAAGTAGATTACATTAATGTGCAACAAACCATAAAAATATGCCAAAAAAGCTGAGTTACATGATTCTAATTGGCTAAGCTTGTGAATTTATCATAGAAGTATTCTAGTTTTCATAGTAATCATCACAGAGTATTAAGAATCAAATACTATTTTACTTGTTCCAAATAAATCTGGTGTCATCACCTCACAAAGCGATGACACCAGAATAAAGTTCCAGCATAGTTCAGAACTGATGACATTAATGCTTAGGTGTAAATTTCAGCAGTCAGTTCCCAGACGCCAAGTGAAATCTCTGCCCAGCTCCCCACCACACCTCCCAGCGCCTTCTTTGCTTCCTCCTTTTCACCGTCCACCTCTGCAAGGAGCTGGAAACAGCAGAGTGCCAAGTGCTTGGCGTGCAGATAAATCAGCTCAGTCTCCAGCTGCAGCAGAACTTAAGGCAATGGTGCTGTGCTGGGGCCTCAGCGCTGAAGATGCAGAGACCAGCTTGTAAATGCTCAGTGCTCTATCATATCACACTGCAGTAGGATTTCTTCCTGCCTCAGGAGCCTTTGTAGGAGTCAGACCAATATAACCATCTCCCTTTTAAAGCAGTACCTCCTCTACATCCTTGACAATTGTTTATGCAAATACTTGAAGATTTTAAATATCATCATCTATAGAAAGGATTAAGGACAGCATGGATTGATGCATCTTCTGAAGAAAGTGGCAGAAGGAAGCCTCCTCTCAGTTTAGTTCAAGATGCCAGAAAAGTCATCCTCCCTGGGCTCAGCAGCAGCACTCAGAGACAGGCAACACCAAAACAGAGACGACGTTGTCAGGCTTGGAGAATATCAAACAAATTCCAAGTGAAATGTCTCAAAATCTGGACATGAGAAGGAGTCCTGACAAGCTCTCCCATTACTGCACTTCACTGCCTCTGCAGCTTCTCCCTACCAAATAAACAAATCACAGTTTGTTTAGGCAGGTGCTCTTTCTTCCCCCAAATTTCCAGAGCTATGAGGACTCAGAGCCAAGCATCAGATCCATGAGCCCAAAAGGCTCAGCTGTGCCCCTCTCCACACAGCCCAACTCAAACTGACTCCAGCTCTTGCCATTTCCACACAATCCTTGCCCTGCCTCAGGTGTTGGGAACTATTTCCTCTTGATCTGCGGGTGCTTCACCCCTCTTTGCCCATTTCCCACCCCAGCATTCTGTGACTGAAGTGCCTGAGGCTGAGCCCCAGGGCAGGGGGCTGCTCTTAAGGGAAACTCTCCTGTTGCACTTACACCCAGCCCTAGCACAGCTTTGGTACTAAATGCCAGCACTGAGTGACTTAGGTACCAGCATCTTCAGGCAAAGTAAAAGAAGTTCAGCCATCCCAAAAAAAAACATAGTGACACTGATGCTAGATATGGCTTGCTGGGTCAATCCTTTCTCACCCAAATATAACCAGTATTTAACACCTGAGCCCACCTGAGGGAGGCAACTCTGTCCTGTCACAAAGGGATAGGAATAGGAAAGGGAGGGATACAAAGATCCACTTTTCTTCCATCCTTTCAAGCAATAATAAAAGCTATTTCCATGATTTTGAAATCACAGCATCTTCCATCTTTTGCTGCAATTGAAAAGACATTAATGGTGCTGTTTTTATTTTCAACAAGTGGATTCTATGACTATTTACCCCTCTTCAGCTGGGCACTGAACTGCATGTTACTAATGGCATCCTTTAAATGTCACAGACTGCTAAATCACTTATTTATACCCATATATTTTCAGTTCCCCATCCCTGAAACTATATACACAGGTCAGTTGCAAAATTAAGATCTTTACAAGGAGCTATTTCTAACTTCCAAGTTGAAGTGCAGCACAGCTTGTGTTGGCAGTAATTGTACCTTCTGCATACAGAAAATGCTACGCTTAGAATTGGCTATTTCCACTTTGCAGCAAGAAAAATTCACTGAGGAAGGGCAAATGACCTGTTGCAGTCACAACTCTTAAGGGGAATGGATGTTGAATCAGGTCTCCCTAGAATTCTATAGCGTATACTTTTAGATCCATTTTATGTTTCCTTGGAAAATAATAAATGTCACTTTCCTCTGAATGGGTAACTTATCAGAGATTTGGAAAGCCACATTTTGCTTCTAAAGGCTCACTACTAGGAAATTAAGAGTCTATACTTAGTAGCATTTTTCATCATTTAGTTTTTCAATGTTTCTCAAATAGAAAATAGACAGTATACAATAGTTAAATAGACAGAATAGACAGAGAAAAGCTTCCCCCCCTACAAATATCAGTCTTTCCCCTCCAAACTTACTTTGGTCTTTAACTACCTTACTATTATCTTCTATACAGAGTCCAAGAGCTTTTTGTAATGCATCCTATGAAAAATTTCTTCTGTAAGCACATAATTGAGTAGTGAGGCAATCCCTAAGCACTAAATGAGACATAAATCTAGTTAAAAATATATATCACTATTTTAAGGCACTTATTTAATGCAGGTGCAGAGAGAAATGCAAAAAAAAAAAAAAAAAAAAAAAAAAAGTGCAAAGATGCATCACAGAAGAGATGAGTCTCATGTAACTAACATACAGTGACTCACTACTATTTATCTCTGATTGTCTATGGCTGCAGCTCCATTCAGAGCTGCTGGCTGGCCAATCCTGATCCTTTCCTGTGTCTCAGATTTCTAACGTGTAAAAGGGCTGCAAATTTACTGCAGTGTTTACACTGCAGGTAAATACACAACCACTCCCCACACCCAGGTATTGCCTGCAGAACTTCCTTAATGTTGTCCTAACTGTGGCTACGGCACACAAAGGAGGAAAATTTCCGCTTATTGCATGTGCAAATCACTTCAACCACATCTGTACTAGAAAACATTGTAATTCACGTGGTGCTGCTCTATCAGTTCTGACAACAATACGGAATGCTGTGGGGTTGTTTTACAGCGAATTTGCAACTGAGATGAAAATAAAATACGCTCTGATTCTAGCATTTCTTTCTCTTCCAGTTAACAAGGTGTATGGGAACTGTTGAGTCATGGCCTGAAGCACTGATGGAGCACCTGTGGAAAGGACCCGTCAGCCCTGGGAGCACAGGTGAAGACAAGAGTGGAGCCTGGCTGCACCTCTTAGACCTCATGTAAGGGCTGACTGCCACCGGGAAGGATCTCTGGTTGGAGATCTCTCCTATGTGGAGTCTTTCTGGTAAGCCTACATCTTTGGAGATGGGTGAGCACCTTTACTCTCCTTTGAAATACCATCCTGTCTGTGCTGGTCTCTTTGCTGCTGTGTTCCTGTGTTGCCCTTCCACTGTGTTTCTGAATGTAACATGAGGAGTAACCAAAAGATGAATGAGTAAATCATAGAATCACAGAAGAGTTTGGATTGGAAGAGAGCCTAGAGATCATCTAGTCCAACTGCCCTGCTGAGACCAGAATCATCTTTCATTTGATCAAAGCCTTCTCCAGTATGATGATGAACACTTCTATTGAGTAAGTGGAGACACCTACAACTTAAAGATGGTTTTCTGTGCATCCCCTTCCTCAGAAAGTTTGTTGATGTCTTAAGGTATTAACCACTCTATCTGCCTACTCAAGCCTAAGCTAAGGCTGGTGTTTCACTACTTCTAATGGTGCAGTATAAATATAAAAATACCTGTTTTGTACAAGCTCTGAAACCACTGACTTTATGGTTATCTAGAGTGTATTTTTACTTATTGCTTGTTACATAACACTAAAATGTTGTTTGTTGCTATCTCTTTACTGTGACAAGGCTTTGAAAATCAGCGGATCAGCAACAGTAAGAGAACTTGTGAAACCAATTCTGACTACTTTATGGGAAGCACCCACCCCAGGTTAGTATGTGTTAGTCACTCAGACTCTTTGTAGAAGAACTTCACTGTGTGATGATTTAATGATGCTTAAGTAATCACTTTATAATTACCACTAAAATAAATGTATCTATTCTCTCTGAATTAGGAGCTAGACCAGGACACTTATCCTCACTGGAGATAACTAATGCACTATGTGAGACCCTAACTAATAAAGGCAACACAGGGGGAAGAGGAACAATTATTTTTGACTAAAACCTTCTGTTTCAACTGAATGCATGAAGTGTTGTGAGCATCTTCAACAACTCCAACTCAGGAGGCAAAATCTTTAAAGCTTGATTAATACTCTACTTAAACCCCAAATAAAGCTTCTCATGCACTTTAAAATAACAACAAAAGATCAGTATTAAGGACTGTGTCATTGTTCTCATACAGGTAACTTCCTCCCTGCTGAATTTCTCCAGTTTACTTGCAAATTGCTTTGATGTTTCTGCAGGTAAGGGCTCCTGCTGATAGCAGCTTTAGGTTGAAATTATTTGGATGCTATTTGGATTGCTCTGACATAACTAAAACAGGTAATGGTTACAGTAAAAATATAACTTAGCTTATCATGCAGTAGTATGCTATAGCAAACTGATTAGATATTTGGAAGGCTGGGAATACTCTATATCCAAGATGGGAGCTAGCTGAACTTAGTTATCACTAATTATGTGCGAAGTAGGAAAAATTACTTTAAAATATTACTTACGAGTACTTCCTTGTTGGGTGAGGGGAAACAGAAATGTCGTTTCTTTCTGATATCACGGTAGAAAGAAAAGTTCATAGACAGTCATTTAAAGAAAAGAGTTCCTCTAGCTAATGCCTTTTTTTAAAGGTTCAGTACTATCTTTCTCCTCAGTTTCTTTGCTCTGTTTCTTTTAATATCACTTTTATTGCTACGTTATACAAATTCCTTTGCATTTTCTCAATGCAATAGTTTTGCTCTTGCTATATCATAATCCATGTATCACTAAAGGACAATTTCTTGATATTATCTTTGTCCAAACCACTATCATATGTGATAACTACCATTAAACTCTTCAGATTGCTATTTTTATTCATGAAGTAGTAGTTCTTTCTTCCTGCCAGTAGATTAGCTCAAAATTGAATTAAAAATGATACATAGCTTTCTTATATTCCAGCCACCAGACTTGTTAAGTTTCTGTGTCAGGAAAGGCAACAAATTAGTGTTTTGTTCTACAGTGCAGTAATAGCCATTATTTAATAATATTTACCTGTTTGGTGAAAGTTCTTTTATTATTTCCTGGTGTATAGGATGCAGACAAAGAATGTTACTGATTTCATGCTGATTAAGCAATAGGGTTTCCTAATTATCCCCGGCCCTGTTACCAAATTAACACTATCGGAAGTTTTCTACTGAGTCAGTAACATCTTCATTTAATTTGCTGTTCTCATTTAGGAGTGTTCCAAGGTCTATCTGTTACATTTGTTCAGGCTATGCTTAAAACTAGCCTGGAAAGGGAATTAATTTAAGACTGTCCTTACTGTAAGAACAGTAATGAAACGCATAATGACAGTCTGAAGGGTACAGACCTACAGGAACAGGGAGATGAGAAGGAACTTGATTGTAGTCTTGGGTTTAAGAAGAGATGACTGTGTTTGCTGCTGTGTCATGTAATTGAATAGAGATTGCTGCAGAGTCACCGGCTAGTTGATGTTGGAAAGGACCTTTGGCAATTGTCTAATCCAAGTCCTCAGAGCGGAGTCACCTGCAGTAGGTTGCTCAGGGACTTGTTCAGTCAGGTTCTGAACATCTCCAAGGCTGGAGACTTCACAGCCTCTCTGGGCAACCTGTTCCAGAGTGTTCCAGTGCTCACGCAATGAAGTCTTATTCTCAAATAAAATTTCCCATGTTTAAGTTTGTGCCCATTGTCACTTGTCCTTTCACTGGCATCACTGAGAAGAGTGACTCCTTCTCCAGTCCATCTTTTTTATTCCAGTTTTCTACACCTTTAAAAATTCCAGCAACAGCAAATAGGCTGTTACTTGTATGATGTAGACTTGAAGATATTAATACAATGATTACTGATCATGAAACCATAGAATGGCAGTGGTTGGGTCTTTAAAGGTCACCCGTTTCCAACCCCCTGCCACCAGATGAGGCTGCCCAGGGCCCCGTCCAAACTGGCCTTGAATGTCTTCAGTGATGGGGGCATCCACAGCTTCTCTGGGCAGCCTGTGCCAGTGCTTTGCCACTCTGAGTAAAATAAATAAAAAATTGTTCTAATATCAAATATAAATTTCCCCTATTTTAGTTTAAAAACATTCACCCTTGTCCTATCACAATCAGACTGTGTAAAAAGTTGTGTCCCCCCTGTTTATAAGCCCCTTTTAAGTACTGTAAGGCTGCAATGAGGTCTCCTCAGAGCCTTCTCCATAGTGAAAAAGACCAACAGCTTCAGCCTTTCTTTGTAGGAGAGGTGCTCCAGTTGTCTGATCATCTTCATGGCCTTCTTCTGGACAGCTCTCAGCATCGTTCTTGTGATGAAGAACTCCCTAGGTGTGGAGGCAATATCCAGATGGAGTTACTTGCTTTTCTGTCCACATCCAACTGCCCTGAGCTATCTTGTACATTTATACTTAGATACTGATCGTGCTCCAAGAGTAATAGGCCAAAGTACGAGTGGGCTCTGGTAATAGAAATAGCTGAAGAGGATGAATAATAAATAAAAGTAAATCTTTGTGTTCTAGGCATCTATTTGTCTCTTCCTTTTGTATTTCTTTTTACTTCAATCACAATGCAGTTTTGAGAAAATTTTGCATGGTATTGCTGAGTTGCAACAGTAACTGCACGAGAACATCATTTTATCTGAAGGTGACACTCCTAAAGATGACTCCAAATTATAAAACACTGAGTAGTGATCTTCACTATAATGAGAGAACAAAACATGCAAAAAGTTCCCTGGCACAAGTTGGCCTGCATCTAGAACCTTAGTAGGTAATTTTGGATTTCAGGAAATGCCAGGAAACTGATTCTGCTGGCTTTGTAATTCAGGTGAAGCTATTTACCTGAATCAGAATTTACATGACTGTACCTGAGCTTTACTTGAGATGATTCAGAAAGGTAATGTTCCAAAGAAGGTAGTGAGCCAGCTGGGGTGGCTATGCTGATGTTCCAGATTGAGGAGTGACAGTCCCTTTGTAGGAAGAAGCCTTAAACAGCTCTTATTAAATCTTTAATTTGAGACTCCCATCTGCCCTAATGTAATGCAAATCCCTTCCTTTTCCTTCTAGAATTAGTGACAACAGAAGGATAAACTGAAAGTTCAAGGAAATGGTTATAATAAAGCACCTTGTGTAGGACTTGAAGTCTCACAATATCTCCAGTTTTCTCATGTGTTAGTCTGCTTTGAACCCTGTGCCTCAGCTGTGGCCAGCAGTTCAGCACTTCATGTTTCATGTTGTTTAAGAGAGATTTGTTACGTAAAATGAGGCTGACAGCACACGCTTCTGGTAACTGCTAATCCAACTGAAGACTGAAGTCATTAATATAAGAGATCTTAGTGGTGTTTACAGTTGTGATGCAACGTCATCTGCAGGGAAATGGAAAAAGTTAAAATATCTTCCAGTTTATGCAATAGCTCAAAACTTCCTTAGTGACAGTGCTCATGGAACGTGGTACTTGAGTTGTACCTGAGAACCAAGTGGGTCAACCACTTTAATCCATTTAATTAATTAATTTAGTGCCAATTAATTAATTTAATGCCACTTAATCAAATTCTACAGCCACTCAGAGCCATAAAGGCTATTTCATGTTTCTTCATTCAGCTAATTAACGCACTTAAATGTTGTATATCAATCATTTGTGCGGCTCCCAAACACTTCAGAGAACAGTTACTGAGGTTCCTCATTTTTGGATTGCCCTCTGAGATACGTTTTCCTGTGTATTATTTCTAGTTTTCTAGATCTTGGTGAATTGTTCCTTAAAACTGTGTTTGAGTATGAAAAAACAAAAAAGAACATGCGAAAGAACGGTATCCATGTAGGAATATGGCTAGAAGGAAAACATAACAAACCAGATCCCGTTTCCCATTTTGGACTTGTTGGACTGTGACTTTTAGTCACAGTCACATTTTTGATAGCTAACAGTTCTTTCCAGCTATTTCTTGGAGCAAACAGGTATACAAAAAGGGGTGTATCTCTGTAGTAAGAAGTGATTTCTCTAGACAGAGCTTCCTTGACATAACCTAGGCAATTGTTCCCAAGCCTCTTGCAGTATGGAGCAGCTAAAGCAGCAGTGTATTTATGCCTGCTAAACCAGAATTTCTGCCTGTTGTCTTTCCTGCCTTCATCACTTTCCACTGCTATAGTCCAACTATGTTATACCAGGACATTAAACACTCAGCATCCAGAATGTCTAGACAGGCTGAGAGACTGTCTGTGCTCCATTTTTCACAGAGGAACTGCAGTCAACTTTCCTCAGAACTAAAAGACTATTTGGAAAAAGAAGGTGGCAAAGTTCCTAGTACAAGGCACATCTCCTAGCTGCTTTCTGAAGCAAATAATACAGTCTGGTAGGGATTTCCAGCAGTGCATGAAATTCCTGTGTGAGCTTCACCCTGCTCCCCAGACAGGCTTCAAACCTTTGACAATTACTGCTAATGTCTAAAACAGCTTGCAGTTGTGCTCTAAATATGCAAGATTATGCTCAAACTTAGCATGTTAGCTGGTAATGTCATATTAAAACAACGAGAAAAAGACTAAAAGTTGTTTTCTTTGCCACAAGGGATGGTAAGGTAGAAATAAATGGTTTCTATTTCAAGTACTGGACCTGTGAGAAAATAAGATATATTTTGTGGTGCATATCTGCTAGTTTAAGCAATACTAAACAAGAAAACACATGAAGTATATTTCCATATAACCTTTGTTTGTTTGTTTGTTTTCTGTAGTGCTGGGCTCAGGTACTTTCTATATAAAAAGTAAATACTTGTTTCCTGAAAGGCAGAAATTAACCTAGTCAGAAAATTGAAAATTGACTTAAGAATGCATATATAATTGCAGAGAAATAATAACGGATGCGAAAGAGCTCTTTAATGTATCAGTTAGAGCATACCAAGAGCCAATGACTGGAAACTAAATGCAAATTCAAAGTTTAAAAGCTTAGTTTCTTCTGGGGAGGAAAATAATTTACTGATAAGAATATCTCAGTGTTCTGATGGCTTCAAATCAATATCCTCTATATGCAGTACTTCTTCAGGAAAACAAAGGTGATCTGACTCAGAATATAAATAAAGGAGTTCTGTGTTTTGAGCTTAAATTAGGTGAAATGATTAGATATTCATAGTTTTAACATCTGTTAAAAACAAACAGACAAACAAAAAAAAAAACAACACCTCTCTTCCCATACTGGGAGAGAACACAGAGAGCTCTTAGGGCAAAAAGAACACAAGGAATGAAGACACAAAACATTGCTCCAACAAAATTTGGGATACCAAAAAGTTGGCATAATAAAACAGCTTCCTGAAATGCATTTGGTGGTAAGTAATTTCTGACTAGGTTTATTGTAGGAAAAACAGTGCAGACATAAAAAAAACTCATCCATTTTAAGAGTAGCTTTAGGTTGTACATAAGAATTGCTACTATGGCTCATAGTTGTGTTCCATCTGGATAACTCTTCTAGCTAATCACACTGTTTTGCACTGGAAGAGGGGTTTTCTTTTTCTTTTTCACAATAGCTCAGTGCTTTTTGCTGGCAGCCTTTTGATTTGCTGTGTGTTCTTCAGTTCTTGGTACTGATTGGACTATTCTGGGGTTATGAGTGTGGTTTTGGGCTCTGCTCTTCAAGAAAGAATTAAATTTAACAGAAGTCTAGAAAATGTGCCATAAGAAGGCTGAGCAATTGGGGTTCCTATTTTTTTCCTTCAAGGAAAGGTGCAATCATTGAAGTACTGATTTCAGTTTTAAAGTTGCTGCAAAAGGAAAATAACAGTCTTCCTTCTATGCTCAGGGGAGACTGGAAAAAAGTTCTGACTACCCATTGGCTCAGCTTAAATTTGATACTAGAAAAACCTTCCTAGCTGGATAATGACTAGTAAAAATAGCCTAGAAAAGTTGCACAATGTCAAGTAGGACAAAGATCTGTCCAAATGACACGGAGTAATCCTGGCTTGGTTATCCATCAGATAAACTTGGCGTCTTTTCTGGTTCTAGGATTTTTTACCCCCTGCCTCTTTTGGGCTGATGGCCATGGCTTGGTGTACCATTTAGATAGAGGCTATGACTTTCTGCAAATGGATATTGTGCTGAACAAGGTTCTAAATGTTGCCAAAGAATGTATATCTCATCTTCATTTAAAGTAAAATATATCAGCTAGTTCAAAAGGCAAACATTGTGCCTTGATAAAATGCATCTGGTGCACAGATGAGCTTAGTCAGCAGACTATAAAATAGCATAAGCTTTCTATAGTGATCAGAGACATCAAATGCAGTAAGTGTATTTTTAAAAAATCTCCAACAGATTGCTATAATTATTAAATTTGATGCATCACAACTAGAAATGGAATATAGCTGAAATGGTACTACCTAGACAGGAAGAATGTAGCTTTGGTCTATGTCTCAGTACACAGAGAGGGTGGACCATCAGATACCAGAGTGTGTATCTCATTATTTAAAATGGATTTGCTTTCATGAGAGAGGCATATATTTACTGGAATATTCAGCTGCAGCTTTTGCACAAGTTATCATCTTTAATGTCACTCTACACTGAAACAGGGAAAATAGTTCATACTAATCTGTCTTGTGGACTACCCTATTGAGATGCACTTATGTATAACTCTGGAGTGTGGTTACACTTACCTAACTGGTAATGCTTGCAGGTCTGTGTGCAATACATGTCAAAACCCATTCTATCTATAGCTTACCAATACTGAAGTAGGGGAGTGATAGGTATAGCAGCACCCTTGATTTGTAAGAGTCCCTCCGATACTCTTGACAGTTTGGAAATAAGCTCCTCCCTGTTGCCTCTGCTTGCCCTTCCAGGGCTGCATCTTGTATGTTTTAAAATCCAAATGGAAGCAATAAGGTAAAATGGACATATGACTGCTGCCAGAAGTACAAATCTCAAAAGGAACTCTTCTGAACTTTCCCCTTCCTTCTTCAATCACATTTCCTTCTCCCCACCCCCCCCCCCAAAAAAAAAAGACAAAGAAAAAAGGAAAAAAAAAAATCTAAGGGGTGCTCTTTGTTTCTGCTAGAAAACAAGGAACTGGAGGCATTTAACCCACTGCAACCTCCTTAGCAATTAATCTTTAAAAACTGATACAATTAATCAGTGGTTGTACAATAGGCCTTTTAACAGCACAGTAAGTTGCTAGTGTAAAAGAAAAATACACAGAGGAAATTTAATATTTGCACTTTTAATCAGATAATATTCTAACTGAATTGCCAGATTATGTTCTATTGTGCTACAATCAAAGCAGGCTTGTGCTGAAATGATGAAAATGCTTTGGCTTTTCAATGACCGGAGGGCTGTTTGGGTCAATTAAGGGTACTATACATCCTTTTGTAGACTTGGGGGACAGGGAAATCTCTCATCCTGTTCTTGCTACTTTTCCCCTGCTTGCAAAAATGTTCTACTGTGCAGTTCAGTCATCCCATAACCTCAATTAGATGTTGTTTTTTTGGTTTTTTTTGTTTTTAACTCCAACTTTTGTATTGCTTAAAACTTAGTACTAGTTGAAACTGTCAGGGCCGCTCAGTTCAGGAAACTGATTTTAGTAAACCTTCCAGACCATAAATATAAGAATATCATCTGCATTTTGTTATTTGAACATTCAGGTTTTGTATTTTCAGGTGCATCTGCAAACTTCAGGAGAAGAATCTTACTAATGAATATAGAAGCAAGAGCTGTAAAAAGAATATCAGATAGTGAAAGTTAGGTAACCTTTATTATTAGTCTCATATATAGGAAAATGTATGAGTACTTAAATATTTGAAGTTAGCACAAACCACAAATTTCAACCATCTTTTCATTATTAGAAAGTTATAAAAACATTATCAACTTAGAGTAATGTAACAAAAAATCATCTGTACATCCATTCTGCATTTTGTTGTATCGTCTGATCCATATTCAATGACTGTGACAATGGCTTGTTGGGTTTGTTTGTTTGTTTGTTAGGGCTCCAACTGAAAATCTCAGATTGTTCTGTATCTGATACTTATTTAGAATTTGCTCATGTAAAACAGCGCAAGTGAAAACCAGCAGTGCAATTAACATACTTCTGTTTTGGGAGCAGCGGTGGAAGCGGTGCTCTCTGCAGGGAGTTCGTCCTCACAGCACGGGGACAAAACCCCATAAACTCCGTAGTCCAAAAACCAGTTTGTGTCTTCCTAAACATTGCTCAATTCCTGTTTTCACAGCTGCATCATAGGAAAAAATGTTTATTTGCCTCTAAAGGAGCAGAAAGTTAAACATTTATGTTTGTATGCATACATTGTATTACACAAAAGTAGTTTGAAGAAAATGGAGTGCTGCTGATCTTCACCAGAGATTTCCTTAATACCGTTAAAACTGTTTGAAGTGACTTCTAGATATATTAAGTGGCTTTTGTGCAGGACTTAAAAATATCCTATAACGAGATAGCTGTAAGTTTTCCTTACATAAAAATAGATGTACGGGTGAGACATCCCAGGTCTGAATAAGTACATGGTATGGATTTAATTGCTGCACCACTCCCTGTGTTTCTGCAACTCAGGGGAATGGATTATCATTCCATACAAGCTAGAAAACAAGGAAGTCCATGTGGCATCCTCATGCCTGTTTGCTGGGGATCAGGCCAACATTCATCGAGTTTGTTGCACCAAATTCAGTCTCAAAATGTTCTAAACAAAGCAACCTTCTTAGTAAGATAAATTACTCTTCCATCCATCTGCCTTTATCTTAAAAAAAAAAAAAAAGGCCTCTTTAAATGTAAATGCAGCTTTCCACCAGAGACAGTATTGCCATGGCAACAAACACAAGAAAAATAAATGTCTTCACACAAAATAAAGGGTGGTTTTCTCTCAAACATACTTTATACAAAATAAAATACGCAGCTATGGAATTGATGTATACACTTCTCTTGGACATAAGAAAGAGTATCCCTCTCTTCCTAGAAAGGTTCTCTGAGATGACTGAACACGTAATTGCATATAGAAAAGAAATCTACTATATACTTCTTTAATAGAATACAAACTAGAGCTCTCATCTCAGTTTGCTCTAGATGGTTTGGAATGCTACAGACTCCAGTGGAGCGTTAAGCAGGCAGCAGGATCCGCCTCTGCAGGAAGGTTTACAGAACTGGAGTCTAAAATGTAATCTCTCTGAGCTAATTCATATTTCAAATCCTTTGCTGTTCAAGGTTGCTTTATACAGCCTAACACCAGAGAGGATTTTATTCAAGGGAAATACAGTGGTTCAGATTTCTGCTTTCACTGAATGCAATAAAGAATACATTCAGGCTTGTTTTTAAAATAAGATTATTGAGCGGTATACTCTAATTTTTCCACAAATTCCTCTCTACCATTTTCTGCACCTGGTCCCCTCTGTAGAGGTCAAGGTAAGGAGACACCCCATGTGGCCAACATCATTATTTTCAAGACCTCAACACCTGCACAGAAAGAGTAAAATTTGTTTTTACATCATTGTACACTCTTCTATTTCAAGCTTAAAATGTCACAGTCTACAACTATAGCAAAAGTTTACAAACACTGTAATTGTTGAAACATTCTGTGTATTTCTCCACTTCTTCCTTTCATAAAACACTTTCAGCCATTGTGTTTGATGGCTGCAGAGGAGTGAAAATGCCTTTGTTTAGACTTCGTTGGTGTGAGCACTTGAGGAATTGTGGCATGTGCCCATGGAACAGAAAGCATCTTGCAGGGACCTGGGACCTTTGATCTGAATAAGCCAACAGTGTATGGAGAGTAAGCCATTCCTACTCCCTATATGGTAAGAAAACTGTATTATCACTGCAGACGTTTTATAGAGCTAACGTACCATGAAGCACCCAGCTTCACCCACATGTTCCTGGCAGGTGAGACCTGCTAGCCCACAAGCTCATCAAGGTTTCTGGGCTGACAACTGTCCTGCCAGGCATCCTGCCTCAGACAGCCACGGTGACAAGGGAAAGAACTGGGCACACAGACAGCAGTCCTTCCCAGACAGAATCACAGAATGGCCAGGGTTGGAAGAGACCTCAAGGATCACGAATCTCCAACCCCCCTGCCACATGCAGGGCCACCAACCTCCCCATTTAATACTACACCAAGCTGCCCAGGACCCCATCCAGCCTGGCCTTGAACACCTCCAGGGACGGGGCATCCACAACCTCTCTGGGCAGCTGTTCCAGTACCTCACCACTCTCTCTGTAAAGAATTTCCTCCTGACATCCAACCTAAAGCTCCCCTCCCTCAACTTAAAACCATTTCCCCTTGTCCTGCAGTTATCTACCCTTTCAAAGAGTTGATTCCCCTCCTGTTTGTAGGCTCCCTTTAGGTACTGAAAGGCTGCAATGAGGTCACCCCGCAGCCTTCTTTTCTCCAGGCTGAACAAGCCCAGCTCCCTCAGCCTGTCCTCATAGGGGAGGTGCTCCAGTCCCCTGATCATCTTTGTGGCTCTCCTCTGGACCCTCTCCAACAGCTTTGTGTCTTTCTTGTACTGGGGGCTGCAGAGCTGGACACAGTACTCCAGATGGGGCCTCACAAAAGCAGAGTAGAGGGGAACAATCACCTCCCTGTCCCTGTTGGCCACCCCTCTTCTGATGGAACCCGGGATACCATTTACTTTTCGAGCTGCAGACGTGTCTCCCGTCCTCCCAGTCACCTGTGCCATCACCAGCTTTGGATGAGCTGCAGGCAGCAGCCTGTGCGACCCGTATGAGGACGCGTCCTTACGCAGCCTTTGGCACTGAGCATTTCTACGCTGTTGTTGAGGACAGAGCCGCGGAAGCAGGCAGGCTCACGACGCGGCTCGGCCGGATGCCGGCACGCACAGCCGTGCCGTGCGTGCGCAGGGCTCAGCCCGAGGCGCTGCACCCTGACCGGGGCACAGCGAGGGAACCCGAGGGAGCGCGCGGCTACGGCTGTGCAGCTCGAGCGGTCCCAAGGGAAGAGATGAGAAGGGGAGAAAGGCGCCGTGTTGCGTTCCTCCCCGATCAAATTAAATTGTACCTGCTCCTATCTCCTCGTGCATCAGCACGACGACCGTTGAGCAAAGGGCGTCTTCGATTTTCGGTCTAAAATCAGGCGGCGCTTTACGGCCGCGCTCACAGCGAGTGACGCCAGCGCACGGCGCGTTACCGCACCAACCTCGGGGGCCGCGGGCAGCCCGGCCCCTACAGGGGGCAGCGGCAGGCGGAGCGGCGGGCCGTCACCGCGCCCCTCAGCGCTGCCCCCGGGCCGAGGGCGGGCCGCGGGAAACACCTCGGCGCCCGGCCTCGGCCGGCACGGTGCGCGTGCGCGGTGCCGCCGGGCTCCGGCGGCGGGAGGGGAGCGGAGGGGAGTGGCGCGAGGGGAGGGGCGGCGCGGCGCGCGGCCATTCGGGCCCGGCTCGCCGAGGGGACGCGCCGCCGCCGCGGCCGCCGCGATGGTGTCCTGGATGATCTCGCGGGCCGTCGTGTGAGTGCCGGGAGCGGGCGGCGCCGCGTGCGTCCGTCCCGTCCCGTTCTGGGGCTTCCCGCGGAGGGGGGCGGACCTCGTCGGCCCCCGGGCTGCCGCGGTGGTGGGGCGGGGGCGGCCGGGAGCCGCGCGGGGCCGCCGCGGCGCCGCGTCTTCCGCCGGCTCGGAGCGGCCGCGCCGAACCCCCCCCGCCTGCGGCAGCGCGGAGCGCCGCTTCCGTCCGCGGCCCTTGGCGGAGCGAGGCGGAGGGAGTGGCGCGCAGCTGGCGGCGGCGGCGCGCGGGGCCCCGGAGCTCCTTGCGGCGGGTGCGGGCCGCCCCTCGGGCCGGGAGCGGTCGGCCGCCGCGGTGCGTGGGGAGCGCCGCTCGTAGGTGCGTGCGAGTGAAGCCGTGAGGCGGGTTGGTAACTGGCGGCGGCGTGTGGCGGCTCTGTCGGAGCTGGCCCGGTGCTTGCCGCGTCGCTCGAGCGAAGATTGTGCTGCGCCGTGACTTGTTGCCGGGCTGATGAGCCGGTCCTGCACACACAGTGCCGGGGTGAGCGCCGGCAGGAGTCGTGACCTGGAGCAGGGGCCGATAAACAGGATTTCCTCAGTTTGTTGGTGACGAACGGCTCCCTGAAGCTGCCTGGTGTCATTTCAGCTCGAGACTTGACGTGCTGTCAGATGTCTTCTCGGGCAAAGTACACTTGTATGCTGTGGCAACCTACACAAGTAACAGTCCCTCATCCTTCTCCTGTCCTGCCGCCCTCCGTGAGACCTGTCAGATGGCCGGAATGGCTAAACAGAGCCGTGTGTCTCGGGGCTGGAAAAGGATGATGTTGGCTGTGGGAAGAATTGCTGCCACTCTGCCCGTGTGGTCTTCCCGTGGGCAGTAGAGGGAAGATGCATGCCCGTGCTTTCTGCAAGTCAAACTAGCTGTTGAACCAGTTCCTGCTTGGTTATATAGAAACACCAACCAGAGAATTTTGTTTTTAACCACGTTTTAAACTGCATTGGCTGGAAAGGAAATATTGATAGTGCTGGGCACCTCTATTTCCAATCAAGGTTGTTGTTCAGTTGCTTGTGCTGGTTTCCCCTCTCCTTCCCTCTCCTTTGAAATTAGCTACTAACCAGTGTGCCTGTGTTTTGAGGATTAAGTCCTCTGTGGGTCTGACCAATATCACAGGCATTTAAGGTGATAGCTGCTCCAGTGCACAGTTCTATTGCAATAAAGGACAGTGCATTACTCAGTTTGGTTTTCTGCTTGCTGTTGCTGACTCACTTCTGTGTGCTCATTATTTTTTTGCTAAAAAGGGAGTCTTTGATACTATTTATGAATCCTCTTCACCTTCTTGTGTTCTTGTTTCCCAGCCGTGGGACTTAAACCTTGCCAGTGCTCGGATTCCTGGGTAGGAAGTTCAGTGCATCCAGGAGAACACTTGCATAGCTTGGAAACTGTTGTTTAACTTAATAAAGTAAAATTCACATAGAAAGGGAAGGTGAGAGGTAGCATGGAGATAGACATGGTACAACATAAGATGTTTTTAATCAAGTAGTCTTCAGACTGTCCTCCTTGCCCTCTTTTTCTCAATATCCATTATACCGTCTTCCTCTTCTTGATTTGTTTTGCTTCCTGATAACTTTCCAGACTATTCCAGTGGCTATTTCTCTGACTAGTGCATCACCAGTTGGTTAGACGTATGCTACCTTTTCAATAAAGCCTGTAAGGAAGATGAAAGTACTTTTAACCAGTACGTAGGTACTATGATCTGAGGCTTTTTCCTATTTACCGTATCAGTTCCATTTTTGTTTGATGTCTTTCTTTTGTACATGAGAGCCGTGCAGATTCTGTGCTGTCCATAGTAAGTCCAAAAAGCTCTATTATCCTCTTTCAGGAAGATCTGTTGTCTTCACTAGTGGAGCAACAGTTGGTCTAGCTGCAACGCAGTCCTCCTTTTCTGACCGACCTTCTCTTTTTCAAAGTAAAAAAAAAAAAAAAAAAGCCAGCAAAGTATGCATTTGTAGGTGTGTTGCAGTGCCCTCTGAATTTTCATGCAAGAGGACTTGTCCTGGCGTGCACTTCCCAAGCAAACTGACTTCTGATTCAGTCTGAGAACTTGTAATTTGGAGTTCATCAGCTTAAAATAATTTGGTTAAAGCTTGAAGGAACTAGGGAATGGAGGTAGTAGAGAATTAGAATTCTTAATTGCATGCGAATTGGCTTGAATAGTCATCAGCAGGGAGTGGTTAAAACTCGTTGCTTTGCGTTCTTTGGCAAAACTTTGCTTTAATGAACAATTTTGCTTTCTTTCTTTAAATACTTCAGCATGCAGACTTGTGAAATACATTGTACTGGTTGTGTATCTTCTTTTCTGTTGAGAAGCGGAAGACTTGAAGCACATAATTAGAATACCTTTTCATTTTAAGGTTTATGGAGTGCTGTTTAAAGTAAGTATAGGTTGTTAGTAATTCCACTCTGGCTATTGCAACAGTTTTAAGAAGGATTACTGCAACATTTTTCCTTCTTTTTTTCCTTCTTTGCACTTCCAAGAAGCCAAGAAAAAGGTGGTAATTTGTTTCGGAGTCTCAGAAAACTTTTCAAGTACTCAGTCTCTAATGGTGAGAATTTTTAAATTTGTGGCTGGTTGTCTTGTTATCTCATAGCCCGTGCCTGACTAATCTGCTTTGATCGCTCGTTCTTCTCATTTATAGGGTCTGAGCAATTGTGTACACATCAGTTGCTGAGACAGTGTATTTGACAGTGTATTTAGTAGTAAACACACTGAGTACTTGTCAGTCACAGCCTGGTATGGATGAGATCAGACTATTTTCTTGTGCCAAGCAAAGATGTTGTGCATCCTAAATAAAAAGGAGATGGCCATTTTGTTCTTGCAATCTGTTAAAGCAGACTGCCTGTTGTAATCTGTTAACTTTTCCCCCCTCCTCACATAAAAATGGAAGTTGCCCCATCTGTGTTGCTTTGCGGTGCTCACTCTACCCCTGTATTTAAGCATGTTTTCCTTCCAGAAAGGTTGTTTGAAAGTCTCAGCTATTGGAAGGGTGAGCTGTAGCGGTCTGCAGGAGAAAGTATATTTCTGAGGTATTTGTAGCTGCTTTTTTTTTCTATCTATACCTAGTCCCCACTCCCATCTTAGAGCCTTGCAAAGAACAAGGGTGCATGAATAAAACTTTCAGCAAGCGTTCCATAGCTGTGGAACTAGGCTATAGCTGCAGCTACATGAAGCTGGATGAAGATTGTCTGGGGCACATGGGAGCTGACCTGGAGATGGGGAGTAGCATTAGTCTCTCAGCTTTTGCTGCTTTGTGCATTAGAACTGTTTGTTTCCTTACAGTTTCCATGTAAGCGTGTATGTTTTGTAAGCCTGGATTATATCTTGCTCTTGAATTATAAAGGTTTTTACTAAAAACAGGTGCAAAAAAACTTTTGTTCTTGTTTGCTAATCAAAACACTGTCAAATGCGTTGCTTGAAAAAAGCCATTGTTCATCGATGGAATTGAGTGTAACAGTACTGCTGATGTGGTGTGTGGAAGTAATAGCTGTAATGCAGCCTGGCCTTCAAGTCAGAATGGCCCTTTGTGGGAGAGTTCTTTCAGCTGTTTGTAGCCTTCTCTTGTTGTGGTTGGATGCTTCCAGCTGAAGCCTGAAGAATGTTGAGTGCTGTTGGACCCGGAATGTGCTTCCATTGTAAAGACACATAAATTGCAGCTGCACCTGTGGGGGAGAGGAGAAGGTGTCACGGTGAGTGAGATGGAGAGGGGCATTGAAATAGCTGTCTTCCCACAGAACTGAAGAGTCAGTCATCATGTGCCGATTATCCTTGACACTTGATGCTATCCTTAAGCATCTAACTGGCATGTTGCTGGGAGGAGCCATCCTTTCACCCTTCCCCCATCCTCAGCTTTTCAGAGAGGCCCCAAGCTGTGTGGCCACGGGACAATTCAGGTTGTTTTGTCAGCTGAAGTGTGCTTTAGAGAGGATCATCTTGGCTTAGTTCCACTGACGTGCACCAGCTCTAACTTCTGTCACGTAGTTGCTATGTGCCATGTAAATGCCATGCTGAGAATTGAAAGTTGCAGGAAGAAAATGGCACTGGTTTAGGTGTAAGCATATTGCCAGGCGGGTTAAAGCATGCTCTGTGTTCACATCCTTCACTTACATGTTGCTGATTATTGGTTCTTGTGGTGAGTCTAGTTACAGTAGTAGTGGTGCAGCTGCTCTCATTAAACAAGGCTTCCCAAATTTTAAAGGCTCTTAAGTTTTGTAATTGGAGATCTGTAACTATATATACGTCAAGGGACTAAGTATATTGTCCTGTCTATTGAAGGCTTAAAGTCATTTACATAATTGAGCAATGCAGTCATTAAAATACTTCTATCCGTGGTTCAGCTTTGCAGTTCAGTAACCCATATGTTCAGTAAAAAGCGTCTGCTGGCTAAGCTTGACTTGCAACACTTACTCTGTGAGCTCCTGCAGTGCAGGATGACTGGATCTGACAGAGTCAGAAATGAGTGTGCCCACTGCCTGCCTGACACGCCTCTCCTTGTGTCCATGTTTGCTATGCAGTCCAGCTGCTCTTTTCTTTCCCGTGTTTATGGTGTTCTGCAGATGCAGAGCATGCGTGGTCAGCACTCGTAGCCCAGGGCGGTCTGGTGAACTAAAGCTCTCTGAAACAGATGGAGCACAACCAGGGGCGTACTGCAGAGTCTGACATTCTTACTTAATTGTCTTGGCGTGTGCTCTGTTACAAAACGTGCTGAAATCCACATCTGTGTTCTATGTGCTGTAGATAAAGGAATACCAAGAACTGCGTGCTCTGGCACAGGAGGGCATTTCTGATTAAACAAACAACCTCTACTGTCATACCTTCTGCAAACCCACTTCTGCTTTGTCAGAGTGTATCTCAGCATCTCAAGATGTGCTCAGCGTAGATGTGCCTTTGTACTGTAACCAATTGTTGGTTATTTTGTATGTAGAGCTGTGTCCTGATAGACACTTATAAGGACATCTCTGGGGAAAGTCCCAAATGGAATCCTGATATCTAAATAAAATAAAAACTGCTTTGGCTTAGTGCTTTTAACCTTTGTAAGAAAATCTTTAAAAAAAAAAAAAAATTAAAAACACGGCATGCAAAAATCTCTCTTCTCATCTTTAATGTGCAAAGCAGCTTTTTCTGGGATTATTGGTCCTCTTTGTTCTGTTTTTGAAACTTCAAAACATCCACTGTTGAATGGAAGCGCCTTCTTTAGCCCATCTAGGTATTTAGAGAACAAAAAGCAGAGAGCCGTATGATCTTTGTGGGGTGAATCTCTCACGTTTTAAAGGCTTGCCCGATTAAATTGTAGTAATTGACTGCAGGACGAATGAGGCAAGTTGTACAATGATGTAGGTAGGAAAGATTGACTGCCAAGCTTTTGCTGATCAGTGTGGCTTTAAACTTGGTAACCAATGTGCTGAGATGCTCTAACACAACAGCTGTAACTCCCCGTGGAGGTTAGCTGCATCCTGAGCCTCAGATAGTTCCTACTGCAGTTTGTCACTGACAAAATAATGGGGTGGGACTTAGTTTTCTGTGTGCTTTATGGCACTCTGCAAACATTGATATGGAGGTAGGTTTACTTAGAGGAATACTGTCCTTGTGTTATCATCTTGAAAATATTGTTCAGTGTCCCAAAGACTGCTGGAACTTGTATTTGATGCTCAAAACCAGCATGATGCAACTTCTTTCAAAAGCCTTTAACTCGGTGTAAAAATGCAAGGATCTGCACTTTTCCTGAAGTGAGAAGTCTGACATAATGTTTTGCTTTCTTTTGCTAATAAAGCTGTTGGGACTTGCACTGCTGGAAGGGAACACTGGAAAACAGTCTGTCCTTGTGTCTTCCAGCTGCAATCTGGTTTTGTTATTTCCTCTTCCCAGCTCCCTTCTCAGTGCATTGATCAAAAGCACGGAAAGGAGAATAATGAAAGTGCTCTCTAGCTTAGGGAGATCTTGATTGGTTTTGGTAATGTCATTACCTTAAGCTCTAATTGTTAAAGAAAAACAAATTGTTACTGTGCTCTTATTACTCACCTTTATCTGCTAACTTTCTTTCCACACTAGGGCTCTGTTTTGGAGCACATGGTTTCCCCTATGTCTAAAAGCATGCTTAGTGCTACTCAAATTAAGCATATTTACAAGTAGGTTGCTTTAGAAGCCATGGATGGAGCTGACCTATTCACATTTTTCAGCAGTGAACAGCTAAAGGTTCACGTAGAATACAGTATGTCCACAGAAACACGTATTTTTAGTGACTGCTTTAGCTATCACTGGCTTACTGTAGATGCAGTTTAAACAGCACTGGTTTCACAATTCAACATATAGAATTATCCCTGGAAGCTGTTTTTCAATAATAATATTAATAATAATAATAATAGTCTTGAAGACCTGGGACTTGCCCCAACAGCACCTTGCATTTGTATGTGTGCACGTGTGGTTGCACAGCAGCCGCTTCCACCCTCTCGGTCCTCTCCTGCTTTATTGAATGAATCTCTGAAGAATGAGGTTCAGAAGGGAGGGAAGTTGCTTCTCAGCGTGGCATTTCTGATGTTGAGTTATGGATAGGGCTGCAGTTTGTTAGAGATCCAGCATATTGTCAGTTCATGACTTGGTGTCTAGCACTGTACTCAGAGTTTTTCTAAGCACAAGCTGTAATTGACATTCCAAAGTACACACACTTCCTCAAGTCCAGATGTTATCTCAGTGGTATCTGCCAAATACAAATTTCATAGAAGAATCCTTTTCCTATGTACAATGGGGAAGTTTGTTTTTTTTTTAATGCTCTAAGAGGCTTCAGAAATGCTATTTTGGGTCTTTATCATTAGCAGAACTGTTTGGAAATCAGAAACCTTAAGGCAAAAATTGAGATGTAAATAGTGATGATCAAAAGCAAAAAATAGTCATGTGAGGAAGAAATAAGGCTTGTTGTATTTCAGTAGCTGGTGTTGTGTGGCTGCATCACTTTTCTGTGCTGAAATGTATTTTTCTTTCTTTTTTTTTTTTTAGGGTTTTCTTTGTAGAAGCTTGGCCTTTAGGCTGTTCTGCATCAGCCTCCATGGGTTATAAGATGTACAACGATTAAATTTGTGCTTTCTGAGCCTTTAGATTATGAACCGTGCTTTCCTATTTAAAGCCAAGCAACCAGACTCAGTATGGCTACATGCGGTCTGGTTTGTCTTTCATTTCTACGTGGCTTAGAAATGAAATGTGGTTTATCTTGGAAAAAGTAGAAGGAATTTTTAGTCGAGACCTCTCCTATTGTAAATGTTAGCTTCCTATAACTGGTAATTCT
Source organism: Phasianus colchicus (assembly GCF_987193195.1). Classification (NCBI taxonomy): domain Eukaryota; kingdom Metazoa; phylum Chordata; class Aves; order Galliformes; family Phasianidae; genus Phasianus; species Phasianus colchicus. The sequence continues at coordinate 9,788,166 of NC_143443.1, forward strand.
GATGTTGGTTGTGCTCCAAAAATGCTGAGAGAAGACATTCTGCTGCAGCAGAGAGCTGTGGCTGATGTGCAATTCTAAAAGCAGTGAGATTCTCCAAAGTTTCTAGCTGACCAACATCAGGTGAAAAGCAAAGTTGTTTTTTTTTTTTTAACTACGTATCATCCTGTGGTATTGGAGGGATTGTGCCTAGGCTGTAGGTGACGTTGAGGCAGAGGCCAGGAGGGTAAAACTCCAGTGCGATGGGTAGCAATGATATTAGAGGTACTCTGTTGCTGGACTTCCATAGCTCATGTTGGACGCTAAGTCACATTTTTCCTTATGCAGCTCCTGAGATGATGGATAAAAGGTACTTAAAGACTTCGGTACAAAGAATTTCTCCTCATCTGGTGCAGCTGAGACTGGAACGCACACACTATGTAATATTACACAGGATTTCTGTGATGTCTTCCATAGCTTGATCTTGAAGAGAACATAACTTGGGGTAAATAAGCCCAAGTTAAAACTTTAAAAACAACTCCAGATGACCAAAAATGTCTCTATCCCATCAATCAGAAAGGATTACTGCCACAAAGTAGTGAATTATCTTGCTTTGGATATTAGATATGTTATAGTGAGGCTGCTTTAAACATTCAATGGAGTTGCTGTAATGATAATGTTTTTTTTTTAATTGCTTGGTTTTCATTCTTCCCGAGTTTTCCTGGTGTTTGTGTTTTTCACAGCATTTGCTTTTGTTTCTGTCAACTGCAGAACTTTGTTCCTTGCCATAGTGTGGCTCTGTTCAGCTGTGATGTCTCACTGTGTCAGTTACCATTTTGTACTGGCTAGAAGAACATCTTCATTATGTAAACCTGAATGTTATCGTTTTGCCAGCATGAGGATCTTTGAGATCTCTAAGATCTGAAATTTAAGAGCATTAAATGTGTTTAAAAACCTGCAGCTGGCAGTGCTAAGGTGATAGTATTTGTTTTATTCTGATACATCCTTGCCTCTCCAAACATCTGACTGTTTTTTGCATGTTTCAGAAACTTCTGTGGCATGAAACCTCTGAAAAGAAGTGGCTGCTGACTTGATGTGAATTGGTTCAAGTTACTCTACTGAACAAGTTTTCGGTGTGCAAATTAAATTGAAATGGAAGGTGTTTGCAAGGTCTGGCCTCAATATAAAGGACTTAATGTTCCTACACATAAATTAAGGTCTATTTAAATTGTAGGAGCCTTGAATAATATTTTGAAGACACTGAGTAAAGCTAATATTAGCAGAAGGTAAATGGGAGAGCCAGGTAGTTGTTCTTGACTTCAAATTACCAGAGCCAAGAAGTTAAATGTTAAAAGCATATATAATTTTAAGCTTCTTGATTAAAATTGAATGCCTCACTCTGGAATTTGTGGTATTTGTGTTACTTCTGTTCAACACTTCATCTGCACGAAACTAATGATGTGTCTTAGGAGCTCATCAGAAGTATCCTAAATTGACAGGATCACATTGCTTGTGAAAACAGAATGATCCTCCAAAGGTAGTAAATGTAAAGAACTGTTTCAAAAGCAAGCAAGCTCGTTAGTTTGTTTCTTTGTCAACTTTGCCATGATTATATAAACTCTTTTAAAATATACTCTTGTGAATTAGATCTTATGGTACGTGGCTGTTTCTTTGTACATCTGCATAGGCATCAGCTTTCCTCACTGAACCTCGAAATATTTACAGTCTCAATTGTTTTCTTGCTCATCTGCTCTGTGGGATAATCTTATTGAGGCATGTGCTGAACATAGAAAATACTTGTGGAAAACTTGAGTGAGTTTGATTTTTTTTTCTTTTTTCTTGTAAAAAGAAAACAAACAAGCAACGAAAGAAGTAACAAAACGAAGCAGATCAACTGGTCTCTTCTAAGTGACACCTTCAATCCGTCCATCAGTCCTTGCTGATAATGAAAAGTATGGTTTGGTTCAAGGATGTGTCTTCTACTTTGACCAGAGACATGCCAGGTTCTCAATGGCTGTATGGGAAGTAGATGTAACCATTGATAATTGTTGGTTAGTTCTTGGTGTTCAGTCTCGTTCCTGTCTGATGCTGCAGGTGGCTGCTCAGAGGCCATGAATGCTTGACTTCTAGTGGCAAACAGTCTCAGCAATGAGAGACTTCAGAGAGTATTAAGATATGAAGGAAGATAGTTTATCTGAAGTTTGAGTAAGTGTGAGCAGCTTTGGGAATTGGTACTTCTCCAGCAGGGATGAAATTCTGCTCTTGAATGAGGAGTTAAGTCAAAGATTTTACAGATTATCACTTGGTGTTGCAGGCCTTCAGTGTTGGTTCTTTATCATGTGGAGATTCTAGAGATGAATCACGTGGGAATGTTAGAATCTTGTTTTGGTTGCTTGGAAGCTATGAGATCACCTGCTGACTGCTGTGTATACGTGGCTGATTTTAGTATGTAAACAGGAAACAGTGCAGGGATATTCAGGACACTTATTACAGTAGAAGTCAAGCACGTGTTACATCCACTAATAGGTAGGCATGCAGAGGAATGGCTAAGACTTATGTAACAATTTCTATTCCTACTGCATTTTCTGTGTGCTTTCCAGTACTAGCTTGTTAGAATTTTCCATACTGCTGAGGTTTTTTTTTGTTGTTGTTTTTGACTGTTTTGAAGAGGATTTGGGAGGTTTCTTTTCAATGGTGATGGTTTCTCCAGGCTTATACCTGTGACAAGAGGTGAGTTGCTTTATAGGATTTACGTACAGGTAATGCCCTTACAAAAGAGAAATCCTGAGAGAGCTGTGTTATACGTGTAGTGATGCTGCTTCTTCATGTTACAGGGTCCATGATGACCTGGTAAAAGAGTGTAGCCTTGCTTTGGGAGTTGGTACAGTGTTCATACCTCCAAAGGGCCTTATGAGAAGGCTGATACAATGAATATACGGCAAGTTCATTGCTGAGAGTGGGACCTGGGGCACTTGCATCTGGGTGCGTTGCTGGCTGGCTGAACAGGCCCAGTAGGCTGCAAACTGTATGTAGGCTGAGCTGGAAATTCAAAGTTGATTCACCCTGAAGGAGCTAGCTTATCTAATATGTGTGTGGGTATTGAGTTAACTATTGATTAAGACTTGTCTGATTATATATTGTTGTCTAGAGCTTTGTAGTAGCAAATAGAATGAGTAACAGGCAACCTAGAAAATATTGTGAGAGTTTCTAGCGCTTTCAACTATGGGGATTCTTAAAAGAAGGTATTAAAATAATATTTAATGGTGGCATAGAAGGGCAGATCTTCATTTCGGACTCGAAAAGAAATTTCACTGCATAACAAACAAGTTGATTAAAGATAGCAGTACTTTCTTGGCATCTAAGTCTTGTTCTCTCAGAGAGAAAGCTGGCAAGCCTATGCAAATAGGCAGTCGATCTTACTGGTGTATCTTGGCCATGAGTAAGATTCCAGTACAGAACATCCTTTATGGGAGATGTCTTTTCTAATATATATTTATGCTTTGTCTTCTTTCAGACTTCTTGTAATGATTATTATACATAGGAGCATACTTGCATGAGGACAGAGAGGTGGGGGGAAGCAAAAGTAGCACTCGGTGAGAAGTTCAGGAGTTCATCCTTATGTTCCCCTGTCCCATTTTTGTCTAAGGCTGTTTTTTGTAATTACTTGGATAGGTACTCTTTAAATGTAGATTGTTATGGCTAGTGTTGCATATCTGAAATGTTGACCAATAGCAAAATGCAACTAAATTTTGTCAGGTGTTGAGAGAGAAGGTCTTTGTTCAGTGTAGTGCCTTTCAAAAGCACTCAGGATGAAAATGTTGGGCTGAGCTTTTGTTTGTGTGAACACAAAAAGCCAAGGTAGCAGCTGGCTTAGTGTGGGACTTGATACCAAGGTGTAATCCTCAGGGTGGGGAGTGCCAGTGAGGCGTGACTCAGGGTCTTATTTTCTCTTCAGCTTTTTTCCCTTTAACAGGGTTCTTGCAAGCACTCGTTATGCTTCATGTTGATCTGATCATGAGATGTTTAACAGTTACAACTTATTTCAGAGCTTATCATCTTTTATGCATTACAGCCTCCTCTCCCCCCCGCCCCCCCCAAAAAAAGATGAGTCCTTTTTACAGAGGAGACTTGTAAGTACATGAATAACACATAGTCTGAGCAAGTGAGTTATTGCTTTTCCAATGTGTGCTGATCAAAACCCGAGATATTTGTTAATGGGTATGACCATATATTTCTTTTTTTAAGTTCAAAACCAGACAGCCAAAAACTCCAGTACCATTCTTCAGACTGAATTTCATTCTGCTGTTTAGTTTCCACTAGCAAGCTTCCCTTTCAAAAGGAATCTTGCTTAAGCTAAACCATCTAAACAAGGCCCGAAACAGTAATTGTACGTAGTGCTTATTATATACAAGTTCATGCACAGATATTGCAGTATAGTTAAGGCTTTGATAACACACACACACACCTAGGAGTCATCTGTGTTACCTCTAGCAGGTATTTCCATGTATTACCTGCTCTTACAAAGCTCCTGTTGTAAATCACAGTGAAAGACTGCTATTGGGATGGGAACCTGGATGATGTCAGCAAAGTAAGTAAGTGTGTCAGGTATTCATATTCACCTCCATGATTTTGTGCAGACAGGGTAGATTTGTTTCTTTGTTCTCCAACCTGACAAATGCTGTCAAGTGATTGCTCAGGATGTAGCTGCGTATTAGTAATGTAAATGCACACATTAACGAATGTTTGGTTCCCTATCAGTCTGTGCCAAGTCTGTCAACCTGTCAGTGGGTGGGCAAATCGCTCTCATCTGTTATCAAACTTGTTAGGGCAAGCATAGCAAATGATATTGTCCCCAGAGTATCTTAGATTGACTGAGCGTCCTGAACAGCTTGTACTATCAGGGAATACTTGTGGCCTTTGTATCTGCATTTCAGGGAAACAAAAGGATAAAATTCCAGACACCGTCCAGTGCTTCTGGCAGTCCTTTGGCGATGCCAGTAGATTTAGGTTGTAAGTATGCTGTTGATTTAATGGCTTTGTGTTTTGAGAGTGTCGATGCAAGCTGTATTTCTGAGAGACTCGGAGGCTTTCATAGCATTGTATAAATATAGAATATGTCTAAAAATAGTTATTTGCGTTATATACAAACCTGAAAACGAGTGTTGTTTACTTACCTGGCTGAATGTGTTCTGTGGCCAATATCTCATTAATTGGCCAGATGTGAGTACTGCTGCTTCACTTCAGAAATTACTGTTTCTAACAGTTGTGTGTGATAATGCTATTTAAGTGTAGTACTATTGATTATGTGATGACACAGGTAATGTGTGTTTTAATAGTCATATCGATACACAAATGCATTATTCTGGGTTTTCGAGGCTCAGCTGGTCCTTTCTAGTTTAGTGGGTTTTTTTACTTTGTGTTTTGATTTCCATCTCATAGTATGTTTAAGAAACATCTCTCTTGGAGTGAGCAGAATGTCCACGGAGGAGGTGGCTGTACCGAAGGAGGAGTGCTGCACTGGCTGCTGAGTGCAGCTGGGAAACAGAAGGAGCTAGGTGTATGATTGGCAGAGAAATCACATTGGTAAGCAGGATTGCCCCTACATCTACTGGAGAAATAAAGCAAATGATATCACATTCAGCTAAAATCTGTTTCCATCTGTGGAAGCTGGCTTTGTTCTTGTTTGCTACATTAGTGCAGTGTGCTAAGGTACACTGTGAAGTACAAAGTAGGTTTTAAAAATAACACTCAAGCTTTTATGTTTGAAAAGCTTTGGGCTAGTCGGTACATCCTTCAAATGCGTTGTGTAGTTACTGTAAAAATAGCAGCGGAAGAATGTGCTTATAATGTGTGACAGTGGGTACTGCTAACAACTCTGAGGTGTTTGGGGTATTGGTGTGAACAGGAAATGCTCTGCTGTCGTAGATCTGTCAGTAGTGTGGATTCCCTTCTGCAGATCTTCAGTCAGCTGCAGTGAGCAGCCTTACCCTTGGCTCTGCACTAATCTATAATTTATAGAGTGAGGGCAGAACTGAGTTCGCTGGAATAAAGATCTGCTAGGTGGGGAAAACCAGCTGCCTTTGTCACATCTGTGTTGTGCTGGGTGCCGTTCTGTTTTTCACTTGATTTGTTCTGTAGCTGAGCTTTGTCATCTTCTTACTGCTACTTCAAGAACAGTTGTTCCCAAGGCAGTGCTCTCAAAAAGAAGTCATGTTATATCAGATGATCTAGCAAACTTTCAAGGATGTTACGACTGGAAAAAGTTGCTGTTTGAATTTAAAATTAAAACTAAGCTTTTAAAGTAACAGCAGTATTAATTGACAGTAGATTGAATGGAAAACTGTGGAACAAAAGTCTATTCAGTAAAGGATGGAGATTGTTTCTCTATTGTATGCTTTGCAGGAAGAAACTTGCATGTGCAGTCTGTGAACAGCCATATAAATAACTTTGGACTGTTTTGACGATTGTGAGGTGCTTCGGTGACCAGTAACCACTGGCACGTAGTTATGAAGCCACCTGACAGTTAGCAGTGGTTATGATGTTCACAAACCTCTTTTGTGTCCTTGCTATTCAAAGAAATTTCCATGCTTATGAAGTCACTGTTACAATATTGGATTAATGAGGCTTTCCTTTATCTCTGGTGATTGATGGTTCTAGTTTCAGCCCTAAGGAGCAGGAAAGGTGAGCACCATTAGAGCTGATGGGTTGCTGAATGGAGTATTCCACAGGGACAAAGAAGAGAGGAAGAATTGATCCAAACCAAGGGTGTCAGGTCTAGTGTTCCTTTTGCTTCTGTATCTTGTGTTGGAGTTCACTGAGGATTTTTTGGACCGATGTTGATCTTCTCTTAGTCAGAAAAACATTTAGGGCATTTTGACCCAATATCAAATGCATCAAACTCTCAACCACATGCCGGTGCCATGTATACTGGGAAAGCTGTGGCAGTCTTTGCTGTTAGTGTGCTGCAGAAGGTGAAGGCTCTGGGACCTTTTCTATTAAAACAAAAACAAAACAAAAAAAAAACCACCAAAAAACACTGCTACTTTTTGTTTTGTACTCCTAATAGTACTGGTTATTTAAAGCTACAAAACATTTACATATTAGTTGATTATTTACTTGGGTAAATATTGACCATTTGAATGTAAAACATACATCATTCAGATGGGCCCTTTAAGATCCCATGTGATGCATCTTTCTTTGTGTGGCTTTAAGAAGTTTAAGTTCTGAGATTGCTGGGTATCCCTAGAAGGGTGAATTTCTCCCGCACACAGCCATCCTCAGCAAGTGGTAAGCAGTGTTGCAGTGGTGTCATAGACTTTGCTGTAGCTGCTGCTTTAGGCCATTGGTACTAAAGGCGGGCAGGTGCCTGGCTTTACACAGTGATAAGCGGGTGAAAGAGGGGCATGGAGCTCTTTCAAGGGGATGGCAACTACTGCTGCTCAATTTATCGTAACGAACAGTTCCTCCAGTTTGTGGGCAATATTTTTAGTAAAACCTCTGTGTAAAAACAAACTTCTGTTACAGCAGATCTTTTCCTCTGATCCTGCTCTCACCGTGGATTGGATAGCACCTTCTCACTCTGCTTTCTGCACTTTGAGGAATTTTAGTAGAAACTGGCTGTCTAAGCAAAACTGAATTAATTCCCACTTGCCTGTGTGTCCAGATGTTGGTTTTGAAAAGTTCTAACAAAAGAAACTCAAATAGCGGAACTCATTTTGTTAGAAGTGCGTTTGAAGAGTCTCCTGCTCATCTGATAATGGGCAGAAGTACTTGTTCTGGCTTATCTCCTGCAGGTGGTCTCACAGAACTGCTGTCTTCAGGCAAGGGCTTTTCTGTTGGTGTCACTTTGTTCTTATGTATTGCGGGAATCCCTCCAAGCAAACTGTAACACTGATTTTTTTTGTTTCAAATGAGGGAATGGTGTTTTCATTAATAAGTTAGATTGCTCTGGTGTATTGCTATTGCTTTGCTGTGTATGATCCAACTAATTCTGAAAATTCTTCTTATTTTCTGATAGGCTGGTGTTTGGGATGCTGTATCCTGCATATTATTCATACAAAGCTGTGAAGACAAAAAATGTGAAGGAATATGTAAGTCACGCTGCTTTTAATTGCTTAATTAATTAGATGCCTCTGCTGAGATAAAACAGACATTTTCATTATGTAGTGCAATAAATTATGGAAGTTTGGTTTGATCATATCGGCAGTAGATAGAAAACCTGTGTGAATGTAGTGGTAGTGCTATGTTTTTTTTTATTTTGAATGATAAAGCTTATATTCTGAAACTTTTCATGTTAGAATGTATCCAACGTACTGTCCTGTCTAAAGAACAAGAGGATTTTAAAATATAAGATCTATGTTAGCTGTATTTTAGTTAAGTACCTGAAATAGTGCAATTCTGGGCAGGGAGGAGAGAAGGAAGTTTCCAAATTCTGCCAACACATGAGGGTAAGCTGTGACAGATTTGCTTCTTGATGACCATGTCAGTAATAGCAGTGGTTTAACTGTTGTATGGAGATCAAGAGGACATCCAACCCGAGAAAAGGGGTGGCTCTGGGTAACCACTGCTTTTCAAAGATGAGGACAAATGTAACCAGGGAGGGAGAAGATTGGATTAAGATGGTGGAGAAGAGTGAAGCAAGCCAACATAACCCAAGCCATTCTATGATTCCATGGGGAAAGACATTTATGCGATTCAGAATCTATCTGTTTATGTTTCAAAGTGAACAATGATGATTATTTCAAAAATGACATGCAGTAGTGAGAAGCTTTGGTCATTGAGTTACTTGCCTATTTTAAGAGACAGCCAAACTTGATTTTGGCAACTAACTTATTGCACTTCGACTTGGCTCCCTGACTTAGGATAGTCAGTGCTGTTGGAATTTTAATTTGGCAGTTGTAGCTGTGACTTAATGCTGCTGTCTGGATGTTTAATGGTGCTGCTCTGTACTTTGCTGCAGCATCAGAATGCAGTAGCTGTTGTCCCTCCTCTTGTATGTCTTGCATTTAGCTTGGTTGCATCATCAAGGCTTCAAAATGGACCTCGTGTTCATACTTCTAATCAGCTTGTACACAGAAACCACACCTTATTTGTGCATATAGAGCTAATGCCTGCCACAGGTAAGCTTCTAGGAGGAAAAAGTGTCAAAAATGAGAGAACTTCCTGTGTACCATGCTTTCTTTACCTGTCAGGAAGTACATAATGCAAAGAACATAAATCCAGTTTTCTTCCTTGCTCCCTCAAAAGGCATCTACAGTGTTAATAGAGGATGGCAGTTGCCAATTCTAATGCAAGAAATAATCTTAAGAATTGATTACCAGTATGTTTTCTAAAAAATAATAAAAATACTATGACACTAAGATTCTGACTCAACTGTCAATTAGCAGTGACTCTTCTTTTTTGAGATGCCTGTCACACCAGACCTTTAGTAGAGCCTCGAATTGTAGTTTTCCAATTGTTTCAAATTTTATTCAATTTGAAAGCATGATTTTTCAATCAGCTGTGGTCTTTGACCAGTCTCTGCATCTGCAGTTGCATCCACAATGTTCCCCAGACTGAGATGAATAAGAAACATCACATTGTTTCTAAGCCGCCTTTAATTTTTCAGTGCAGCTCTAAGACTTTGTCACAGCTAGGGAATGACCTAGGATGATTCCTCAGTGAGTTACCACAACATTGCCAGTTGGGATAAATGTCCAGATAGATCTTGGGAACGATCCATATTTCATCTTCCCATCTGGGTCATTTTCTTCAGAGAGAGCGTAGGTTACTGCAGCGTTCCAAATGGCACAGCTCTGCTGCCAGTCATGTAATGGCCCAAGCCCAGCTTCCTTACCAGGGCTGTGTGTGGCTCAGGACCATCTGTTTCTGTTTACAGGGTTTCAGGAGCTTCATACCAGTGACATTTTGGACATAGCCAAAAGCCTTCTGCCAGGTTTTTGGTTTCGTTTTGTTGTTTTCTTTAATGGTATCTTGACATACTGTGTAGGCCATGATGCTGCAAAATGTTCACAGATGATTTCTGAAGAAGTGAGGGGGTTATTGCTTCTGTTTTTGGTAATGTAAAGCACATGTGGACTTCAGGTTCTAGAAATTAAGTCTTCTCCTTTGAGGATAATTATTTGTTCTTTTAATTACCCTGGTTTAATGGAATGACTGAAGATCTTTGAGGAGTTTTTTCAGTGTATTGCACCAAAGTGCCTGTAATAATCATCTGAAACATAGTTTAGAAGTCTGAACAACCAGACTTCTCAACTTGGCTTCAAAATCCTGACTTGAAAGGCTGTGTGTGCTTCAGCTGAAGCCAACAAAGATGAGCTTAACACTCAGTAGAAATAAAAAGCCTGACAAAATAATCTGCAGTTGCCCTTTTAACATAAAAAGCAAAACCTAATCAAAGCTTCTGAAGCTTTTATCTTGAAGAGTTGAATTGGTAACGGTCTGTAGGGCAGCATCAAAATATCGAATATCACCTTTTGTTTTTCCTTATGTTTCTGGTATGGAAGCCACTGAATTGCATGTGTTCTCTCATCAGGGATATTTTTGGTACCAAGTGCATTAGTTCAGTTGGGATATAATTTGACCTTCTTGAGAATCTTTGCCCTAGCAGCAGCAGGACTCCTGGCAGATGTCACGTGCCCTTCTGCGGAGCGCTCGCTTCTCTTCACAGCATCTGGAGAGAAACTCACCTTGTAATGTTCCTAACTGGATAAATAGATGTTGATTAAATAATGAATAGCCTGGGAAAAAGATGTGGGAAAAAATCAGTATTGCATGGCATTTTAAACATGCAAAATTGGAGCAAGGATAGATGTTTATTTTTATTCAGGTGTTGACTCTGGTTCACGGAAGGGTCACCAGTCTAACTGTCACATGGCCTGTCAGAGATGACTTCAGCTGTTGTGTACGTTTGTCTTGGCTTAGTCAAGCCTGAAATATCTAAATCCTCTGAGAGACTGAAATGAAGTGTCATCACATGACTGAGTTTCTTTTCAAACTGAAATGCAGAGAAGTATTTAAGATAAATAGGTCTCATGACAGAGGAAGTAGTTTCTAAGCTTAATGCACTGTTATGGAAAAGGCAGCAGCATAGCATGAGGTTTTGAGACTTACTGAAGTCCACTTCAAAAAAATGTATAGATCAAATCTGAGCCACATGCTCTGTGGGAAACTATGTATATTGCTGCTTTTGAAAGAGACTAACATGAATTTAAGACTTGAAATGAATTTACTGCATCTGGTTGCAGCAGTTGCTAATTATTTTTTTTAAAGCATAGATGGCATTAGAATGTGAAGAACGTGGGTGTTCAGTTAAGCATTGCTTGTTCAGTTGTTTCTGATTAGCACTGACCTATTTTGGAAATATGTTATGCTTGGCCACTGATGATTTAGAGAAGACATGCATGGAACTACTTCTGTAGTATTTTTTCTGAGAGATGTAATCTGTCTAGAAAAAAAAGTCTGAACAGATGTTCAAGGAAATTAGAGATGTAATTAACTACTAAAATACACGTTTGAGGGGTTTTTTAAAGAGCATTTTCTGGTTCCAAAAGAGTGATGTATAGTGTAAATCTTAAAGCAACAACAAAAAAACAAAACCCGAAACAATCCCAACCTCCCCCTCCAAGCCAAACCAACAAAACCTCCACACGCACAAGTACAAATAAACTCTGAAGCATGAAGGTGCGTAGATGCTGGCTCTTTTGTTAGCACGGATTTTGTGGTTCTTGGCATATGAATAGCATTCAAGTTCTGTGAAAATGCTTTTGTTCTGCATTGCTCCAGTGTCAGTACCATAATGTCAAGTACATATGGAGAACCTAAATGCAAAATATAGCTGAGTAACGTATGTTGTGAAGTGAAAATAAGGGCTACTGACTTACTAATGCTGAAAATTTTGACTGTGCTAGAAACATACAGATAGTGAAATATTCCTTAGTGCTGTACTGGGAGTTGCACTTCGTACTTATGATAATCTACTGACTCCTTACAGTGTTGTTTTTTCTTTTTCCTCATCATTAAAGCTTATTAGACTGGCTTCATGGACTTGATTCTGCCTCTAAGTGAGGCTGTGACCTCGGTGACCCAGGTATTTCACCTAGCTCATGGCTGCTGCCACCAGTTTTTACAAACAAAAGCCTTCAGGGCCTTTCTATAATTTCAATTGAAGCCAGACTGAGATGCTGTTGAAATTCTTGCTTTGACAGATCTGAACTGATGGACTGTTAAATGTATTGTGTATTCTATGTAAAGGAAAGAGAAATGAAATAAATTCTTACTGATGATGGTATTTTAATTTTCAGGTTCGCTGGATGATGTATTGGATTGTATTTGCTCTTTATACAGTTACTGAAACAATAACTGATCTAACAATCTCTTGGTAAGAGCATGCTTTCTACAAACAATGGATGCAGTGATATTTGATTCTCATGTACTTTGATTTGTAGAGATGTACCTTTATAAAAGAGGCTATGTTTGTAGAGAGTATAATTCTCTTTACCCTGGTAGAAGATTTCAGTGTGTGTGAAGGATTGTGTTTCCAAGCTTGCTGTACAGGGCTGCTCAAGGTGGACACTACAAAGCATCTACCTTTACTGTAGAAGCTGAATAGCAGAATTAAATGCTTGGAAGTGTAGGTTGATTTCTTTGTTTAGGATTGTGTAATGCAAAGCAACTGTGTTACTTGTTTCTATTTTCTGCATATGATGATATGTTCATTTCAGAAAATAAATCAATAGGTCTATAACTTGTTTAATTTCTGTCTAGTATGACTTACTGCATGCGTAGAACATTAAATGCTAACAGATTGTTGTTTGGAGAGATCTTGATTTAATTAATGCTTGTTTCTTTATTCCTGTTGTTAATTTCATGCAACTTTCAACTTGTCTTTAGGTTTCCACTGTATTATGAGCTGAAAATTGCTTTTGTTATTTGGCTCCTTTCTCCATATACTAGAGGGGCGAGTTTAATGTACAGGAAATTTCTCCACCCTCTTCTTTCTTCTAAAGAAAGGGTAAGAAATAACTTCTCATTTTTAATGCCTAATATGGAAATACTATATGCTGAAATACTAACCATTGCTAAACAAGTCATAAAAGCAGATCAGTGTGTTACTGGCTCATCAAGCAGCATGAACTTGGACTAGGAAAGTGCACGTGACTGTCCATATGCTTACTTTTATTTAATTTACAGTCTGAGACTTTGTATTGACATGAGTTAGCATAGTGTTTTCTGGTTTACCTAGTGTACCTTTGGGAGTCCAGCTGAGTGGAAGTATGCAGTCCAATTATTCTCTGGAAGAGTACAAACAGAAGCAAAAGTACAGTTTTAGCAACAGCTCTTCATGTCGTCATTTTTTCTAGCACATCCTACAAATAGAACTCCTCAGGATGAATTATGTTGGTGACTTTTCTGGTTTGCAAAGTGACAAGGATATGAAAATAGACTTTCTACTGAATTTTAAGGGACCAGTCTGCAAAAAGAAAGTGTGCAAACAGAACGTAGCTGAAAGAATATTTAGCTTTATCCAATGTATAAAGACCCCAGATTTGTTTAATTCTTTTTAGTATTGTATTGGAAAGAGTAATTTGTGAAGACTGCTGCTGCTAAACCTTGTCGTGTGGAGCGTAAGCAGTCAGTGCAATAGATCAGGACAGGGTTTGGCCTTTACTAGGCAAAACAGGCAGTTGACATGTTTTGAATGATGTCATCTTGGCCTTAGGAAGGTTGAACTGCAAATGCTTTGTAACTTCATAAGCTAAAGGAGTTTTTTCCCTAGTCTGCTATCTATTGTGGATTACCTTGAAGCCTTTACCTCCAACCCTAGCCATTTACCACAGCTGGAGATAACTGTCCTGGCTTTACTGTCCTTGATACTTACCTGTGTCAGAGCTCTGGTCTCTGAAGTACTTTGTGAGGTGGCTCTACCTTTCTGAGGAATTAATCTCATCTTGAGCATGTTGTTTACCTTGTATAGCATTTAACTGGCAATTTAAGTTTGCTCTCTACAAGAGACTTTCGTAGCTGCAAGATTTCTGAGTGGGGTAAAAGTCTTCTGTTTTATCTTCTTGTTTGACCAGACTGGAACCTTTTTAAAATGAGAGCGTATAAGTGAATGGAAGACTAGTATACAAAGCTAAGAGTAATTGTTCCATTAAATATTTCCTTCAAGATTTCTTCTGTCATCTTCATTTGAAGAAAAATATTACTGTGGAGTAATGCGATTCTCATATGTGCACCCTTTTAATACTGAAATATGCTTTGCTTTAGGAGATTGATGAGTACATTGTACAAGCCAAAGAAAGAGGCTATGAGACCATGGTGAATTTTGGAAGACAGGGGTTGAATTTGGCAGCAACCGCTGCAGTGACGGCAGCTGTGAAGGTAACCTGCTTACACTGATTGCCTTTGTCCTTGATATACTTGTTGAATGGTGTGATGTGATATTCAGGTTTAGCCATTCCTACATAAAAAGTTTTAACTCTGCAGATGTTTAGAGAGCCTGGAACACAATCCAAGGGCTTCATACTGTGTTTAAGATGACTTCTATTTATTTTTTCAAATGATGGGGATCCAATTACTGTAATTCAGAAGATACCATGCATTTTTCTATACAGGCTTTTGGTAAACATGACCATTGTTTCTTTTCTGTCTCTGTTGTGCTTTCTTGTTGGTAAACAAACTGTTTAAAGGATTTCTGGCTTCTTTCTGCTGTTTTTCTCCAATCAACTTGAGGTAATTGCATATTTGAAGTAAGGCATGAAAGATTACTACCACAGATAAGTTTCTTGACACAATTAACTTGTTTGCAACTAGTTGATTGAATTATTAAATTAATGCACTAAGCATAGGCTTGCATATTGCTGCTTAGCATTGTTTTACTTTATATAATTTTTGTTAAATCATGTAGTAAGCAACCTGTGGTTGTTCTGGATCCAAGTTCCAACAAAACTCAACCTTCAGATGAATTTCAAAGGATTCTGGGTCTAGCAAAATAAAATGCAAGCTTCTAGGTAAGCTTCTGAGCAACTTGAAGGGCCACCAAAAGGGAGTAGAAATGACTAGCAAGTTGACTTTTTTGCTATGTGTATTTAAAGAAAAATATAAAGAAGTGTTGTAAGAAAGATGTGTATGTCTGAGATCAGTTATAGTTTTGAGGCTATCAGGATTAATTTCCTCTGGGGAATAAATGGAACTGCTGTGTTCATCGTAATGGGACTGAAAACTTGAAAAACCAGTACGTAACAGAAAGTACTATGGTGGTCCTGGGCAGCCACAATTAAGGAGGTACAGCTAGCATTTAATTTCCATACTTTTATGCAAACTTCTTTTATAAAATGAGACATTTTTGAGAACTGCATTTTCAAACTGTATCTCAGAAAGGATTGGAAAAACAATCATGTGTACCTTGTTTGTTCCCTTTCTCTTTATAAATATGTATGTGGGGGGTAGCTTAAAAATAACTGTTTTACAGTATGGACAAAATGAACCTCACATGCTCAAAGCGTGGTTCAGTTTGACCACCGATTCTTTTTTTGGGACTGGAATTCTTAGTATTGCCTTGAGGCATGATGTAGAATGAAATAGAGTACACTTCTAGAATGAATGTTTCCAGAATGAAAGTAGGTTGTTTAAAACAAAACAAACCAACCAAACAAAAACAGTGACGACAAATCTAACTTAGAAATACTCTGCTGGGAAAAAGTTCTAAGAACTATGCTATTTAAAATGCTAAAGATGCAAATTCTTTGCCAAACAGCAACCATAACTTGGCATAATGTGCACCTGTAATGATGCTTATGCTCTGTGTGTTTTCCCCATGTATGTTTGTCTGGCTAAGACTGGATAGTTCCTCGTTGATCCTTATGGTGCTATAGAAATAGTATGAAATAAATGACACAAATATCTCCTCCCAGTTTCTTCTAAAGTATGAGTAACTTCTGCCTAAATGTCATCCGTGGTTGGATTTTGTTGCTGTTCAGCTGTAACTGGCAGGATGCCTGCTCCATTTGTTAAAACTTATTCGACATGCTCACGACTACTTGTATGGAATTATTTCAGTGCAGATGAGAAGTTTGGGTAAAACAACCACAATACCCAAGACCTAAAATAGATATGATTTAAGCAGCATGAAAGAAGAGACCCTCTGAAAATCTTTATTTTGGCATGTTAAACCTCTGTGCAGTTTGTCATTCCAAAAAGCTGAGCGTGATTACTCCATGCAGACAAATGGAGACAATGCATGTGTTCTTGATTTTGTTCCCTATTTTTGAAGAGTTGACTGCTGCCTCCAGCAGGTGGAAAGATTATCCCTTCAGCATGAGCTGGTGGAGCATGCTATAGGATTTCAGGAATGGAATTCTACAGTGTATTAGTGGGATCAGTTTTGATGGAAAGGAGAAGGACTTTCATCACTTTTTTTTTAATGGAGCAAGCATGCCTATTCTGACACTTTGGGTCTCAATGTTGGCTCTCAAATTAGGAGCAGAGAATGTGGGAGGTTAAAGACAAGAGAAGGTCTGAAGGAAGCTGCTTAGTAAAGTATTCAAGTAAATGATGTTAGGATCTCTGCTTTCTCTGACTGTAGTAACTTTGTTTGGACTTGAGTAAAATTGCTTAGAAACTCTATGGAATGTTTTCAAGAACGAAGATGGGAAAGAGTGGTTTCTCCAAGGACTGTCAAAGGAGAATGGATTTAATATTAAATGCTCGATTAGCTGTACAAAGGAAGCTGAAGCAGACAGGTCAGTCTGCTGAACTGTGACCTAGATTTAAGCCTGCTGAGCTGTAAAGTTAAACTGCAGTTGGCAGGAGTTGTGGCTTACAGTTTAGATTCCTATACTGATATTTTTAGCTGGTACTTGTTAGCCACTGTCCACATGAAGCTTGTGTCCAGACAACACAAGCTGATTGTAAAGCTGCTCTTTCTCTTAAGCAGTTGATAAGGAAGTGTGTTTACTTGGTTTACCTGCCCTAACTGTATTTGTTGATCTACACCAGTTGCAATGCAGAGTGTCAAAAGCTGCTAAATGGCATACATTAGAAAAGTGCATTGTTACTGTCGTGTTAATTAAAAATAAAAACTTTGAAAAAGCCTTATTTTGGAGTGCTTTAAGATGAAGAACACTCTAGACTGAATTTTACAGTTTGCTAATAAAAAAAAAACACACCCCCAAAACACTTCAAAGGTATAAAAGAATCAGCAATAAGATGAATTTGATCACATGAAAGTTGTTAGGCAATTTCAGTTCCATTTTATATAGCTTTTTGGGATTGTCTACAACTGGAGTTCCAGCAGTAATTGTATTTTGGTGCATCTGCTTTCCACATCTTGGAGATGCAACTTCAACTGTGCATTCCAGTTTTTGCCCACACGTATGTTCTGACTTCTTGGGCTACGAGAGAATGCTGGCTTCTCTGTCACCACCAGCAGGATGGCTATTAAGCTCTGAAATGTACTTATATTGATGTAAGTTAAACAAATACTGTTCATTTGTTTTAAAAAAAAAATAAAATCTGCTGCCTTTTTTCTGTTTTCTCTTGACCTCACTCAAGCTTCCTCTTCTTCCTGCCTGCATGATGCAGGAAGGTATCCTGCAGTCCATCGTGGCACCCAGCCAGTATCTCTATTAGCAGCTCAGTTCACCAGCCTTACTGCTTTCATCCCTCTTCCCTGCTGCTGCTCCCTGGCACAATGCAGGGGTCATCCACAGGACAGCAGCCCCTCTGCAGGTTGAGAGGGAGCAGAAGTCGTTCTCCATCAGCCCGGGTCAGATCTGGGACAGAACAGCTGGGAATGTGGGTGCTGCACATCATGGCTTTGCAGTCACAGGGCTCCAAGCAACTCTAAACGCACGGTCTACTGAGGACTTGTCCAATGAAGCCAAGCAGCTTTGTTCAGAGATGGTTATCACTGATGGAGTAATTTAAACAACAATTTAAACAACAAAAAAAGTCCTGAGGCAGATAGTACAGTGTGGTGTCTGTTTACAGCAGCTTTTCTGGGTTGAGTGTATGAACTATAAAGATACATGCTCAGTGGCAAAACCGAGAAGGGAATTTCATATACGAGAGTCAGCTGATGAGACTGTGCATTAATAGCTTGCTAGAGTCTGAGTAGTCCCAAAAAGCAGTCCCTGAAGTAGGTTATCTTTAGCAAAAACTAGATTTAGAAACCTGCTACAAGTTAATGCTTAAGATTGGTTCCTGGTAATGAGCTCAGTCTCTAAAAAAGGTTTAATGTTTTAAGAAATACTGCTGAATAAATAAGCAGACACATTCTCCAAGTCCTGCTTTTTAAGGCTACACAAATCTCTGTTTAACGTTCACTTACATAAAAATTGAAGGCTTTCTGTGCGCTTCTGCCTGTGCTGCATGTGTGTCAGTATCCCATTGTGATGTGATCTAGTTGGCAACTGCTGGGCTGGATGCAGCCCGCAGTGTTTCCTCCTTTCCAGCAGGAACCCTTGAAATAATGGGACAGTGACTCTGGCATGGAGCCTGGCCCAGAGTCAGGCAGGGGTGGCAGCTTCTCTCCTGTCTCCTTGGGAACAGCAGCACTGAGGGCATCTTTGGGCAGAAGTTCTTGCTGCTACTGCCAATGCTGTGAGTTTTGCAGATCTCCCTACAGCCCTGCTTGCAGCTGGACTGCCCTGTTTTCTGTTCTGTGAACAAAGACCTTGCTTTCAAAGCTCCTAATGTGTTAAAAATTCAAATGTCAGTGTTGCTCTCACATTTCTCGTAGTAGAAGGTATTTAATATATCTCAGGTAGCTATTGTTTCTTAGCTGGAAATAATACAGATCCTTCTGAACCACCTGCTTTCTGTAAAAAGCAATTATCTGTTTTTTTTTTCAGTGTGGATAGTTGAAGAATCTTCCTGAAACTTAAGTGCCATATGAGCACTTTAATAAATAACACAGTACAACAGCACAAGTAGGAAAAAAAAGACTAAATCACCCAAAATCCAAACAAACTAAAAAACCCAACAATCCCACTATAAAACAAAAACACGTTCACAGAACAACAGTGCACACACCCTTTTCACTTTGCAGTGATATGGAGTATGTGATGATCCTCAGTTGGCTGGACTGTATCATCTGGGTGGCTGGAGATTGCTTCCAGGCAGTAGGAGACTGGTGGGACAGTAGGAAGTACAGAATAGTTCAGTGTGTGGACATGACTGTGCAGCACAGCAGCAGCCCTGTTCCTGCTGTGATTCAGGCACATGTGCTGTCTCCTCTAATTGTCTTTTCACAGTTATTAATATTTGCTGTACATCACTGGAGTGAAGCTTTACATCTTGATAAGTGCTCTTGCAATGACGGACTTGATGTATGAATCCATTGCATCCTTGTTCAGTGAGGCTATGCTTCCCCAGGAGCTCTGGACACATCAACTCTCCTGTTTGTTTTAGGGCACAAAGTTATTTTAGGGCATGTTGTTTGACTTTTTTCCCCTTTAAAAATCGAAATGCTTGTGTCCAAATCTGCACTGAAAAATAAGGTTGGGTTTTTACCAGCTGGGATCTAGTCTTGTCTATAATAAAATAGACAAGACTATATATATATAGTCTTTATATATATATATATATATATATATATATATATATAAAACAATAAATAAGGGCTTGTAATTTGAATTCTTAGCATGTTAATTACTATAATCTTAATTGCTTAATCCTATGTACTTTCCAAATGGTTACTGTCTTGTACTACATCACATGATGAGAGAGCTCACTTTGCAACTTTGAATCAGGTGTGTCTCTTCCTGTATTTTTGCTTAGGGCCAAATCAAGAATTTGGCACTGTCACAGTAGATTCTCTCCAGATTTCAAAGGAGTTGTGCTGAACTTAATGCAGATTCTGCTGAGAACTGTGTGGGTCCATTTCACATCCATTTACTGAGGCTGGACGTGCCATTTGGGCAGTGGGCACACTGATGAGTTGCTGTGTGTTGCAATAGGTTCTGTAAGCTGTTGTTGTGTCAGAAGCAGCAGTCCTGTCTCTTCATTTCTCGTGTCCTTATAGCTGCCCAGCAGTTCTTGTGCATAGCAGATTTGTGATCACTGTGCAAATACTTCTTGGTGAAAGAACTGGAGTAGTAGAAGCTCAGGATTCCTGTTGAAGTGACAGACCTGCTATTTTAGGAAATGAAAAGAATTTCAGAACACATAACATAGTTTATACACAGTCTCTACAGCAGCAGTAGTGAGTTTTAACTTGAAAGCAAGCTTTCAAATTGTCTGCTTGAGAACTATCAGTAGAAAGAGCTAGAAAAGCAAAGGTTCTACTTCCATCATGAGAGTCCTTTGTACTGTTCAGTTGCAGTGTATGAGTGGTGTTGTAAGAATTAAATCAGTCACTTTTGTCTGTGTAGGATACTTAATTTTACACTTTGCACCAGTGATGAGCTGTTACAAAATGAATATTAGGTTTCAGCTGCATGCTCTCCCTTGCTTTGGAGGCCATGCCAGCTTAAGGAGTATTGCTCCTCCTTTACTTTAAGTAGTTATTTTTAACATGAAACAATCTAGTGTGCTGGCTACAAACAGTTGTTGGCATGAGAGTGGGAACAAATGGCTGGGGCTATTGGTGCAAGAGCTGCTTTTGCTTTATGTTGTTGCTGAGAAGATTGTGCTGAACTGTACCCAGATATTTGCTACTGCTCCATTGAGTATTTCTATTTAACAGCTCGATTTGCAGGACTGAACAATCCTAATCTCTTGCTCAGGATGGGACTCGTGTAGGCTGGTCAACCATCCTCTGAAACTGTGTGACTTGTTTTTCTTTGCCTTGTATGCCTGAGAACTAAATGGTATTTTAACGTGGTCAAGTAACATGCTTGTCCTTTTAGCTGTTTAGATAAGGAACTCATCTTCAATATTATGGAATCATTTGATGTAAGATAAAAGAGCTGCTTGATAATCATTCTTTCCAAAGGAGATCTTTCTGTATCTCCCATGTAAAAGGAAAGATGAAGACAAAAGTGATCAGAGAAGAAATACTAGCGCTCAGATGTGGCAAACTACCCTCAAATGTAGCCTTAGACTTAGGGCTGGCATTAAGTTAGTGAAGATACATCAGTAACAGAACCTGTTAGCCTGTACAGCCAGGCACAACTTCTTTGGTTTGTGATCTCATATTTCTGTCACCTATAGCTCTGCAATGTTGCTCAGTCACTTAAGTTACTGTTTTAAAATGTATTTTTAACACTTTTTTCCTGCTTTCTTGTGTATATAAAATTTGTGAGGATAAAATATAAAATAGTGGAAATCTTTATCTTCAACCACACTTTTAAAAATGAAAATGTTAAACCCACTGTCGTGCTACCTAATGCTGCTGGGAAAATGTCATGTTTGAATGAATTGAGCATTTCTGATGGATTTTGTTCTTTTAGGCACTTGCCCACACTCAAAAAGCCTTAATTCCCTAAAATAAAGAGAGTAAAACGAGACATTTGTAATGAAGCCAGTAGCTTATTTGCAACCTTTTCCTTTAAGATTAACATACAGTTAAACTGGGTAAAAGCAATGCTTAAAGCAAATCTAGATCTATTGCATGCTTACGTTCAGTGAATTTTGTGATATAAGGAAGCATGGGCTTAACCATCTTAAGCCAGCTTTAACAGCAAAACTAAAACCTCTGCTTTGATTTCAAATATACTGTTCTTGTGTTTCAGAGTCAGGGTGCAATAACAGAGAAACTGAGAAGTTTCAGTATGCATGATTTGACTACTATACAAGGAGATGAACCAGTAGGCCAGAGACCCTATCAGACATTGCCAGAAGCAAAAAAGAAAACCAGAGCCTCTGCAAATGAATCTGCAGGTAAGTATCTATCTAAAATAAAGGAACTTTGTTTTGTAAGGAAAAAGCAATACACGGCAGACAAAAATTGGAGAGAACAGCTGTATATTTACCTTATTCAGAAATTGAAAGAATTACAAGGGACTCCTAAACATTAGAACAGAATCGATGTGAACAAGATCTATTGCAGCATTAACGAGTTGTGCCCCCCAGCAGAGATTTTCTCGCAGCTGCTAACAGTGTAGTCACACCATACTCATTTCTCCTCTCTCTGTTAGTTAGCAATAATAGTTATATGCCAGATTAAAGCTTAATTGGAAGATTTTTTTTTTTAAAAAGGTGATTAAGTAGTGTTTCTGTGACAGTGTACTAAAAGTTAAACATGAAAATTTATGGAAGCTTGGTAAACGGGAAGAGAAAATAAATTGCAGTGAATTCAGTGGAACTGCAATGATAGTTCTGGTCAAAATGTAAAATCGTCTGGTGGTTGGAATTACAAAGGCATTAAATAATCAATGTGGTGGTGCACATCAGCATTCAGAAGATGGTGTGCAGTGACTGAAATACTTTTGCAGAGATCCTTTATTATTAATGCACTGTATTCCTGAGTCTATGTTGCTTGATGAAAGACTTCTTAGAGACGGTCCACTATTTTCTTTGACTGGAGAGGCTAGAATGGAAAAAGCTTGACATTTCTCACAAAAGAAACAGCTCTGGTCTATTTTTTTTTTTTCTTTCCCCTTAAATCTGTCTCTTCACCTCTCTGTTCTGAGGAGGTGGTGGTTGTGGACAGCAGTGCATTCCAGGAATCACATGGTAGCTTGCAGCATTTCTGAGGAGTGAATGGCCTTAAGCTGAATTGCTAATTGAGCCCAGAAGGTATTCTGTGATAGTCAGTGTAAAGTACTGGCCAAGGAAAAAGCCTGTGAATTCATCAGGAGTTATGTTAAGGATGATGTCACTGCAGCTGTTGTGCAGGGGCTGTTCCTCGGGAACAGGCCATTAGTTATGTCCCTGAAGCAGCTTGAAAATGCTGAAAATTCAATTTTGCCCACAGGTTATACTGTGTAAATAGTCAGATTGTGAGATTCAGTAACACATGTGAAAATGTTTTCTTAGGGCTAGTTTAACTGTTTCTACTTCTGGTCCCAAATACGGTGTGCACCTTTTCAGTTTTCTTTGAAGCTTTTTCATCATTAGGGTTTTATACAAACAAAGAAAAATGCTATGTAGCAGAATGTTATTTTTTTTGCTATTTGCTCTGGGAGTTCCTTTACAAACCAATTAGACCCAGATGTAGAAGGGCCCTGACTATACAATAGCTGAGCTGCCAGTACAGTTTTTGTTAAGAAGGCAAATATAATTTTGATTCATTGGAAGAGGTATTACAAATAGAGATAAGGAAGCATTCATGCCACTGCAAGCATCTCTAGTAAGTAAGTAACAGATATGATTCAATTTTTCCATGCTTAAGATATGAAACTATCGGAGGCAGTGATCAGGTTTGCCTCTATTACAGCAGAAGAGGCAGGTATGCCTTGCTTAGCTATGGAGTTAGGTAAGCTCAATTCTAATTTCAGGAAAAAATGAAACAACCAAAAGAAAATGATCTACTTTGGCTTAAGAAAATATTAATTTAAGATGAAATGTGTTTTGGTAATGAATAAAGCTAGGTTTGGACTCTAAAAGATGTCCGTAAGTTTGTTCCAACTTGTAGCTTATAGAATGGCCTTTCTAAAAAGAGAGTTTGGCAGGGGACCTGGTGACACTTGGGATCTTTATGACATGTCAGTGGTGAAATGTCTGGGCTTTTGGACTCCAAGGATCTTTCCAGCACTGTTTTTAAGCAGTTTGCTCCCTCTAGTGAAAATGTTTGTTAATAGCCTTGGTCTTAGTTTTGCAGGATTTGAACAACCTCTTGTAACTAACTACTTAGTAACCCTAACTACTTTGACATTCTGCCCATCTGAAATGAATTTTGGTGTTAAAGACGCATAGATAGATGCAGATATGAAGAAAAGTATTAATCTAGAACTAGTTTTAGATACTAATATCTAGAAAATGTGAACTAAACTCTTGGCAGTAAATTGGAGAAGTGGAGTAAAAAACATAGGGTTTGTTTCTCTTGGGAGCAAGCAGGAGGAACAAGAAGGCTGAGGGAAGAAGCAAAATTATTTCATATTGATAACGTTTTTGTAGAGTTGAGAATGAAGAACGTAGTGCTCTTACTCTTGATGTCTCTTCTGGCATTAAAGACACGTCACTAAAAACATCATCAACAAGCATAGTTACACAATGTTTCCAAAGTGAGAAATAACATGAGGCTCAGAGTTATTTCCTCATTTTGATGACTGCTTTGAATTTGTCCTGAGTTGAATCTTTTACATTAATCCCAAATTGCAGTAGCTAAAAATTCTTTTAAGGAAACTTGAAACTTCATGTCTTCTACTCAGAAATGTCAGCAAATCTGTTTGTTTACAGGGAGTCCTCTGCAAATGGAAAAGCAATATAAACTTCTAATGGGAGTGGCAATGAGGAGGGAGGAGAAAAGTAAACTTGGGCAGCTGGAAACCTTCTGGCTTGTTTTTTGCTCTGAGATAGTAAAACAAACAGTGAAGGAAGGAGTCACCAAGTAAAATGCAATGCAGATTATGAAATGTATAAAGTGGTTTATCTCTAAGAAGTTTGCCTTTTTTTTTTTTTTAATGCTTGATTTTACTTAAGTATGCAGCAATTCCATAGTCATAATAAGAATGGTGGATAGTAGGTGCCCCGTTTAGTAGCTTTTAAAGTGGGTGTCTTTCAGCATAATCTGTTGTGAATTGTGAGTATATGAAGGGGTTATTCTTGTCCAGGTGTTTGGTCCTGGCATCAGTGTTACTCAACACATTATTAAAGACTCTGGAAAACTATAGGATGTACATGAAATAAAATATAAACTGGGAATAAGAAGAAGGATTTTTGTCTATTTTGATGTTAGTTTGTTTTCCGAGAACAGCATTCAAGCAGCAATATTGCAAAAAGTCTTAAGTACTTCTGAATGAGGAATGAGATTCTTGTGGTTCATTGTAAAGAAGAATATGGCAGCAAAGTGATGGTTTGACATTTAATGGACTACTGCATTACATACCTATGGAACTAAATGGCTTGTTACTTACAAATGGCAGGATGTGCTGCTCCTGGGAGGATACTGTTTTTGAAACAGATGGAAGAATGACATCTTTTAAGTGAATGAAGGATGTGTATTAAAGAGAAACTTGTGGCTTTCTTAGAAATGTAAAAGTCACAGCTCCTTTTTACTTAAGTTCTTATACAACTGTTTTTTAAAGGTTTTCCACTGGAAAAAAATCCTGGAGATGATAAAACAGATGAAGAGGTAGAAGGAACACATTCAGAGGATGAAATGTTTGCTCAGAGAGGCCTTCGAAGAACTCAGAGCATGAAGTCTGTGAAAACTATTAAAGGACGTAAAGAGGCAAGGATAATTTTACTTGAATGTACTTTTAGCAGTATAGCCTGGCATTTTTCATAATGTGGGAACTGAGTTTTTTTTTTTCTTAAACTTAGAGGGGGTATCAACAATAACTGTTAAGTGAACGAAGAAATAATGGGTCATATCTAGGCTTGGAGTTTTGTATTTTGGGATGCTTAATGAAATTATGTTAATTAGTGAAATTAACTACATGTAGATATGAGAATGAGGAGATGAAATAGACTCCATGCTTGTAGTGTTAAGGCCGGCCAATCCCAAATTCCAGAAATGACTTTCTTTGGATGGGATGTAAATAAGACACCTGGAGTGTCTTTACTGACCATATTTAAGCATCTGTTGTTTAATAGATTGAAGATAATTCAGGTTTTTTTAGTTTCCATAAACATACGACCTGCTCTGACTTGTAACTCCTGAGGAGAAGATTGTATGTAGGATTCAAAGTGTTTTGTATTTGCAAGTGTTACAAACCTGAAGAATAATGTTTAGAATAAATGCTTATGGAATATCATAAAATCTTTTGGATAATTCTGGGAAAACAGCTGAGACTTAACCTTCATGCCCAGTTTTGTTGAAGATCCGTGTCATTCAGTTGTAGGCAGAGGATTTTTCTGAATCTGTGGAGTGCTTAAAAGACACTAAGAGATATAAGAACATAGGAGTATTGGAGAGGTTAATATTTCTGCCTGATGTGATCTTACCTCTTTTAAGTTCTACTTTCTTTTTCCTCCTCAGATACGATACGGATCACTGAAATACAGAGTAAAGAAGAGACCCAATGTGTACTTCTAAGTTTACTGCACAATGCCTGTGAGACAAGCTGCTGTATTATAACAACTTGAATTCAGTACTTCAAGTGTTAAAGATCTGTGTATGATTCATATAATGAATATATATGAATAGATGTGGTAGGACTTGGTTTTATGAGCCTAAATGATTGGGTAGTGTATTACTCTGCTTTTCTGTAATTGCTTATTGTTAGACTTAAATCTGGAGAAGCTATAGGATAAATTTCAGCGCTTCGTAAATAAGGATTAAATGAGTTACAGGAAACAGCCTGACTTTTCCAGAGGTATTGAGCAGACTGAAATAATTACAAGTCCAAACAAATTAGCAGAAGCTGTAAGTGTTTGGAGCTTGTGAAAGTCAGACCCATAGTATCCTCTAGTTTACGTGGAAAAAAATAGGTATACTTGAAATATTTTTCTGAACTACAGTTCCTGAAAAGTCCTTCATGTAATTTTAAAATGTACAGTTTAAGGAACAGTGGGTAATAATGAGGAAGGAAAAACAAAGATACAGTATATCCTTAAGATCATCTTTTCACCATATATTTCCAAGCTTAACAAACTTGTGTAATAGTAATAGGTGCAAAATGGGGGTACGTTTAGCACTTTATGCAAAACTGTGTAGTTTTGCACACTTACTGATTTATAGCTGCACATGTAATTTTAGTGAATTCTTAGGCAGGTTAGACTTATATTGTAGGCTTTTTATAACTCACATTGATTGCTTAGGTACACTTAGGGTGCTGTAGATAATCGCAGCTAACACTTAACAATATTATCAGGTGCCTTTCTGTGTCTTACAGGGCTGTGGTATTATCTGGTTTTTGTTTGTTTCACTCTTTTTTTTTTTTAACCTTCCTCTTCAACTAGAGAGATGTAACAAGATTTAACTTAGTTTTTGGTTAAAATTGTGGTAAGTTTAACTTGTAGCAATTCTGGTGACAGATCTCAGGGATCTGAGCAGCCCATCTACTGCGTAGGATAAGTCATGCTGAAGTGGCAGCATGTATGATAGATCATTCAGGCCCTGGTTTGGTTTTGCTCTGCGTACCTGTAAGAATATATATATATTTAGAACATGTATATGTGTATATTTCTCATGGTGTGTAGATTCTAGAATTGGCTATGTAGTTTTTTACTGCTAAAATTATTACTAAAATACTGACTTACAAATAGCTTTTTCTAAAACTCTAGCACATTGAATCAGCCTTGTCATATCCTAATGTCAGTGATATAACTATTTGCACAGAGATTAATTTTGGAATGCCATACTTGTCAAAATGACCTCTCGACATCCCCTTCAATGCTGTTTTCTGTAATTCTGAGAAGTAGGCTGATTTTAGTTTTCTATGTGACTCTTTCTAGTGTGGATACAGGGAGGACAAATCCTCTTTTGTAGATAGTATTTTTTATTATGTGGCATGGATAGACGTAGGATTAATTTTCTTTAAGGGAAGATGACGTGTTATCCCTCCTATCCTTGATGCTCAGACTCCAATCCTTAGACTTTCCCCCAGATTTGACAGTCATCTGCAAGTTTACTGCAATGCTTTTAAACACCTGCTGCAGTTTTTCTTCATATTGTTACAGCCATAGCAGTCTTGCTGCTGGTGGACACCTAATAGCCTGTCAATACAGACTGGCTTTTCTTTTCTGTATAGTCTTCTGTAGACTGCCTTGGGCCAGGGTTTGAGTTATGCGGATAAAAATGCAGCTGGTCTGTATTGGCACTGTATTATTCATTTGCTATTATTGTCCTTTATAAGCCAAGTGCAGAGCCTTGGACAGATGTAACAATATTGTTGGCACGGTGCTTTCAGCGTCCTCCAAGGAAGTTAAATGCCTTTAGCAAGAAGCTGCAACATTCCATATGTGATCAAAAGGCCAAAGCTTTTTTTTCCCCACTTCTCTCAAGAATGTTGTTTCACATGAGAAATGATTAGCAAGGTAGCATCCTGGGGTGGGGCTTGCAGCTCATGTCCCGTACGTGTTTGCAGTTCTCATCTACTTCCTTGAATGTAGAAATCACCTAAGAAGGGAAGGGCTGTTTATGTATTAAGGTGTGTAAGGTGTTAGGAGAAACAGAGGTATTTGCATCTCACCTCTCCTTGAACATTAGGATAACCTGGGCATTGAGTAGAATATACAAATCTTATTCTCCAGTTGAGCACTTGCTGCCACATCTTGCACTAGCTCCTAATTTTGATTGGTAAGAGTGGCAACAAAATTGCCATAGTTTTAGGCATTAGAATCCTGTGTGAAAGAGCTGGGAAAGCCCTTCTGTCAGAATTCTAGTTCCTGTTACAGTTTCATGTAGTCCTGTTTCTGGGCTTATATTCTTTTCTCAGTTCCAAGGATAGAGGTCATTTGAGTAAAAGGTTAGGCCTTAGCATGCTGGTGGTCAATAAGTTGCTTTATGCATTGTTACATACTTAGGGCTGTAACCTCTGACAAATGCAGCTTGCTAGTTAGGTAGTGACAGGCTGCACAAACCCTCCTGTTCCTGAAATGCATATGGGACTAGGAAAGCCAGCAGTATTATTCATGTTAATTACTGTTTCCATATAAATATATTTGTGTTCTCTCAGACATCATCTTAAGTGATAAAACATCCAGTGTTTTCCTAGCTGTTCTTTTGGTCTACCGCCCTGCATTGGGTTCTGCCTCCCCCCAGCAGCTCGATTCTTCTCTTTGCATTCATCCTGGAACCACTTCCTGATATCTTCAAGTTGTTTTTCCTTCCTGTTCGTTGTCAGCTGATCTTTCACAGGGCTCAGTGGCCTGATTAGCTTTCACCTAGATGATGCATATTTCTTGTTGAATTTAGTTGAGTTTGGTTTGGGAGTATCTTAAACTTTGTGGATTTTCAACCTTTTTTGTTTTTGCCTTAGTAACTGCAGAGGTCATCTGCTGAGATCTACCCAGTAAAATTCTGGGAAGAAAGTTAAACATTTTTTTCATTTTGGAATTTAAACTATATAGTTGTTATGCACAAAACGTTTCCTGAGAATTGACTGACTGCTACCAACAGAACTGCTAAGACAGGTAAAGAAAAGGTTATGCAGAGGTCAAAGGAAATTTAAAACAGAATATGTGTTTCCTGTTTAATTATGTATTCTGGAAATGCTCCAAAACTTTGTATCTGAACTGACTCAGACTTGTCAGCAAGAGCGCGTGCTGTACGTATTCAAATACACCGTTTGAGACAAGGGTTCACCTGATGGCCTCAGTTGCAAACACACTGTCTGGACTGTGATTACGAGGTAATTGCCAATATTTGCTAATGAATGC
This sequence comes from Phasianus colchicus, assembly GCF_987193195.1. Lineage (NCBI taxonomy): Eukaryota > Metazoa > Chordata > Aves > Galliformes > Phasianidae > Phasianus > Phasianus colchicus. The sequence continues at coordinate 9,817,515 of NC_143443.1, forward strand.
TAATTGCTTAGCTGCGTCAGAATGCTATCCAGTGTACTTTTTGCGGGCTGTAATGAGTTTTAAAATGAATACAAGGTAATTTAGTTAAGCAGAATGGTGGAGTAAGTGCTAGATGCATTTAACATGCTGTTAATAACAAAAAATATGTTTTATTTTGGTGTTACTTTTATTAATGGGAAGTTGGTATTTTAAAGTATTTTTGTACAAAAATGTATGTGCACAAAGGCAATACTTTGATATTTTTCAAGAACTCATATTTTTAAATGCTACAGACCAGAGACTGTCAGACATGGAAACTGAAGTTAGTAGCTTTAAAAAATGCAATGTAAGCTTTACTTTTTATATTGTAATGATAACTTTGCTGTCAATTTGTTTACACGTTTGTAGTAGGGAATGTTTCATTACGCATTGACTTACCTTGATGCTACCTTGAATAAACGCTGCTTTGAGCAGGATGCAGTGGCTATTTTATTGCCTACACGTGATGTAATGTGTGTAGACACGTGTAATCCACGTTACGTTACATTTTATTGTTACAATTCGTGTGCCGAGTCAACCTCTGAACGCTGAAGAGCCTTCTGAAACTGTGTGATGACTAAACTGCCCTTGAGATTTTGCCATGGAGCCTGACTTTAGACTCGATTCAATGTGCCCTGCACAAGGTAAACACAGCAGCCACCTATTTTCATGAGGTGTTCTGCTCAGCTCAAGTCAAAACAAGAAAACGTTTCTCAGGAGAGTACGGATTCCTGGGGAAGGCTCTCTGTGCGTGCTGCACCGCTCTTCCCGCAGCTGTCGGCTCCCCCGGCCGCAGGTGGCTGCGGTTGGTGGCTCTGCGCTGCCGGCCCGGGTTGCGGCGGGCAGCTCCCGCGTGAGCCGGGCGGACCGCCGTGAAGCGCGCCGCTTATCCTAAAGCCGAGCTGAACGGAGGGGGCGAGCGGCTCCCACGGTGAAACTTCCTTAGAGCCGCGCTTGGCGAGCGCAAGCCCGCTGAGCAGCCTCGCGGGGCAGCGCCCGGCTCGGCGCGCCGGGGACGCAGGTGAGGAGGGCGGGGAGCGCGGGGCGGGGCGGGGCGGGCGCAGCTGAGCGCGGCGTGGCGGGCGGGCGGGCCATGGCGGCGGGGTTGGAGGAGGCCTTCGGCGCGGCGGGGGAATTCGGCGGCGCGCAGCGGCGCCTCACCGCCCTGCTGGTGCTGCTGCAGGTCAGGAGCCGGCGGGTCGGGGCCGCGCCTCCCCCGGGGGGCCGTGCCGCTGCCGGCCGCTCCGTCGGGCCTCCGCGCGGCTCCCGCTTAGCGGAGTTCATTCGCTTTCTGTTTCCTTATTCGCGCCTATGCGGCTTCCACTTTTCGAAGGGAGTCTCTTCCTGGCCGGGAAGCGAGGCTGGAGCCGTTCGTATCTCCTGCCCGGAGCGCAGCGAGCGGCAGAGCGGCGCTGGCGCGGCAGAAGGGCGCTGGGTGCTGCTGGCGCCGCGCCCGGGGCTTTGCGGGTCCCGCGCTGGGCGCCGTGTGCCGGCCGCGGTGCCGAGTGAACGGCAACTGCTGTCGTGTGCGGGGCTCGGTGGGACGGGAACCGTTTGGCTAAGCGGCTGTGTCTCGTCGCCAGGTGTACGTGGCGTGTCAGTCCGTACTCGTCGTGCTGGTCGGCGCGGTGCCCCAGTACCGCGTGGAGCGAGCGGCGCCGGCGGCCGGCGGGACTCAGCGCGTCCGCTTCCTGAGCAACTTCACCTCCATCGTGACCGAGGTGAGAACGGCCGCTCCGCTTTCTCTTTCCTTCGGGCTTTTTGCAGCCAGTGCGAGACATTACCGTGCTGTTAAACGTCAGCCCGCCCATCTGGCTCTGCTAGTTTATTCTTATTTTCTAAGCTGAAAGTATACGATTAAATTATTAGCTTTGCTTTCCCAGTGTAAAACCAATACTAGTTTGCATTAAACTGTAGTGCTGGGTGCTAGGGGGCTGGAAGTAAATCCAACTGCCGCACGGATGTGAGGAGCCAGGGGATGTCTGTTACGGTGATGGCAGTGTGGGCAATGCTTCTGTCGGCAAGCTGCAGTCAACCAGTTCCTTTTATGCAAATGAAGTAGATGGATGGGCTCTTTTAAACTCCAGTTACTTCATTGATGACTGTCACACTTGGTAAAACGGGGGCGTTTCCAGCAGCACAGTAAGCAGCACGAGTAACATCTTGCAAAAGCTGTCTTTTGCCCTACTCTTTTCTGTGTCATTTGCCACTCTCAGATGCAGAGGTAGATGGGAATCATTCAATGGGATTCCTCCTTCCCCCCCCCCCCAAAAAAAAAAAAAAAAAAAGGAATCATATTTGTTCCCGTACTCTGTGTTTGCATGGTGTGAGGAGAGCAGGTCAGAAGATAACTATAGGAAAAGACAAAATGACTTTTTAATTTTGAGAACTTGAGTTTTACAACCATATCTGGGGCCTGAAAGGTTGTGTTGTGTCTCAGATCAGCCTGGAGCGCTGCAGATGAGAACCAGGAGTTTGCAGTTTGTGTGCTGAGGAGCACTGGCATGGAGGCCTTACTCCAGCAGTGCTCTGTGCCTCCGAGAGGGCATGCTGTGATATTTGTTTTCCAAATAAAGTTTCCTGAGGACTTGTGCCCAGGAATGTTTTGTAGCTCCCAGAACTTACTTTTTCTTCTCTTTCTAAGCAGACATAAGCAATGTTTTTATCTGCCAAAATAGGGTGAAGCGGTGTCCTGTGAAAGCAGTGAGATCCTGCTCCTGCCAACCTGCAGGGGCTGGTGGGCAGTGGTGGATGGAGCCGTGTCTCCTATGCGTGCTGCCCTTTGTGGGTCAGGACTTGCTGGCTGAGAGCAGAGGTTGCTTCAGAGCGCCGTGATGAGAAGATCCTGTAAATTCCTAGTAGTCTGAGGATCTGTATGAATTTGAGTCTGATGCCACAGTGCTGAGGCCATGGTGTGCAGTGTAGGATTCTGGTCTTAAGTCTTTTCCCCCACCCCTTTAATCCTCTTACTTCTCAAAAACAAGCAAGCAAACAAACAAAAGAAAAGCAAATGGCATTAGGATCCTTCTTCCTTTCCCAAAGGGAGATGCTGCAGATGACATTTACACAGTCAGCACGATGCTGTCTTGGTGTGAATAGTCATCCATGTATATCCAAGTAAACTTCCTTGCACATTTCAGTCATTTCTTTGGGTAGAGCTTTGCACTGAATTAGTTACGTTCTTTCCCTGGAAAATCGCTTGGGTTGTTCTGATCACGCTTCTTTCCCAACACGATGTGAGCAATGTCTGTAATCCCAGCAGTGCTGCTGTGACCGCAGGTCTTGGTGTGCTGGCTGCCCGCCTCCTCCTGTCAGGAAATGCTTGGTGCTTTCTATTTCCAGCACACTGCAGTTCTTTTTCTTCCTTTCTGCACAAGCATAATTTTTTGCTTATGCTGCCTCAGTTGGGCTTTTGCAGGAGATCCAAAGTATGTTTTATAAAGAAAAGCATCGTTCGTGTCTGACTTCTGTTTGATCATAACCACGTGCATGGGGTAAAATACTAAAAACATCACTGAGCAGTCAGTAAGTATTTCTTAAAGCTCTTATCAAACAAGGCTTCACCTGGAATCTTTTCAGAATCCTTTTTCTCTTCAGCACTTCTGTGTGTGTGTGTACCCTGAGGGGCACCAGCTCCAGGAATTGTGGCTGCACAGCAGCAGCTGTCTCAGTATTGTAGTAGTAAACACTCTTAATTCTTGTTAATGAGTTTTATTATCAGTTCACTGAAATAACTGAGCTTGTTCAGGGTCGAGATGGCCAAGCTGTTAAAAAATCAAACTTCCCTAACTTTACAGGTGAGTTACTTTGTCAAATCTTGATACTGCATTAATCTCAGCTTCTGATTTGTTAAGTTTATGATGATATTTCTTGAGGAGAGAAAGCGAAGGGGTTGGGTCACTCATCAAACTTGGAACAAACCTCTAATTGGGTATAAAGCAAGCAGTGGGAAATTACACCTGAAAACTTTTAGTAGATGTCTTTGCTTTTAAGAAAGCTGACAATTTGTCATTAATATTTATGATGATAAAGTGATTCAATTTTTTTTTTTAAATAGTGGTATCTAATTGAACAAGAAGCCTACAAAGTGGGCCTTGCATCATCCCTGTTTTTTGCTGGATTGCTTATTGGAAATATCACATTTGGCCCTTTGTCAGATAAACTGGGCAGGAAACCAGTATATATCTCAGGTAAGGCTTTAAATGTCCTCCTTGAGTGTTCTACAGGACAGCAACATCCCCATTTCTGCCCCACCAGTGGTGTGGAGTCAGTGATCTATATCAGCATCTCACACAGACTAAAGCAGCACTGAAATGGGCTTCTGTGTGTGCTAAGCAGCATAGTGGTCACTGGAATATCAAAGGCTGATATAAAATAACCTGGTTTTGCTAAGACTTGCTATTTGAGCATAGTGCTGCAAGTATTGCCTGACTGTATTACCGCCTGTAAAAATGTTCTCTTTTTTGGGGGGGAGAGGAGCATCATTTACCTCAGCCTTTTTGGAATGGATTATTCATAAGCTGGTGCTTTGTTTTCCAGCTGTGCTTGCAACAAAAGGGTTTTGGTTTTTTTTAATGATAAGATTGTCTCAAGGGAGTATTACATTTGTCATTGGGGAGACTTGGAGATTACTGTAATGTTAGTATGGTGTAGTTTCAGAAAGCCAAACATAAGAGTGAGAACGCTATATATATTATTCACTAGAGCCAGTAACTCACTGTGCTCCCTGCCTTTCCTCTGAGATCGTGCTGCACAGCATAAGTACTAATCATATTTTCTTCTCTCTCTGCAGGTCTATTTTTTGATATCATTTTTGGGTACGTCACAGCATTAGCTCCAAATTATGGCATATTTGCAGTTTCACGTTTTCTTGTTGGAATTGTGAATGGTGGAATGGCTCTTGTGTCTTTTGTCCTGACACAAGAATATGTAGGAAAATCATTTTGGTCATTTACAGGTGGGATTTGAGAATATGTAATCGTGATTTCTGTGCCAAGTGCTGTTCTGACTACCAGTGCCTTGCTTTGTGCAGGTGTGGGCATTGACAATGTGAAGTTAGTGTGTGGCATGCCAAATGAACACGGTGTGATTCATCCGAGTTCTGAGTTTTGTGGGGGTGCTGCCTGAATGAGAAATACAGGTTGGGTTTGTTGGATAAATAGCAAAACTGAGGCTTTTAAATAGATACCCTTATTTGTGCACTGCAATACATAATGGAAAAAAAAAATATGTGTTTTGACACTAATCTAACTTCTCAGTGGTACTGTATGATATCTTGGGAAGAGATTTTTTTGAAGTGTGTTTTGAAGTTTCCCTGCCCCACACCATGATGCAGGGTTTTTGTCTCTGTTGGATGTGCTGACCATCCACTATTTCTAAATGTCCCTTTTCATATGCTGCTGCCAAGGTTTAAGATAAATGTAACACTTGCATGTTGTGCTGTTGTAGAATGGGAGTAGCTCGGACCCAAAAGCCCATTTGGCCAACACAACAGGGGGAAAAACTGAGTCTAGCTGCTGACTTGCTGTGGCTGTGAGCGTATTTCTCTCTGTTCTCCAGTACTTCGCTCTCCTTTTTTCTTATTTTTCCTTGGGTCTCTTAGTGATGTAGAAGGCCGTGGTGGTTTGGTTATAGCTTTCTGCTTCAGTTGTGCTTTTCAAGTGCTGAATTTTCTTTTTTGGGTTTGCTTGTTTGACTCACATCGTTTCTCTCTCACCCCTCCTTCCCTGTTTCTGTCTCTGCTCTTCCCAGCACTTCCCAGCCTCTCTCCCTGCAGGGCCAGCCGAGATGGACCGCCAGGATGCCTGTTTCCTGCTGCTTCTCACTTTTAGGTGCTTTGTTCTAGTCCTGCTCAGCTGTTGGTAAAGGGGTGCTGAACAACTGATCAGGAGCTGCAGGAGAGGAGGCAGCTGGAAGCTGCCCAGCAGTGTTCAAGGAGCTCTGCTAGGTGTTGGCTGTGGGTGGGCTGTGTGTGCAGTAGTTGGGAGTTTGTGGGACCTCCTGTGTTAGCCTGCAGAGGTTTGTTGGTAGGCTCCTGGAATGGAAGTTGACCCCGTATTTCACCATCTTTATTTACACCTGTTCATCAGAAGCTTGCTGAAGTGTACCTCTGGGCTGCAGCTCTTTATATGCTGAACATAGTCCTTGTGCTTTCATAGCTTTCTTACAATGTCTGTTACAGCCCAAGATTACCTTAAAACTTAAATAGCTAAAAACTTATATAGCTCGCAATGCTTCCCCTTCCTATCCCTAAGTTTTCTCTTTGGTCTGTGGATTTCTGCTCATCTCTTGGTCTGTCCTGTGTACCCTCCTTTGTTTTTGAGGGGCAGAGCAGCCTGCTCACCTTCCCTTGCCCCTGTTGTACAAAGGCCTTCTTCAATAAGACTGTGCAATATACTGGAGCCAGCTTAAATGCCATAAAGATACTTCCAAGGTTAAGATTTTATTGCTATTTTATTTAGATTTATCGTGGGGTTGGAATTTAAAATTTCTACTTAATTCTTTTTTCTTTGCCAGTGGTGTCTGTAGTCACTTTTTTGTTCATGTTTCCAGGTTCGTTAACTAATCTGATGTTTGCAGTCGGCATAGCTGTGTATGCTTTACTGGGTTACTATGTAAGAGAGTGGCGCTACCTGGCATTGCTATCCAATACTCTGGGAGTCATCTTCTTCCTCCTCTCTTTGTAAGTGACCCACATGTCTTCTAATAGGAAGAAAAAATAGGCATCTATCTGGCAGCTTTTCTTGTCATAATTCAAGAGTGGTATAAATAAGGATGATATTTCTGTGTTTTTATGAACTGAGCAAAAGAAAATCATAGTGAAGAAAGAAGCAGTTTCAGGTGGAGCAGAAGGCCAGGGCTACCCCGAAGCAAAGTCTGCGCTGCTGTGCAGCTGTGGCAGCCAGCGCTGTGCGGAGCAGCTGCATGCCAGCTGCCTCATAAAGCCTGATTGCAGGGAGGGCTGCCAGAGGCCATGTGCAGAAACGTCAGCCAGGAACACGGCCTGCTGCCAAAGGAGGGTTTCAGTGCTTGAGAAGTTCTGGAAGTGCTCTTGGATGGTTTTGGGGATTGCTTTTTGAGACGTGCGTGCGTGCGAAGGGAGATAACTGAGAGCACTTGGATCTGCCTTTCTTATCTGATACGCTTTTGATCTGCATGGTTTTCAGATCTGTTCTGGTTCTGTTCCTATCACTATTGTATTTGAGTGCTCCTGCCTATTTAGAATTACTGCATAAACATTATTATAAAAACAATTACGAAATACTGCAGGATTTAAAGATCTGAAAGTGCTGGCATTGTCTGGTTTGTGTTGTTACAAAATGTGCTTGTAACATACCAAGTGGATATTCCTTGTATATTTCTGATCACCAATTAGAGCTATAGAAGAAATGAAAGAATTATTAGTTTAATGGCTTGTATCTCAAGTAATACATGGAACACATGGCAGAGATAGAAAAAAACCTTTTCTGACTTCTAATTTTTTATTTTTTAGATAAATCTGCTCTTGAAATAAGTTCTGTTTAAGAATGCACAAAAACTATTTTTCTTGTAGCCTAGGAAAACAAAGCTTCTGGGTGAGGAAAGATGTTGTACACCATGTTTTGTCCATGATATTGTGTTTCTTGTGGATATAGAGTCATTTTTCCTCAGGTACTAAAGACAAAACAAAACAACCCCTGGGATCCTTTGAAATAATCAGTTGTTGTACTGAAGGCTGTATATCTCTGCTAGGGGTACAAAATAAAACAGTCCACTCTTTGCACTATGACTCTTACAAAAGCAGCAGTGTATTCTGCAAGCTGAATAAGCAGGAGTTGTGAACTGCAGTTGTGGTAAACAAGGATATTGTGATTGTATTTGGGCATTTGTCTAATATTAGATATCAGTATCTAGTATTAGATATGGAGGTTGGCTGCTATGCCTGCGGCAGGGGCATTGGAGATTGATCTTTGAATTCCCTTCTAACCCAAGCCATTCTATGATTCTATGAATGAGGCTTACAAGTTCAGCAGGTAGCAATGAGCAGGGCCTGAAGCTTGGCAGGTAGTCCACAGTAAGGTTTCTTTTCTCTCTGCTTCAACTCGGAGCATGTCACAGAAGTTTGAAATAAACTTCCATGAAAGCCAAGTTTTCTCCCGGCCCTTCGATTAATTGAACACCGAGATGCTCTGTGGTTAATGCCAGTGCAGTGTTCCCAAGGAATTTAGTTTGGCACAAGTCACAGTGTAGCTGTAATGTCAAAGTGTTTGACAAGCATTTCAAACCATCCTTCTATGAGGTTAACTGTATATTACTATTAGAGTACACTAAATTTAATATGCATACCAGTGCAGATAAAACACTTTTCTGTGACTTTTGCATTAATACAATCATGTTTTTGTTGTTTTGGTGATTGATTTGCAGAACAGTAGAATTGATTTTACCGAGGAATGAACTTGTCACCATTGATTTTTCTTTTTCTTTCCTGTTAGCATGCTTCCAGAGTCACCTCGATGGCTGTACTCCCAAGGGAAAACTGCAGAAGCTGAAGATGTGATGCAATATATTGCCCTTGGTAATGGAAAAGAAAGATTAAACCTAAAATTAAAACCAAGCGCAGGAACTTTGCGGAAGAACGAATCGCCCCCTGGTATCCTACACTTAATAAAACACCCAGTCCTTCGGTGGCGAACCGTCATACTCATGTACATCTGGTACGTAGTAATGAGATGCTGTGAATGAGTCAGACATCAGGAAACTATTAAAATGGTTACCCTGTCCTCTTAAAAATACTGCCCCAAACTAATCATAAATCCGTCAGTTAACAATTGTAAATGAGAAGTGTGGTGTGTGGTGAAGCTGACATTTCATTATCATTGCTGTTGGATTTTATTTTCAGTATGTTATTTAGATGCCCCTTCAAGACCTAGTAATAAGAAATCTGCTGAATAGTGTTTACTTTGAAGCGAAAGAGAAGCTGAAGCAAAAGTTGAGAGGATGTGTACTTGAGCCAGTCTTAAGGAGAAAATGACTTTGTGGATGAGGCAGTCATAGAGATCTAGAGTAAGAAATGGAGTACATGTAAGAAATGAGAGTAAGATCAAGTACATCTTGTAGGCCTATGCTTGCATACTTATATTTGTGCCGTTTTGAAAAATTGTACAACTTGGATCAAAAGAATCAACCCCCAAAGCAGATAAGCATCAGTGGAACCTAGGGAAAAAGCACCAAAAACCAAACTGATAATGTGAGCATTTATTTTGTCCTTCCATACAGTCTACTTAAATAGCAACTATTCTCTCTGCATTTTTTCTCATTTGGGGAAAATAAGAGTTCTCTTCTTAATATACTAACTTAATATAGTTTGGCATAATTCACCTTTTAATTCTTAACCTTGAAGACTAGTTATGCTCATAATGTACTTCTATGGTTATTTGTAGGTATGTCTGCAGCTTTGTTTACTATGGGCTAACTTTAAATGCTGGTGAATTAGGAGGAAATCTTTATTTAAATGTTGCTCTTTATGGTCTTGTGGAAGTTCCGGCCTTTCCACTCTGCATGTTCTTTATTGAGAAATCTTGGTAAGAAAAACTTATTTCCTACTTTTCTGCATGTATTTGTAGACAGCCTAAAAGAAAGTTAATGTTTTTCTTGGGAAGGTACTTTGTGGTTCTTCTAAACCAGTGGATTCATTGGGGGTTTGGTCAGCTGCAGGATTTTCTGCAGTTGGTACAGAAATGGGACTTAGTTTTCTACCTTTTCCTTTTATAGTTCAGCTTTCGAATTATTCAAGGTGTGAGATTCTTAGTGATTAATGAGACTAAAAACTGAGAGGTATGAGTCTTGAGGAAAAAAAGGCAACTAGCCCAGTTATTTCTGTACCTACAGCTTGCATGTACATCTCTCACATTTTATTCAGGGTGACTTTGATTTTGTACTGCCTACCGACTGCAACTGAAAAACACTTTCCAGCATTGTTTGTTTGGGTTGGTGCTTTTCTATCTTGGCTGCTTCTCTTTAATTTTAAAACAATAGGCAGTTGAAATAAGCTTTGTTTATTTCTATCTGTATACTGTTAGAGGGAAAAGCACACCAAGAAGTTTTACTGTGTTTTAACTGCTTGTATTTATGCCTAGTTCTGTAAGGGAAGTACAGAGTAAGAAGAGTTAGCCCAATATATTTTTTAATTTGTATTACTTCAGTGTTTGTATGTGTGCTCTGTGATGCCCTTTTAGTGACAGAGCCGATTGCCTCACTTGCTACAGAGAAGACAGAATGCAGCATGAGTTCTTGCTGAAGTAGATGGGTTCTTCTCAAGGCTATAAATCCGATAGCTTAAAAATACATATGTGTGTGTGTGTGCATATATACATATATCTGTTTGTGAAATAGGAAGCATTTGTAGGTGGTCTTTGGTGCACAGAACTAGGAAGAGCATAAGATCTGAAGCCCTTACTGTGGTAAAATAGGCATATAACTCTTAATAATGTTGCTGTGTACTTCAGCTGGCATTTTGCTGAGAGTCAAAAAATAGTGAAGGACTTTGTTTTTATCTTCATGTCACGGAATTAACTAGATCAGTTTATGCCCGTGACAGGGGGCAGTAGGCCCCTGCCCTCCCCACCCCCTGCCTGGCCCCACAAAATGGGAAGGAAGGGGGAAAAGGAAAAAAAACAGCGGCAACAATCTATGGAGGTAAACTTATTTTACTAACTATGATATCGGAATGCAAAATAATACAATATAATACAATCTAATTGACATTGAGACTAATAAATCAAATAAGATATGAGAGAGAGTTCCCGAGACCGAGTCAAACCTGAAAAGCTTGGAACGGCTAGGAAAGCACCTCCAGCACCCACTGCCAGGCAGTAAGAGACCGCCCCACCCGGAAGGGTCAGATCCATGACTTCCGTAATGTATAGGGATAGGTACGTAGAATTGGAGCATTAACACTTTAATTCCAGTACATGATGTTTTGATGTGGAATATTGAAAAATCAAATAAAAAAACCAAAACCATGAAACTCTTGTTCTTCTAGGTCTGGAAGGCGTAAAACTATGATGTGGTTTCTGATATCTGCAGGATTTGCCTGTATATTTACCATGTTCTTGCAAAAAAATTCTGGTAGGTATGAAGTGCTGCCAAAATATGTTGTCTCTTTATGTTGTTTTGTAGCTTTTATTCAGTACTGAGTATTTCTTGCTCACAGTTACCAAGGTCTGTCAGTTTATACCTCCCTCTCTTTCTCTGTCTTTTTCTTCCAGGGCCTGTCAGGAGCCCAGGGACCATCTATATTGCTTCCAACCTCTTGTAGATGCAATTTGTCCCTTACTAGAACCTGTTGTATGACCAAGTTTTTCTGTTTTCCAAATTCATGGCTTTCAGATGGTCAGATTGAGCTATCAAGTTCTGTTTCAAGTAATGTTACTGCATTCATTCATCACTATTAATTCATTTATCCTAAAATGGCACTTTTAGTGACAGAACTGCAGGGCTGTATTCTCAGTTAGATATTGACAGTGGGAGAGACACAAAGCATAATTTAACATTTGTTTTGGTTTCATACAGTGTTTTAAGAAAAAGGAACTGAGATTTTCCTGAATTAAAAGTTTAGCTATTCATTAACAAAAAAATTATTTTCCATTTCAAGTGCAGGGTTTTTTTTGTTTTTTTGTTTTTTTTTGTATCGATATTTACCTTAGTCACTGAAAATGTAGGTCTAAATGACGCTAACAAAGAGAAGCACTCACTCAGCATCTGTTTTTCTTGCTTTTGTCACAGTTGTATTTCAAACCAAGAGCAGCAGTGATGTGATGACAAAGTACACATCTGTGGTTGTGTTTATCCTGAGCAGATGTGAAAGCTGTCTGGCATCCATTTCAAATTGATCTCAGAAAAGTCTGCAAAAGAAAAGCAGTGAGAGAGAAAATATGCTATAATTCTATTTCCCATGTTTGTGTTAATTCACATCCTCAAACACTTTATTGTTTCTTGTACTGAGACCATTTCTTCCTTGTTTGCTGTTTGTACTTGTTACTATAAATGAAAAAAAAAAGCAGTCATCGCTAATCAGGATAGGGCAGTAATTCCTGAGGGGTTGGTAAGTTTCAGGAAAGCTCCTTTTTTTTTTAAGGGAGTCTGCTTGAATGCCATTACAACATCTTACTTTGTTTTGTGGTAAAGCTGGTTCTTGGCACAGAGTGCTCTGTGTCACTCAAGCAGAAAGACAGTCAGCTCTGGGAGTGATGACAATGAGGCGCTTCTGTGAATGTAGTGAGGTTTCAATAGAAATGAACGTCAGACTGGAAGGTGGTGAGGGGAATTGGGATGTAATACTACTTTCTTTCAGAAGTTGTTGTACAACAGGAAGGCTCTTTCATTTTGTGTCTGTTTTTATAGTGAAGTAAACAAAGTGAACTTCTAGCTGGGTAACATACTTTGATTTACCTGACTGTACTGAACGTACAGTTGTTACCTCTTGTGATTTTCATTGATAGCTTTCCACTGAAGGAAGAAAATTTCCAGCTCTTTAAATCAGTTTTGTCCCAGCTTTGGTTGATGTTGGATAGTTCCCTTTTTGCTGAGAGCTACCCTTTCTTGGTGGGTAATTTTTCTGCAGTAAATCTAAAAGTTCCTTTAATTCCTTACATGCTGCTTAAGTGAACTTTTTTCTCATGAAGATGACAGCCAGAAGGCGAATCTATGTAATAGCACTCCAAATTAGGCTTCTAATGACATTGGTGGCATCAAAGTTAATCACTGCCTAGCTCCAGTTCTACAAGCTCTTAAATATCAGCGCTGTTCTTGCCATTTTCCCCCATTTTACCATCTTAAGTTCCATAAGTCAATTGATGCAAGATTATATGTAACATTATACCTCAACAGGAAGTGCAAATGCTTGAATTTAGTAAGAACGTACAATTTGGTCTTTTATTAAAGTTCAAAATGGTTGCCCCGGCAGGCAAAATGGCGTGCATACTATTGTTGCTGGATGCTCAAGTGAGAGGATATTAGATGAAATTTAGTAGTAAAGATGTGACTGTTAAAGAAACTGCACTGAAACAGTTGACTGGACCTAGCAAATTGCTTTTAAATGGTCACCAGACTCCCCACAAAAGCAAGTGCATTCCTGCTTTACGCTGTTACAGATGAAGACAAAATATTGGAATGTTGCTAAATGTACACTCTAAGGCTGAGGAGGAACAATCACTGTCTGAGCTCACTGACATCAGGAGGCTGATGTGCAGTGTGTTTCCAGTGTGCTTCTAATCCTGCAGTAACTCCCCAGCAGACAGCCAGCAGCCTCCCCTTGGGGAGTGAGTGTGGAGAGGAAAGTGCACTTTAAATTCACTCGTGAGCTTCTGAGTGCCAATTTCTCTGTCTAGACAGACTCTTCTGTTTTGCTAGTAAGCCCAGAACTTCCCAAATGTGCTAGTGCTCTCCTAATACATATGGATATACAGCATTCGATCTAAGCCCCCTTTGGGAGAGAAGCAGTAAGTTTTAAAACACATTTACAAGTCTGTTCTTGATTGTTCCTTGTTTGGTTGATGAAAGAAGAGAGATGTACCCACTTCCTGGTGGCACTTGGCAGGGCTCTGAAGACCAGGCCCACACTTTGCATCTGGCCACTATGTATCATAATGTTCTTATGAAGAAAAGGGAATAAAACTGAAAATACTGAAAAGCAAAATTTCAGAGAAGCAATTGAGAAGTAATGTGACTTTCACATTATTTAGGTGAAGTGCACCTAATTGGAGCATTCATCCTTCTTCATGCTTAACTAAAATAAATAAATTCCCTGCTTATTAAAAGGGATGGTGCAAACGTAAACATATCCAAAGTCAAAGTAACTGGGATTTGAAAAGATCCACACCCTGGTTTAGTCAATTGGAGGTTAGGTACAAGTAAACCAGGCCACATTAGCATCCATTCTTCACAATTACAGAGCTGCTGCATCTGAAGGATGCACTGGGGATGCACAGGATGTCACTGGGGAGCACATAAGCTTTTGAGATTAATCAAGTTGTATGGCATTAATTTAATAAATTAGTCAGGGAACACTTATTGTCTGCTTGTGCTTGTCAATAGATGCAATTATCTGGCAAGGTTTTCTAACTGTAGAGCTGGAAGCTTTATCGCCTTGTTTTGGAGCTGTAATGGTGTTAGTGTTTGCTCCCCCAAAACTGAGGAGACGATCTTGGTTTTAAACAAGATTTTATGTATTCATTTTTGTTCTGGCTTTTAGGACAGCTAGGAAGCAACGAGGTGTTCTTATTTGTGCGTGTAGTTGAAGAAACAGATGAAACTTTGTTGTTGTGTGAAAGTCTCACGCTTTCAGCACTGTGTAAAAAGGAAACAGACTACTTATGCTTATTGTTTATTTTCTTTTTTCTTGAAAGGTTTGCTCCTCAGTCCCACCTTGTTAGCTTTGTGTGGAAAAATGATGGTCAGCGCTGCTTTCAACATTGCTTATATTTATACATCTGAACTGTACCCAACGGTGCTGAGGTAATCTAACAGGGCTTGTGGGTCAGCTTTCATGCACAGTGAGCCCAGTTGCTGGTGTAATTATTGTTACCTGAAATATCAGCGTGAGTTTTCTTAAATGGAGGCAGGTTGCCATGAGAGGGGCTGCTGCTGGCAGTCAGCGCTCTGCACTAGTGCTCTCTGTGGGGCTGTTTGTGGCAATTTCCACTAGGCCTGAGTCAGAATGCCAGTGCAGTACCAATGCAAAACAACCTTTGTGCACTGCAATGCTAGGTGCTGTGTTTTCCATTTACAGTACTGATTTGGGGGGTCAAATTACAGGTTGCAAAACTGAACATAATGATGTGATGGAAGTGTATGGTAACTTAATGATAGATACGGAGTATGCAGTAAGGACTATTTACAGTGCTTCTGTATACTTCAACCTCCAATATAATTATGTTTGTTTACTGCCTGAAAAATAAATGCTTTTATGTATTTCTTATTTAATTAAACATTCATAATGCAACTCATTTTAATGATTCCCTCATGGCAATGATACGTCTTACAGTATTTAATTCACGAACAAGTGAGCTGAAGCCTTACTTGATTTTTCGTGGCCCTCACCGACTCCTTGAGGCTGAACAGGAGAACAGACAACTCCTCATGCTGCTCTCCTCACCTGCTGTCAGCTCCATGTGATTTTTTGAGTTGTACCCAAAGTATGTTCCTGGAAGTGGAGACACATTGAGCTAGCTGCTCAAATTCAATCGTAACGCATTTCAGAAGTTGAATGTTCCTTTGCTCTCAAAACAACTGAAACTATGAAGTGGAGTAGGAAGGTGTCCTGACTGGTGGATACAGTATTTCAGAGGTGTTTCTACAGATCACTTGAATCCAGGAGAAGAAGGGCTCTGGGGAGAGGAACATGGGAGTAGAGCACTCCGTGGATTGGCATTTTGTTTCTTTTGAGGTTTACAATTTCCCATATGTTACTGAGGCACAAAAGCCAGACTGTGAACAGTTTTTGCAGTAGAATTTGTGAGGGTGGAGGTGGATTTGGCTGTTTGTTGGGGTTTGATACGCAAGTGACAAGCATGCTGCCTGAAATGGGATTTGGTCCAAACTTCTGTGTCCATCAAGGTCTCTTTCTTGGTGTGTAGTTCTTATTTTTTTGGTTTCCCGTCCCCTCTGCTTTTCTGGAGTTGACAATCAAGAGAATCAAATCTGACAAGGTTTTAATGGCTCTATTTTACTGTTTCACTGTGTTCTTGTGATTTATGTTATTATCTTCCAAAGTCCCACTAGTGTTCAGTGCCAAGTCTGTGACAGCTCATACTAGCAGGAAATACAGCAGTGCCTCAACATGTTTGAAAATACATGTTTGTCATTAGGAAAGTGGGGTTTTTTTTTGTTGCTTTTTTTTTTGTTTGTTTGTTGTTGTTCTTTGTTTTTAGTTGAAACACTGTTTCATTTGAGAATCTGCACTGATATTCTGGCACAGTAGTAACTGTGTGTCAAGGGTACGGAATGTTAGTGGAGAAAATGCAAGAGTAAGGAGTTTAAAAATCACCAGCTTTCTTTAGTAGATCGTGCTTAATAATATGACAAACTGTTACATTAAACGCTATGAAAATCCCATATATGTGACAGTTTATACATTTTAAAATGTGTTTTTGATAGCTGTCTGATATTTTAATTAGCTGCAAATATTGAAAAACAGTGATGGGAAAGTGGTTAATTTTAAAGCAAAACATCAGCACCATCTGGTGGTCTTTGTTCAGCTCGATAGTGATCCTGGCTTCCATCCAGCAGGAGCTTTCCCTGTGATGAGAAGTGTCCCATTTCAAGGGCAGTAGAGGGAAGGCAGGATAAGCTGCTGGTTTTTTTGTGTGCTTTTTTTTTTTTTTTTTTTTTTTTCCAATTGGATGTTCTGCAGAGCTGTTAAGTGTTTTCAGTAGTGCTTCTCCTTATTTGAACCTACATATTACCTTGAGCATAAGCACTGTGCAAAGTGTATTTATTTTTTCATGAAAATCAGTACATGGAGGAATGAAAAACATAACTCATGCTAGAAAAGAAGTGCTGTGTACTGCAGTGTATACAAGCTTTCAGCTTTTTTTTTTTTTTCCCTTCTTAATGTGTCTTTAAAATACGTTTTGGGAAACAAAAATTTAAATAAGCACATCTTGAGTGCTTCCTCACAGCTCCTGAGCAGCAGTGCCTCTCTCCTCCAGTTACCCAAACGTTCTTCTGCACAACCCACGCTATGCTGAATTCTGAATTAATTATATTCTGAAGTGTGTTAACAACTGCATTCCTTTTGCATTGGAATTGAAATATTTTGCATTTACAATCACCTTTCTGCCATATTTCCTCTCTGTCAGAAAAAAGCTGACAAATCTCTGGATGTTGACAGGCATAGGGTTTGTGGTCAGGATGCTTCTAAATGAATGGTTCATGTACAAACAGGCGCTTCTCATCTCTTGAGGGATTGTGATAGGGGGGAGGTGATTGGCCTTCTCTTATGGAGTTTGGATCGATGTTGCTTTAAAGAGAGGAAGTACGGATTGCTATCTTCCTTTTCCCAAGAGGATGTGTGAAAGAATAGGCTGCTTTGTCTGTGTATTTTTACACCAAAGTCACTGGCTTCTCATCAGCTGCTTCCATCATCTGTTTCTCTTAACCCGTGCAAAGGGCCATGAGGAAGGGAGGTGAATGTGGGTGGTTCTGGCATACTGGTGACCTGTGTCACCCCATGGCTTGTCCTCTTTTATCCTGTCACTGCCTTCCTGTGTTTGGATAAGGGAAACCGGCTGAGGGGGAGCAGCTTTGCTCAGTAACTCAGGGTGCTGATGAATGAGAGGAAGAAGCTGGAGATGTGGGAAGGAGAGCAGCTGTGAGGCGGTTCTTGCTGCCCAGCTTGTGAGCAGTGCCAGTGTTGATCTCTGAAGGGACTGATGGTGTTTGTAGGAGTCATATGGAGATGGGAAGAGTTTTGCATTTGATCAGGAAATGAAAGACAATGGGGATTTTTGCATCTTTCTTTGAAGAGGGTCCTGCTGCTCTAACTCCTGCTTTGTTTACTGTTCAGGTTAGGTGAGGTTGATTTAAACTTGTCTGAAAAGTGAAGGGTGTATAGAATTCAGCAGTGCCTGGGGCCCCATCTGGCCAGAAGCTTTCAAGCCTCGCACTAGCAGATAGCTACTTTCTGTTTTGATATCAGCACTGACTTTTCATCTGTGTTACCTGAGACAGCAGAAGGGACAGAAGGCACCATTTGGGTTGTTCTCTCTGAAGATCAAGCCAAGTTGTGAAATCGTTCCCTATCCAGCATGGGACATCCAGTTTTGTTGCCCTACATGGCAGTGTCTTAGCTTCAGCTGGATGGAACTGTTTTCTTCAGAGTGTCTGGTTTGGTTCTAGGAGAAAGACAATGCTGGTAACACACTGATGTTTATAGCTGCTGCTAAGCAGAGTTGTACAGAGCCAAGGCCTTTCTCAGCAATGAGCGCAACTGGCCGAAGGGATATTCCATACCATCAAGTGGAAGGTGTTCTGAAGGGGGGTGGAAATTCATCCCTGTCTTTCACTGCCTGGGGGCACTAGCTGGGAATTGGTTATGGAGTGGTAAGCACTTGCTTGTGCATCACTTGTTATATACATATATATATATATACTTGTTACACAACAAGTATACATACACATACATACACATATATATCATAACTATTATCCTTTTCCTTTTCTCTATCTTTATAGATAGATAGTTTTATCTCAACCCATGAGTTCTGCTTTTGTTTTTTTCCTTTCAATTCCCATCCCACAGGGAAGGGGGGTAGTGAGGAAACATCTGTGTGGTGCTGAGCCACCTGCAGGGTTAAGCCATAACAGGTAGGTTGGAAAACCTATTTCTGTTCAAGTTGATGTGAAGGATTGCACAGTGAATTGTTTCTGAGAGGGATGTGAAAGGATGGGATTTACCTTTCAGCTGCTAATGGCAGAAGATCTGGGAGTAACTATTAGGGGCCTTTAAAACCTTCCTTTTTTTTTTTTTTCTTTTTTTTTTTTCTATTTGATGAAGACAATTGGTAACAAAACCAAACTGTGTAAGCTGTTTCTAACAGTGCCACTAACACTGCAGTTGTATATTCTGAAACTTTGTATTTTTCTCCCTTTGTTTAAAACAGAAATGCTGGCCTGGGGGTCTGTTCCATGTCTTGCAGATTTGGAGGCATTTTGGCTCCATTTGTGCCAACTATGGTAGGAGCAATTTTTTTACTTTTTAAGTAACAGATGTATCAAAGTTTCTGAAAGGCATTTTAGTGATTATGATACCACATATGCCTATCTTACTTGAAAAGGATAATTTCAAGAAAAATTAAATTCCATTCAGTCAGTTTCCAGAAAATGAGCAAAATGTCTAAATGTGGCTAGTATTGTATCCTTTTGGGAAAGAATCTGTAGCTCTGTGTTGTGCTCTGTGTTGGTGAACTGGTTATCATGCAGTATGGTACAAAGACCTGCTCTTTATCTGACTACTTATAGCACGTAAGCAATTAAATTTCTCAAATGAAGGAGTTGTAGCCTTTTGGTTTTGTCTGAAGTTCACGTAGCTCATGTATTTTAAGAGCAGCAAACATTGTTACTTTTTGCTATGGATTTGTAATTTCAGAAGTCTCTTAGTCCTTCTGTGCCGTTCGTGGTGTTTGGAATCAGTGGGCTGTCTGCGGGATTCCTGACCTTCCTCCTCCCTGAGACACTAAATAAGCCAATTGCAGAGAGCATTGAGGAGCTCCAGAGTCCCAAATACAGAGTGCTTAAAGACGAGAAGGCAGAGTAATCTTTCATTTTATTGTTGCTTTTCATTATTGTCCCTTCATGTTTTGCGAGCCATGATACGATATAGTGCGTGTTGTTTAGACTGTGCATGGCTGGACGTGTGCATGAACTTCTTAAAGCTATTCTTCTCTTGCATTAAGTGGAGATAAAATTCATTCTCTTTGCTTCACTCTTAGAGATGAAGAGACTTGATGCTTTCGCCTGTGTGTATTAAGCAAGCAGAATATTGATTTATATAAAATTTAAAGAGAACGAATCTTAGGAAGGCAATCTAGAATAATGGGGACATGATTTTCAATACCATGCCTGTACTTTTACAGCTAAACAGTGAGGCATATTCTTTTAACATGGTGGGATTGTGCCTTTTCTTCTGTTGTGTTTTATAGTGGTATATAATGTAAAATTAACAGATATTTGAGGAAATGTTTAATCCCTTATTGGTCCCTTGAGTTAGAGCAATTTAAAGTGTTTTCCTGCTGTAGATACAAACTAAGTAATGAAACTTAAGGAAAATGAGGTTTTTTTGTTTCAATATGCAAGAGTAGAAGTAGCTTGAGTATAGAGTAGCTATAGAGTAGAAAATGTGACGGGTATCTAATATGTTTGAGAAAAGCTGCACGGAAGAATTTTGCTTTTTTTTTTTCAAGAATAAAAATAAAAAGATTTTCTGTAACAAAGACATTGTTAACTTAGAATTAGCAGCTTAACGCAGCTATGAAATAATAGATGTTTTAATTTATATTTTTCTTTGTGCTAGCTTGTTAATTATCTGGTTATTGTTGTATTTAATCAGTTCAATCTTACTACCCACAATGTAGCTTAATACATAACATTTCAGTTGAAATGGGAAAGATGAATTTCTATTAGTTGTGAATATCATTTTACTACCTAATAGTTTGTTGTTTTTTTTTTTTTAAATAAGCACATTCGGTTTTTCACATTTAATGTCAGCATAGAAAATTGGACAAGGGAAGTGAGACACGTACGCTGTTTTTCAATAATTCTTTTTCCTCTGACAGGCAAACCAGCTAGAAGAAAACACGTAAGTTTCAGAAGTTCTCTCTATAGTGAAAAACGAAGCCTCCATTGAGAAGGTGCTGCAACAGCTGAAGGGCAGAGGCTGGTTGTATGTATCTGAGCGGGAGTGTTGGAGCACTCATGTATAATGCTGTTTGTAGCACACTGAACAGTTCTATGTGGAGGCAATCTGGGAAGATGGAAAAAGCTGATCAGAGCTTGAGAAGGAAGAGGTGACAAATCTGTGCGTTAATGTAAAGACGTAACAGAACAATGCTTTGTGCTTTGGATGTTTGGACTTCTCTGTGACTTCTAAAATTGAAGTATTCAATTAATTCATATTACAGAATATAATTGCTAGCTTCAGATTAAACTGTAACGCTGCAATTGAATTGAATCAATATGTATGATGTCCAAGTTAGATGGCCTTGCATATTCACACAAGCTGCAGTTGTGGAAAGTACATGTGCCCTGTATATGCTGATTTTCTCAGATTTATTTGCCTTTAACTTACAGAATATTTCACAGTGTGAAGAGACCAAAGATTTTCATGTGTTGTTGGTCTTAGTACGTCCAGCATAAGAAACTTTAACAAGAGAGTAAATGAATTTCCTTGTGGGAAGAATTTTTTTATATGGTTGATCATGAAAAGGCACGTGCAATTACAATAACACAGCATGGGAAAAGTGATATCAAAGCTTTAAGGGAAAGAAAAAGTACATTTAAAGGAGAGGATGAGTAGCCTTTTAGTCAAAGGTTATTTGGTTTAGCTGTACATGTTGAACTGGAAATTATCAAATGTGTTATATATTATATAGTATGTAATCCAATAAATATCCTGTATGGATTGGATGTTATTCCAGCGCTTAGGTGATGCTGGCATAAGGGCAGATTGTGTGTGCATTTATTTTCTGGGGCTGAAACTTGATGGCAAACAACCTGCAGAATGTGCTGCAAACCTTTATCTTCTGGTTGACTTACTCAACATTTTTGTGATCTGTTACTGTGAGAATTAGAACTGAGTTTGTGAAAATTGTTCTGAATAATATTAATGCCTTCTGTTGCGGTAACGTTTATAACCATAGCGACTAATTATACTTCCTCAAAGGATAATTGGTTCAGCAGGGATATGGTAAAAAAAACCCAGCTTCTGTTATTGCTGACTTTTTAAATTACAATAAATAAAATTTATTATGTAACAGAACAATATCAAGTTGTATTCCCAAGGCTGAGAAGAGACTGGAACAGGAGGATCATGTGGTAGGAATCATTACCCCTCATGCCACGTTAAATGGATCAGCCTATACCAGAGCATTTTTTTCCTGTCATTTTTTTTGCATCCTGTGAAAAAAGAAAACCAACCAAACAAAAAAAAAAACAAAAAAAAACCCCAACAACCAGGAAACAATGATCATTTGCATTTTGAATGTGCTTATTTCTGCTTTATTTGATATGGAATTAAAGATTTATTTGCTTGAGGTGACTTGTGTGAATGTGGTGGGTTGGTGACCAGGGAGCTGTGTGTCACAAAAAGAAGTCAGTGATCTTTCCAGCAGCTGTGGTTTGGTCTCACTTGTGCATGGTACCTGTAGTTTTTGTGTGCAGGCTGTTGGGGCAGCTGGGTGGTACTTTGTCTTTAACACCCAAAAGAGGATATGAAGGGAAACAATGGGAATCATCTCCCATTTTTGCTTCTTATCTGTTCAGTTCAATTTAACAACTGGTTTATATTCTTAAGCTTATTTTACATCTCTTTGCCGCATTTTGCTATTGCTGGATAAAAAGATGCTGTTGGCATGGAGGATGCTGTGGAGTATTTTTTCCATTTGTATGTTTAGAAACAGAAATGTTTTTATAGGTTTATTAAATGGAGTTTCAGTTGGACTAACATGGTTAGTGCATTATGTCTTACAGGGCACTGAAGAACCCAGCTGTTTCTTATCACTACTGTGTATGTCACAGCACATCAGAAAAGGCAGCCTTTTTTGTCAAATAATTGTTTGGGTTTTTTAGTAGATATTTTCGCTTAAAGCTTCTTGCCATGTAGAATTAGAAATTCTTTATTTAGAACAACTTTTTCCCATTATTTCTAATGAAGACAAAGCAGATTTGGGGAGGAATGCCCTAATAAATTCTTTACTCAGTATGGGACTGTAATCCATTTCTTTATATTTCTGTGTTTAAAAAAAAAAAAAAAAAGGGAGCTGAGTTAATTTAAGTGGCTGAATTGCACGCATTAGGTCACAAACCCTATCTTTAAGTACCACTTTCAGTTCTTCCTCTGTGCTTTATTTGTGTGCAGAAATTTGAGTATAATGTTGCATCTGTGCTGTTCATCTGTTTCTGTGTTAGAACAATGTTTTTAGTGTTTTAGCACTGGTTGTGAAATTGCCCTTCTTTCTTTGTCTGTCTTTCAACTGAGTGAAAGTCTTTTTTATTTAATCACTTGGAAAAAAAATTGCTTCTTTCTTCTGTTGCTGAGCTTCAGCTGAAAGTCTCAAACTTGGGGGTGGGGATGCTGGAAGAATTGGCTGTGTGCCCTGTCCTTAAAAATGTCTGTGATACTGGCAGTTTGTCCAGAAAGGAAGCCTGATTTTGACATTTTTCACCCCTTTCTGGGTTTCACCTTTAATGTTTTTTTTTTTTTTTTTTTTCTTGAGGAGTGCTACTTTTTCAATTAAGTGCTAAGAATGCTGAGCAAAGGCAGAGCTTGAACATTCATTTAAACTACCTATGTTTAAATGCCATTTCCCTGTTATTGTGTAATTGTTATCCTTTAATTATTTCTTGGTTAGGTTTGGGTAGGTCTCATTTCCTCCCTTGTCAGAGGAAGATTATCAGTTGTAAATATTTCCAAATATTTTCCCATTGCTTTAGCAGTTCATGCTGCCTTTCAATTTTGTGCCACTTTTTGTCATTCCATAGTCCAATGGATGACCAATTTGCCATGGAATAGTATTGCTCTGGCTGGCCAATATCCTCTGCTTTACTTTCTGGTCAGAAAGGATTCATCTGAGCATCCTCTCTCCCTTCCCCCATCATTTTTAAAATCAGGTCAGGTATAAAGACAGAGCTTGTGTTCAATTTTCCAAAAAGTAAACTTTGCACAGTATTCACTCTAAGCTCATCTCGGTGATCTTTTTATTAATCTCATTTGATGTTTCATCAAAGCTCTTTTCTCCTTTGTTGGAGCACTGTTTGTTAATTCTTGAAGTGAAGGCTATAGATTCATTTTTAGAATTTATCCTTTTTAATCTGAGCAGAGTGAAGTACAAATAATCCTTTGCTTTGTTGACTAATACTCTTCCAGCTAAGCAGCAGAGAAAGGGGGAGGTGAACTTTTCACACTGCTGTCTGTAACCAGCTGGTTCTGCCATTCAATTTTAGTTTGCTTGAGGCAAACAATTGTATCGTGTATTACAGCATGCAAGAGATCTAGTTTTTTTTTCCATGCAGTGAATTAGTAGCAGTTCATTGTAAAGGTCATCTTTCTTTCCATCACTTGCTATGGGAAATGTAAGATTTCCTGGAGTTAGCTTTTGATAGAAGCAGTCCTTCCATTAGAGTTAAATTTTTGAGAACAGGACAGAAGTACAGCTACAGGCAAACTGGGATTTTCCTGTGGAGGCACAATTTCTTTCTACCAAGACTTCCAAAGCTGTGAAGATGTGTGTGGTGTGGTGGGGGTGCTGTGTGCGCCCACCTGAGGAGGGTGGTGATGGTGGTGAGGGAAAGAGAACAAAGCTGAGAAGGAGATGATAAGGACTGGGAATTATTTGTTTCTAAATCCAGCACGCTTAGAGTGCCATCCTAAATTATTATGTTGGACCCATTTTAGCTTTGTATTAAATATTTACAGTGCTTTCTATACCAGGTGCACTTCTGCTCCTCTGCGTAGTCTCTTGGTTTAGAAAACAAGCTGGTGTTAGGATGAATAAATCAGAAAACAAATGCTGCAGCAATTTTGGTAGCTTATAGAAGTACATCTTTGCCTGGACTGGTTTGACAGTGTGGGTTCTGACAGCGGTCTAAATATCTGTGGTGCTGTGGAGGCTGATGGCTTTTTGTGGCAGTTCTCTTGAGGAAGGAGGGATTGAGAAACACTGCTGAAGTGACATATTCTCCTGTAATAGCAACCACACAGAAGTTTTGGTAAGCTTTTTATGAGTTCATGACAGGTAAGACTAAGTACACTGGCTGATGAGTCACTTCTTCAGCAACTCAGTCACTTGGACTGAAGTTCCCTATACCTGGCTGCCAGGTCTCGGTATGGCCAGCACCTAACTGGCTGCATTTAAATGTGATAAAAGGCTCCAGGTAAAAACAGATAGCATGTTTTATTACTCAAAGATATCCTGTATCTGTGGCACCTTATTTCTTTTCTGTCACAGCTTTGTTCACATCATTTTCTACTTGTGGTTTTTTTTTTTTTTTTTTTTTTTTTTTGTATTCTCTATATAGCAATCAAAGATCCAATGAAATTTTTACCTCTGCATCGATATGAGAAGGAATAAAAAGAGACTACACTATATTGCTAACACACCAAAGGGGGGAGAGTAGAATCTGAGTATGTGGAATGAATTTAATCCAGATGTGTCCAGGTTGAAAGAAACTCCTGTTTTTTTCCACTATCTCCTATCTCATGGCTGATCTGGTCTGGTTGCTGAATGGCAGCTGGCTTGAACGGTTACATCCAGCTCCTTGCACCAGGGTTTCTGCCACAGCTCCCAGGGCGTTTCATCTCTTTCAAACCCTTACTTAATACTTACAGTAGTTTATTCTGCTGTTCGTAGAAATGTTCAATCCTTTTAAAAGGCTTGAACTCTTCATTTCAAGGCCTGTGGTATGACATTCAGTTCAACAGTCTGTTACTGTTACATTTGTTTTCTTTTATCGTTTTAGATTTGCTGCCTTGGCTACATCAGAGATATCAGTGAATGAGAATAATAACAGTGAATAGGAGTGTTTGACCTAAAGATACACCCTGCAATTTAAGGTTATATATGTTGTATTGTCTGGTTTCTCTTCTTTTGAAAATGTTCCAGTTACTTCTGTGAATGGGTGTTCTTCCAGGGCCTCTCACTCGTATATCTGTCTTTCTATGCTGCTTGAAATAGGTAAGCACAGGGTTTGAAGAGCTTGTATAAGGAAACTCTCCAAGCATGTGCCCAGATTTATTCATGCTAAGACCTGCTGACAAAGCTGCAGCCTCAGTAAGAAGTCACAGCGACCACTCTGATACACAGAAGTTTGTCCCCGGCTACATCTGAAGAAATATTGTTCACCTTTGCATAAAAAAAAAAAAAGAAAAATGAAAAAAAAAAGGCAAAAAAAGAAAAAAAAGAAAGAAAAAAAAAAAAGCAGGCACTCCAGTGCTGAATGTTTGAGCTGCTTTGAATTTGAGAGGAATACTTCCTGTTTTCATGATTGGTTCTGGAATCGTGGCTCAGGTTGTTGAGGTGAGAGCTGAAGACCAGCTTAGGCTCTTGTTACCCTTGCAATGGCCCTGCTCCCTGGTGTGGCAGTGCCTGAAGGGCATTTTTTATCATAGCTGTTCTGCTCTACTGTGTGGAATTGCTGTGCATTCCTGGGGAATGTGCTTTCACAGAGCAATTTCTTGGTATTTAGCTCTAGAGAAGGTTACTCTAACTGTGGTGTGCAGTTTATCCCTTCTGTCAAAGTCCTCTGAGTGTAGAAATGGAGCTATTTTTGCTGGATCAATGTGTGTGTGCCTCGTACCACTCTGCCTCAGGGACTGTCAGGGCATAGGTATGTGCAGGGCCATCTTGAAAGAAGCCTTGTAATCTGCATTGCAGTCTGCATCTCAGTGATCATTTATCCCTCTTGCTCTTCACTTAGAGGCAACCTTTTACATTTGACTTAGCAGTTCTTCAAAAAACAAAGAAAACAAACCATTGATTAAACAACAACAGAAGTATAAACACAATTCTATGTGGATAAAAATGAATTTTTGGAAGTGAAAATTAAATGCAAGGAAAAACAGTAACTTACGCAGGAGATGGTCAGCTCTTCTGATGAATGTATCACAAAGAAGTAAAACTGGGGGCAGGAGGGCTCCCATGGTCATGGTCTAAAGCAATTTGCTGTGGATCTGAATTGGCTATTTATTACCTTTAACCCTAGCAGACCACCAAGAAGGAAGGAAAATAATTAATGGCAGATTTTTAGTTTAAGTTAAATTATTGGTGGTGGAACTAGTGATGTTTCAGGTGTTCTTCAGTTTAACAAGAAAATATTTAACTATTAAATGTTCCAATTGCAATGCATATTAATTAAACATGATTAAACTGCAGGGTTTACAAACACAACTATATATAATTACATTTGTAGTGGGTTGATGGTGTACTTCATGCAGGATACATGCAATTTCTGAAAAACAGCTTCCCATGACTGCCTTGTACTTGGACATTAATCTATAGGTAAAACACTTTGCTGCATTTTTAGACCAAAAGTTGTTGAGTTACTGAATGAACTGATCAATGCGTCATTACTTGCTCACTTGTGCTTGCTGAGACAGAGAAGAAAGAGGAAAAAAAACGAACTCTGCTCAGAGCTCTATCACTTCCAGTTCTGATTTAAAGTGATAGTGGGCAGTCTGCTGGAAAGTTACAGTTTCTGAATTGGAATAAAGCGAGCCTTGCATGAAGGAGGAGAAACTCCTATTGTTGTGGGGGGAAAAAGAGGTCACCCAGACATCCTTCTCTGCAGTCCAAGCTCTCACTGGGACGTTGTCTGTAACTAACAGTGATTAAATCTGAGACAATGGCTCAGCGCCTCCTGGCAGCTGCTGCTGTAAAACACAGGGGTCAGTGTGGGTACAAACTTAACCTCTGGTGAAAAAGGTCAGCTTGGATGTGCGGTGCTGAGAGGAGAGGGTAAGGAGAGGGTGATTAAATCTTCTTCAGTTTCTTGCTGGTCCTTCAAATGTAACACCTGCTTTCTGTTGCTAGGCTGTTTGTCTCAGGATAGTATAAATAGTTATCCTCAAGCCTACAGCATGAAAAATGTGGCATGAATTAAATCTTTGGTGCTGGGTTTTGTTTTGTCCACTGATTATTATCCTTTGGATTAGCACCTAATAGTTTTCTAATGTACGAAAACTCCGTGGATATGCATCATTTGATTATGAATGATACTTTTGTAGGAAAGCTATTCACTGCAATTTACGTGTAATATGACATATTTTAATGTTGAATCTGATTTGCATTAAGACCCAATTTAACTTGAACAATCAATTAAAAAGACCAAGGAAAAGGGCTGTTAGTGGAGAAATAGGGTTGCAGTGTCTTACTCTCAGAGTATTGAGAAGCAGACACCTCTTTGCCACTGATGCACAGGCTGTTGCTGATGGGGAGGCAGGCATATCTTCTGTCATCTCACAGCTGAGACAGCACCAGGTAACAGGGAGGGGGAGGAGGATGAGGGGGAAGAGCAGCACACTTGTGTTCTGAATGGGCAGCTCGTCCCTGAGAGCCTTACTTGTCTCAAAAGCAGTGATGCTTATTGCTGTAATTTTGATTTTGCAATATTTGGGTAAAAGTTACTTAGACAGCTCATCAGTATCTGTGTAGGACTTGCAGTGAATGACTTATTTTTTTTTTTTTGAGAACTTTGAGTTCATTCTTGTGTGCTATTGAGTGTTCAAGCACTATAACATTTGTTTAGCAGAGGATATTTTGCTGGTGTCATTAGTTACTCCAGTATATTTCTATGTTCATGACTTCCTTAACTGTATACAATTACACAACTCTGCAATTGGAATTCTACAGAAACATCAGCCATCTCAGGTAAGAAACAATGCCCTTTCCTCCCCAGTCATCAGTGAGGATTAGCCCAATCACTTGTAATAAAATCAAATATATCTCTCTCACTTTGGATTCTCCAGGGTTTGGTTTTGCCCACTGGCATCTTGGACTTGTCTGTTTCCCTGCTGATTGCTAGGAAAATAGTTTTTGTTTAAATAATTCAAGGGGACAAATAGTTACTGGAGGAAACTAGTGATTCAAGTGGCATTGGCTGGTATGCTAAAGTATTGGGTTGGAGATCGTGCCCTTGTGCCACTCCTGAATTGGTGCTGCTGAGGGTGGCAACCAGAAATGGGAAAACAGGAGAGAGGGTGGTTAGAGCTCATCCATTATCTTCATACTGTTGTGAGCAAAAAACCCAAACAAAAAATTAATACCTGTGGGGACAGCTGCCTATTCAGGTTTCCCTGCAGTGTGCTGTGAATGGGTTTCACTTCAGGTTGGTGGGCATCTTTAGCTCCAGTGAATGCCAGCCAGCTTTGTCAGGATGGTTAAGACAAAAATTTATTTGCATTTGTGCGTGGCTGCCTGGGACACCCACATGAGCTGTGATGAGTGCCTGTGGAGTTGTGGTGTGCAAAAAGCAAGGAGATGCACTGGCACCTGCTCATATGCTCCCACCTGTGGGCAGCTGAACATTGCATCCCTCTGCATGGCTGTGTTAGCCACGAAGATCTGAAGTGGTATTAAAAAGGTTAATTTTTTTTTCCCAAAATTTTGTTATTTGTTGCTAATGAAAAGACAATGAAAAGAGGTTGAAAGTAAATTTATATTGCGCCTTTTAGGCAATTTTATACTTCCCTCTGACAAGAAGGCTAAAGGAGCAAAATAACATTGACTAAGTGTCTGGTATTTATTTAAGTGCTCTTGAAAGTTAATCAATCTACTTGTGCTCTAAACAATGTTAGCTCTGCAGTTCAGAGGGGGTGGGAGAAAATCCACCCGGCTTTTCTGGCTTATAGAGGGTGGCAGGGCTGGGAGCAAACCATGATCAGTTTGTTTGCCTTGTGCTTTGGTAGGATTAAGGTGGGATGCAGCACTGTCACTCCAACTATGTTTTCTGTGTATCTAATTGACCGCTGCAGCTTGCAAACAACCCCATTAGCAAATGTGTTCATGCTGCAGGAAGCTACTGTTCAACGGTGCTGGTGTCTCACTCTTTGGTTATGGTATAAAATAAGGTAGTTTGAATGAGTTTAGAGTAAGAACAACAATAAAGCAAAAAAGTGGGTTTTCTTCTGATAATAGTAAAACAGATCTATAACTTGGAGGCTTTGCTGAAGAGTGTACAAAAAACGCATAGACTTTTAATGAAACTGTGAGGGAAAACAAAACAAATCCCTCTGATTTAAGAAATCTGTTGGTGAAACTTTGATCTTGAAAGTCAAGAAGGGGTATAGAAGTCCTGCTGACCTTCAGAGCACAGAGCAGCTGAGCAGGGAGAAAGGTGACCTGGGGACTGCCCTAGCAGATTTTGTTTGGAGGTCTTTTCCTGTGCTAAAACCTCCATAAATGCACACCTCTAGGTGGGTGATTTGTGGTTATTTGTGGTTATAATTAATAAATTCCCTTACTTAAATCCCCGTGGCAGATCAAGTCTGTGCTCCTTTAGATGTGTCTCCGGGGTTTCTGGCCCCTGCTCAGTGCTGGGGTGAGCAGGAGCTCGTGCTTGCTCAAAGCAGTGGAAGAAAAACATAATAAAATGCATGAAAATCATTTCAAAGCTGCAGTGGAGCCAACTTAATGACAGGTCTAAGTAAAAGATGGAAAAAGAATTACTTGGGAACACAAAGTAAATAGGCATAAAATGGGTGTTTATGCAAGAGCAGGTTTGTGAAGCATTGCTTTCTGCTTCAGATGCACAGTAACAAATGCAACCTTGAGATAGTTTGCGTTCAGTTGTTGTTACTGCTCAACTTCTCCATGCTGAGGAAAAGGGTGAAATGGTGACTGTGTGTTGTGTGTGCTGCAGCAATGCACTGAGAAGTGCTTTGAGGAGAAGGTGGTTCCAGAAGGTTCTGGAAGGTTCTAGAAGGTTCTGGAAGTCCTCCCCTGCTCCACTGTGGTACAGCCTGAGAGAATCCAGCTGGACAAAAGGCGGGAAACCACACGAGGCGGTGAGCCCTGAGGAGAGGAGGAGAAGGCTGAGTCTGGGGGAAGGTGTTTTAATTTTTCTTCCCATCACCCAAACCTATTGAAAATAGCAAGAAATAATTTTCCCTTAAGCTTAGAGAGTGCTCTGCCTGTGAGGGCACTCAGTAGTGGTGTCCCAGCTGACTGGAGCTGTGAGGAGCACAGGGTGGGGGGGCGAGCCAGTGGCCATGCTGCAGTGCCCCCGGTCTGGTAAGGCTGGGAGCAAAGCTGACGTGTGCTCTCCCAACACCATTTGCATGTTTCCATCCACACAGCCATCACACATGGGTCACACACAGACGTAACATGGCATGCTAGAGGCTGCTTCTGCTGCCTGGTGGGTGGGCTTGGGCTGGGGAGGTGGGTGTCAGCCCCCTCGAACAGCACGCACAGAGCAGCCACCTGTTAGCTGGAGAAACACGATTCTGAACGTCGCCCCTTGGTTTTGTACCTCTGCTAGCAGACAGCAGGCTGACAGTGAGCGCTGTGTGGGAACTGCAGGTGGCAGTAGGGATTAACTTATACCGAACAAAAAGCTTTGTAACTTCCTTTCTCCACGGTAGCTCTGCATAAAATCTGAGTCTCTACAAGGAGCCTTCCCTTACAGCCCACAGTCCGTGTTTTTAAGGACTTCTCAGCTCATTTTAGGTCAAATATTTTTAGAAGCTGCTATGACTTTCCCAATCCTTCTGAGATGCCCTCACTGCTTTCCCCCAGAGTGGGTTTCTGTTTTGTAGCATTGAAACCTTTCTAAATATGTTAATTGAGTTCTGCATTTATTTTCTGTGCTCCTACTGGGGAAGGTACTTAAGCAGTCTGTCTATTACTTGCATTTAGCACAATGAAGATCATATCCATTTTGATTTAAGAGGTTGGTGAATGGTGGCACATTAGCTATAGGGCTTTAGTGTCATGATTGTTACAGAAAAACCTCAAACATCTGGTGAACTTGCATGCAAGGGACTTCAACAGTCTCCATTTGGTGTCCAGTCATTGAGAAAACTTCAATTTGGAAGTTAGTAAAGAAACAGTGAACAAAACAGCCTATGCTCTGTGCGGTTTTTGGTTGTTTGCTGTCATCGAGTGCTTTTTCATTCAGAACATAGACATTTATTTGGTGCGCTCTCAATACATAAGGTACACATGTTTATGGCATGCTGGAGGATCCTTCGATAGACAATGTGTTGGAATGGGGGTGGGCTCATGTGCTTTGTGTGGCTCCCTGGATAAAGGTGTGTGTGTGATGATATGCATATATGCTGGAGTGAGCCAGTATCTTTTTTTCCTCCTTTTTGTTTTTATTCAAAGTTTCACCATCCTGGATCACAGCTGAGCTGGTGTGAAACTTCCTCAAACACTCAAAGCTATTTCTGAGCTCTGAAGGGAGGCAATGTCCAGAGGAATCTGTTGATTGTTGTTACTGATTCAACTGTACTGATGGAAACCTTAGAAGGTTTTATTCTGCTTCTGGCAGGGTCAGTTCAAAATCTGCAGTAAAAGTTCACGGTAGTGCATTTTCCAATTAAAAAGCGATAGCAAAGTACTTAAATGTATTCCTGGGAATTAAATACTTCTCCACAGCTAATTGTTTTTGTTGGTATCTTTTCAGATGTGTGCTAGAATGGCAACAGATAGTCCTAACTTACTTGTGAAGAACTGTGAAGGAGTCACCCATTTTTTAAAAGCTGTGGCTGGAACAAAGCACCCGGGTGCTGTGTTCCCACCTGTGCTTCCTGCTCGGTGCCAAATGCAGGTGAGGAGCTGTGTGTCCACGTGTGCTGGTTGGAGTGAGAGCACGACCAAAGTGCTGTTCAGAGCCAGTGCTGTCAGAGAGTGCGTCCCGACCTCCCCACGGGCACTGCTGACACGCAGTGTGATGTAGAGCTGGATTAGCTATCAGAACACAATATTTAGAGCATGTAGGAGAGAGAGCATGTTATAAATTAAACAAAGAACAAGATACATTGTAATAACTGTTCCTGAGTAGTTCACATGTGGGGTTTTACTAGCAGCGTGCTGCTGGTGGGGATGTGCCTGGGGGATGGGGCTTGGGAGGGAGAGAGATGTCTGTGCACACAGCCGATAAGAATTTGAAGTGAATTAGCTTAAGCTGTGCTTCTTGACCCCTTCTATTTCCTTATCACCAACATCTGTCTAGATTTATTTGGCTGAATGTTTGATTAAAGCAAATGTCACAGTTGTGTTGCCTGCCCTGAGAGCTGCGTTTGGTTTCTGTGTGGGAACGTGGGTGCGCCTGCACTCCTCCAATGCTGGCAGAGCTGTGGTGCCCTCTGATTTACCTTAACAATTATAATCAAAGCTACACAGCTCAAATTAGGAATGTTTGATCTTCACAACTCATAATCAACCCAGAGAAGAAACACCCCAGAAGCTATTTTATTGAATAAATTTAAATAATACATTAATTTTAGAAAATAATCACACATGAGCAAATGGCTAAGTTAATCAAAGTATTAATTTGTTCAGCTCTCAGGGATATGTAAAAACTTAAATAATGTGTAAATATCACATTTTGGATGTGCATACTTAAAATATAAATTAGATGTTGTGCATGTGTAGCTACAGAGACTATGTGCAGAACAGAGACTATGCAGATGTATTTGAATGATGCTCATGGGGAAATAGATACATTTTGGGGTTGGAGGACAGATAGGAAATTGCACAACTCCAGTTTTGTTGCACAGGTTAAAACTTATTTGCCTAGGATTGAAACTGCAGTGGAGAAACCCACACGATACTGTTTGTGAAGTCATGCTGGAAACAATCTGCCTTTTGGCAAAATTTCTTGCTTAGAGTTAATTAAATGCAAAATGTGTCTGTGTTTATAAAGTACCCCCAAACTATGCCATTCAGCAAGGGATGCAGATGGGAGAGATGTCATCCCTGTGAGCTGTGCTCACAGCTGGTGCTGCAGGTGAGGAGAGGTGGGTGAGCCAGTGTGGGTTCCAGTTGCTCCTGGGCTCACTAGCCCACTCAGAGGCTTCTTCAGGAGCTGCAGACTTCTTGTGGCTTCATAGCAGGTATAGGTCTGTTAGCAGATGCCAAGGTTTGGCCACACTATGCTCAGGGAGCCTTTGCTGTAACTTGGGCACATAGCAGTCCATCAGGGTTCACATCTGTGCTGAGCTAATGCAGCTGTGGCAGGGAGGGTGGTGAATCTGTGCCAACCTGATGCTTTAAGTTAGTGCCTCTCCTGTCCTGCTGCACCTCTTCCGTGTGTGTGAGATATTCATGGGGAAGGCACTGTGTTCTTTGCTGGATTTACAGAGGGCTTTCATTGCTTACAGCATACCAGTCCTGATCTGATTTAGCTGGTTCTATTCCAGTGTGTGGCAGTGGCATGGATGTTATCACTTTTACAGCAGTCCTCAGCGGGCTCAATAAAATTAATATGAGTGTTAGTCAAATAATGGCTGATGGTTTTCTTAGTGTGGGCTCTGACAAGAGTTACAGATTAGAAATTACGATTTCCTCATGTTATTTCATTTCAGTTAATGCTGATATGTGGGGTTGTAAATATTTATTTTATTTTATTTTTTTAAAATAGGTTCTTAATCCTGACTCAGTAAGAGTCTGAAATCTGGTGTTTGTATTAAATATTTTATCAAGTGATTTGTGGTAGCTGTGGGGTTTAGTTGGATGAGAGCCATTTAGCTTTTACACAGAAACCTGTGGTTCCTTTTGTTAAGGCTTTGAATTGCTCCCATGCTCCCTTCTCAAAAGAGAAATGCAAATGCTACAGAAAAATTATATTTTGATTACAAAGATAACGAGGGAGCATTGCAAAAGAAGCTAGATTTGTCTGCTCTTTGCTTGATGTGCTCTTGTGTGGCAGTCATGTTCCACTGCACTGCTGCCACAGCAGTGATACACTTTGGTAAGGAGTACCCCAGCAGCCCCACATGCTGGGCTTCATGCTCTGGCTCTGTCAGCAGCTGCAGGGAATGGGGTCCCAAGGTTACTGAGATCTTGGGGTTGATGGGGGAAAAACTGACTGTGAGTTGACTGGATGTGGAGGAGCACAGATGTGGCTCTGATCCCCAGCAGGCAGAAGCAGCTGGGCATGCAGCGCTGCGCCTGAGCTGGGTGAGGAGGATTGTTGTGGCAGTGCTCACTGGGCCTCCTTTCCTATGGGCAGAGTTCAGAGGGGATTTAGTGATCCTGCAGGCTGCAAACCAGAGCTCTCTGTGGCTTTCCCTTAATGGCTCTCACCTCTTGTGCAGCCACACATTGGTACTGGGGAAAAACCCCAGCAGCCTCCTTGTGCTCAGCAAGCACAGCTACTGTTTCTCCTTTGTTGTTTACTCTAATCCAGTAAGAAACATTATGAATGTATCATTGCTAACTGCAGGGACAGGGTGAACCTGTCCTTGGGCTCCACCATGCTCTCTGGTTGGATGTCTTTGCTGCTTTGTCCGGATGCTTCTGAAATGTTCCCCAGCATATCTTGTCACCTGGTGACCTGGTCAGCATAGGGTGCAGCTGCTGAAATTCCAGTAGGCCCTTGAAGCTGGTATGTCAGGTGTACTGGATTACAAACTGACCTATTGCACCTTACATTATTTGCTTGTGCAGAACAGCTATTTGGTTCTCTCCTCTAGCAGCTCATGAGGAGCAGTGGGGAGGACTAACCAGAGTGTTTTGCAGAGATAAAAAGGCTTTTCCAACCTGCTGGAAGACACACAGACTTTTGCTGATACTGTTACCTGGTACATTAGGAATCAGAAGATAGGGCATTTAATGTTATATATGTAAATGCATTGGCATTTATCTATTCAGCCATGCTTACTAGAATAATTACAAGTCCAATTAGGTGTGATATTGCTGGCCTTTAAGAAAGGGACCATATGACAGGCAGAATGTGTTTCCCAAATGTTAGGCAAAACAAACCCCTCATTTATGTGCCAGGGTCTCAGTACATAAGGCAGCCCACAGCAGGAGGTAGGAACTAGATAATGTTTAAGATCCCTTCCAACCTGAGCCATCTTGTGATTCTGCGACATGAGCAGAAATGTGCTGATAGGGCTCAGTAAAAAATTAAGACAAAGTGATTTTATTATTATTTTTTTAATGTAATTTTCTTCTATAATAGCAAGAGGGAGGTTGCAGTCTTCTTTTGAAAATACAGAATGAGTGCTGGCAACAAGATGAAATTCTCCTGGTATTTTTCAATTTTGACTCTACTGTTAAACTCAAATTAGCTTAAATATAAGTTTGTTATTTAAATGTGAAAATAATTTATGGTAGCACAAGATAGAAATTGGAACTCAGAATATTAATGTCGGTTATTTATCTACTGGTTGCCTCCTGTGCATGCAATCAATTTGAGTACTCAGGTATTTTCATGCGTTCTATTGGATGCTTTTATGCAATTTATGTAGAGAAATTACTCATTTTAAAATTACATCTCAAATGTTGAAGATGTTTCCCTGTGGTGGCACTGCTGGTGTTGCCCACTGAAGTGCTCCATGCGAAGCCTGCATTTGCAACCCTTCCCAGCGCATCCAGAAATCCTCTCCTGTTGCAGTTGTTCAAAGTGTAAGGGAAGCAGCTGGGTGTGATGTCTGTAGGAACCCCAGCCCTTTCTGTCCCCATTTGGATCAGCGTGTGCCTCAGAAGTGCTGTGCTTTTGCCATGGGTGAGTGTGGAACTTGAGCAATGCAGGCATCTGAAAACTGTTAGAGCTTCTCTGTGCAGCTGAGGCCTGGCACTGCTGCACTGGGGTGTTGGTGCCCAACTGGGTGTGGGAATTTTTGAGCTTCTGCAGGTTTGGATTGCACTTCCCAAGTGGAAAAAGTTGCCCAGAATGCCAGCGATTCTATGAGCAATGCTTCCAGCTTCGTTTGTGTTGGATGATTCAGTTGTGCAGGTTTGCTTGGTCTTGTCTCCCTGAACATTTATATGTATGAGAGAGATCATACCAAATTGCATCCATCAGTTGCTGTTGTCACAGCACAGATCTTGTGTATGTGTGTTTTAGTAACAAAGTGACAAAAATCAAAATGTTGCCTCTGCTACATAAATTTAAGTATTACTTTTAGATTGCTTTCCAATTCCTGGAATGCTGTTTGGCCAAAGTGTGCTTAGTGCTGCCTATCACTAGCCATGAACTATGGCTCATAGTTATGATGCATACTGAAAAGCAGCTCTGTAATGTTCCTCTGGCTTGGAGTTTTTGTGTAGTTGCTTATCCAGGGCGTGCTGATCTGTCTGAACAACCTCAGCTGAAGGTGCTGTGCAGTGGGGAGCAAAGCTCACCAGTTCCATCCCCGTTTCTGTTCCAGCCTGCAGGAAAATCCCCATGGTCCTTTATTTTCCTTCCCTTGTTCCCTGATAGAAAGGACAGTGCCCCTGGCCTATCACCTTGGCTTTGTGTCCTAGAAGCTTTATTTGTTTTTTAAGGATTTTTTGGCATTTAAAAAATAATTTTCCATAGGGGACAGGCACCACATCACATCAACGGGACCTCTGTCCTGAAGCAGAGGCAGAATTAATATATTTCACAGGAATGAGAGGCACATGCAGAGAGGGAGAGCAGATCAATGTTTAATTATGCAAATAGTCCTCCAGGCTTTAATATTAAACTGCAATAAACCTGTCAGAGCCACCGCACTGGGGACAGACAGCGAGTGAGCTGCCATGTGTGGGTGCTGCAGTGATGAAGGATACGTGGTGTGGGATGGGGTCTGCCCTGAGCCTCCTTCCACCTCTGGGGATCTGCCTCTGCGCCCCAGCACCTGATTGCTGAGCCAGAACTAACGTTTCTGGGTGACAACTCAGTGCAGCTGGGTCTAGAGAGGACATTCTCTGAAGTGCTGTTATTTAAAGCTCTTCAGGAACAATTCAGGCTCTGCCTGGCTTGCCTGATGTGGCTGTAGGAAGACACTTGTCTCTAGTGCTTTCCTGGCAGCTGTGGCTGAGGAGTCTGAATATAGAGGTATCTCACTCTCAGACGAGCCAGTGCTCAGGCAGGGTGTTTGACTGAGAAGGCCCTTTAGCTCTGCTGGACTTGATGAGCTTGCACTGAAACACGGTTGTGAAATAACCTAGTGGGGAGTATTTCCCCAGGGGGTGGGAGTCAGCTCCCTTCACGCAGGGCTTCCCTGTGGTTCATCAGCTGTCACTGGCGAGCCACAATGCGTTCTGAGGATTCAGATACTGGTGCACAAGTGTTGTGACGATTGAAGAAAACTGCAACCATTTTCTAAACTGGATATGTTTTCAGATGCTGTTGTTCTTAATCCTTTTAAAATGGTACATTTTCAGTTTTTAACTGAAAGGCAAAGGTAAAAGCTACGTGTGACAAAGAAGGCTTAAGGGAGCAGATCTTTTCCTTTTTTTTTTCTTCTTTTTTTCCCTTTTTCATTCCTTTTTCCCTTTACCCAGCAGAAACTGTCTCCATCCCTTGCTGAGGGATTTGATTCTGAGCTGAAGGAAGATACAGTGCTTGCAGTGTGCTGTGCCTGCTCAGCAACAGGCAGGGAAGCAGGGGTGGGAGCAGAAAATGAATGTGTGGGATGCTCTTATTTCTCATCGACGTGCTGGGATGCAGCTAGTATGGCAAGTGGTGTTTCTGGTACTCAGAATGATTTTGAAGCTGTGTGTGTCTCCCTTTCTTGTGTCCACTTTTGGGATCTCTTTTATTTTTGTCCTTTTCCCTTTTACATCCTGCTGGATCCTCATGTGGATGAGCAGAAGCACTTGCCCTGAGATGCTCTGGGAGATGCAGCAGGGAGGGCACGTTTCTTCAGATCTCCTCCTTGCCTGTTATTCAGCACAACTCCCTTACCTTGTGTAGCTATGATAATGGAGGGGGTAAAAGGAATATTGCCTGCTGTTGTGCTAGATTAGGTAATGAATTTCCAGCTCACAGGCTATCTCATGTTTGTTTCAGTGCCCACACGGTGCCTTAATTCGCTATCAAAAGAAAGTCTTGAATTATGCAAAGAGTAAGGTATAAGCAGCAGTGCTACTGCTGAGTGTGGTTTTACATTGCTGCCATTGAATATTCATGGTAATCAAAGATGACATAACTTTGTTTGTTAACAGTTAAAATACTTTCTGGCCTGGACAAATTGTGGGCTAGACCTTAGGCATTGTTACAAATATCACATAGCTTTGTTATCTCCTCCAGCACGTTGGTTTCTAGGCAGCGGATAGAGGAGCTGAAAGTGAGTCAAGGTAATATCTTGGGTGTGTCTGACAGAACAAGCATTTAAACACATTTATTTTCATTCTCTGACAATTCTTAATTCAAAAGTCTTTGATACTCAAAGTTCAAAAGTGAGTGAAAGCATTTCCATCCATAGGTTGGGATAACTGGGTTAATAGGCTGAGATAACTGGGTAAACAGCCACACACTATTTCTAAGTTGTTTATTATGAGAAAAGCTTTATGAGGAGCATGTTAAGGTGGGGAGGCAGAAAATGAGAATACATTGCAGGTTTGTAGAGCTAACTGTGCATGCAGTGCTCACTGAGGGAGGGAGAATTTGGGTGTGCAACAAACACAAAATGTTTCTTGTTGTGAAGGAAGATGTTAAAAGTGAAAAACAGAGCAGTACTTGTTTGCTTTATGGTATGTTGAGGGCTTGCTTTTCCCTTTGGGGTCTGCATGTGTTAGTAACTGAGTTTTGCAGGAGGGAGGCAAAGTAACTGAATACATTTTGTGACAATGAGCTCTTCCCTGTAATAGAATCATGTTTTGTGGTTTTCACTCTCAGCTTGCTGACAAGATGATAAAAGGTAGTGTGGTGTGTGTATCTTGTTAAATAGGCACTTTGCTTCCACAGATAGCTGAATAATTTCAAAAATGCTCTGTTTGAAAAAGGCAACGAGAGGAGAGGACTATGAACCATTAATGTGCCAATACTTGGAGAGGGATTAATCTTCAATCAAGAAGTGGCAGAGGCAGCAGGCAGGATGCAAGAGCCAGATATCCAGGCATCAGACATGGGACAGTCCTAGAGGTTTGTGAGGCCACGAGGGCAAGGCCCCCTGAAATTTCTGCTCCTGCCTGTGACTGAGGTGCTAGGGAGCAAACACAGATTAGGAGGGGGG
Source organism: Phasianus colchicus (assembly GCF_987193195.1). Taxonomy (NCBI): domain Eukaryota; kingdom Metazoa; phylum Chordata; class Aves; order Galliformes; family Phasianidae; genus Phasianus; species Phasianus colchicus. Next base: position 9,856,882 of record NC_143443.1, read on the forward strand.
CAGGGCTTGGAAGGGGTTTCCAGCGCTAAGAACAGAGAGGGAATCACCCATTAATTTAGGTGGCTTTGATTTTTTTTTGCGATACTGTGCTAAACAGGAGCACCCCAAGGAGAAGCATCAAGGGGGCAGCAACAGCATTTGGTTTCCATAGTGCCTCTGAAAATGGGTAAGAGCCAAAGGAAGATGAGGAATTACGTTTTTCTGATGCTTGGTGGTAGTTGATACTTAGACTTCAGCTCTGTCACATTGGAGAGACGGGCATATGTGGAGGTGAGGAATAATATAGATGTTGGTGGTGCAAACATATGGAGGAAGCAGAGAGGCTGGGAACTGGGAAAGGATGAACAGATGGGAGGCAGAAAAGCAGTGAGCAAGGTGGAAAGGAAGGAAAAGCTTTTCTGCCAGACGCATTCCTGTTTGCATTCCCATGAGAGGCTGTTCCTCAGAGGAGCTTGGGTACCTGCAGATGGCAGCTGCACCACAGGGGATGAAGTCAAAGGGAAGAAAACAACCACCCTTCTCTACTGTCTACGTCTGTTTGTGCTGCTGGCTCCCTGCTGCACCAGGCTTTCCAGACAGCAGACTGAGGGAACTTGGTGATGCCCCTTCATCAGGTTCAGCCAGATTTGGGGCCAGGAAGGAGCTTCTTCTACATCCTAATGATCCACTTAGTTGACGTGTCTGAGAAAGCACTGAGGGACTATCATCATGTACTCCTACCAGCTCTCTGGTGGCTGTAGCACAGAGAATGAGGCCTTCAGATCTTCAGTGCATAAAGTAAAGTCTCTGCAGTGTTTTGCTGTTCAAAAGGAGCTTCTTCCAACCTGCTACTGGGTGTAGTGTAGCCTTTTGGGTGGTGGCACACCGGCAGGACCAACGAAACTTTCATGGTTGCTTGTGAAAGCCTAAAGAAAAAAAAATAACAAATTAAAATCAGAATGTAACAGCAACAAGAGTGTTGAAATGAAAAATCAACGAATGGTACAACAAATGTAAGGTCATCTGGCACACTCTCTCATCCTACCTTCTTCTCTCCTCTCCTTTCCCCCATTACTGCTTCTATGTTACCTTAGGGACCATACAGAAACAGGCAGTCGGGTAAGGTAAAAACTAGAAATAATGTATATTTATTTAATTTTCTTACAGCATAATAGAGCAATGTTAATGCTGTTTTTCAAAAGCAGCGCAATCCTTCTTCTTTACATAAATCACCGAGGAATAAAGTGGTCTGATTTATACATGACTTATATTTATATATGATGCTTTCAAATATGTTTAAACCTATTCCAGTTGCAACCTCATTCTAAAAATTAAGAAATGCTCAAAGAAGGCTGCTAGGAGAAACATTTGGGATTTTGCAGGCTGTTCAGAGTTAAAGCAAGGTGTCAAGTAAGGAAAAAACATCTATAATCATCACAAAAATCGGGCTTGGTAAAACTGCACTAATGGGCTCTTGATAGCATGGAGAGAGGATCGTATAATGCTCTGCTATTCTCACAAGTGTTTTCTGTATCAGGCTTTATGCTCTTGGCTTGTGGTGAAGTGGCTGTTGTGTTTCCTCAGTTTGTGGCTGTCACGTGTGCTGAGGACTAAGTGCCTGCGCATGGCCGGCCTGCCCATGTTCTGTGATGTGTGTGTTCAGCATTGTGGCAGTTTTGTGCAAGTGAGATACCTGAATGAAGCAGAAACTTCTCTGTCTGTCCAGATTAGATTTGAACAGGCACAAGTTTAAGTCATTTCACGGCCAGTTCATGGCGTAGATTCTATTTCTGTGAAATCTAATGCACCTCTTTGTCATCCCTACTGGTTAGGGCTGAGAGTTTGCAAACTCAGCCACTGTATTTGGTTAGTCACATAACAACCTTGCTTAAAGCATGAGTAAGGACAAACACTGCTCTTCAGTCATCTCTTCCTTGGTGTAAGGGTAGTAAAGCAGGCAGTCCTGCCCTTGCAGTTTCTGATGGTAAATGCCATGTAGGCTTTTGTATCACAAAGAAGTTAGCTCCAGTGCTTCCTGACTTCATTATGGTACCTGAGCAAAATGAGCTTGTGAAGACTAGCAATAAGCCGCCTTTCTTGCCTTTTGGAGCAAATGTCAGAAGCAGAGCTCACCGTTGCTATTTTAAAGCTTTAAGTGTCTTACAATAACCTGAATTTACAGTAATTTGGTACAGATGCAGCAGAGCAGAGCAAGCTGGGGACCCCCTGCTGGAGCTAGAAATTTGACTTCAAGTAGCAGACACGGCTCTTGCTGTGGATGCTAGCAAGGAGCTCACAGTCTCTATTACTTGATGACTAAAAGTGTCTTACAGCTGTTCAAATTTACAGCAAATTGGGAAGAATGCAACAGAGTGGAAAAGATTGTTTGTACTTGCAGTGTGTCCTGGATGAGCAGATGTGCCCCAGTGGAGTCTGGCTCTGACAGGGCCACTCCTAGCACCAGATTCATCCTGGTAATCCTGAGCTCCAGGACCAAGATTTGGGTGCTGAACAACACTATTGTAAAAAGAACAGCTTTAAGCAAATGACATCAGCATCTAAAAAAAGGAAGGAGAAACCCAATGCTTTTTTCTCTGAAGGAAAGCCATGCCAAGAAACTGTTCTTGCTGGAAATATTGGCCCTGAGGATCTCATATGTAGGGCTGCAGATATAACTGTCAGGTTCAATGAGCATGGTCGGGTCTGAGACAGTCTCCTTGCTGCAGGTGTGTGTGGGTCCTTTATGTGGGGCATGTCCATTGGGCATGACAGATAGAGGCAACAACTTATGTTAGTATAGAACAATGCTTAGGGTGAGCTTAGCTGGGACATCTTGGAAGCAAAAGCTGTAAGAACAGGTTTTAACTCCGACTTCAATTCCAAGGGCTGCCTCTAAGGGAATCAACTTTAGAGGTAGGATATAGGGATTGATTTTATGTCAGGAACAAAGTTTTCTGCCAGCACATCCAGTAAATGAAGGATCTTTGCTTTGTCTTCTATTCTTTATACAGACCTGCTACTTCAGAATGAGAGTGAGTGCTTTGTATGGTACTTTGGCTAACAGCCTTTATAAAAAAATCTTATTTAAAAAAAAAAAACACAGCATAACCAGTACAAAATCTCATATAGTTACACATGATTTTTCAGGGATGCATCATTTACTGTAAGTCTTAAAAATTGTTAAGTGCATATTTCCAGTGTTTATGAGTTCTTTCTCTGTTGATCAGAGATTCTGGAGATGTATCTAGTTTGAAATAAGGCTGAGACTGTCTCCAATGCATCTGGCCTAAGAAATATGAATTTAGAATGAATGCAGCTGTGTAGAAGTGCAGTGAATTTGTGAGACCTGGAAACATATCCAGGAAGCATCATTCTCCCCCAGCTCCCGTGGCTGCTATTATTAGAAGAAAAAGTGATGGTTTTTATAGTGACCCCAGTGTGTTCTCTGTGTGGAAAGGGTGTTCAGAGTGCAGGGGACAGATAATTTAAGGAATCTTCGCTGCTTAATAGTGCTGCTGACTCATAACTCGACTGCTTTATGGCATTTGGTGCTAATGCCATGTCTCCAGGAGCAATCTGAGTGTCAGAGTATCAGTGTCTCTCAAGATTATCTTGTGGTAAAGAGGAGAGCTAAAATTTGGGCAAAACTGCAAACTTAAAGAAGCAACATTCAGAAATGTAAAAGTATAAATTTCTCCAAAACGTTTTTTATCCTTGGGGGTTGGGTTTGAGAACTTTGTTTTGATGGCATACCTGCTGGTAAGTCCAAGATTTTTTTTTTAACAGCGATTTTTTGTTTGGATGCAGTGACTGATCTGTAACCCTAAATCAATCCTCAGCACATGGCCAGTTATTCTCAGCTCTTTTCCTCTCTAGTCTGGTATAGGATTTGTATGTATTTCCTGAAAATTGGAAGATCTAACAGTGCTTTATGGAGTGCTGTTCAGCTGATGTGCATATAACATGGATTTTGGGTTGCAGAGGGTTACAATCCTGCTGAAAGGTGAGAGATTGAGATACGTTTTTATCAGAACCCAGAAAACTTGCCAAGATGGCAAATATGTGTCTGGGCTTTGATACTGATTAAGCACAGTGCAAATACAGGTGAGTACAAAAGCTGGAAACAAGAGGTTATGTTTGTGTTTGTATGTGTGTATATATATATAAATATATGTATGTATGTATAAAAGAGACTCTGCAAACAATGCAAAATCCAAGATCGCGGAGGAGACGAACATGTTCTGCCAAAAATTCTTCTTTAATTATTCACTGACAGAAAAGGCAGCTTCCAGAAGCCACTGGTTTCTCAGATGTAGCTGTGAGAAGAAATCCAATCATTCAAACAAAACAGTACTCATTGCTGGATGACAGTAGTATAGTAAGTATAAAGTACACAAAAATTCAGACGAAGCCGTGCTGTATTTCATTCAAATTGTGGATTTCTTTTCTTCCAAAGGTACTTGCTGTTTACCTGCCTGGGAGTAACATCACTTAGATATACTTGCTGGTAGTAAATTAGGTATTTGAATAAGAAGTAAATGCTCAGGCTTCTGAAACTTTGTTTCCAAGAAAATGCCTGGATGCTGCAGGAGCCAGCTGCTTGCCGTCTTGGAGTACAGGTACAGCTACTTGCTGATTCTCAGAGAGAATTCAGACTGTAAGGCATTGCCTGGTATTTCATTGTCTCAGCATCACATGCTGAGTGTCAAGAGCAGGTGGAGGAGGGGGCTCTTGTGTTCTTGTCTGAGATGCAAAACCCTGTATGTGCCTGCATGGGTGGCTAGACCAGAGTCTGTCTCTGCAGAGAGCAATGCTCAGGGCTTTGCAGAATATGATGGTTTTTTTTTTTTGCAGGACTGGCACGTTTTGGTATTTTGGGGAGAGGCAAGAAAGCTTTTCTGCCAGCAGGGTGTTTTGTTACACGGTCTGCCTAATGTCCTGAGGCCAGTGAGAATCAGCAGTTGGGAGAAAAGGAGCCTTGGTGGGGCTGTGAGGCTGGAGATGTGCTGCAGTTTGCCCCTTCTGCCCCTCTCCTGAAGATCTGATAGAAGAAATGCCTCTGAGGAAGGGCTTTCAAGCTGCTTCACTGCAGTAGTGGATTACTGAGGGGGTAGCAGTGCCAGGGAGTATGAGAGCAATTTTCTTTTGCATGATTTGGCTGAAGATCATAAACCTGCTTCAGCGAATAGGAATATCATTGATTAAAATGCCATGGCTGCAGATGCCATATTACCTCTGTATCTTGCAGTGCTCGGGAGCTCAATTCTATCTTTTCTTGTAAATGTGAGGTTTAAGCTCTGAAAAGACTGCAGGAATTCAGAAGCACCCCTGCGACCTATTCAGACCTTTAGGCATGAGACAGAGAAAGCAACTGAGAGATAAGCTAACAGAATGAATATTTGCTTTTCATTCATACGGCCTTTATTTATTTCTTTAAAATCCAGCTGAAAGAATTGTATGCAGCTTAAAATGCTGTTGCAGCTCATTTTTAGTTGAATGTAAGCTGATGGTTATAGAGTAAGTCTCAGGTATCTTGCGGGCATTTGCCTGGTAGTAGCACATCATTAACAACAGTTTAAATGACTGGACTTATTTCAGAAGAAAAAGTAGAGTTGTATCTATTTCTAACCCAAATTTCTGAGATATCTGATTGGAAGTGTCAGTGCTGGAAAGGCCTAAAATAAGTACAATTTTTCTTCACGGATGGGTTTAAAGTGTGATGGCTGTGATTTAATTTTAGGTGTTACTGTCAGACCAGAGAAACTGAAAGTTCACCCCTCAGCTCATTGTTGGGTTGGTTTGTTTGTTTCTGGTGTCTTTGTTTTGGAAAGACTGAAGATAAAAATGTTTGTCTAAGTATGTGCTTCTCTTCTCTGTGGTTGGTGACACTTGTGTAAATGGAGGCTACTTGGGCCATTTTCAAACTGTTTCTGTCATGTAGGACTGTTGGGAATTGCATTAGAACCCCCTTTTCTGATTATGATGGTTGGCTGAACACTTTTGGGTTCTGTTTTCAAGACCAGATTGATTGTGAAGCGGTTGATTTGGTTGTGTAGGAATTCTGAAATTTTAGCTACCTCAAGCAAACTCCTGTCAAACTTGCTAATTCATTTGGTAGATTCACTATAATGTCTTCCCTGCTGGAGGAGGTGCTGTGCAAATAGATTTGGGAGTAGGAGAACACACCTGCTGCCTTTGCTTTTATTGTGATTTGCCGAGAAGGAACCTGCTGCTGTTTTGGTTATTTGCCTGGTGTCAGATTTTTTCCTGCTGTTGCAGTTAACTACATGGGGAAATTGAAGCTGAGTGAAGCCCCATGAAAACCATCCATTTTAAGGTCAATAGTATTGCTATCTAGTATCTCTGAACTTAATTCTGAGAACGAGGTGACACTTGGAGCTGTGGAGAAGCTACATTGCTACAGCAGGTCCCATATAGCAAAGCAAAGTGTGGGGAATTAAACCTCATGGGATACAAAGCCTGCAGATAGGGGGTTTGCTTTTACACAGCACCTGAAAGGAAGTACCACAGCATCTGGGAACCTTGGTGGTCCCAGCATTTGTGGTGTTCCCACACTTCCAGGACAGGACCATAGGCAGTTGGCACCAACCCAGACTGATCCACTCCCTTACTTCTCTGCTGACTTTGGGGAGGATCTGCTACAGATGCCTCTGGCATTTGCTGCATCAGGAGGATTGTCAGTAGGCCACACTGGGAGTAGATTAGGAACTCTTCTTTCCTGTAAGGTCAGACAGTGGTGCTATGAAATCTCTGAAGTAATGCATGGGTTATGATACACCAAAGGTCAGAGAAGAAAATTGCAGTACCAGCTTCAATTAGTAACTGAGAAAGGGAATTACTGTTATTGCATGTCAGTCCTTCAGCCCCACAGGAGGCTGCCACCCTTCCCCAGTGACAGGTAGTGGCTCAGCAGCAGCTTCTGCCTGGCCAGGAGCAGCAAGTGCGTGCTAAGCAGTACAGTGAGAACAGACAGCAGGTGTTTGCTGTCTGTGAATGATCTGCCACCCCATAATTTGTTTCCTTATTTACTGGAGACTGAATGTGAGGATCTTAATGTTTTTTTTTTTTTCTTTTTTTCTTTTTTTTTTTTTCCCCATGATTATATTAGGAGAACTGAATAAGGGAGGCAGAAAAAAGCTTGGTGATTTGAAGGATTTTCATTTTTTTCTGTTGGTCATGTTGGGAATTTTATTTGCTTTCTGTACCTTTGGGATCTGTTGCAATTTATGGTTATTATTGCTTTGGAAAGCAGCAGGAAGTCCCATGGCACTTTCTGCGAGAGCTGGATGCTCAGCCAGGGGTAGACCCAGTTGGGAATAAACAGTGACTATAGAAATCCTGATGAGCAGTTCAGATATGTAGGAGAGATCAGCTGTGCAGCTAAAGGATCCACAGAGGGATGTGCTTGCAAATAAAGAAAGGAGATGTGCCTCACTGTGGTAACTGTTCCCCCCTCTGCCCAGTGCAATGAAGGATGCTTGTGCTGAGGGTTCATACCAGTGGACCACCTCAGGTGTATTGGGCCCTTGCATGGTTCCCTTTGCACACTCCTGACCTCAATCCCCATCTTCAGGAGGGACCCCAAATAGTAATGCTGTTCTGCCTTTTCTTTCTTATCTGATGGGAATGAACACTGGCAGCCTGTTGCCCTTACAACATCCCTTGGCTGGGAGCCGTGGACTTGTCTTCTATGGCTGGGCATTACCTCTGCTTCCAAACAGCTCCGTAGAGCTGGCTGCAACGAAAATACAGTGTTATGCTAAAGAGGAAACAACAGAGCTACAGCTGGATATTTCCACCCAAGAAGTTACAGCGAAAGAAAATAGAAAAATGGTGGATAATTACAGTGTAGTTAGAGATTTTGAACGAGAATTTAAATGGCATGGTATGAAAGACAAGATCAGACAGTATTGAATGCTGCCCACAATGGTGTCATTTGAGTTCAATATAAAACTTATGAAGAAAAGTTCTGAGAAAGCTTTTGGTTATGTTGAGTTCCTGTTGTGGTATAACTGGGCAAGCAGCTCAGCACTATGCAGCTACTCCCTGCTTTGCCCTGGTGAGGGGGAAGAGACCTGTAAAGGTAAAAGTGCAAGAACTCATGGGTTGAAATAAAGACAGTCTAAAAGATAAAGAAAAAGCTGTGTGTGCAAACAAAGCCAAACAAAGATTTACTCACTACCTCTCACTGGCAGGCAGATTTTCAGCCACTTCCAGGAAAGCAGGGGGCCCATCACGTGTAACAGTTTATTGGGAAGACCAGTGCTATTGCTTTGAACATCCCCTCTTTCCTCTCCTTTACCCCAGCTTTACTTGCTGAGCATGATGCCGTATGGTATGGGATATCCTTGTGGTCAGCCTGGGTCAGTGTCCTGGCTTTGTCCTTTCCCAGCTCTTTGTGTGCACCCAGCTCCTCACTGGCAGGGCAGAAGCAAAATAAGTCCTTGGCACTGTGCAAGCACTGCTCTGCAACAACTAAAATCGTTGGCGTGTTATTATCACTATTTTCATTAAAAAAAAAAAATCCAAGATGTGGCATCATGCAAGCCTCTACAAAGAAACTTAACAAGTGCAATTAATTCCACTAAACATTTTGTTAGAACAGTGTTCATCTGAATCTTTTCTGAAGCAGTTTTGTACAGATGTTCCTCTGGCTCTCCTAGTGATTAATATTCATACTGGAAAAGAGGTTTAAACAGGCAATAGATACAAAGTGTGACTATTAAATCTTGTTCATAAGAGTGCAAACTGTTGGATGGCAATAATTGCAAATACGTGCCTGGCTTTGCAGGATGCCAACTTGTTGGCTTGGGATCCAGAGCTCACCTTAAGTGACAAAAAACATTTTATATTTAAGCTTAGTGATGAGCCCGATGAACACAAAGTGCTGCAGCACTTCATTTTTTTTGTGTGTATGTTTTCTGTAGTGGCCTTATGTGTACTGATGGCAGTCCTGGAGAGCAATCTAGCTTTGCTTGAGTGGGATACACATGCAGCTTTTAATCAGGAATGACGGCTATGAAGTGGTGCTGTGTGCAACACCTCTGAGACCTGTACCTTTGCATAGAGGAGGAGGTGAGCAGGATGTCTAGCAAAAAGAGAATGGCAGTGTTTGAAATATCTGGGAAAAATGCAGGCATTTGCTTTTTTGAAAAGAGCCTATTTCTGCATGTTTTTCTTCATTCCTGTCTTTTCTGATCCCTCTGATATAGGTTTGTTGTCAAAAGAAAAGCTGTGGAAAAAAAATGGAAGTGACTTGGACTTGTATTTTGTAGTTAAATGTATTCTAGTTGTAAAAATGTGCTGTAGCTGGAAGATGCATCAGTGTGGAACACAAATTAGGGAAGTTATGGGTGGTTGATGAAATCTGGAGGTGTCTCTTGTTTTTGTTTTAAGAGTTGTTAGCTTCAGGAGTGATGCCAAGTCACCCTCCTCCTGACCAGCCGTGCCCGGAACACTTGAGGTAATCAGGAAAGTGTGTGTGGCCTCACATACAGTTGTTACAACCAAAACTCAGAAATTGCATTGTCAAAATCTTCAGATCCTGATTTCTGGGCTCATTTCTAAGCTTTGTTTTCTATAAGTAGAACTTTCAAGTCCCTAACGGAGGGACTTCAGCAACTTTTAGCTGTCTTTTTGGCAACTTCCATCAAAATTTCCAACTAATCTTCAGTGCTTCCAGTTGCATACTTGGCACTAGCTTTAGGGAGCTGAGCCAACAGTAATGCTGGCCCCACTGAGTCCTGCTCTTGGACTGTGATGGTGAGTGTGATGCTGGTGATGCTCTCCGTACAGATAAGGAGCCTTCTCACAAATACAAAACTGAGAGTCAGTTGGCATGCTTAGCTCATCCTGTAGTTAATCTCAGGTTTCCTGAAGGCTGGTCCTGAAGTCTCAGCCTTTCCATTGCCCACATGAATCTGCACGTCAGCAGCGAAGACTGTAAAGTAGCGTAAGTTTGTGGTAAAGAATTTATCCTTGTGATATCCAAGAAGTAACTGATATAAGGAGTATTTTCTCTAGCCTTAAGTTGCTGAAGTGTCATTAGCATTTGGAGTGTAACAGTGTTCCTATTTAAATTGATGGCATGAGCTAAAACCAGGAATGCTTATTTGGGAAGTACAGCAGAAAACTGAACTTGAAAGGGATCTGGGAGAATGTTTGTTTGAAGAAAAAGGTTCTGTTTTATCTATGCAGTTTTCTGAAAACAAACATCTGAATTCCGTGTTCCTTAATCTTTTATACTTTGTAATTTTTTTTTTTTTTTGCTAGTTGTGAAAACTGGAAAACATCCATTTTTCTTGTTTAGCCTAAGGACTTCCTAGAGGAAAGAAACATTAAGAAATCTCAAAAGTGGCAAACCAGCAGGATTTCTTTCAAAATAGGACAGGACTTTTATCAGGCATAGCATGAGCCTGGCCATTTCACTCTCCCATGGTTTAATAGAGGGTTGGGATTTACCTGAACTCAATGCTGAATCAGGAGAACTGGATTTGTCCAAAACCAGGAAACAAGATCTGTAGTTGCCTCAATAGATACCTTGTGATATAGCACAGGGGAGACTAAATCACAGGAATGCTCAGTGATAGTGTTACTTTATATGCAGAAGGAAGAACAAAAGCAAGCTGAGAAAGAACCAGATATTTCCAGGTAATGGAATATCCAGTCGTGATCTTACTGTTTGCAGCAGGGTAAACTGCATGTACTCAGAACAAATATAAATGTCAAAAACCTGTGGGAGAGATGAGATCACCTAAAGGTTAGGTACAAAAACAAAGCAGCTTCAGCATATTTAAGTAAGTGGTCCTCATACTGAATGTTAAAACAGTTCCCTCCTGTCAGTTCAGTGCTAAATGGAAACTATAAAAAGGAATGCTAAAGCGAACCAGAGCAAATGTGTGTTTGGCTGCCTGTCTGTCACTGTCAGCTGGCCTTGGTGAAGGCTGAAGTGATTTGGTGGCTATCAGCAGGCTGCTGCCTTCCTACCATAGTTGCAGTTAATGAGTTTATTGGATTGTTGAGGTGTATTTAAAAAAAAAAGATAACATTGTATCTCTATTACCAAAGTGTCAGGATACGTCAGACGTGAAAAGGCAAAATAAGAGTGAAGGTATGGAACTTACATATGGAGATTTTAGAGATTTTCTACATTTACTCTGCTGCTTACATTAAATAGAGATGATTTATTGCAGAGTCCAAAAATGCCATTAGTATGCTGCATTTCAAATACAGACCCTAATCTTATTTACTAACTTACTATTGTCCTGTGCAAAGAATTTGAATTATTCTCTGAGTTTTAAAGGAAAAATACCCACTGGAAAAAAAAATAATGCTGCAGTAAACAGTTTTTCTGAAAGGTAAGCTTTCAGAAGTAATAGAAGAGAAAACATGGAAATGTTTGAGCTACATTCATTTTTACTACATTACCTTGTGGAAGCAGTATGCCACAACTGTTAATATTTTATTACAGAGATCTGTAACTGTTTACAGTTGACTGATCTGACTGTATCGTAAGAATTAAGTTGACAAACAGGCATTCTTCCAGTACAGTACTGCTTTGTTTATTTTCATGGCCAACAATTAAGCTGTATCAAACAACCCAGCCCATTATGTTGCCACGTGTGATGTTTTTATGCAGACACTCTATGTGGTGGGATGCTCAGAACAGAGAGAAATCTGCAGTCAAACACAGATACCTTTTCTGCTCCCCTTCTGGCACCCCTCTCACACACGATGGTATATGGACACAGTACTCTTACTGAATACATAGTGGCTTGGCTTTTGTATTAGTGGCTTGTCTTTTTGTACAAATATTTTGTAGGCCTGACCCAGCTGAAAAATTCCTATGATAAAAGAACCACGTTTTATCATCATTTTATAGAAGATGAACTGAAGGCCAAATATCCTGAGTACCGTTCAATACTTGCTGAAGACTGCCATAGATGCATGGAGAGCCTTGAGAGATTGTGGCTGAGATGCTCTGCCTCTCAGATGCTCTGCCCTCAGGCTCTGATTTGGATCTGGTTTTCAGGGTGGGAGGTGGGTTTCTGTTTTTGTTTTGTTGTTCATTTTTTTTTTCCCCCCAAATGTTATGATCTCAGAATGGATAAATGGATAAATGGATAAATTCACGTGAAGTAGCCATGTTCAAGTGAGTGGCAGCCTTTATATGAATGAGTGTTAGGAGGTCTATTTTGCCTTAAAACATGATTCCTTGCCTATAAGCTCATGGAGGAAAGAAGAGGCAAGTTTTGAGAAAAGGTAGCAGCAACAGTTCATGCCCAGCATTATGGTGTCAAGCAGGGCCATATCTGAAAAGAATTTTCATGGCAATAAGTTACACATAGATGCACTGAGTTAACAGTAGTCCTGTGACTCACTTTGCCATTTCTAAAGTACTTTCTTACTTATGTTTCTACATGGTTGTGGAGACATTAAAAGGAGGTTGTGAACTGCTTGAATGTTAGAAAATGAGACTTCTCTGTGTACCACTGATGTATTTCTAATACCAAAGTTGCTGGTACTTAGGAATTCTTTCTTGTCACATACTTCTTGCTTCTTGTCCAGTACTTGCCATTGGTTAAAGTTGCTGTGACACGATGTAAAACAGCCAGACACCAAGACAGAATGAAGGTAACTGCAGGTGACATGCATTTCAAGGGTACCAAATGCATCTTGTCATTGAAATGCAATCTAATGCTGTGACACTGCTTTCCTTTAGGCTATCTTAAATGATGAGGGGCAGCATTTTTTCACTGTTGGAGAAATTTACTTTCTTTTACTTTATGTTTTGCAATATATGCTCCCCTGTTCTCAGCAGAGGATTTGTAAGGGTGTGTGCAAGAGATTTTGTATTAATACCTATGTTGGGTACAGATTTTGAACTTTTCTAGAAGTAGCTCACAGTATTTATGTCAGATGAGGAGGTGAATTTATACTGTGACTGTTTGCACCAAGAGGAAGTTCCCAGAGGGCAATTTTGGTGTCCTTGTGCTTGGCAGAGCCTAAGTGGTCCAAGGGCCTATCTTGAGAGTGAGGCCTCTGGGGTCATTGCTGGCCAGAGTTTGTGCTCTTGGAAGGACAAGGAGCGCCACTCTCTGAGCAGGTGGGCAAAGCCTGGTGATGTCCCCTTTGGTTTAGTGCTGATGAGGAAGGGTCTGGAGAAGAGGAGAATTGGGAAGACCTTATTGCTCTCTACAACCTGAAAGGAGGTTGTAGTGAGTTGGGGGTCTCTGTCTCTTCTGCCAGGTAACTAATGATAGAATGAGAGGTAAAGACCTTCAGTTGTGCCAGGGGAAGTTCAGGTTGGATATTAGTAAAAAAAAAAATTCTCAGAAATAGTGGTAAGGTACTGGAACAGGCTGCCCAGGGAAGTGGTGGAGTCATCATCCCTGGAGGTTTTCAAGAATTATGCACATGTGCCACTTAGGGACATGGTTTAGTGGGCATGGTGGTGATGGGTCAACAGTTGTTCTTGATGATCTGTGTTCTTTTTTCAACTGGTGCTTTCCTATGCTGCTGCAATCAAGATTACACTTGGAGAAGCCAGAGAATTCTGTTTGCCATCCTGCAGGGCTCGTGACAGAATGACTTGCCATAGATTCACTGCAGTCTCATCAGGATGAGTGCTGCAGCCGACGTGTGCCATGTGCTTCCTGTGAAGGTGTGCAGTACTCTCAGTACAAGCTGCACAGTCTCCTTTATCACATGTTGCAGCAGAACATTGTGTAAGCCTCTACCAAAATATCCTGTATCCCACTCACAACTTCAGTCTAGGATGCTCTGTTTCCAGATTTTTTTTTCTTCCCCTTTTCTCTGAGTCCTCTTTCCCACAGCTTGGTGAAGCAGATAAGTACCTTACTCCCCTGGCATAACGAAGCATGGTTCAGGAATGCTGAACCAATTTGTCTGCATGAAATTGTGAAAATTGGATAGAATTATAGATTTTTTTTTCCATGCAAGTATGTGTTATGCTCTCTCTTCATCTGAGTAAATGCAACATAAATGACCCTCAAGTTAAAGTAAAATGAGCATTATCTACTTTAAGCATGGAAGTATTAGTTTTTAACTTGACACTGTTTTGCCTTTTGACTATGAATGAAACAATTTTCAGACCCTATTTACTCCTTTAAAAAACAATCCTCTATGAGTTTTGTGCTTTTGAAGCATGCAAGATAAATTCTTCTCAAAGCAGATGCAGCATAATACTTACAAAAATCAAGTGACACGTGGGAAGTTTCAGTAATTGCAAGAAGGAGAGGCAGGACTTGGAATTTTTCTAGCCACTCTTCACTTAACAGTGACAGTAACAACTCTTCTTTTTCTTCTTGGGAGTACAGTTCACAGTGACATCAGCTTTTTTTTCTGGGCTGCTACAAAGAAACAAAATGGATGATGTGGTGGAGATGCTCCAGAACTTTTTCAAATCAAATACTGTCCAGACATTTTTTGTTTTCTCCCTTCATCTGCAATCCATGTTGTACTCATGCATGAATTACCAGTATGGTGGTTTGCAAAAATCTTGAATAGCTCAAGTTAGTAAGCAGAACCACCAAGAGAGCTGGGATTTTTTCCCCTCTTCTCTGTAGTGTTGATAAGTTATCGATTCCAATTGCTGAATTTTAAGGTAATTTTCTGTGTTTTTTTTCATGGATCAGTCTGAGGTCTTATCCTGAGGCCGATAATTTCTTGCTTTTCCATCTGTCAGTGTCATAGCTATAAAGATAGTTTTAAGAGGTCACGGTGGCAGATGTGATGGGGCATGCTGTGTTCCCTGGGGTGGATCCTTCCCCCTGAAAGAGCGGCTGCAGAGGCCATTCTTCCATGTCGCCTGCAAATGCCATCTGACCTTGCCTGCAGGATGTCTGCAGTTAGGTTGGGATTGAATCTCCTCAGAAGGCTCTTTGGCTTACCCACTGTGTCATGTCCTTCATCAACAGGCTGCTGTGTGCTCTTGAACCACTTGTGGTGTGATGACTTCTCAGGACTTGACCCACGACATATATATATGCTCTCAGCATCTCCTGTTCAAATCTGATTAATCTGAGCTTGCTGCCCATGAACCTTTTTCTGATCAGGGCAGCACAGAAACAACTTGCTGCAGAAAGCTCTTGTGATGCTAAGCTAGCTGAGGTGAAGACTCTCACCACATCTTGAAGTCTGTCACTTCTTCTGGCAAAGGGACAAATCCCCTGTGTGTTCCCAAATGTTTAATACATATTACCTGCACCCTGGAGAACCCACAGAGAAGTAGCCTGAGTGCTGTGCCTCTTTCCAATAATACCCCCATGATTGTGTTTTATAGGGGAAATTAAGAGCTCAGAGAACTCTTCCTCAGAGAGAGATTTCCACATCTTATCTGGCTGCTGTGAGCAGCACATGCCTTGCCTGACAAACCCTTTTGCCCTTTTGCAGTAGTGAAATCCACCTGAAAGGATGAGACCCTGGGAGACTTTGCACCATGGCAATATTTGTATGCAGAGTTAGGACAGACCTCCTTCTTATATCCTCCTCAGTATGTGACTTTACCCACTGGAAAAGCTGATACCTACAATGCACGTTAGGGCTATGAGGTTTTCTGCAGTGTACAGATGATGCCTGGGAGACACTACTGCAATGAATGTGAAAGCAGCACCTGGCCTCTCAGCCGAGCAACTGAATTTCCAGTGGGATGGTGAAAATGGTAGGTTTGTGATAAATGAATAGATTGAATAAAAAGCTGGACACTTCCTTCACTGATTTAGTTGGTGTTTTCTTGGTTGTACACCTGAGACATAAAAAGTGTGGTTCCTCTAAATCAGGAACTGGACTGTCTTAGAAGCAAAAATGCTAGTTAACTATCCATGTCTGACATACTGACTTAGTGCTGAAAGGCACTTTTTTTTAACTTTGCTATATCCTGACTCATCAGTGCTTGTCCTCCTTTTAGCGGTACTTACCTTCTTACTAGAAGTACTATAACTTAAGCATTTACACTCATTTCTAAAAGTTCTTTCAATATTCTTATAAGAAAATGTTTCTTTCCTAGAAAATAAAGAACAAATTATTTATTGGTCTGGAGCTGCCATAGAGATCAGGCATTCCAGCTGGAGTGCCTAGAGAGGTTTATCAATAAATTCTGCCCCGTTGCTGATGAACAGATCATCTCTGTGTCATTTTCAAGCCCTATGCTTGTCAGATGTGGTAAAGCCAAAGGAATGTGCACAGTGTGAGCTTGCTGATTGCGCGTTGTCTGGAGCTGTAGAATTTTCCTACACTGTTATTGCTTTCAGTTGATTTATTTGTTCAATTTCTTGGAGAAAGTCATCTGCAGGTTTCAAAATGCATGGTGTAACGATCCTGTGGACTTATTCTCACATGTAAATGCCATCAATGATACAACCCTTAGATAGTATGGAAAAATAATAAAGACTACTTATTGAACGTCGACCTCATCAGAATTACTGTAGGTTATTATTAATATGCTCGGGGTGTAATACTCTGACTGGAGAACTGCTGATAGTCTAAGTAGCAGTACTACTTTTGGATAATGATTATTGAGTGTTAGAGGCAGCAAACAAATTTTAGCAACATAGTGTGTGGAACTTACCAGTCTCTTGAAAATGTATTATTTTCATGTTGAATACTGTCCTTTTCATCCTTTACGAGAAATACTTTAATACAAATGAGTACGGAAAATAATTATAGTTTCTAATTTATTTTCAACCCTAGAGGAAGGAGACCTGTTTTCATTTTAAGACTGTTCTGGCTGTACTGGACTGTAATTGAACCATTACATGTAATTGTAATTATTGTGCAAATAATACTGACTTTTCTCATAGCTTCAGGAAATGTGTGATTTCATGATTTGTTTGCTTGTTTTCCACTGGTTTCAAATCACTGTCTAGATAAAAGTCAAGATTAGACTGGTGGGCCTTAGATAATTTAAACAGTGGAAGGTCCTGGCTGTAGCAAAGGCTGGACACCTTCAAGTGGCTGCTTGTCATTCTCTTAATTTGTTACTCTTTGGCTGTAAAATAGCTCCCTTCCTGGTTGATGGGATGGAACAGGCCAAGAGGCACAGTATCTCTTCTGGGTGAGTACTACAGTTCTGGTTGTCTGGAAGAAACCACAAGGTATTGGCTGCATCAATCTGTTTTCATTACGCTGAAATTGCATGCACTGTTCTTAAAATCTTTTCTCAAACAAAACTGAAAGTGACTTGTAGCTGAACTTGTGAATTGGTGAAAGCCTGTAAAGTCAATAGACTTCTGTCTGTGCTGTGGGATGGAAAATGTTTCTAGACATATAGCAACAAAGCTTAATGTGAGGGAAAAAATGCTTTCATCTGCAAGGCATGTGTTTAGGTAAAGATATTGTAATGAACAGGGCAACAGAGGCACATTACAAAAAGTTAATTGTCTTTTTCAATCCTGAGCCTAGAAACAGGGTACTGTGACATGGGGAAGCTAAATTTTCTAAAACATGGGTTGAATCTGGTTTCTCTCAAGTCCAGCCTCAAGCTCTGTCCTTGAGCTCCTGGCAAGACTGCTGTGGAGAGTAGCTTCTGTGGCTAACCAGACCTTACCGTATGTCGTGGTACCAGCCTGCTTGTAAGAACTAAAACCACATTAAACATGCTGCAGCTGCGGCAGATGACCTTCCTTCACTGCTATCTTTTTTGTAAGATGGACAGTGTTGCTGGAGTGCTTTTTTTTCCAGCTGATACAGCATGTTTTATTTACTGCAGGAAGGAGAAATATCTATATCCCTTTTGGTCTGAGTACCTCAAATCACATTCCCTGTCCTCGTCTGTTTTTTTTTTTTATTATTGTTTTTTTGGTCATCAAAGTGCTATCTCCTACTGTTTTGTCTTTGTTGCTCTATAAATTAATTCACGTTGCCACATTTCATCAGTTCAGAGGCAGGCAGTAGTTGCAGTTGTAGCAAGCAGGTGTTCTGCACTTTTGTACTCTTTGCTTTCAATGGAGAGATGGTATTTTTTGCTGATCTTAAAAAAATTATGGGCACATGGGATTCTTTGGATGCTGAATGTGTGACTCTTCTGACCCAGATGGTGAATGTAAATGCAAATATTGTACTCATAAAGACATTAATTGCTGAAGTAGCAGCACTGAAGCCCAGTCTGAGGTCATTGTAAAGCTGCAGAAACAGAGCCCTGAAGAGAGTTCTGTCATTTACTTTTGAGTACTTGAAACTAAATGAAGTCCAAGTAACTTAATGCTGCTTATTGTTTCTATTTGCCCCTTAAGCTGGTATCATCTTTTTGTTCTAAGAGATTTCTGAACTTCCATTAAGTGAGCAGGAGAAATAGCTTTGCTTTATAAAAACAGATGATGTGAATATTCTTAAGTTTTGGACTGCTATGCTTTATGCTCCTTAGTGTCTCCTCAGGAACCTTTATTTTCTCATCCGTTAGCCTACTGGGAAATGGTGAGGCTTTTAACTTTACTGATTTGCACAGCCAGAAGTCATTTAAACACCAGGGAAAGCGTGCTGTGTCCTCACAGTGAATGCAGGTGCTGAGCTTGTGCTTGCAAGATATCTTTGGGCTCTGTATCTCTGGGTTTTCTCTGTCATTGTATGCTTTCTACACCTAATACCCCTGTCTATTTCCCCAAGGTGAGAAATGTTTTTTCTTTACACATTCCCAAGTGCGCTGATCCCCACCACAGCTTGCCTGTAGTGAATCAATATTTGAGAGAGACAAAGCTAATGCCATCCTATGTTGTCTGTACTAAACATAGAGAAAGAAGCAATATCTCCATGTCTGTATTAACTCAAATCACATCCTTTCCAGTTGGCTCAAGTCCCATCTAAAATGAGGAACAGACAACTTAAAAGCCGGCTGCATCAAGCATATATGCTCCCTCTACAGGGACCCAGCTTGATCCACCCTGACAGAAAACTGAACTTCAGGTATTGACAGGGAGAGATCAGCATTTCCCTTGTCTGAACTCTGAGTTCATCTACCTGTACCTTTAGCAATCTCTGTCCTCTTAGCAACCCTAAGCTTACCTCTAGAGTGACTGAAGCCAGACTTCAGGACATGCTATATGGCCTCCCAGTCCCTTGGGCTCCTCAACTTGCAATTCCTTCCATACTCTTTTTCTTAACCATTATCATTTTGCAGTTGTCGTCTTACAAACTTTGATCTCAGTGTAAAACACCTTAAAACAAACCAACCATCCTTCAATTCTTTTCCCTTTCTCATGTCCTCTTTTTTCATCCTGAAGCTAAATGAACTGCTTTCTGTATCGTATTGTTGATACTCTCTAGTTGATCCTTATTGCTAAACTGAATTGCCTTTACCAGAGACAGACCTTTGCTGGAGATTTAACTACATTTTCTTTTATTTTTCCTGTAATGTGCTATCTCTGGAAATATCTGTGGATTCAGATTCATTGATGATGTAGAGTTAGCAAATATAAGCAAATATTGTAGCATTTTGGACACTGTTGAAGATACAGTTTAAAAATAAATCAATCAATCTCTTACCCTTTCCTCACTGAAGGGCAATTCCTCCAACTTTTCCCCCCAGACCATGAAGATCACTATCTTTGCTTTGGCTTAAACTGTGATTTAAGAGTTGTTTTGGCATCTCTTCATCCTCATATCTTTTGTTCAGGAGGTCTGTACTCTGCTGTTTCATTCTGTGCAGCATCTTTGTGTCTGTACAACTCAAATTCTCATGTTTCCTTACCTTCTGTTCAGAACTACCAAGGAGAACACACACATTAATATGTGTTTAAAAGACTCCTACCAAGATTTATTTTTAGCATTCTTAATTTAAGCATTTTATCACCCTGCATTTCTCCACAGGCTTTCTTCTCTCCTACATGCTGTAATTCTTCACTCAATAGAACCCCTCTAGGCAAGCCCCATGAGGCTAAGAAGCTCTTGGCTCCTGTTTCTGCCCTGACAATGTTGCCAGTCTTCCCAACCTTTCTGTCTGACCTTTTGTTGTGTTGCTTGTCAGGGGTAACTGCATGAGGACAGGTCTTGGGTTCCTCCTGGGGTACCCTAAAGTTCCCCTTGGCAGTAATGCCAGTGTGAAGTTTGACAGCAGAGACCACAGTTTACTGGCTTGTTTGGGTTTGTGCATATTTTGCAGCTAGTGGTATTTGAAGGGACAGAGAGCACCTTGTTCTTGCCAACTAAGAATGAAGCCTTGGTAGCAATATAGTTCTACAATATGAGTAATGCAGCCTGCTTCCTGTGAAGACTGTGATATCTGTGTGCACAAGCTCCTCCCATGCAAATTGTTTAGACTGAAAGTATATACATTTTATAAATGTAAATCTATAGATCAAATCGTCTTCAGATCACACTTTCCTTTTATCGTTCTTTGCTTTTGAGGGCATATGGTGGCTTTCTGTAAAATGTTTCCTTAATTGCCTTCTGGATATACCCTATAAATCCTGACAAACACATTTAAAAGTGAAAACAAAGGCGTATTTTTCTTCTATTAGAGCTTGCTCAACAAACTGTCTGTAATTTTTCCGTGGGGCCTTGCAAAGTGGTGTTATGTCAAGAAGAATAATGCTCTTTAATTTATGAACCATTAATATTTATTGCACATGCAGTCACTGGCATTTTGTGTGTGAGAGCTGGGCAGCAGCTAATGAAATTGGGAAGAGGTTGTATATTTACCAGTGCTACTCAAATGATTCATACAGAATAGTTTTTTGATAAATTTATTTCCTGATGTTGACAAATTCCCTGGTAGTAACTGATGAGTTTTTTTGTTTATTATATTTTTTAAGAATTTCTTTGTCAGCTCCTGAGGAATTACTCAATGATTACTACAAATAATTAACAAATAATTAAACCCCTTTATTATTAGGGATTTATGAGTGTTCTAGGAAGACTTGCTTTTTCCACCATACAATCGAGCAATCAGATTTTAGCCTTCTTTCTGAGTTCAAATCTGCGTATGTCTCACAAAGACCCAGGCTGGATATTAATTATACTGGATTTTGTCTAAGCACATCCAGAGACTGATGTATACAATGCTGCTGCCTCAAATCACACATCTGATTTTCCAGTGTGAGGAGCTGGTATTGCAGAACTTGTACCAGCATTAAGTTTTACACTGAGTTCCACTACGGACTACCTGTGAAATACTGACCCAAGATGGAGGTCTGATGTTGCAATATCTTTTTGGAAACACAGGGATTAATTTCAAGGCATTAATTAGGTGCATCTCTTTGTAGAACAGGTTGCCTGAAAATAACCTGTTGCAATGCTCTCAGTATCAGATTGTGTTGATCTCTATTGATCTGTTCTTTTTGGTTGCTGGCAGTGAATAACATCATTCTATTGCATCAGGTTCTGGTTGCAATATAGGTTTTATTTCCCTAAGTATGATGTGTAGTTTACTTAGAATTAGCTGCTTCTGAGAATGTGTCAGCCAATAAATTAATGTGGGAGACGTTCATGGAAGCGCGAGAGTATGGCTGCTAGCTGTGAACAAAAGATGGGGATTCTGGGCAGTTTTGATTGTTTTCTTTTTAATACTGTGATATTTACTTCTCTAGCAACGTGGAGTCTGTGAAGGTGATTGCTATATTGCAATTGTATTGCATTGTGCCTAATGCACCACTACAAACACAGATTTATTTCCACTACAAATTGGAAACCTACAAAGCAGCAGTACTGCAACCAATTAACACTCAGAGTTAGCAGTGAGGTAGTCGGAGCTGAAGTGCTGCAATAGAACAGTTCCAGCTGATGCTAATGTAAGGACACGGAGATAATGGAAGCTTTCACTGCGTGCCTGTGTTATACAAAGGGATTAGTTGTGATTGGATCTGTGGTATTATTCAGATGAATTATTCCCAGTAAAGATATTCACAGAGCAAGAGGAACTTCAAGAATGATGAAGTACAACAGAGTGTTTGTATTAGCTGGTTTGAGAAGGTGTGATTTAGCTTTGTCTTCTAATTTAATCACTGGAGTCTAGGAGAGTGTAAATCACTGCTCAGGCTGTGGTCTGGAAGCAAGCAGCCCTGGGCACAGTGTATGTCAAGCAATGGGCTGCTCCAAGGCTGTGCTCTTCCTCCTCAGTGTGGGTGTCACGGGTGGCTGAGGTCCTTACATAGAACACTGGGTGCAGTTACCTGAATGCATAGAGAGGAAACAGGCATACAAGGAAGCAATTTTGGCTACCTTTTGGACTACAAATATATTGCCCTACATGGAACTCTGAAACACACTGGGAATTCTGCCTGGATAAATCCTCTTGCAGTTTTTCTTTCAGTGGAGCTGGAAAAGGTTGGGGAAAAGGCGCTGTTGCTAACAATAGTAACCTTAAGCGTGTTTAGCACATCAGGTTCCCTCTGATTTAGAACTTGCACTGAAATGACAGTGGTTATGAACTCTGTGTGGTCACTCTGTGACGAGCAAGTCAGAGCTTTTAAATACTGGTTGATGTATGTACAAGATATGTCATCTTTTTACTACTGGAAGACATGTACCTTTTTTTTTATGCTGTGGAGGTGGTAGAGATTCATTGTTCAGTCTGAATAGATAAAGCAGTGCAATGTAGTTATTGGCCTTTTTCATGAGTTGATTTTTCTTATGTGGGTAAGCAGAAGCATCAGCACCATTTTATTTGTTTTCATAATGATGCATCAAAACACAGAGCTGTGCCTTTGAGTTATGAAGAAAGATGAGCATAAATAAACAGGCAGGTCAAGAAACCCCACAATACAAGATTTTTGTTATTCCTTCAACATTTGTCACTCGATGTTAGCCCCCCAATAAATCTTGCTTTGAGAAATAATTTTCAAGTCTTGTGCAAGTCTGACAGCAGTAAAAGTCCCTTGTGAACTCTGAAAAGGGTTTCAATCTAGCCCTGATGTTTAGAGCTAAGCAAGATGAAAAGTGCTGTAGATGACAGAATCTTTCTTCTAACAGATTTGACAAACATGGAGGCTGAACCTGTGAATGATGGAAGCTTTTTTATTGACTTGCCAAAAGCAATGGCTTTTGCAACTTGTACAACTGAAATGAATAGTGAAAACACGTCATGATGCAAGTTGCTGAATAATCACGTATCCTTCCAGTAAGTAGAAAATACATTTTTGCTAACTAAACACTATGTTCACAAGAAACAAAATGTAGAGAAGATGTACTTATAGACTTTTAAGTCTGCTGCTTGGGTATATTTGCACCTGCAATTACTGTGTGATTTTGGGTAGACTGCCTAGCTCAGGTGCCTTGGTTTCTTCATTCAAAGCAGATGGTTCATAAGATCCTGAAGATCACTGTGTGAGGGATTATTACTCATCTTTGTGTATTTTCAGGAACTTGCTAGTTACTGTTATATTAATAGAGTGATCTCTCTACTTGCTCACTAAAATAACTTTTTGTTTTTCTACAAATCCTTAATAAAAGGCAGGTGCTTGTCAGTCAGCACTAGTAGTTTTTCTGTGGTAAATGTTTTTTGGTTTGTTTTTAATTTTCTCAAAGTGACCAGCTCTCTTAATGAGCATTTTAGGAACAGTGCTATTCAGGTAGTATAGTTTACCATTACAGTCACCAGCATTTCATCTTCTTGAGAAGCAATCCTCAATGAATTTACTGAAGTGTAATCAGTTGAAAACAGGGAAATTCTAACACTATCTGATTTTCATCAGAAATCCCTGATACCAGAGAGCATTGCAGGACTATAGCATACCCACAGCTCCCAGACAGATTGCATTGCCCAGCAGTGGCTGGGTAAGCACTGCGCTGATGGAGAATTGGATTCTGTGCAGATACCAGGAGTTCAGTGGCATCTGCTGCCCTACTAACTGTGTACCACAAGACATCCACTCCCTCACTATGCCTAAGGGTCTGGACCACCTGTGTGGGACAGTGGAGATAGCCACGCAGCTGTTGCCTGGAAAACCTTAGTGTTAAAACTATGATTTGTAGATTAAGGTAGGATGAAAGTGGGGAGAGATGGACAGCAAATGTAGTGGTAAAGGTGCATGGGAGATGACTGGTCACTTTTAACAAGTGCTGATCATCATGAGAGATTGTTTACTGCATTCTGTAATCCTTCATTTTGACTATTTTGAATAAGGTTTGAGCAGTTAGGGTTGTAGATGAAACAAGCAGCCTTGACTTACACATCTTTGGTAGCTGCCTGAGGCTGCCCACCTGGCCAACAGCACAACTCCCTGAGCAGCTTCTCCCTGGGCTCTGATCCCTAATGTATTCCAGCTGACAAGAAGGGCCCAGCTTCTCACTGCTATGCCCTGGTCAAGTTTCTTTCTGGTGCAGAGGAGTTGAAATTGTCCCTGGGGATGTGGGGAACACCCCAGCTGCCTCAGCATCTTCCCGAGGAGCTCAAGTTGGCAGCAGCAGGGGAAAAGGAAGGAGAGGGCTGCTGTGAGCCCTGTGGTGTACCACAGCGAGTGAACTTTGGTAAAGCAGCAAAGCCTCAAGCTGAGAAACAGAAAAAGTCCTCAGGCAAACATTAATCTTTCAAGGGCACACACTCTATTGGAAGCCATGCAGAGAAATCCCCCTTTCCTCTAGCAAAATAAATCCATTTCAAATAAATAAAACCTGTACTTAAACCTTGATAACAAAATCCTCGGGGCTTTTTGAAAAAGCCGGTTGCTGCCCCACATGTCTTTCTAGCTAGAACTGTGACACTAAAAAGATGAAATCTCATCAGTCTGCAAATCTCTAAATAAATTAACTGGTTGCAATACATTGACGTTAGGTCAATGTATTGAAAGCAAAACAAATACAAACTGCAGTGTCCCCTTTTCAGCAGATACCAATGGCTGATTATCTGACAAAATGATCTTAGTCACTGACAGGCATGTTTAACTCCAGCTGAAGCCCAAACTGCCTCTTGCATTCACCCTATTCACCCTACAAAGGTCCCAGTGATACACAGTCTTAATAACGAATCTTTGCCCTTGATGCAGTGTTTTGTTTTCAGTGAAAGCTTTGGTACAAATTGCTATCTACATAAACGTAACTTGTGTTCACTTCTGTTTTTCTTTTCTTTTAGTTCTTCATGCCTTTAAAAAAAAAAAAAAGTAATAATCTCCTTTAGTGTTTTTCCCTGCTAGTTCAGGATTCTGCAGCAGCAGAGAAGAGGATTTGTTTTAGTGATTGTGAAGAGTCTTTTCTGTATAGGTGTCACTGAATGTAATGGCACCATCCAAGTTGTACTTTATTTTCTAGATGATCTTAGATATTCTTAGGTCCCTCTGCTCAGTAGTACATCTGAGATCCTGCAGCAGAGAGTTGGAGGAAAAAGATAGTATGGGAAATTCAGCAGACAAGGAAACTTTGGGGTTAAATGCTATAGCTTGGTCTGTTCTGGGAAGATAGAATTAATTGCCCAGCTGTAGTAGGGCACATAGGGATAGTGTGACTATTTGCAGGCAAAAGATGGGGCCCTTTGGAACATGCCCATCCTCAAACATTCAACTGTGGCAGCGAACTGTGCTGCCAAAGAGTGCTTCTAGTTGACTGGCTTAGCTGTCCCAGATGGTTGTGATACCTGCAGCTGGGCTGAGCACTGAGGCAGAACTGAAAATCAGTGTGCAAACAGTACCTACTGGGTAGGGCCCTAGGATTCCTTCTGTTCTTCCCATGACTCTTATAAGGCACTAAGTAAAAATGTGTGAAGAATTAGAATATGTTACTTCTGCTGTTATAGGTGTATGTGATCACAGATTTTTCAGAAGATGTTTTTGTTTGCAAAGTTGGCCCCTCAACGTACTTGAGCAACCTTATTCCAGCCCTCTATGTGCATGGCATTGAGAAAGGGCTCTTAATTACCAACCACAGACCAGAGGAAAGTAGCAGAGTGGGAAGCATAAAGGATAGGCGTGGGCTGCAAGCTGTTTCTTGAGCACATATTGGAAAACCAAGGAATAAAGGTTCAGTCAAAAGAGAAAAATGTGTTGAGTGGACTAGTGGCCTGGGTGGTGTACATAGCCCAAGATTGCAGGCCAAAGAGATGTCTTACTGCTGCAGGATCGCCTGAATGGTGCACTGGTGTGTTGCTTTGCGCAGTACCTTTGTCAGCATATTCTTCTGGAGGAGTTCTGGAGGAACTAAGCCCTTTTCTTGTGGTTGCTTCTGTGATCTTTCTGTGATTTATCATTATGGACCCTGGAGTTTGATTTGCTGCAGAAGTGCTGAGTTGTAGCTGTGCATCAGATCAGTAGTAGATGTTCTTTGAACAGATAATAACAGGGTTGCATTAGCTGGTTCAGTAAGCTAAGTGTGAGATACCCTGTTTGGGCACGTGCAATTCCTGTGCAGTACTGGCATAATTTTCCCTAACCCTGGTTCTTTGCCCAGAAGTGTCTGCAGTGAGGAAAGTCATTCCTTCTTGAGAAAATGGCATTTATTTCACAGCACCTCTAATATTTATGAAGTACTAATATCGTCCTGACAGGTGCTATAGAAAACCCCGAGGAAATTAATAATTCTGTCTTGAGAGCAAATTTTGAGCAGTGTGCAGAGTGGTGGACAAGAAAGATAGGGGTAAAGTGAGAACATAAATACAAGTTGGACTGAAATGGACACTGCAATGATTTTAAAACAGTGTAAGGCTGTTTAGGCTTAGTTAAACAAAAAAAAAGTGGACTGCTATAGAGAAAGAGGGGAGCAAGTTATATGTTGGTTGATGTGTGGTCCCAGGCTAAATGGGTCTTTCCCCACAGTTTGTCAGTTAAGAGATTAACTTTGTAGAAGGGAAAAAGGGTCCAGTGGGTTGTGGAAGTGAATGCATGGAAATGAGAACAGCAGAGCAGACATGGAAGCTGTGAGGAAAGTAAAGATTTGGCAGCTTTTAAACACACTGCTCTGCTGATCAGTCATGTAACTGATGTTCTGATTTTGGAGGAAGGATTTACTCCAGAGTTGTGAAGGCTGATCAGGTGCTCTATGGCTTCAAAGTGGTTAAGAACGGAAAGCAAAAGCAAAACACAACAAAACTACCGGGAAGAAGGAGAGAGGAAGATAAGCACAGTCAGCAGCCACAGGTGTCCAGCAAGCCTGAGTATAGGAGTGCACTAGGAGAGTGAGGAAGCCAGTTGCAGTCACAGTCAGCTGTTGGAGCCTTAAGGACAGTGCTGAGACCCTGGAGTTAACTACAGTTTCCTGTGGCTGTGACTTGGGTATGGATTAAGAAGTCGAACTGATCTTGTGCTGATCTGCTGTGGAGGGCTTAGTATTTGCTTCTGGCTATGGAAGCAAACAGAAATGCTACAGAAACGTCTAATACTTTCTTGTACACATGTTCCACTATTGTTGGCAACACTTCACAAGAGTCCATACACTGTCCTTTTAAGTTGAGGAGAATTTTTATTTTTTTAATAATTAAGAGGTATGTTTCTCAGTTTTAATGCTCACTTGCTTGTTTTGCATCACAGGAGGATTAACTGGAGCAGTTGGCTTAACTTCTTTATGCTGTGCACTCATTTGTATCCTTCCAGCATGTCTCTTCTAATTTATATTCTTACTAAAATAAGCAATCCCTATTGCTCTTTTTTTTTTTTTTCTGGCAATTTCACTAGATGAGCCATGGTCCTCTACGAGACTCCTGGGATTGTTCAGGTAAATAGTACTTTATATACAGATCACTTTCAGGGACATTAGTCACGTTTATTTTTTTGGAGAATAGGTTCTATTACTAGATAAAGTTTCATAAAGTTACTACTTAAAATTTTAAAGTGTGAAAAAAAGATAGGAAAATGACTTATCTGGTGAAATTTCAGAGTAGTTAACTTCAGCCCCAGGAAATGTTCTGGGAAAAGTTATTAATCAGACAGTTTATCAGCTGCAGAAGGTGAGGAAGTTATTAAAAAAACCCAAACAAACAACAAAGCACTGAAACTCAAAACCAACACTGTATGGATTTGTGAAAAACAAATCGCATCAAACTAACCTGGATAGACTAGATACTAGGAAGAAATTCTTTACTGTGAGGGTAGCAAGACTCTGGAACAGATTACCTAGAGAGGTTGTGGATGCGCCCTCTCTGGAGATGTACAAAACCAGGCTTGATGGGGCTGTGAGCAACCTGGTCTAGTGGAAAGTGTCCCTGCCTATAGCAGGGGCTTGGAACTTAGATGATCCTAAAGGTCTTTTCCAACCCAAACCACTCGATGATTCTGATTTCTTTTTTGGGCAGGACAATAGATGCTGTGTGTGTATATGTATATATATATGCACATGTAATTTGACTTCTGTCAAGCTCTTGATGTTTTTCACATCTTTATATACAGCACAGGGAAACATATCCAGCATGAAAATACTGCACACAGTGAATTAAAACCTACTCACATGCGGCTGTAGTTTAGTGACAGAGTGAAAGAGCATTTAAAGTGAGGCCGAACCTCCACTTCTATTAAGTATTTTCTTTAAGGACTTGGATAATGAAATAGAGGTTGAATTGGTCAAATGTAGAGAAGACATCAGGCTGTTATGCTTTAGGGACAAGAGAAGACAAAATTGGAATTCATAAGGGACACGTTACTTTGAAAGTAAGTCCTAAATCAACAAGACCAAGTTCAGCTTTTCAAAGCTCCATACCTAGGGAGGGATAAGGGACAAGCTGGAGTGAAAAATGGAGAGTAATAACTGCTTGCGCACTGCGTACATTTAGACAAGATTTTGGAGTGGACAATGATTGAATATAGGTCAGCAATGCGGTATTCTTACAAAACCACACGTTTTGTCACGTAATGAGAATGTGCACAAGTTGAGGAATTCAGGGAAAGAATGACAAGAGAGATAAGAATTTACAAAACATAGAATATAAATAATGTTGAAAGAATTAGTTATGTTTAATATAAAAGAAAAAATAGCATAATGGTACCCCTATTTGCAGCATCTTTCGCGCAGACGGTGACAGCAAATTGTTCTTTATACTTTGGGTAGAATAACAAAACATTTTGATGTTTTGATGAAGAAAATCCAGGTTGAAGGTTAGAAAAACTTTGTAACAAGTTATGTGAGAATGAAGCTTCTCTTTTCTGGAGATGTTTACAAGAAGACTGGCCAAATATTTGTTAGAAATGGGAGTTAGGATGCACATAACCACACAAGACTGAAAGTAGTGCCTTGATACTTACTACCAATCTGACACAATTTTTCTGTGATTGATTTCTTCCCCTGCCCTATTAGGAAATAGACTTTATTTTTCTTTTAAAATCTTTTGTATAAAATCACTTAGCAGTCTGAACTCCCTATATGGATTTAAGTCTACATTAGTGTCTTCCTTTCCAGAGCTGTTAGTCTTCTTAGCTTTTCTTCTCATGAGGTCTTTTATCTCTGGGATAGCTGTTCCAGCTAGAACACTGGAAACGTACTCAGGGAGAGGATTTGAACTGTTTGATCCTGTACAATACTCATCACAGTTTTTAACTGAAGTGGTAGGCCACATCTTGATAAAGCCAGGGTGAGCTACTCTACCATGTGAAGTGCTTTGTAGAGTGAATGGTAGAAAATCCCAACAGACTTCACCCAGAAGGAAAGACTTCAGTTATGCAGTCCAAAGGAGCTTTGTTTTAATGTTAGCATATCACAATTAAGGGAAAGGAAGGGTTTGTACTGAAATAACATTTGAGAAGAGCAGTAAGGTACCATCATAGTACTGGAGTATTATAAGGAGCAAAAACTAAAGGGATGTTGGGTTCCAAACAAATAAGCAGTCCACTACCCTTTTTCTGCTTTAATTTATGTGATCTGATACAAGTAAGGCAGAAGACAGATGCAATCTTTTGCTTGGGGGTCTGAATATTTCTTGTATTTCACTTACATTTCCAACCAACAAGGAATTAAAAAACTGAAATACTTTCAGTCTTGTAAAGTGCTATAATGGAGGAGCGCAAAGTTATTCCCCCCCTCCCCATTATGAAAAGGAACATAATATTCTTATAATTGAAGGAGCAGAAATTTTCACTCATTGTTTTTATGCACTGGCATGTATTCTTCAAGAACACATTAAAAGCATGATTATTCAGTTATATTTAGAATTCCATTTCTACTTCTTGATTTTTTTACAACAGCTTTTTTGTGGTCAGTCTGTAACATTGACCAATGCCTTTTCTTTGTCCATAAATGGCAACATTCTTGTTGTTTTTCAGTGAGCAATCGGATGTTGGTTTTTTTTTCCAGTAGTAGTTAAGTCTTGTTTTGTGCATTGCATGAGAAAATCAAGCACATGCAGCATTTTGAGAAGGTGATTTTAGAACTATTGTTGTGTTTGAAAGACCGCTGGGTCATCCAAATGTTGTCACTGCACTGTGGCATCTTCTGAGTGAGGGATTTTTAATTGTAGCAAAAGGTAAAAGGCATCAAATTTCCTCTGTAGTAACACCTGCATGCCAAACATGTCCTGACATTAGTAAAGTGGTTGCTCTGCTCTTTCAGAAATAGTGTAGAGAATAAAAAGTGGGAAAACCTGACCTTTTGCCTATGATAATGCATTTGAGTGTCTGTTTGTTCAGCTTAATATGTGGGTCCTTTATGAAGTTCTTTCATATGAGTGACATATGTCAGATGATGCTCTTAAAGGATGTTTGGCTTCATACATACAACAATTACATTTTTGATTGCATGTAGTATAGTATGAAATGATGCCATCAGCACCTATTAGCTTTGAAAGATAAAAACAAGCTCAATCCCAAGCATATTTTAGAAATTTGCTAGAGCTGTAATTCTATAATATTCTAAGTCTTTGTCTTGGTTCATTTTCTAACTAATGTAAATACTTCTTTTAGCTTCAGCCCTTGAGTGTTTTCAATTTGCATAGTGGATATTAAGTTAGAAACCTCTGTATATGATTCCCATGTAGGTCAGTAATATCTCAAGCTGCCATATTCAACTTATAGTTATTTAGAGCTGACTTTCACGCTTCTGTAGCAGCTGCCAATCACAGGCAATGAACAACATTACCTTCATATCCTACCAGGTAATGCAGTACTGGTTATTCTCATGTGCGCCATAAGGAGTTATCAACACCAGAATTCATGTGACTTGTCAGCAACTTCTCTGTGATGAAATAGTTTGCCTTTCAGCCAAGAAACCATGAAGTTGCTTAATAATTTTGGCAAGGCCAAAAACCAGTTTGCTATAAAGTGACAATTATTAGTGTATGAGGAAATGATCATGGAACTAGAATATAATCCAAGAACATACTTACTGATGTTTGAGGGAAAAATGTGCGTGTGTGCATCTCTATATCTGTATGCTAGAAAATAAAGCACTCCTTCACAGAGTTGCTTATATTTGCTTTGTTTTCTGTCATGTTCTGATTATTTATATTTTACAAAACTGCAGAAGCATTTGTCCTATTCCAGTATTCCAATATGGTGAGAAATACAATCAGTCAACAAGCAAGAGTGAAATAGAATATTGGGCTTATTTAAGGAAATGCATGAAGCCCTCAGAGTGCAAAAATCTAGGAAAAGAATGGAATATCCCAATAATGCATTTGAAAAACAAATCCCATAGTCTACTCTAATTGCTGATTCCTTAACTTTATGATTATATCAGATTCTAACTAGTGATGATTTCTTTTTTTCAATGTTAAAGAATTTGATGTGCCTCAGCCTTGAAGGAAAGCTTTTAAAATACTTCTGTTATGTTATCCCGTATAATGTTTTGGGGATCTCAGATTGTTTTTTTTTCTGAACAGGAAACTTCACTCAGTTCTCACTCAAGGCAAGCACCCAGACAACTTGTTTTTGTTTCTTAGCAGCCTGACAGCAATATATGCTTCCAAGGCTTCAGTTAGATTGACATTCATGAGCAGAAGGTATACATTTCACCTTCACCATGCCCTCCTGAAAATCAGCATGATGTTGTGCCATATAGCTAATTTATCTCTCATCCCATGACAGTAAAACTACACATGGATGTCTCTAGCGCTATTCAGGGTGACAAGCAGATTAATTTTTTCTGTCACTATTTCCATCACGCTCCTTATCACTATGCAGACACTTTGTCCATGAAAATCTCCTGACCCGTTTGATAACCTTCTGCAGAATGTTAACCAAACACCAGCTTAAGCGGTATTTTAGAACACGGTTTTCTGCTATCCTTCATCTCAGCTTGCTAATAACTTCATTGTATCAATGAGAGACACCTATGCCAAGATGTAGAGAAGGTATTGCTTACTTGGTAGCATGCTGATTTTTAAGCAGGGAAACTGTCTTTGTGCTAACTCATTTCCTAACACCTACACTGTGGTTGCCAATAGGAATAAATAAATTCATTTTTAAAATTCATTTTTAATCCCCAGAACCTGATCATGAGAGGCAGGACACAATCCTACTTCCACTGAAGTCGGAGGGACGATGCTTTATTGACTTTCTGGGCTCTCCTTTTCTCCCAAAAGCAGAAATGAAGTGTACTCACGTATGTCAATCCATTCTTGTGACACATCTGGAGCGATTTTTGAAACTGTCTCTCCTTTCTGCTATACCGCAGCATCTGTATAGAGCTTTGAAATTTTGAAATTAGTTTTTCAGAAAAGGGAAAATGAGCAATTTAAGTAATTTTGGTGTGCAAGTGTTGTTTGTTTTACTTAAAATATATACGAGTCCTGGAAGAGACAGGGTTGTAAACAGCCATGCTGTTTTCTGTGCTTTCATAGCCAGGGCTTGCAAACGAATTCCTGTTTCCCAGGAAACTACTGAGTCGCAGTAATTACCTAATTATTTCTGGATAGTAGATAGGCATGTAAAACTGAGCTCTGTCTGTCCCCTAAAAGGGCTGTCACATAAGAAGCAAAGATGTCGTATTAGGGTTTTCTTTAAAGATGAAAACATCCATCTTTTAAACACAGTTTGTGAATAAGATTATTTCAATCCAAAGAATTCAATCTGAGTAGCTTTTTTTTTTTTTTTCACCAAAATAAAATTGGAGAAAATATATAATTTTTGGTTAAAACACTTTTAACTTCAGTTAAGCAGCATTTATGAAAACGCAGCCAAATAGAAATTTTATATAGAACAAAAATAGAAATATATTTTAGAAATTAGCTTCTGAAATCATTATTTTTATATATATATATTTTATTCTGGATTCCCTTTTCATCCTTGTTTTCTGTTGCGAATGAAATAGATTGACAAACTCATATTCTTTTCTATGATTGAACTGCATGATTTTAAATACAAAGTGTATCATTTTTTTCTGCACATTGCTCTTTGCCTAATTGAATGTAACATTGCTTTTCAGTGGCACTTGCTCTCAGAATTTAAAAAGCTATTTTCTCTTGACAGAGTCTTACATTTAGATAGCTATTAGATTATTATGTCACCTTGGAAATTTCTGTGTTTCTCTGTAAAAGAAAGAAAAACTAATGTTTTTGTAACTGGCAAATAAGGTGATCTTTTAAAGTAAGTTCTTAAGTTCTCACAGAGGTTAAAAAAAGTTGTTTTCATCTGCAAAGTAATTAAGAAAAATGATAATACCTCCATTATTAAGAAAAGTTTCCTTAGTGTATGAGTCAATTATTATTAGCCAGTGCTAGAGAGAGCTTTTCAAATTGAGCTACGTTAAATAATTTTATGATGACTTTATAAACCGTAGCAGCATCACCAATCACTGTGTAGGAAATGACATTGCTGGGAAAGTAAATACATAGTTATGCCTCAGTAGCTGCTAAATGTCTCTGTACTAAGACCAACAATCTCCATATCTTGGAGTTCACATAGTTAAGCCTGTGTTGTCTGTGATGTAGAGAGGAAAATGTCCCTAAGGTCACTTCCATCCAGTGCCATTAAAGAGGAGGCCTATGAAAACAGATTAGCATGGTACTTAAATTGCAAAGGCATCACTGTGAAGTGTATTGAAAGTGAAAATAGCTTTTGGTCTACATTCAAGACCAATATCTCAATTGGCATGTTCTCTTCTGTTTAGAAATCTTCTGTAGCTTATCATGGTAGAATGACCTGTTTCAACTTAATTTGTAGTTGTTATATTAAGTAAACACTGTGAATATTATTTACTGAACATTGGCAAACTGGAGAACCAGAGGAATTTTTCCACTGATGTATCTGAAATTTTTAATTATGTTTCAGTAGGCATAAATTATGAGGAATTCGCCAAGGTGCTTGGTGGTGATCTGGGGTGGTGTGCTCATGCCATGGGGTTTGCCTTGCAGCAGCACTGGGACCAACTGAGACCCAGCTTGAGCTGAGAGGGCTGCTCTGTGGGGCAGCTGGCAAGGTGCCCCTTCATGGGGGCTTGGGTCATCTGTGCACATGACTCAAGAGAGGCTCTTCCTAGAAGAAAGGAGCTCTCAGGGGCTGGTTCCTGGGGCTTGAAAGTCCAAGGAGAGGTGTGTAATTGGGGATTCCCATGGCAACAGGCTTGTGGGAGCTGCCAAGGCAAAAGGGAAAGGTGAATGCAAGGTGAAGGACAGAAAATGCATGGGAGAGGCGGAAGGAGGAGGCACTAGCTGCAGCCCACATCTCCTCAGGAGCTGGTCCTGGGAGTGGTGAGTTTCTTGACATCTCTTGGGTGGAAAACTTCAATTTTACTTTGAGAAAAAACTGCCCTTTAGCCACAACTTTACATTTAAAGGGTAAAGCAGTACAGTGCATCATCTGGTCATAAGTGGTGGAGCTGCTCTTTTAAGAGTGCTAGGAACTGTATTAATGCAGAAGATAATTTTTACCTGCTGTTAATTATTTAAAAAGTACTGATGGAAAGAACAAAAAAGATTGAGTGTAGTAGGGAAGTTAAAGATTTCCCTGGGAAGACTTTAATATTTTATGCTGAGATTTGTTTTTATGAGCCAACTTACAGTCACAGCAGGTATTAACTAAAATGTCCTGAGAAAGGACTGTGATTTCCTCCTGTTCCCCCTTGTCCTTGGAGCTGGTGCTTCTTGTTTGAAGTTACACTGAGCAGCTGTGGAAGTACACAGTGCTGTTGGCTCTCTCCTTTTAGATGTGGGTTATGTTTCTCTCTGGCCTCTGTGGCTGTGGGTTCAGCCTCTGGGAGCAGAGTTGACCTCCACAATTTCTCTCTCAGTTTCCAGTTTCACACTGTGGGTTTGCATGGACAGGGGTGGTTTACTTCAGTCTTGCTGATGTAGAAGGCATTGTTGCTGTTATAAGCAGGAGCCTACCAGAGAAGCCTGTGTATGGGAAGCCCTCTGCCCATGCTGCAGAGAGGTCACTTGTGGAGTGAGCCTGGACCTGGCCTGGAGGCCAAGTCTTGCCATACAGATGTGAAAGGAAACCTCCCTCTTTTGGGCTGGCTGATTTAACTGTGTTCTGCAACCTGTGATACTGCAGGGCACCTGAGCACAGATGGGTGTGTGTTCAACTGCTGTTTGCCTGAGGTGGCTGCTAGCCAGTGATTTCTCCTGTGTGGTTGCCATTTGGCTGAGGGTCTTGATGTATGGCAGCCAGTTGTCTGAGGTGGCATTTGCCCAAGCTGCCCAGGCAAAGGCCAGGCTATTCTTGCACTGATAACAGTTTCCTAGACTATCGTGCCTTTGTTGAACTACTAAGCAGAAATGCAGTATGAAGAACTGGAAGGCTGAAGAGGCAGCAGGAGTAGCTGGCACCGTCTGCCTCACAGAGAGAAATAATGGGAGATCTTGAAGGGAAAAAATTCCCTCTAAAGCGTACCTTTAATTTCAGGATACAGTGTAGCCAGGCACCCAAACAGTAAAAGAAATGTCAAACTGTTGTTTCTTTTATTTAAGGGAAGGAAATGAACTGCTCTGAAGCAATTTTCCAACAGGCTTGTACTTAATTTGACAAGGTAGACTTGAATCAAGATAATTTCCAGTGTGAGAAGGAATTGAGGACTACCTCATAATAGTAAAATCATTACCAACCTTTAAGAAGAGTAAAGCGATTTAGAATAAAAGACATAAAGTTAAACACAGTTTAAGAGTAAGCACTGAAATACGTTTTGGAAGCACTGATTTTTACAACTAAATCATGTATTTCTTGGTCTCTGAAGACAAACAGGGATGCTGTTGAATAGAAATATGGTTGTCATTTTCTTAAGGGTTAATCTAAATTTCAATCACCTGCAGAAATAAGTTATAAATAAATATCTGTGCGGCTTCATTTTTTGATCTTTTAAAAACCGTGGACCAGACTGTGTTAAAACCCTCTGAATGCACAAGGAGGGGAAGAGATCACTGAGGAGAGCAGAGAGAATAAAGTATGAGGCTTCAGTAAATAAGACAGAGGGAGAAGGAATAAAGGCACATGTCCATAAGGCAAGTTAATCAACAAGTAGTTGAGAATGGATAGCAGTATAAGAAGAAAACTTTTATCAAACAGGAAATCACTGAAGTAAAAGGTCAGGTAAGGAATGGTGCTGAGTGTAGCTATGTCACATGTGAGTCAGACTGCCTTGTGATGGGTGGGAGAGTTGAATGCGGGTGCTCCCAAGAAGGCAATTACAATTGCCTGCCATGCTGCCTTCACTTCTTTGCTCAGCACAATATTTATAATTGATTTGTTGCAGTACTTACCTGTTATCTAGGATTAAGATAACTTTTCTGGCATCACTCAACTAGTCCAGCTTTGCTTGTATGTGGGACTGCTTTTGAAGACTTCTTCTAAACTGTTGCAAAACATGATGGTGAGTGGCTACCAGTTATTATGCATCACTGGTTTGGAGAGTATGACATACAGGTGTGTCTGACACACAGCTTTAGTGCTTTTGCTATATTTACTATTGCGAGCAACATAAAAAATAACCGATCTGTTTGGACACAGTGAAATTCTTATCCTTGTCTGGTGTAAGGTTTGTTTTGTAAACATAAGTAGCATCTCAGAGCTATTCATGGTGCAAAGGCTGCCTCCCAACCTTTTTCCAAGAAAGAGAGATAGCAAGAATCCCACCGTGACAGGGGAAGATGGTGCTCTTCTGCTCTCTGGGAAATACTTCAGTGTTCTCAGCTGGCAGTGGACTTCTGCAGCTGTGACTGGGACCTGCCTCTTCCATTTCTAAGGGAGAAATATGAAATCCTGTCTGTAAGAGACCTATTATGTCATGGCCTGAACTGGTGATTGAGCACCTGGTGAAGGGAGTGGCTGGCCTCAGGGAGCACAAGTGCAAGCTATTCACATGGGCTTTCCACATGAAGTCACTGGGTCTAGCCTCCTAAGGGAGATCGCCTCTTGGTTGAAGCCTGCTTACTGAGAAGGAGTGTTCTGTAGCTAGAGACCCTATAATCAGCTGGGTGAGTAAACTTTCTCAATATATGATTACTGATAATCCTAACAACACTTTGCCTGGCATTGCAAATAACCTATTAGAAACAATTGCATTGTTTCCAAGGACCAACGCTTTACGCAGAAAGTAAGATAGGTTAGCTGGAAAGAAAAAAAAAGTAGAAAGTAAAGTCATCAGGTAGGAAAAAAACTCATCTTACTCTTTCAGACACATGATCTTGTCTAATACCCAGGCAGCTTTATCTGAGCCTATGTGACATTTTTGGAAAAATCTCCTGAATAAGCTGATGTTTTTGAGTGTTTAGGCAGTCTCTCTCTGGATTTACCTAACTTTGTGGATGCTTCTGGGAGGGAGAAAAAAGTCCTTTTAAATCACAACAGCAATAGTCACACAATTATGATTTTGTTTATGTAGTAGTAGTTGCAAATGCTATATTGAAAAGAGGTGTTTCTTTCACTACAATAAGCTCCAGAGCCAACTTCTGTTATCCAAGTTTATAATAGCATTTGTTCTATACTATTGGTGTGAAATCATGTGGAAAAAAAAGGAAGTAGAACAGTAAGAATTGGGTGATTATTGACTGGTTTGAGACCTTGGTCTTAGCCTGAAGCAAAGTGTGCCTTCTTTTGTACTTCAGTGTTTTCAGATATCTATGCAGATTACTATTGTCATCTTTTCTAATTTTACTGTTTAAAGAATCTTTAAAAAGTTTAAAGAATGCTGCATTACATTTTTCCTAGCTGCACATATCAAGGCCTTTTGGTCAATGTTTTGTTCAAACCATGGGGATGAATGTAAGTGGCATCAGTATAATTTGTTTCCAGTAAAAATGTTGCCTGTGCAAAAGGTGAGAACTTTATATTTCTAATGTAATGGATGCTGTTTCATTGCATCACTGTTTCATAACTTGTGATGCTGAAGAATTAGAATGTTGACTCAATTTGTTTTCCTTCTGCAGTGGAATTGCCAGATCATGGCCTGAACCAATAGTGGAGCACCCAGGTTGGATGGCATAGATGACCCAGAGAGCTCAGGCGCAAGCAATGTACCTGAGTGACTGGAGAGACAGGATCCACCTCTCCTCACACTCACTTAAGGATTAGCAGCATAGGATGCACCATTACTCTGGATAGAAATCATGCTCCTTTCAAGCTGTCTCTGGTCTTGTAAGGAGGGAGACTATTTTTCTTCTTTGTTACCTGCTATTGTTCCATAGTGCTTGTATCCCATTGAAGGCAATGTCGTCATCTCCTTCTGCTGGATGCCTTCATGTTTTTTTCTTGTCCGTTAAACAATTGAAGGCTCAGAAGGACCTGAAATTGCATTTTAGTTTCTCATTTTTTGGCAGGCTCTTAAATCTTTCCTTTATAGGTGCTGGAAAACATGAGAACCTCTTATGGAAGTTAGCTAGTTGCAGTTTTGTTGAAATCCATATATATGTGTGTGTGTGTATAAAAATATGTGAGGTTTTTTTCCCCCTATATTCTGCAGCACAAAGTAATTCAAGCAATTTGAGAGGCTGAGAACAGTCATAAGGTAGCTTTTCTCATGTCTGCACATCTATTTGATATAGAGGTTAGACTAACATGAATTCTAAATCTATCATCTTTCTTGTGTCCCAAGAAACTAGTGGAAACTCAAGACTTCAAAATAAAATTACTGTGTGTGTGAAAAGTGAGTAGCAGCTATTTTACTCTTTCTTTTGCATATCTTTGTGTAATTTACTGATTTATTGCTTGTTTTTGCTCCTTGCTTTTACGTGGCTTATTTTTCTATGTGCATTGGTAAGTAGCTATAATGCTACTACTGGTTATTTTGTTGCACATGGAATACTTTCTCTTAAGATGAAAGCATGCTTCAGTTGTCTATCGAAGGGGCATATGATGCTATCCCCATTGTGTAGAGGAGATCATCTATTTCAATATCTTTTTCCATGTTTACCAGGGCTTGGTTAAATAACACTGAAATCAGGTTATTCCTAGGCAGTCTGTAGCTTCAGCATCAGTATAATGAGACATGAAGTGAGGATCATGTAATGGCTTAGGGTGGAAGGGACTTTAAAGATCACCAATTCCAACCACCCACAGATGAGTCTGCCCATATCCCCACCCAACCTGGCCTTGATTGCCTCCAGGGATGGGGCATCCACACATTGTCCGGGCAGCCTATGCCAGTGCCTCACTGCCACT
Organism: Phasianus colchicus; assembly: GCF_987193195.1. Lineage (NCBI taxonomy): Eukaryota > Metazoa > Chordata > Aves > Galliformes > Phasianidae > Phasianus > Phasianus colchicus. Next base: position 9,896,265 of record NC_143443.1, read on the forward strand.
GAGTAAAGAATTTCCTCCTAGTATCTAATCTAAATCTTCCCTCTTTTAGTTTAAAACCCTTCCCCCCTCGTCCCAATGCTTTCAGACTATGTTGATCTCCCTCCTGTTAATAAGCTCCCTTTTAGTACTGCAAGTCTGAAATTAGGTGTCCCTGAAGCCTTCTCCTCTGCAGGCTAAATGAGCCTGGCTGCTTCAGCCTTTCTATGTAGAGGAGAAGCTCCATCTCTCTGATCATCTCTGTGGCCTTCCTCTGAACTCACTCCAACAGCTCCATGTCTTCTTGTGCTGGAAGCCCCAGTCCTAGACACAATACACCAGATGAGGCCTCAGGAGAGTGGAATAGAGGAGGACAATCTGCTCTCTCTCCTTGCTAGCAACCTCTCTTTTCATGCAACTCAGGACAGTTGGCCTTCTGGGCTGCAGGAATACACTGCTCACTCATATCCAGCTTTTCATCCACCAGGATCCTGAAGTTTTTCTCCCAGTCTGTGCACATACTTGAGATTGCTCTGTCCCAAGTGCATCACCTTGCTCTTGGCCTTGTTGAACTTCATGTAGGTTTACTCAAACTTGTAAGTGGGAAAAGGAATTGGCATGCAAGCTGATCATCCCTAATGTCTAGAAATGGAATAACTTCTATTACTTCTTTATAAAAGTTTTCTTCTAGAAAACTAATCATATAGAGAATCAGTGGAAAAAGTTTTCAGTTTATAATACTAAAAGTAAGGTCAAGAAAATATCACTTCCAAGCTGTAGAAAGGCCTTTTTCCTTTAGCATGAAGTCTCTGTGGTATATAAGAGCAAATATTTGCTCTTATATATGTTTGTATACATTACTGATTTGCCAGAAATGAGCGAGAGAAGAGCAAAACATCTAAGTGAACTCTGGAATTTACTTTATCTCAAAATCAGCTACATGTGAAATAGCTCCTGTTTAAATTCTGTTTCTTGCCATATGCTAGGTCTCTAAATGTCTTTCTTGATTCTGCACAGCCTTGAAAACCGTATTTTCTACCCAGCACTTAAGCACACACTTAAATCTAAGCAATTATACACATTTTGTTGAGGTCCATGAGGAATATTCATGAACTTAGAGAAATGAGAGTTGTGCTTTTTTTAGTTCAAGGATAGAATGTTTGTAACTATGCAGGATCGAGTCTTTGTCTCATTTTGTGCTTTTTCTTTTTTAAATTTAGCCATTGTAGTACAAGCTTTGACAATCTCTCATGGGACTATAGGATTAAAACCAAAAAGATTATTTTCCTTTCTAGAGAAAAGGTAATGCTTTCCCCCATGTTACACTAACTTTCCAGGCAGAGATGGACATCAAGTTGTTAGTCTGTAGGTTAATGTCTGCTTGCAACCACTGATTTTTTTTTTAATGCATTCTAGTCTGCGTTTTTTGACTGCGCTATAGATGCAATTGAGTCTCAGTGACTGTGACATTGCAAGTAGAGGCCTCATTCACACTCTATAGCCAAACACTGATTTTCTTTCAATGTTCATGTTCTAACAATTATAGGTGTATTATTGTACTAGAGGTGTGAGGACTATCCATTGTCTAAATGTGTTAGATGGCAGACTGCTGATGTGCCCAGTGATATAATGATATCTCAGTATGGCAAAATATGGCATTGACAAGAAATGTCATATTAACATAGTCACATAATTTCTGGTGACAGGCAAGCCCTGTGAAGAGAGTAGTGGAGCGGGATGAGGCAAGGACTGGTCTTCCCATTTCACAGTCTGAGATGCTTGAAAAATCAGCCCAGTGCAACAAAGAATGACAGTTGCAGAGGATGGAAGAGAGAATTGTGAGTCACAGGTTATCATCTTAGCCACTGCCTTTATTTTTGCATTGGAGAGCATATGTCTCTTCTGCCACACAGCTGGAATGAGTTTAACTGAAACCATTTGCACGCACCTGACCACATCTTTCTGGACTCTAATGAGCCACTGCACTTAGTGGGGCTCCACAAAGCTGCAGATAGGTTGGATTACTAAAGATTTGCATCTGACCAGGTTTAGTTAGAAATGACTTTGGATTTATAGAAGAGCACAGAAGATAAACTGTCTCTACAAAGTGGCTCAGCACTTCTCTGGTCAAGTTGTTAAAAGAAGGCAATGTTTATTGCTGACTCTGGAGATGGTCTGATTCTCCTGCTGTTTAGTAACAAGTGGGCATGAAAAAAATCTGGCAACATGAATCAAACGTCTCTTAATAGTGTGCCACTGAGTTTGACAAACGTTCTTAGGAAACAAAGCAAGAACATATTTTGAGGTTGAGACCACACAATTACTTTGGGATTGTCAGTATGGGCTTCACATTGGTTGTCTGCACACATCATATCTGTTTCATAGATTACAATGTCAGTGTTCTATAATGCTGAATCTTATCAGTAAAAAGAGACTAATAAGCGTAAGTGGTCCCTGTATTGCTTTATGTAAGGGACTTCAGAAAGTTTATAAGGTGTTAGAGACTGAGATTTGGAAAAGATCATGAATCAGAAGTTCAGAGGCTTCTTCGGCCCCTGTAAAAATACATGTTATTTCAGGTAAGAGGAAATAAACTGGAGGAAAAGGAGAAAAGAGATCAGAACGCATTGTGAGCTGACTTCAATCAGTGCTTGTTCAGATAACTATCTCAGTTAATACAGGTACATCAGCCAAAGACCACTGGAGTTAGCAAAAGAATTCAGACCCCTGTGGCTTCAGGCTTATATTTGGAAATGGGAAATTTCGTCTTTACAATCAGTTGTTTTTTCTTTCAACTTCTGTTGAATTCAGGATGATTTATGATTATCTGACAGAAATATTTTTAAAGCAATTCTAAGAAGAAAAACTAAGACGTGACTAATGTCTCAGCATGTGCTTAATTTAGCATATGGTTTATGTTTCCTTTGGGTTTCCTTATTAGCTTGTGAAGGAAGTTACTGGTAATTCTGTGGATACACATTTCAGGAGGTTTAAATTCAGTCTTTTTTGAAGTCAAAGTACAGAATAGTTCATTTAGTAGTGTTTTCCCAAGTAGCTGGTAAGACTGCTTTGTTTTTTTTCCTTCAAGTCAGTGAAAACTGAAATAGACTGTGGTGTGAGCCAAACTATAAAACGTGTATGGACGTTTATTGATAGCAGTCCCTGTGCTCTATTCTGTCACAAAGATAATGGAAGTGCTTCACAATATAACCTGAAGATTTTTTTTTCTGACCCTTTGCCATTTAGGAATTGCCCAGTCTCTGTGGTAGATGTTCATTTATCTTTCCCATTCCTCTGTAGGTTTTATATTACTTTTTTTTTTTTTTTTTTTTTTGCTATATAACATAGTACCCTTTATGGTGTATAATGGAGATTTTTGACAGTTTCATATATATTGAAATCTTTCTGTGGGAAAATGATTTAGTATAATGGGTTTTATGTTGTTAGGATAAAAATCGAGCATATACTTTTGCTCTGCTTTGTAACCAGCCCCATGAAAAGAATTCTCCCCAAAATGTCAAAAACTCATTTTGGAAGTTCTATATTTCCTTACTTCTTTAATTTTGAACACAAATTTTTCACTGTAAGAGGGAACTAAAGAATTCTATTACTTCCAGCATCTTTTTAGAGGTTGACATTTAACTTTCTCTGAAGGAGTTGTGTAATGTTCCAGGTAGGAACAGCAAATAGAAGAAGGAAACTTCAAGGCAGTTGAATGTGTTGTTACCCAAGGCTGTGCTGTGGAGGGCTGTTGTTGTTATGAGCTTGTTGTTCATTGAGAACACCACAATCATTGTGTTATGTCTGTGCAAGTTCAGACTGGCCTTGCTGCAAACACATATATCTATAAGTTGTTTGTTCTGGTTGTGGTTTTTTTTTGTACCCCCCCCTTCCAAATTCTTCTACTCTTTGCTCTTGCATTGTGCTCTATTGCATGCAATGAAGAAAGGATCCAGTAGGAAAAGTAAGACTCCCCAGAGCAAAATGGGGAAAAAGAGCTTTATTTTGTCACAGTGCTTTTACCACTTAATGTGCTCTAAGTCTGTCAGAGATCTAAACTGTCTGACTGATCTTGTTGGTTATGCATTGCTAGAATAAATGAAAATTCTTGTTGTGCTTCATATACCAACTCTTGGGAAGATCAGGAAAAATATAAGCTATTTCAGCAAGGAAGTGGCAGGGTAAATTGAATGAAAAGTCAGAATTTATTTCTCTTTTTTTTCAGTTTTTCCACTGGTTGCAACAGAGGGAAGCAGTTGTGTGAATTGAATTGGCCAGTAAAACAAATTTTTAGTTTGCTTGCTTTTTACTATCTGCCTCCACAAATGTAGCTGTTAATTCTGTGCTTGAGGCCCTTTGGTTGTCTTTTAGCAATAACAAATGGTATTTTCAGTATTTGTTGGTACTTTTACCACACAGCTGCTTTATTTCTGATAGAGAAATTTTGGAAGCTTATCTAGTTCTTTCCAGGCTGAGAAGTAGCTGAAATACGTATTACTATTGTGAAGCAGTAAGGATGCATAACTGAGGATCTGTGCATAACTGAGGATCTGTGCATGTCCCCTGTGAAGGGACAGGACCCTGAAGAACACTAGGACACAGCTATGCCTTCTTGACCTGATGGAGAGCATTAATTCTGTCCTTGTGCTTGACTATGTGCTAACAGCAAGAAAACTGAAGAATATTCTTAACAGCAGCATGATACAAATGCTGCAGTGAGGTAAACTTGGAACAGAAACAAATGGAATGAAGGTGGCGTTCAGGTCTGCTGAAGCTTTTGAAATATGTATATAGCACTCGAGCAGCTGTTTGCAGGAATATATGTTGTTGGGTGTTTAAAATGACATGCTTCCCACCCGCCCCGTGTACCAGCTTTGGCTCTGCAGCCACGCACTGGGAGTAGGGTCCCCCTCTGCCAGATAGGGACTGATGGAATGCTGCACAGCAGTGATTCAGAAGAGGGACAGAAGCTCTTGGCGTTGCAGTCCACACCTATAAGCATCACTGTGTAACAGAGGTTTGTTTAAAACTAGGTCATCTCCTTCCATCTGACTTAATCTTTGTCTTCTAAACTGCGCTCACAGTCACTTGTCACTGTATGACAGAGCGTAGTTATTAGATGGTAGGTGGCTTTAACTTGGGAAAAGAACTAGATCCATTTGAGAGGTGAATTCTTCTTTATAAATCACAACCTTAAGAATTGATAGCAACATTCCTCTGTGGAGTGATGAGTTGTGGAAACAGAAAAAAAAAAATCCTCGATCATGGCACACAGAGAAATCAGTGGTGTTGTAAACAGTTTGGACATCTTGAAGCACACCTTAACACCAACCCCCCCCAAGCCTCTCCTTCCTCAGCCAAAAAAAGCATGAACAGTGTGAGTGATGATAAAATATGGTATAGAGTCACTTTTGGCTGCTGAGGTGCCCTAAATGTTTTATTTATGTTAGTGTTTTGTAGGTTACAATGTAGATGTGCCAGAAAAAATTTCTAGGGGATGCCATATTACCATGTTACCTTTGGATTTGTATTTTTCTTGTTGAAGTTTATGTAGCTGAATACCCCAGTATTGCCAGTGCTTAAACGGAAACTTGATTCTGTATGGAGATCTAGTTTCATGCCTACTTATTTGGAGTACCAGGCCTTCAATACCTGTCAGCTTTTCTTGGGCTGACTCTCCTTTCAGTGCTTCACAGACTAAGGTATCCTGTGGTGAGTTTTAACCTCTTTGTGCTCTGGCTCCTAGTTATTGGGAGTAAAAGGGAAAAGAGATTTTGCCAATTGAGATAAAAAGAGACAGGGATAGCATGAGAAAATGGAGAAAAACAGAAAAGGTATTTCAGGCAGTAGAAATACTGTACATGGTCAGACTCATCACTGTAAAAAAAAAAAAAAAAAAGAAAGAAAAAAAAGATGCCTGTAAAACATTAAGTATTTTGTGATCAGGTTTAGAACTGGGAGGGATAAGATAATGTGATAAAGGAAAAAATGGAAAATCAGCCATTGGGAGTATGAAGGAGAACTATCAAATATTAATTCACTGATGGTCTGAAGTGTGAATCTAGTCTTATTTTTTGTCATCAGAACAAAAGTGGTTTTGATGCTGGTTATTTTGGTATGATAAAGGAACAAGCTAAATGGAAAAATGATCTCTCTCCTTTCTCTTTTTTTCCCCTCCTGAAGTACTGATATATCAATACCAGTAAAAAAACACACTTTTGGATTTTCCCTGAGTTCTGTTGTATACTACAAGCTAAGAAGTAGTTACTTGCCCTGTGTGGTATTGTAGTAAATTGTGGCGCTATGCAAATATTTATATCTTGAATTTTGTTGCAATACGTTAACAACCTAGAGGTTATACAGTGAGAAAAACAGTAAGTGGGCTTGAGCTTGGAGGTATACTGAGGAATGCCATGTTGGTTGTTTCTGCTAAGGAGGTTGGCTGAAGGTGGGGTGTACACCTTGTCAATGATGAGGATTTAGGATTCTACCTGTAAGAGTCAATCTAGATCAGAGAATCTGATCTAAAACTTGTCAGACTTGTTTGTAATGGCAAAAGAATTCCATTTCATGTTGTTGACTTTTCATTACTTCTGTGTCACAAGAATAGTTCGCTTCAAATCTCCTATATTACTGAGCCGAATTAAATCAGCTGAGTTACAATATGATGTAGTATTCACTCTCTGTTTGTTACATGGACCCAAACTGCTGTTGTCTTTTATCTTTTGAAGGAGATTAAAGTGAAAAAATAACTGAATGTGCTTTTTGGCAATGACAGAGCAGAAATTCATGTTGCATGACATGACAACAGAAAGCAATCACAGGAAAGAGCAAATTCTCCCCACTCAAAGAAACTGAAAGAAAAAAAAAAAAAAAGGGAATGTTTTCAGTAAAGGGAGAATCATGCAGAATCACAGAATCGTAGGGGTTGCAATGGACCTTGGGTGATGATCTAGTTCAACCTCCTGACAAAGCAGGTTTCCTAGAGTTGGTTGCTCAGGAAAGCATCCAGGTGGGTTTTGAGTATCTCCAGAGAGGGGGACTCCACAACCTCTCTGGGCAGTGTGTTTCCACTAAAGAGGATTGGTGCGTGAAGTGGGTTGAAGGGGCCAGGTTTGTTATGTAATCAGCTGCTGGACATGGAATACTAAATACTACATTTCTGTCAGGCTAAGGTACAATGGGCTGAACTTGTGATGTTATTTAACTGCTTTCAGTTACAAAATGAGCAAAATGCCTGACTTCATTGGTGATCTTCAGTAATGGTAACGGTATCTTGGAAAGCTGTATGAGCTCTTTTGGATTTTTAGGAGCATGTCAGATGAGCACCTGGTGATGCAGACTTATTTGCTCCTGTATTAGTGATGGAGTCTCAAGAAGTCATTTGGAGTCCATGTTCCTGTGATTTAGATAGCTTGCAATTCAAAGAGTGGAAAAATATGAAATATGAGTAATGTGAAACACAAATCTGATTTTTGGAGAGGCTACGATTTTAATGCTCTCCTTCTCTTCTTCCATTTTTTCAGAGCCCATGGCTGCTTCTAATGAGAGTTCTACTAATTCTGTAGAAGAAATTAACCTACATTAGGACCAAAGTTGATGATGTTCTGTTTACTCCCTCCTTAATCCCTTAGTATTCTTAGATGTGAGAGAACTCCTTAAATTGGCAGAAGTTTTTAGTATCTTGAGCCTCATCTCTTCTCCCTCCAAACTGACGATGAAAAAAAAAAGACAACCTGATAAAGGTTCCACACCCAAACAAAATTTATCATAGTTTGACTGACAGGTACATGCCAAGAATGTCTTTTTATTCTTTTCATTCAGAAATTGTTTACTGTTCAGTGGTTCAGTAACTAACTGTGAAAAGTCATGAAAATATTGTTTTCTGATTCAAAAATTGGGCACTGTGGCCCAGTTGTGCCCTGAAGGCTAGTAGAAACCTGAATTCTAAAGAGGTATCTGTGGCTTTCATGACAAGATACTTTTAGACTTAATGTCAAGGTATTAAAAGTTCCCTACATTGGACTTCTCTGAGAAATATACATACATACATACATATAAAATAAGTCCACCTTTATTTTCATGACTTTTGTCTAAAATTTGTCCTTCTAGTCTTTAGAAGAACATTATCCCACTTACCTGAAAAAACAGAACCTGTCTTATGAGATTTTCATGCATAACTTGAAGCAATTTACATAGAAATGTCAAGGTAAAGCTTGCAATTGCTTTACCTTGGGGGCTCACATATGGTAAACAAGATACAATAGGAGTTTGGTTGTAAAATATGAATGTTTGTGAGCTCAAATAAGGATTTTTCTATCTCACTAGTACAAGTAAAAAGCCTTATTTAAATTAATAATTTTATGAGTTGTTATCTGGCATGAAATGGAAGCTGTGTTGAGAATTGAAGATAATGTATGTGATCTATTGTAAAGCAAATTAATATTAATCTGTTTATTTTTCCATGTAATTAAGCAATAGTGATCAAAGTTCAATAGTTTTCTTGGAGATTAAATATAGCTTTGGAAATAAACAGCATGAGGTGAAAGCAAGGACTGTTAGCCATAACAAACTGTTAAGAATCCGGAAAACACACCAGATTGAGTCCTTCAATTTTTCTCATGATTATTTTGTATACTGCTTTTTCTTTGATTATTATTTTTTTTGAAGACAAATTGATAGTCATACATGCTGAATATTCTTCGAGATAGGACATTTTGATAGTACACAGCAAAATATATATTAAGGTTCAGGTTCCAGCCTTTGAAAACAACTATAATGACTGTTTCTGTCTCTGCCACCTGAAACCTCCGCTTCTCATTCTTTCCACCATATGGATTTCAGTATTCACTTGTGATGCTTAGTCATGCTGTTCTCGCTCATGAAATTAGTCCTAGTAGGTGATTAAAGGAAATCTACCATGTGGTGTTTGCCGGATTGAGTCTCATACATTGCCTTCTGAGTGCCTGGTAAAAGAAACACACCAGCCCTTTTACTCTGCTTATGCACAGTGGGTGAGACGTTTCTGACATAATTAATTTTCTTTTTGAGAATTGACCTTAGACAGTTAATAATTCTTTCAGCTCAAACAATGGACAGCAAATGTGTCTCAGCAGAAGCGGGTCACTTGGGTCTTTGCATCAAGGGAGCTGCAATAGGATTTAGTTGATCTTCTTAAGACTCTGAGTTGAATTTGGCACTCACTGTGGTCTGAATTGCTATTGAGTTCTTCAATCCAAAACCAAGATGAAAGCTCTTATTTCTGTCTCTCACTTTTTTTTTTTCTTACAATAGCACAATCAGAACTGATTTAGTTGAAACCAATGAAATTATGTCTCCGAGAAAGGTGACTCAAATCTGAACTATTGATGATTCATATCTCCTTTATTCTACACTTTACCATGGGAATACTTGTTTTGATTACGCATGCTGTAAGAGAAATTTTTTATGAAGACTTTTGAAATAGTGGAAATAATTGAGACTTTGAAAATGCTTTCATAATATTTTACTGAAGTTTTAGCTGTGGGGTGTAGACAGACATCCTTTGCTCCTGAATTTGTTGTTTAGGAAGTAAGTGCACACACTTGGCAGTACTTGCACTAACCTTACTTTTAGATACACCCTTGTACTCATAACTGGAAACACTTCTAATAACCCAATAATAGCCAGAAAAGAGCAACTAGATGGCTCTAGTACAAAAATATAGAAATATCGCTAGAATTAAAAGATGTGCTTTTTGCCTAAAAATGCTGAACTCTTATATATCCTGCTTATTTCTGCTGTGAGCAGACAAAGATTTGTTTCTAAATATTTGAGAAATTAAAGAGAAGCCTGTTGATCCACTCTGTTTCTTTAAAACTATGATTTGGCTAGAAGGCCAGAATAAATCATTAAAATCATGTCTAACGGTGCCCTCCATAACGAGAAGCCAAGTATTCTGCAAAGCCAGATGGATGGATTGGAGAGTTTTTTTTCTCCTTGAATGAGTGTTTAATTGTAATCTCTATTTCTGCATATTCTGTTTGGAGATTGAGACAATGGAAACAGTCTGTAATTTTCTCATTGAAAACCAGCCGACAAAACTAAACTTCTATTATCTTGATAAATTTTAACTTTTGCTGATCTTTTATGTATTAGTGGAACAGAATGTACGTTTTGAAAAGATAGTGCAGAAGGTATTTTCCTGCAATTGATTGCATAGTACACTGTGGAATCCTGCAAATGTTTATACATACAAGTAGTTCTAACTGAAAAAGCTGGAAGCCCTGGAACAAAGGCCAGTCTTCTCTTAGGTATAAGTATGGATTTCGAGTTTGATGGATAATCACGTACCACAAAAAACACAGCAAATAAAGTTATGTTTCTTTGTTGTTTTGCACATAGTGTTAGTCAGTTGGTCCTGATAATGCACCCTTTGAGATGTAATTTAAGTTCATTGTGTCTTTTAATGCAGCACATAGGAATGCCAAGAGTTTTAATAAGTGCATGCTGGAGCCATCTAAGATCACAGAAGTAATCGGTAGTGTTTGTAATCCATTTGTAAAAGCCTGTGTGCTTCCATCCTGCACTTTTCTTAACAGGAATGAAAAAGCTGAGCCAAGTTGGAGATTACTTTATTGTGCTAGTAGGGCAGAAGGAAAAAACTTGGGAAAGTCCACAGGAGTTCTGAGTCAGGTGCCTTATTAGTGTAATCTGCAGGGTAAACTTGATAGCATCTGTCTCCCCATTTAGTGTGGCAAAGCTTGCTGCTTTATTTGCTGTGGGCATTGTTGGTGTCACAGGAGCAAGGGCAACATGCAACAAAACGAATTGTTTGTAGTAAAGTAAACTTCAGTCTCGCATCAATGTTAAACTCCATTGTGGCACGTTTTCCAGCAGAGTGAGAAATAATGGGGGAGGGGAGCAGAAAGATAAATCTGCATTACAGATATTTTACATTCTGCTGCCCTGCTCCATGGTATTAGGGTGCCTAACAAGTGCTGTAAGCATTGCACAAATTGCAGTGCTATAAAACAGCAGGATTTGAAGGACAGAAGGAGAATCTTCCTCCTCTAGTGCATAATAGTGCTAAATTCAGAGATCTCTGACAAGTAAATCTGTTACCCCTACACTTTTTTTTTTTCCTTCATCTTAACTGCATTGCTACTTTAGTCCCACCTGATGAGGTGGCTGTACTTGTTACACAGAAAGACTGCAGTTTTTAAGCTGTTCATTCTGGGCTACCCACATAAATTTTACATATAACATTGCTCAGAGAAGACAAAGGTTCCTAATAAAAGAGAACATGTAGACATCTCTGTTCTGTTTGCTAGTCACTGAATTCAACCAAGCAATAAAAAGTGAAGGTTGATGCAACTGCTTTTCAGTGTAATGCATGTACAGAAATTCCAACTGTCTGCCTACAGCATCCCGTGTGACATGGAGGCAAAATGAGTAGAAAGAATCAGAGTGGTGCTGCTATCAGTGCTTATACACATAGCTGCTCCCAAGTCCTGTCTTCTTACTGTTGAGGTGGTCAAGATACAAGTTTGCTGTGAGCACTGCCATGACTTCAGTGACTATCCTGTAAAGTGAGATAAAATCTGCTTTTGTGCTTTATCAGCAAGCTGTGGAAGAGAGGCCTGAGAAGAGCTGATGTAGCTGTGTGTTACTAGGTGAAAAACTTGACATGTTTTCAGTGAACACGGTCTTCCTTCTGATCCTGAGAGATCTGACTTTCAAATCCCTAGATTGGCTCTATTTTAAATATGGTTATTTAGACCACTGTATCACTCTGGGGGACAACTGCTAGGTCCAAAGCAACTTTGCATTTTTCTTTCGCTAAAGCTTTCTGCAGGAACAGCTCCAGAAAATCTTACGCCACAGAGATACTTATCTTCACTTCCCTTCACCACGACTGTCATATCTCGGCTCTTTGTGCAATCAAATCAGAGATTCCTGCTCCTCTTGTCAAGCACCATAACTTGTTCCCTTCTAGATTCTTCTCAGCTTAGCGGGAGAGCAATACAAGTGTCTCTGAACTGTATTTTGCAGTTGTTGCACAGTGAGGCGAGAGAAGAAAATGGTATTTGGTTGTCAGAAAATTGGACTGTCTGCAGCTCATTGTTGAGAATGGATGGGTTATCTGAGAATGAATGGTGAAATCTGTGATTTAAATACAGTTGAGATAATGTCTTGACTGCTGTGGTATCCATGCTGATATGTGATGGTGAGAGATTTGTAATATACCACTGCTCACTCAGACATTTACTATATTGGGAAATGCAGAGGCAAATGTGCTTTGTTCCTCATTTGTTATGTTTCTATGAAATACAGAGATGAATTTATCCAGCTACTGCAATCAGAATCATTGCCTCTCATTGAATCTTGCAGAACTCTTTTCTAACTGTTAAGTTTTACTGCAACAGCTTCTGCACTGGGAACTTAATGTAAGTTATTATGTAGTTCTGCTTTTCAGAGTTTAAAAAAAAGAAGGAGTGGCTAATCCTTGTTTTGTTTCTTGGAGTAAGTGAAATGAATGTTATGTAACAGTATTTTGAAACAAAACCTCTTTAAATCAAGCAGCTGTGATTAGAATGACTGGTGTGTGAGTCTAGGCTACTGGAAATCTGTGCTGTTATTTCAACACCTGTAAAAGTTATAGAAACACATGCTAAACTATAGAAATACCAAAGCATGACCAGCATGCCTGCATCAAGTGCCCCCTATGCTTTTTATATTGAAACAGAAATTTGACTAGTTATAATAGCTCTCATACTTCCTGTAATCAACTGCTTGTACAAAACTGCTACGGAGTGCTGTCAAATTCTAGATTGGGGTCAGACTGCATGGACTGTAGGTAGAAGGACCGTTTGAAAATCACTTCTTTAGTTTTCACTCTTGATGAGCTTTCTAAACTTTATCTTGAGGGAAGAAAAGATTTGGAAATATTTGAATTACTTTTCTGAATGAGTAATGCAATAGATCTTTTCAAAAGCCTCATTAACTTTAAGCAAATGTTTGAAAGTTCTCTAGATCAATGTTATAGAAGATTTTTTTTGTATGAGTTAGAAAATTAGGATGCTAGTAATTGTAATTGTATAAGGGTAATTGTACAAATTTGAAAATTAAGGCTTTTGTATTCATTTATTTATCTTTTTGCCAGATGTGTGCAGGTTTTAGGTCCTGTTGCTATTAAATCAATGATGACAGTAAAATTTCTGGATTTAATTAGGTCAAGGCTAGCATCCTGTCTAGGATTGCCTGCCTGCCAGAGTTGAGGAAAAAATCCATTTAGATCATTTTCTTCTTTGTATTGTGACAGCAAATACTAACAAAAACTCTAATTTAGCCATAGTAATGGTTTTTAAAAATTGTTTTATTTTTACAAGTGATTATGTTAGAAGGAAATCCAGCAGTCATCTTCCACATTTCTATACAAATTGACATCTTTGAGTCATCCAGGTATTTCAGTAATCTGCTTAAGGGCTTCCTTGTCAACATTTGACTACAGCTTCCCTAGCTGAAAACTGAACAACTTGAAAAGAAAGAAGGTAGTTGCTGGAAACAAAACCTGCCCTGTGTGAGCGTTTGGTTTGGGTGGCTCAGGAGCAGCTGCTGCTGGTGGCCTGCTCACAGCAGGTGGGATACAGACTGGGAAGGGAGAGGAGGATGCCCAGGGTCACTGTGCTGGATGCTTGTGTCTGCTGTCATGAGCTGGGATTTGCATTATCTGATTATTGCAGATTGCTAGAGAGTGCTGCTCTGCTTTGTTGCCTGGAACAATACTTCAAGCTCAATATTATCTGTGACTCTTTGCAGAAATGAAATGTGACTTCTGAATGTTACTTTAAATACTAATATTTGTGTTTAGAAGGTGCCCTTCCATCCCTCTTGACATCTTTTTCCTCAGAAATGAAATACAGCAATGAGTTGTTAGTTAACAGTTGCATATTTGTAAGTGACCTTTGTGCTACAGGGAAGGTCAAAAGCTGAATTTGTTGTATAATTCATTTCTAGAAACTCAAAGAAACAAGGTCAGCTCTTGGAGAGAATGCCATGGCAATCAACGCTTTATCCATGGAGGAATATTAATCAGATTTATGTGTGTATTGGGGGGAAAAAATAGAGGGAATGTTACAGGCAAGTTGAAAGGGATTTTACCAGAGGTCCTGCACAGCAGAGTCCCTGCCTTAGGCATAAATGGCCTCAATAAAAAACTGTGAGGTAGAGGTGATTTCTTCTCCCTTGCTGTGCCAGATGTGCCCAGTGTGTGACCTTCAGGGGCATTAAAAAGTGCTGATGTAGTCAGCTGGAGAAGCAGCCAGGCTTTTCTCTGTTGGAGCAAGGTGTTTACTTCTTGGGTCTGCTGTGCATCTGTGGCCCCCAGGCTGCTAACATACTTGAAGAAATAGTTGCAACATGAGATATTTGTACAAGAGCAGATGGCAAGGGGAGGGACAGCTTTGTGAAGGTCTTGAAAGTAAAAAAAAGTAGCACACGTTTGTGCTAGAGAAGTGGGAGAAGAGGAAAAATGTGAGGCAGTGACAGGTGAGAAAAAAATCTTTACATGTATCAAATGAGGAAGATGTCTTCAATACACAGATGAATATTGAATGAGTGTGGCATTTGACTATGTGATCTTGCAGGTTGTTATTAAAGATGCTGCACAGGAAGAATTTGTAATGTTTAGATGTAGTCTGAGTACAAAGATGAAGAATGATCAATTTCTGCTGCAATTTCTCAGAGCTCTATTTAAAACCTCTTCAAATAACACCCTACAGAGCTGTTCTGGTGTGGCTTTTGCTGACAGGTGAATTACAGTTTGCTGCTGCTGTGCCCAGTTCTTTTGACAGCGTCATTAGAATCGAAGAATGGTTTGGGTTGGAAGAGACCTTTAAGATCATCCAGTTCCAGCCTCTCTCCTGTGGGTGGGTTGGCAGCCACCAGTGCAGGCTGCCCAGGGACACATCCAGCCTGGCCTTGAGTGCCTCCAGGATGGGGTACCCACAGCTTCTCTGGGCAGACTACCCCCTGAGTAAAGAATTCCTTCCTATTATCTAATGTAAACCTATCCTGTTTTAGTCCAAAGCTGTTCTCCCTTGTCCTACCACTACGTGCCCTTATAAAAAGTCATTCTAGCTTTTTCAATAGGCCCCCTTTAGGTACAGGAAGGTTGCAGTCTCCCCAGAGTCATCTCCTCTCTATGCTTAACCAGCCCAACTTCACAGCCTGTCTTCATAGGAAAGGTTCTCCAGTCCTCTGTGCATTCTCACAAGTTCCTCTGAGATCATCCTAACTGGTTCAACTGAGAGTCCCAGGCCTGGATGCAGTGCTGCCAGTGTGCTGTCACGATAGCAGAGAGATGTCACTGAGCGTTAAGCAGTAACACATTTTAGCATAGGTTCTCCTCAAGCAAGTACTGCATTTGCTAATCTTGTTTCTTTGCTTAACAGAAACTGAAATGGCTGTTGGCTTCTTGAATGCAGGAGGAGATTGCACTTGTAACTCTTTGCTTTATTAGCAAAATTAAACTCCTTCCTTGCCTACCTGATTGTACTTATAGTGAAGTTTGCTAGGCTTGTTCTTCAGCAGCTAGAATATGCTTGTGTCAAAATGAAATGTTCTCGGAAGGGAACACTTTATTCCTCAGGCTTTTTTTTTTTTTTTTTTTTTTTTTTAAATTCTGATTCGGTTCCTCTCCCAGATTTTGACTGTGATTCACACAAACAAATTTTTGATGGCAGAAATGTTAAATAGGAGATAATTATCCTGATGTATTCAGTCTTAGGTAATGCCATGCATGCCGTGTTGATAGTAATTCAAGGGTCAGAGACAAACAACTCCCAGCTTTTCATTAAATGGGATGGTTACAGATAAGCTATGGTTCTGAAGTCTGTATCAGTATCTGCTATTCTTCCAACTTGAATGTTTTCCTTTTCATCTTGTGAAGTGTGGGAGCATGTAAATAGTGATCCTTCCTTGAACTTCTCTCCTTTAGATGAGAATTTTCTTCTGTTTGCCTTGTTTTCAAAATCTTTTACATCAAAATGTTTTACTCAATGAATTAAATGTGAGGTGGAAGAGTTGTTGACATAAAAGTTCACAAAGGTGTGAATTTAGTGATCTTGATCACAAATCTTGTTTGAATATTTCTCATCAGCTCAAACTAAGAATGTTGAATCTATCTTAAGGAAACAGCCTCTTAAATAGAAACCTTTCTTAATAATAATGAGGCAGAACCATGCAATAGATGAGATGAGACCTCTGGTCTCTTGTGTTGAAAGATTCAATCAATTCTGTACTTTTTTTTCATTTTGTTGCACAGGCCAGATTTGTCATCTTCTCAGTTATCCCTCTTTTCAACTGCTTTTTTTCTATTTTTCATTTTTTTTTCTGTCTGTATGTGTCAGCTCCAGAGACTATGAGACCAAACGAGGCAGTGAGGCAAATACTGATGTACATCTAGAAGTGCAGGATGCAGCTCTGAAGCTTTTTACACCTTTTTGCTTGGATAAGTCTTCAATTAATTTTCTAAAAGTTATTTAACTCTAGATGTAATGTAGAAGTATTACAGCATGAAGTCATTAGTCATGGGCAGAATCCTGGCATTGTTCTCATGTCCCAGATGTTATAACTCCTCCTCGCCTAGAGAGTTGAAATCTCTACTGATACTATTGAAAACTGTCTGGGATTTGTGCAAAAAAAGGTAATGTACCATTTTGCTTTCCCTTGAAAGCACTGAAGAAAACTGAGACCCTTGTGTGGTGCTGATCTCTGTTTTCTTAAAAGATTTGGTTCTGTTTGCTCTCTAGAATGCTTCCAAGGTGTATTTTCGGACAAAAATGTGTATATATGTGTCTTAAAGTCATCTCTGAGTGTTGCAAAGGCCACCCTGACCATACTAATATGGTGGAACAGTGTATCTTTCAGGAACTGTTAGCCCATGTCAAGGAGGAGGTGGCTCAGATCAATGCCAAAATTTCATACAAGAATGTGCACTGCTTAAATTCTCTACTGCAGTGCACAAGCTGAGTGCTGAGAAATGCGTGTACGTTGCTTGTGGTTTGTGTTAGAGTTTTCCTAAGCTGCCTTGACCCCAGAAACTCTCTATCTTTTATAATTTTATTTAGTTTCTTTCACTGTGTGGATCTTAGAGAGGTGCTTATGTCACTTAAATCTATAAACCCATTTGTGATTTGCAAGTGCTTTGATTTTCTAATATGGCCCAGTTTCTAATGGAGATGAACACATTGTGTGTTAAGATGGGTAAATATTTTTTAGAAAATATATTTGGAGAACTGCATAGATAAATCAGTACATTTGTAAGTTGGAGTTACAATTACTCCTAGGTGTGCTGAAGTTATTGCTGTATATTCCTGCTGAAAGATGTCTAGCTAGGAAGATAGTAGATCTCAATTAATGATGGTCTGGTTCTGTTGCCTAATAGTATGGAATTGCTTTAAAGATGATTGAGACTGTCAGAACCATATAAGAGATATGTAAAAAGATTTAAGATTTCTTAAGAGTTAGTTTACTATACGCTTTTCATAATAATGCCATCTTGACCTCTTTTTCCTTACATCAATTTAGTCCATGCCCAGAGAAGTGCAGCGTTTCTGAAATACAATCTTCAGTTGCTTGAAAAAAAAGCAAACAGAAAACCCAGACAGGGTGAACCAAAAAGCCCAATCCAGGCTGAAAGTGTAAGATCACTTTTATGATGTTTCTAATTAAAAAACAACGTACAAGAGAGGAGATTGAGAAACATGAAGAGTATATGTTGAACACTGAATTCTTATCTGAAGTTGATACTCTTTTGGGATATTGGTCTCTGCCAGGGTTATTTTGTTTGTTTTGTTTATTTGTTATTTGTTGAAGTCAAAAGGGATCCAGGGACCCACAGGGATTCTGGTCTTCCAATATTTGGCTTAAAGTTAAGATAAGCAGTTAAAACTATATGCTAATCTTTTCTTAAATAGTTGACGTGTAAATATTTTTCCAGTAGCAGCAAAATAAAATCTGAGGAAGAGGCATGAGTTATATACAGCATGGTGGTATTTTTAAGTCACCACTGTATTCTGTCTTCAGTTAATTTTGCCCAGAATTCCATTGCTGAAATGAGAACTATGCCATTGTTTTGCATATGTTACCTTTGCAGCTTGGTCCTGGCCTCATAGTTCAGTGAAATTTTTAAATTAGTAAAACATTTTCAGATTCTTGTTTGTTCTACTGCAACCAAAATTTCTGGTAAGTGCATTACAGGAATTGTGTAATATCACAATTTGTGGTTCTTTTTTAGAAATTCAAGGATGTAATGCTCCAGTCAGATGCTAAGTGAGATTTTTCAAAATTGTGTAGGTGTGCAGCCTCTATCTGAAAACAGTTCTGTAACTTCCTTTAGCAACCACTTGTTTCTTTCATGCTTATTCCCTGTTTAAAATATGCCCTATCAGCTGTCATTTATATTTGGAAATTACCGTACATAAGTGGAGTTAGTAGTGTAGGATGAGAGTGGATGAATACAGGCTGCAAATATCAGATAATTTGTAATTACACATGATACAGAGATTATTGGAGGATTTCTGAAATCATTGCTAGGTTGGAGGCCTTTATTTTTCATCATTTTGTAACTCTATAAATATTTAGAAGAAATAACTCCTGATGCAAGGCCAATTGCAGCAGTGCTTCATACTTTGATCTCATTCTGGACTGTATTTTAGGAGCATGAAGGAAAAAAAAACAACAGTGTGCCTTAGACTTTGATGGAGCGTGAGTTCAATCCTTGCTACAAGGAGCAGCTTTATGATTGAGCCCAGTGAATTATCCTTAATAACTAGGGTCTCTGATTTTTAGTCTGACATTTGGTTCTTTGAAAATATAGAGCTGTGTAATAGAAAACTAAGCTTTAATTTTTAATTCTGATTCTTTCAAGTGTGCTGGTACACTATCTGAGAGTGTTTATGGGGTATAATTTAAAAATAGTCTTTCCACCTTTGGATTAAACAATAGGGAAATTAAAATGAAAGTCTTAAGGTAAAGTTGTCTTCACTGTAACTAATTGAAACAATTGGAAAGTATTTACAAATCTTTATTTTATTTACATGATGGTAGCAGTATCTAGAGATTTGTTAATTTCAGTTCTATGTTGTTCATATACTGAGAGTAATGCAATTATTAATAATATATTCTCTCGTGCTCTGCTTTTCCAATTTCCTAACTTAATCTTCATGAAAACCTGCTAGTTGTTTTCTCAATTAATATTTATCGCACATTGTCTTTATTTTGGCCTTTTCACTAGTAACAAAGGTACCTGTATTAGCACAGGTAAAACCAGGACAAATAGGACGCCACATCTCTCAGACCCCTAGCGCAGCAAAAAATAGAAGTGCATTCTTGTACAGTGCATGATTTCTCCTAAGTGGAAAAATAACCAGATGTCCCTGCAAAAGAACTAGTCAGGGGTTCACAGGTATCTCTATGTTAAAGAAAATGGAGCCTGCAATTAATGGTGATCATCAAAACTTGAATTTCACCGCATCTGTTGCTTCTTTATGCATATGTGGGGGTCACAGGCTTATGGCTTTAAGATGGGAAGAGATGAGAAGGTACAAATGTAGCCTGAAATATTGTAATTTTCTTGGCCGTATTTCATTTCTTGTTCTTTTCCCATGTGTGCTGTTTTGAGGAGACTGTGTGTGGGTACCTTCAAGAAGAAAAACTATTTGAGCATTCTGTAGATCTGTGTATCCTGACTTGAAGCTTGATCTGGAATTAATGTTTTCTAAATCATTAGTTGTCTTTCCAGGTGAGATACCCATGTATCTCTGTGCACCAGCAGAGGTTATGGAGAATGACTTGTGTAGCTCCTGTTGCTGTTAACATACCTATTCATTACTCCATAGTGCAAAGTGTAAATGGAAAGTGGCAGGACTGAAAAGTCTAAAATGATTTTTGCATTGGTTTATGCAGTATGCAAGCACATCATCTCTGTAATACTCTTGCTGCACAGGTTCTTGTTTAAAAATGCTTCAGTGCTCTCATCTGAATCAGTAATATGAAAGATATATAAAACACAAAATTCTCATTTTTTACCATACAGAGACAGGCTGTAAGCTCACTTGCATGTCTCATAGAGAAGCATGTGATGAAAAGATGTGGTTCCATTTCAATCTTCCCATCCCTTAATGCAGTCCAACAGTCACTGTTAAAACTCTTCTCCTTTCTAGACACTGGTTTCTTTAATGTCTGTGCCCTTTGCTTCAGGGCAATAGTGATTTCATGGACTCTGTTTTTAGCTTGTTCTCGTGGTTTAGATGCAAAACATTAATGCACAAAATGAACACAATAATTCTATGAAAAGTTGATCCTACAACTCAATCTTTTTGTTCTCTCTTTTCCCTGCCCTACCTAGATGTGCTGAGGTTGGAGTGTTAACCGTAGCCTTTGAGGAAAGAAAAGGAAAAACCTGAGCTGAGATGCTGCATGAAACAATTAGTCAGTTGCATGCATTTTTGCTTTCAGTAATCCCTCTGGACAGTGAGCTTATAGGGGTGTGCTAGTAGCTCTGGGGTTCAAATGCAATGGATCTATTCTTTTACTCAAACCCAATGTGAACGGGATGTGTTTTTAAACAAGATTCTGGGAGTTCTTGGACTTTTAGTTGAGACTGAAGATGATTAATGCCTCCCTTATTTCTATTTTATTGGAGAGAAAAGTGTTTTATGCTTGAATTTTCTGGCACCAATTCCTGTGGCTTTAAAGAAAAGGTAATAACTCATTCTAGAGCTTATTTAATACTGATGAAACTGTTGGATTTTAAAATTAGTTTCCCATGATCAGGCTGTTCTATGACAGTGTTGTAGTGTTGTGCATTGATCTGAAGGACACTGTCTTCTCTTGACTTAAAGTGTTTTGGATTTTCCAGGGGTAATTGTAGGTAAAAAGTTGATTATCTACTTTAGAATAATAAACTTCAGGTGAAATCTTCGGTCCTTTGAAATGAATGTGTAGCTTGTCATTAACTTCACTGGGTTATGATTTCTTCATTTTACCCAAGGTTATTTGACTTAGTCATGTTGTTAAAATGAAAAACAAAGTTTGATGTAATTAAAGTAGCTTGGAGTGCTATAGAGAGATGGCTGCTCCTGTCATAGGGTGATACTAAGTGGATTTTTATTATTTCAAGCTAAGAGAGGAACTTTTTGATGATGTTTGCTAAGAGTGGGCATCTAAGTTCCTGATGAAAAGGTATCTGAAAAAAAAAAAAAAAAAAAAGAGAGAGGTGCTCTTAGGATGAAAATCAAAGGCAAGTGGAAAGGATTATTTTCTTTTTTTCTCTTAAAACACAAGTAATGTTATGGAGCTTGCTCCTTGTTTGTTTTGACTGGTGATTCTTCTCATCTTCAGTGCTAACTTGTATAAAAATTGGTATTACTTTGTGCCTATTTGTATTATCTAAGGAAACAGCTGACAAATTTTGACAAAGTTTTTTCTCTTCCCATTTTATGGATGATTTAAATTCCTTAAAGCATTTTTCTTGAGGCAGCTAATTCAGCTCTTCAGTGAAGTTTGGTACCACCTGTGTATCATGCAATTATGAAAGCGTTCTTCAGTCCTGCCATTTGAATTTGGAAGGAAATCCATTCCCTAAAGGAATAAAAAGGGCAAAATTTGTGGCCAAAGAGTCAGGGTGAATTAGTCACCAGAAGTATCTTTTATTCATGGAATTAGTAAATAAGGCAGAACTTTAAAAGACGCGCTGCTGGGTTTTGTCACAAAAATGAAATAAAAGGAATTGAAAACCTGGCTTCCTGACAAAACGTCACTTACAGTTTTAACAATGCATATTTTAAAATCAAATGCAAAAACTCCCTATCAGTTGTGTGCTCTTTCAAGATTGTTTATGTCTTTTGTGGGTATTTTTAGATCTGAAGGCTGTCTTTATGAGAAAATCTACTGGGAGCTGTTCTCCATGCACTAAGTTTGGCCTGCAGAATCAATTTCATATGAAGCTGGTCTTACACCACTGTCCTTGGCTTGGTGGAACAGTAAGTTCACAAGGGGGGTGCCTGATGAGTAGCAATTTGGGTAGGAGGGTTCCTTAGTCAGCCCTATTCTCCCTCTCTTTTATTAAATACTACCTGTGTGATGAAGTTTGTGCCTTCTGGCTTTAGTTGGACTGTTTGAAGAGAATTTTTTCAGCTTCAAACAACCGCTGGTATTGAACGTGACAGTTCACTTTTAGTTTGCTCATTTTTTTTCTTTCCTTAAAAAGCATCTGTCTAGATGCTGTGTGTTTTGAATCCGTGTGGACTGACCAAACCTGTTCTGAGAAACAGGTGAGAGGAAGAAGAGGAAAAGGATCTTTTCTTTCATCACAGAAGCGTACTTAAAACCTTAAGCCATTAAAATCACTGAAGGTTTTGCTGCAAGAGTACCATCTTAGTGAACTGCTTTTAAAGTAGACTTCTGAGAGCCTATGAAATGTCACTTTTGGACTGAGATGCATGGATTCAAGCAGTAAGAATGAACACTTGCACTTGCAGTATGGAAGGGAAACAAATTGTCCCAATTTCCACTTCAGAACTCTGTGACAGTATCAGAGAATCTGGTGGGGTTTACTCTAGTATCCAGACCGGGTTCATGTGAGAGTAGTAACTCTGTTACCTTATTCCTATCATGTAAAGTTTTTTTCAGACAGAGAAGAATCAGACTGAAGTGTCTAAAATTTGAAAGATTTCTAGGTTCAAAAATTTGGACCGAAAGGAAGCTCTAACACATTTCAGTGATACTCCTAACTCTCTTTATTTTTCATCATGCTACAGTGCACTTCCTGAATGTTCTTTTTCTAGAAGATACAAACTGTTAGTTTGTTAGCATAGTAGGTCAGAAATGTCATATATGATACATATGATGATAAATTATTGTTTATTCTGTGCTTCCGATCTTAAAGGTTTAAATGAGGAAAATTAAATTTAGAAATTACTGTTTTATCCACTAGATGATGGCACCAGCATAGCATATGATGTCCTAACTATATTACTCTGAATCAGCTTCAGTCAAATTCAACAAAATAATCTCTGCATTTGTTTTGTAAATATAGCAGGCGGTGGATCTGCTTTGGTCTGCGCTTGCTAAGCATCTACCCAGGCTCCAGCCTCAAGACATAATAGCTTTATTTTCTTCTTGAATCAGTTTGACCTGATGCAATTATAGTACCTTCAAAAGACTGTCTTCTCTTTTTATGTGAGCAGAACTTGAATTAGATTTAAAATATAATTTAGAATAGATAGAATCCAAATCCAATACAACTGTATAATTAACATATCTTTGTATTTCTGCAGAAAAGATTCTGTTCAGAATGAATTTCTATTATGCTACTTTTATTGCAGCAGAAAGGGTGAAATGCCACTTCTGCTATCTCTTACAGCCACAGAATACACGAGCTGTGTTCTGCTGTTTGAAAAGGTACTGGTCTGTTGTAATAACAATTTGTGATGGATACCTTGCCTTGGGTAGGTACCACTGACTTGGGTACAGCCTGATCCATGTGGCCAGTGCCTCCAAGATCAGATCTGCGTTTCAGCTGTGAAACCAGGGTCTGGATTCTTTGAGCTGTTTAGGATTATTCACAACCAGGCTAAGGTGCACTAGTTGACTTGGTTTTGCTAGTATGGGGTAGATTTGGGTAGTGGTAGTGTTGCTATGTGCATTATTAGCATTGCTTTCTGTTTGCAACAAGTGCAACAGAGGAAAAGGCATGAGGATTTGTACGCCAGTGGTGCCTGTGTCCTTTCCTCTGTGCTATCTTCTCTCCTCTTACCAGCAGCTCTAGGGCAATAGTCAGTTGGAGAGAGTCCTGTGGGGATGAATTCTGAGCTGGTGGAATTGCTGACCAATTTGCTAGTTTTCCTTCTGCCTTCCCATATTTAGTGACAGGAAAGTCTTGGATGTGTTTGCACCTTGAAATTTAAGGCTTCTTAAGATGCTGAAGAACAACAGGTGGTGTGATTTGTATCATGTTGCATTCTGAAATATGGCTTTTGAGCAAAGTATTTATTATGAAGTGTCGTTCATTTCTCTTCTGTCTTCATTTTCAGGATTACAGTCCTTCAGAAAAATAGCTAAATGTATTTTAATGCTGTCAAATATTCACCAGCTACTAACAAAGCCTTTTTTTTTTTTTTTTTTTTTTTTTTGCTTAGGCCTGAATTTACTGGAAAGGTGTGAAACGAAGACAGAATTTAAGTGGGCAGGTCTATGCACTGTGTCACAGAGAGAATTTTTGCTCAAATTAAAAACAGAAAAGTATGGATTTTTGATAGGATGCAATCTGCAACTTAAGCAACAGTGGGAGAAATATGACTGTAAATGCAGAATGACACTGATTCTTGAAAGATACTCTTCTAGTTAGCCTCCATTGCTACTGGTTTTCTACAGACCTGCGCCTTTAAGAGTTATGGAGCTCATGATTCCTCCACTACAAATCACCTTATGCATGTATAATTAAAGTGAAAAATCAGTTTAATAAAGTGAATTTAATGACTGAGTTTAAGTTCGATGTCAGCAGGGAAGGATATTGAGTTTTTTTCTCCAGATTTGCATATAAGAGTCATTGTCTGAACAGCATAGTTGTCCATTTCCAGACTCTGAAGTCCTAATTTTGCTATTACCATTTCATACAGTAGATTAACTTTGAGGAAATACTCCTGCCAAAATCTGGAACTTTTAAAATTCAAACTCTGCAAGGAATGTTTCACTGAAAATATTTTTCATAATTTTAAGTTAGCATATTTGTTACTTAAAGATGCTCTTAACTTTTTAGTTGGTGCCTGTCCAATTTGAGACTTCCCTTTGATTATTTGGCCCTCTATTACTGTGCTGAGCTGAAAAGAAAAATTTTGGTTCATTTTCCTTAGGGGAGTGTCTTTGTGTTTATTTATCACGAAATTATTAATACCATTACTGATTTTTGGCAGGAGCAGTATAGTGCATGGAATATGATTGTATCTACTTTGCCTTTCTGGGTTCCAGAGTAAAACAGCTAATTTTCCTAGAATAAGACAAGTTAGGCATAGCATAGTGGAGTTTTAGATCCAAAATCTGCCACTGCCTGTCCTGCTGGACATGGTGTCTTAATTAGTGTGTGAGGTTTTATCAGCTGCTCTATGAAGCTGTTTTTAAATATAAATCAGAATAATGAAAAGGAGCTCATGGAGTATTTCCATGGGAATTTTGAATAGAAAAAAGCTGTACAAGAAATATAGCTTCAGAAGCTGATTTTTGAAATTTGTCTTCAGTGCAAATGTCTGTTCTCTTAAAATGTTGAAGAAAAGCTCAACCATGGCATTTTGCTTATCAGTTTCATCTTGGCCTAATAATTATTTAGCACTTCAATAGTGCAATGGCATTAAAAAATATTCAGCAACTACAGTAGAAGGAAGCAATAGTTCATCTCAATTTATCCAGTAAGAATGTTCTCAGGTTTTAAATCACTCTATCTTACTATTTGACATTGCAATTGTTCTTGGAAATGCTGTAGCTAAGTGTGGAAGCCTTCATAGATATTCAAGATTGTCATGAACAAAAAACCCCTCCAAATACAAGGAAGAATTGGGTGGTCCTTGGACCCTTAGGAAGGACCTTGCTCAGTATACCATGAAACTGAACACGATTTTGCTTCTGCTGAGCTGACTGCCTCTGCCATTAAGTGCCCCATTTTCAAATCAAAGTAGGGTGGGAGGTGCAAGGAGCGTGTTTCTGTATCCATGTCTCTGCCTTATAGTTCAGATCTTCATAGCACAGCACCACTGTTGCTTATGCAGTGGCCTTTTCAGCAGCAAGGGAAGTGTCATCAAGTGATATCAGCTAAGCTTGTAGGAAGTGCAAAAGCACTTTAACAAAGACAAATACTTTGTATCTGCTGTTTCCTTTTACTCATGCTCAAACATGCATTTCAGATTGTTGGCATTTTATGCATCTCACATTATTATGTATAGGTAGAAGCTTAGTGCGTTACCATGATTTATATTCTATCCAAGCAACACAAATATTTTCTGATGAGACTGGGGACTGAAGCTTATTAATGCAGTTGAAATGTTCCAGATTTGAAAACAGACAGAAAAAATAACCTGTTACAAGGAATAAAGCTAGAGTAGCTAATATTATTGTCTGTAGAAGTGTGGTAAAAAGATGGGCAGTCTGTGTCCATATTGCCTGGCTCTGTGTTCTGTCTGTGTTTTTTCAAATGAGCTATGCAAGATGCATCTGAGCAGAACTTGCTGGCTCTTGGTGATGTGCTTCAGCTGCTGTGGTTCTAACAGTGACAGGAAGGGGATATTCTGTCAGTGGTGCTTGTCCAGTCAATGGAAAGCAAGAGTAAGGTTTTCAATTCCTTTGGTTGTTAGAAGAGTTTTAGCAGAAAGTGCTGATGAATTCTGAGGTGAGTTACAAGACTATATTCACCTGTTAAGAAAAGCAGACAGGGAAAAATTGAGCTTTGCTTAATAGCTTTGTCTACAAACATTTCTTTCCCATACCACACTCCACTGCTGTGCCCTTCCAGTCAGATAAGGACTCTGTCCACCCCGAGTGGTTTAATTATACTTTTAAAATAACAGTAATTAGCTAATCTTCCCTAGCAGGCTGGAAAGAACAAAATTAAGCTTTTTTTCCTCTCCATTGTTTACTTCTTCTCTGAGTTTGTTGCATTGTGTACTGTGCCTAGTAAAAAGACTACTGCAGTGCATCAGGGAAACAGATGTATTTCATTTGTGATTTCAGCGATTTCCACATATGAGAGGATCCTTAGAGATATATCTGCATGAAATGCAGCTGCTCAGGTTGTTGCCTAAAAGAACAAACAAACAGAAATTAAATATGCCACTAAGATGCTCTCATTTTCTGATGCTTCTTATTGACGTAAATTTTCCATCTGTCTGCTCAGCCCTGAACCTGCACTGTCAGTTACCACAAATATCTCTCCTCTACCTTCCTGGTCCCCACTGCCAAACGCTTGCAATACTTGCTCTTTCTACATTCGGCTAGATCACTACAAACTGACTATCCATAAGGAAACCCCAAACCATTGCTCCCTCTTGCATCAGTGTAAAGCTTATTTCCCTGCTCTTCAAACTGGCCAGGTGAGAGATAAAGAACTGAAAAATGGGTTGATATGACAATTTAATAAGAAAGAAGAAATAGGGAAAAAAAAACCAAAAAACAAAAAAACAACAGCAACACAATATCACAATAATAACAAAAAGGATAAACAAAGCAAATGATGCACAATGCAGTTTTTCACCAACCACTGACCAATGCTGAGCCAGTTCCCAAGCAGTGGTCTCCCTTCCCAGCCAACTTCCCCTTAATTGTTCTGTGTGATGTCCTGCCAGTATTGTTTTTCCCTTTAGCCAGTCTGGGTCAGCTCTCCTGGCTGTGTCCCCTTCCAGCTACTTGAGCACCTCCAGGTCCTTAGTGACTGAGAAGAATGAAAAGCTGAAATTGCTCAGCAACTTCTAATGCATCCATGTGTTACCAACATAGTTTTTCTCCAAAGTCTAAAACATAGAACCATACCAGATGCTAGGAGGATTAATTCTACCCCAGTCAAAACCAGGACACGTGAAAAAGAGATCTTAGATAAGGACTTTGATCTGTGTGCAACTATTTTCTGATGTGCTCTCTGGTCAGACTGTGGCTTGTGTGTGCTGGCACAATATGCAGCACTGTATATATAAGGGCTGAAGGAATTGCTTTTTTGCTGCTGTGCCCTGCTAGCATGGACATGGCTGTATTTCTTACTCTGACAAATGTGGGTGCATGGAAGGACATCGCAAAGGATCCATTATTCCTGTATCTCTGCCTCTCTATTCTTGGATGCTCTGTCAGATTTGCTTGGTGCAAGGGTCACACTGCATGCTTACTCTGAAATAGTAGGGCAAATGCTTTTTCAGTGCAGCTAGCAACTCCAAGTGGGAATAACTGCTGCCTTTTGAAGTCAGTGCAGTAACCAGAATTGTAATGCACATGTGCATTGTAGCAAGCACTGTCACTGAGATTGTGCCAGCTGGAAATGTGTAAAATTTTTGGACTTTGCATCTTCTTTTGATAGATCTGGTTGCTGGAGAAAGGATGGCAGCTTGATGTGGTCTTTGGTGTTATTTTTCTTCTGCAGCGGTGTCTCTGGTGGTACAAAAGCATCACATTCTGGTTCCTGTGCTATGTTTGGCCTCTGTCTCTCCTGATGCAGTTAGGAATTTGTTGTGCTTTAACCTTGAACCCCCAAACTTTTGTCTAGCTGAGAGGTACAAACACTTTTAACTGAAGGATCTGTTGCTTCCAATTCATCTGAGAGAGAACTAAAGCAATCCCACAAGTTGGCTAAATACTGCATATAAGTTGGTTAACGCAGATGGGTTTCTCTTAACAAGGGACAGCAATGCTCTAGAGGGCAGGCTTGGCCTGTATTAGAAAGAAGCATTTCCAGCTAGAACTCAAATTCATTCAACCCAAATAACATTTCAACTACTTAGCTTTCTTTCTATTCATAAATCAGACAAATCAATAATTGTTTAAAATGCGAAGGCTTTAATTTGCTGGTATTACATGAGAAGTAAAGGCAGCATTAAATTAAAGATGCTGCTGTGATGAGGTCATGATGTCTCTGAATTTGCAAGATGTCTTTTTAGTGGTGTGGGCTTTTCTTCCCCATTGGTATTAGGTTTTGTGCTAAAAATTAGAGAAAATCAGCATAGAGATCCAGTTACCATAAGATTTCTTCTAGAGCTTGTCATAGATTCTGGCAAGCCAATATCTTAGAAGCATACATTAACTCTTACAAAAACTGCTGTATATAATTTGCTGGGATGCCTCTGGTCCTCTCAGCACGTTGTTTGTCACTGGTCTTGCCTTAACAGACAGCAGAAAAATTCTGAGGTAAAATACATCGTATGGCTGCACACTCACATATTGACATGTGGCTGGGGGAGTAAAAGGACTTGGATTGTTGAAGAACTCGCTGTGTTTGCATGTGGTCACAAGTGGTGCACCAACCTACACTGTGGACCACAAGCCAGTACTGCCTGCATTCCTGGGATCTGGTCAGGTCTGTTGTGGGAATTCACTGTGTACCACAACTTGTGTGTGATCCTTGGGTGGGCTTGGCAGTAACTGAGGTAAAAACACTCTAGTGTGGTGCAGAATGACATTTCTCTGCATGGGTTGTGAAGCTGCTCAGACTCTTCTTGGCAGCTCTGCATGCAGCTGAGGTGAGTAAGCGTGCATGCAATTGCTAAAATGGGTATCCTGAGCAAGTGAACCTGGAGAAAGGAGCTGGCAAGGAGGCTAAAGGAAGCTGGCTTTTATTCAGTGTTTTATGGTTCTCTTTACTTTCACTTCCCATATAAAAAAGCTAAAGGGAGGAAAAGAGTGATTAAAAAGAATAGGAACGATCTCTAGATGACTAAATGAAATTCTTTTTTTTTTTTTTTTTTTTTTTTTGCTCCTGGGCCAGTCAGTGAGGTTAGAGAAATAATTATCCTCGTTGGTGGCTGTGTATATCAACCCAGCGAGGAGGCTGAGATCTATAAGAAATGCAGGTGAGACAGTATATAATTTAATCATCAGTTTGAAATGTGTCTCCTAATTGTGGTGTGTTCATATAACGATTTTGCTTCCTTGCTCTCACGTCTTCTGTTTTATTGTTTTTTTTTTTTGTTGTTGTTGTTGCTTTTTCTCCTCAGACCATTACAGCTTACCTTTTGAGGCATTCACAGCCCCTGGATGTGGGGTGAAATGATTAATAGCCTGTTTAGACTTCTTAAAATGAGGAGATACAGTAGCATGAAGCAGGGAACAGTCAACTTGAAATTTTCCATTAAGTTCACACTCCTGGAGTGGGTGCTTGGAAATGACTATTTCTGTTGGAACATTAGTGAGTTTCTGAAAATTAAATCTTTTGTTTCTTTTTAAGCTGATAAATGCTTCCATTTACATTTTTGCTTCTGCTAAATTCTTATTTCTGTTAGGAACTGAGCATATTAAATGGGATTATAAAACAATGTGTCAGATGAAATAGATTAGTTGTCTGTCTGTACGGAGGTACATGATTACCAAATGAACTGTGCATTACAATGGAGGAGCAATGGGGCATAGAGTTGGAGAAGATCATTTTTAAGGCATTTGTGAAATTTAGAAAGCCAATTACTATTCTGCCAATGGAGATTTTTTCACTAAACACCTAGTAAAAGTTTAAATGCCCATTAATTAATATTTAACTGATTCCTAATGGCAGTGATGTGTAGTGACAGTATGACTTCCACATGAAAATTAGTCTGATGTGGAATGGGGAGATCTATCACTGTTAATGTGTCGGTCCATTTGTTACCCTGGTGTCTTAATTCAGCTGCATTCAAGGGCAGCCAAGTGAGAATATCATAATCAGTTTGAATAGAAATTCAAATTAGAGACATGTCAACCTGGTGGCCGTGCACCAGTGTGAAGGTCAGGCAGAAGGCAGGTGCTGGGGAGCAGGGAGCTGGATGCTCCTGACTGTGTTGGCCCTGGGCTGAGTGTTGGCACTGCCTGGGTGTAAGCAGGGCTCTGGGAGGCCTTGTGCTTGAAACTCTTTGTGTAGTTCTGCATGGGACAAAAGTGCCCTCTAGTTTTAACTTCTCCTGACCCTCTTTGTTGTAATCAATGCTGTTAGTGAACACATAAACGTATTTAAAGCTTCAGATCTTGCCAGAAACCGAAGTCAGCTGCTGATAAGGAGTTGCTTTATGTCCAGTAGGCCTGAGTATTGTCGACAGGAATGAGGAGAACAGAGAAGCAACATTCTGCTCTGCCACCTGGTTTCCAACAGCCCATCTTACATAGAGAGCAAATGCAGACCAGGGCAGATGTTCCAGCAGTCACGAGTCTGTGTAAAGCACAGGATGCAAGCTTAGAGGGCTAAGAAGTGTTCTCAGTTGTGTGGATGCTATTCCTATCAACATGAACCTACTTCTTTGTTGTTACAGCAATTTATTCAAGGCCAAGTAAGTAGTAACTGCATCTGTAGACCAGGTACCCATGATAGTCAACAGTAAGAATTCTTCCAGTTTTCCTCTACTTATTTTGTGTGGGCCCTGATTGTTAAATAACAGAGTAGGAATGAGTGTGTCTGGATAAAATTCAATTGGACTGTGAAAGATAAATTGTTCATATAAGTGGTTGTAGAACTGTATTGAACATCTTTGATTTAAAATACCATGCATGGGAGCTTGAAATATGACTGGTAATTAATGCACTGGTAGAGAAAGTGCAGGATTTCAGTATTACTAGTTAGTGTTCTGGAAAAGATGTTGAGAAGCTGAAGCTTAACTGTCTGTGAATTCGCTTCCTTTTAATTTTTAAAAAGATTACCCCTAAGCCCTGCATTTGAGACAAGTAAAGCAATTTTGACTGAATTAATACGTACCTGATTTTTTTCCTTCAAATATGAAAGAAACACAGTATTGATTCTTCCTTGCATTTTTCTTCATTGTAGTATGCACACTAGTCTTTGTCTCCTGTGAGGTATTTCTAAAGTTTGAGTAAATTGCCTTTATGTAGTATTGCCAAGAAGAAAATATTCAGAAATCAAAAACTATTCCTGAGTCGTAGTATAACAGGGCCTACAAATTGAAATTTCAACCACAGTAAATATAAAGTTTGTGTTCTGTCACTTTGTTATATTTTAGGATGTTTTTCTTCTGGCATGTACAATATCTATGCATTTAAGTTATAATAGAAGCTAAAATCCTTTGCAGTCTCTTAACTCTAGCACTGAGGCTTTCCCATTTAGTTATATTTAACTCTCTTTTTAAGTCACAGGAATTTACAGTGATAGCAATAGATTACAAAATGTCCTGGCTATGTTGATCTAAGCACCTGTGGAATATGTGTTCTTGTTAGAGAACTGCAGTATGTCTTGTTCTTTAAAGTGAAAAGAAGAAACCGTGGGAAGTGATAAAGAGTCTGTTTACACTTCTCAAATGAAGGAAATGAGACACTGTGCTAAGTGATAGGGAAGAAACTATTTGATTCTTCCCTGTTGTTTGTATGTGATGTGCGAGTGATGGGTAGATTTTTAATTCAGATGCCTTAGGCTTTTCTGTGAAGCAAAGTAATAACTATTTTCCTGTAAATGTGTGGCTAAAATGTCTACTTTGCTGTGCTTGAACTATTCTTCAAAGCTTGAAACATTTCTATAAGTTTTTTTTTTTTGGTTTTTATTTTCAATTTGTCTTTCTCCCCAAAGTTGGATGCATCCTGTGATACCAGGGTGTGTGGAGCCAGCAACTGGCCAGGGAAAGACTATATCAGTAACCTCTTGGATTCCCATGTTTTAAGCAGAACACTGAAAAGAGAGAGACAGAAATAGGATGGGGTCTGTAGAAAATACCTTGCTAAAAGAGACTTGTTGGGTCTGTATTGAAAATGTGGAGCAGCAATCCTATATCTACGCATTGCACTTTTCATAGCAGGAAATAATAAGCATTAAAAAGTGATTTCTTTTGATGGTTAATGTTGCAAAAAGGACTACTGACTGGATGCCAAATTCAAGTTCAAATAAGAAATTAAGCAAGCATGGTAGATTATGTTTATAACAGCAAAACTGGTCTACACTCTGGGGCAGACTGGTGGCTAGAGAGGTGATCTCTCCATCCAGTGGGAGATCCACTTCAGTAAGATCTCCATATTACTTTCTTTGAGGCAAAGCATAGTACAAAGAATTTTGTGCAAAGCATCTTCCTGATGGCTGCACAAGTCTTGTCTTCCAGGCTCAGAAGCAACTGGGTATGCTGTGCTGTATTCTGCTTGTTTGATGGGACTGCAGCTCAGCCAGAAACAGGGGTGCTCTCATTGCTTGGCAGTGGTAGGTCAGCTGGAATGGGAGCAGTAATTAATTGCAATAGAGATGTTTGCACCAGCTAAGAAAGAAGGGCAAAATTATGGAAAATCTCATCTAATTGGATTATACTTTGCCATTTGAAACTCTAAGAAATCTTACTCTGGATGGCTAAATCTAAGCCCTTTTTTAGTCCTGTCACAGACTGCATTAATATAATACCAGAAATACGCTGCAGCTGAGCATTAGGTTATTAAATTTAGCTGTGCTGTAAAGTCATCACTGCTGTACTTATAGAAATGCTAAGTCCCTGATATTTTGTCAGTTATTATTAATAAATACCAGAATGAAAATTGATCACTCTTAATAAAAGAATTGATTGTGCAATTTATATAAAGGCAGTTTAAATAAAATACCCTAAATGAGCATAATTAGATTTATGTATTCACATCACTTCAATTAGAAGTCGGTATTTAAAGGGCACACTTCTTGTTTCACATGCTTTTAATCACTCTGCTTGAGTTTGCTTTTGCAAATTGCAGAGTTAAGACCAACATGCTTGTTTGTTTTATTTTTCTCAGTCATGTGACTTTTTTTCCCCTCTGGAATGAAATGCATATATTCATTTTGGCTTGTGCAAATCCTTAAAAGAGAGAAATAAATAAAAACTAATCCCATTCAGCAATGGGTACTTTCAAACCTTTATAACAGTGATGTAGGTAAACATTTTTTTTTCCCCAAGTGTTGAAGTATTCTGGCTACACTCTGAATACAGGTTAAACTTCCTCTTTTCCCTACCACTGTCTGCTCATTAAACAAATACCTTAATACAATCTCTAAAGAATAAATATCAAGATTATGGATTGTCTTATCAGCTTTTGAGACTGCACAGTTTTCTCCCTCCCCTCTGGTCAAATTTACCAAAGTGGTTTTGTGAAAAACAGTTGTGAAGTCAGTGGGGTAACTTTTGAAGTTAGTGGCTTTTACCAAACCAGAGTCTTGCAGTGAAAGATATAATTCCAAGCTATCAACTGCATGGTAAGCTGAGTGTGCTGCAGTGCTATGCATATCATGCAGGGATAGATGTCCCAGCAGCCTTGGCTTGGCTTTGGGTTTGACAAACTCATAGTCTTGAAGGGAGGTTCCTCTGCGCAGACAGCTGCCTCCATCTGCCTCTAGGTCTTCTGCAAAGAGAGTGAGTCATCCCACTGCCCTGGCTGCGTTACACTTACCACTGCATTGCTAAAACATTGCTGTTTCCTAATAGGACAATGCAACCTACCCTGTATGACTTCCTGCAGGAATGCATCTGCAGTTGTGTTGTGATGGGGCTAACTGATGATTTCATTTGGTAGAAGTTCACTGTCTGGCACTCCAAGTAGCCCTACAAAGCATGTCTAACTCAGGCTACTGCTTCAGAGCCCTGAACTTCTTCAGACATTTTATAAAGACTATGGGGAAGGAAAAGAGAAAGGAGAAAAGGTTAAATTAATG
This sequence comes from Phasianus colchicus, assembly GCF_987193195.1. Classification (NCBI taxonomy): domain Eukaryota; kingdom Metazoa; phylum Chordata; class Aves; order Galliformes; family Phasianidae; genus Phasianus; species Phasianus colchicus. Next base: position 9,930,589 of record NC_143443.1, read on the forward strand.
ACTAGAAGGAGATAAATAATTCAGAACATTGAAATGAAAGATGAAAATCAGGCAGGCAATAACATAATGCTCAAATTCTGCTGACCATACATGTTTTGTTATGAAATGCTTTCTCATTAGCTGGCAAAAAATGCTAATGGCTGTAGTACCCTAGTGGTACAGTTTCCCTTCTTTTGTTCACGGAAGCCCTGAGAATAGGTTCATATATCTTTTTAGGTGCATATAGAAAACCATATTTGCTTTGGCTAGCCAGTATGAATAAATAGAATTTTAATTTGTTTTCCATTCTGGTCCTCTCTTCTGATCTCCACAGTTAATGTCTGGTTTCATGTGCTTAAAAGGATGTTGGCCTTTCATTTTACTGCTTTCTTCTTATGCTTTTTGTTTTTCCCTTTCTGTCTGTTTTTCTTTTTTTTCCTCTAGTTTTTCTTCTCTCTCAACCCTTCCTCCCCGCTTCCCCTCATTTTCCTGATTTTCTTTCATTTCTTTTTTTCCTTTTTCTCCTTTTTTTTTTTTTTTTTTTTTTTTCCCCCCCATTTCTGGTAAATTGTGTATGGACTTTGGCCAGGTGGGGGCTGGGTAGCCTGTTGTGGAGACAGTGCTAAGTCCCTCAGCATCCATCCATGGGCACATCTGCACAGGTGCCCATGAGAGAAGGATAGAACAGAAGGCAGCCTGGGTTCTGCCAAGTCCTACTGAGGGTTGTGGAGTGGCAGCCTGGCTGAAGCCATCCTGCAATCTCTAGCTCAGAGCTCTGCTCTTGGATGTAGGCGTAGTAATTTTTCTGGTTTGATCCTGTGTAGCAGGAACAATGCAGGTCAGCTTCCTCTACATGAGACCTGTAGCAAAGCTCATAAATGTTTCAGTTACAATTAGCCTGCAGTTTTGGATCACACGGTGCATCTGTGTGTGTAAAGCTAAACAGAGGGACAGATGTTGATTCAGAAGGAAAAAAGCTATCTGTTGTCACATGGTAGTTAGCTATGGGGTCACCTTTTTCCTTGTTGGAAATCTCATTTAGCAGCTGTATATGGAGTGAGAAGTTCTCACCAAAGAAAAAGCTACTGCAGGAAAGTGAGAAAGCAAGTTTAGTGAGAAGTAATACTGCTGTAGGAAATGTAGCATATATTTAACTGTATTTATTTGTTGATGAGGAACCACAAACTAAAAGACTGCCTTATAACACCCCTTCAGTTTCCAGTGCTCCTGTGATCCCAGCCCTACTCCAAAACATGGTAGGAAGTGAGATAGTGTACATTTCCCTGCAAGGTGGGAAGTGAGCACCAAGGATGGCAATGCAGAGGGAACAGCTCTGATTTATTCATTTCTATCTATGTGGCCTGAATGTTGCATTCCAGGAACAAAGTAGAGACTGGAATCTGTGGTGTTATTTGCACATCAGCTCAGCAAGAGGCCAAGACTTGTGACTTTTGGACTCTTGGTTGCAAAGCTCTGCTGACCAAAGAGAATGTGGAGGTGGGAGTGACAAGGGAAAAGGCCATGTAGTGCAAACTGTAGTTTAGAGAAATGTGATGGGATTGTAATCTTTGGAGGACAGCTTTACTGTCACTCTTGACGAGCATGGGGATGAGTTAATTCCTCCCTCCTGTCTGTAATGCTTCTTCTGTGACTTTTCACTTTCCCTTATAAAAAGTGATAGTAGATTTACTGATAAAGCAGCAGTTTTTGCCTAAATTTGAGTGTAATTTCATAGCATGCATTGACAGTATGCATAGTTTTTCACACTCTGTTCTGAATATGATATTCTGAAGAACTAACATCCTATATCCAAAATCAATATTTGTATAACATACCAATGAAATTCTGCTAAAATGGTGCTGCTTGTGTAGGTGCTTTGGGTCTGAACAGCTTTGAATCACCAAATAGACCATGAGGTAGAGAATTGCAAATGAAAATTAAATATGCTGTGGGAGATATTACTTTTGGTAGAAATGTGGCTGTTTCAACACCTCTATTATACTTCATAAGTCTGAAATAAAATGGAGAAGAGAGATAAATAACATGTTAATGGTATATCCAGTACTGCATTTTATAAATTACATTTCTTGACCTAGGCAGCATATGGTGAGTCTGATCAGATTAGGTGAAATGAATTTGATGCACCTACTTCAAATCATAATGAGCTTAATTCTACACTACAGTGAAATGAGAAGTTTGATATATTTGGCAGACCTCTATTTATAAAAGATTTCTACTGTAGAATAAGCAGAGCACAGTATCAAAACCACAGATACCCTAACCAGAAGCTGGCTCTTACACAGATGAGAAATAACTCTTTTTGAGCCAGTAAGCTAGCAGGGGAATAATATTGTTTCTTAATTTGTTTTAACTGCTGACAGTATAGTCAACTAATTTATTCCTACAGATATTTGCTGCTGCAAATATCTTTAAAATGTAGTTTTACCTACCTTTTCTTTTGTTGTAGGTGGGTGGAAGTTTTGTGTTCCTTACCTTTAACTGTTAGCTTAGTGTTGGATGGTTTGTAATACTGGCTGGGACTTGGTAAATAGTTATTACCGTTTTAAAGGAATACCAAAATGCAAGAATTGGACGTATCAGTCAGTCATCACAAGTCAAATTCATATTTCTAAAGAAGAGGAACTTTTTCAAGTAAAGACTTTGATACCAAAAGATAGCTGGAGAAAGTGTTCATGCACGTAATTTAGTAAGAAAACTGTATGATAACCATCAAGCTATTCTCTCATTATCGTTTACTTCATGTACCTTGGACTTTACAAAGTCATTGAACTGTAGGGGTTGAAAGGGTCCTCCAGAGATCATTGAGTCCAACCCTTCTGCCAAAGCAAGCTTCCTACACCAAGTTGCTCAGGTAAGCATCCAGATGGATCTTGAATATCTCCAGAGAAGGAGACTCCACAGCTTCTCAGGGCGGCCCATTCCAGTGCTCAGTCACTCTCACTGTGAAGTTCTTTTGCATATTGGTGTGGAAATTCCTATGCTCCAGTTTATGACCATTTCCCCTTGTCCTGTCCTCACAGGACACTGATAAGAGGTTGGCCATATCCCTTTGTCTTCCAGAGGGAAAACTTTTAGGAAGATGTTTTATCAGAAATATGTAATTCTTTTTCTAGGTTCAATAGGATATTGGCATTTAGGAGTGACAAATCCTAAATGCTTGGTTAAATGCTCACCCATTTTGGTACTAGTTGTATCTGATCAGTTGTGCTGTCTCCATTTTATTCTATAGCACAGTTCGGGAAATATCCTATAAGTTTTTGATTATTCCTTGAGTAAGGCTGTGCAAATCATTCTAAAAAAGTTACTACCAGATGACCTGACACAAATGTTTATTGTTCCATGGCAAAACATAAATCGCTTGGAAAGAGGAAAGAAAGATGTTTTGATGGAATGAAACATCTTATTCAACACTAAATATTAAAAAGAAATAATGGAAAGTGCTACACTGGGTCTCAAAATAATGCTTCAAATTAAAAATCAAAGTGCTTAACTTAGAAAATGTCAAAATACATATCCTTGTCAACCCTATTGCACACAATGCATATTTGCACAGATTTTGGTTTCTCCAAACAGCATTCCAGAATGAATGAGCTATTTAAAAGAAAGTAGAAATTCTTTCCTTCTGTCAGGATATCTTCCAGAGTTTGCTATATTCTGCAGATACTCAGGAAGTTATACATAAAGTCTTTCCTATCTATAAGTTGGTTGTACAAGACTGACATTCAGTCATACATACTTAGAGTATGTGACTCATGCTGCTTTTTTTCCTTTCCATTAATTGAAGACACTTTAAAGAAGGCTAAAGGTTTAAATTCAGCTTAATTTCTACCTTCATTTTTGTACTTCATGTTTTCTCGTGTCTGGTCACAGAAATGATCATAGAATGGCTTACTTTGCAAGGGATCAGACTTCCCAGAGCCCCATTCAACCTGCCCTCGAACATGTTCATGGATGCTATATCCACAGCTTCTATGGGCAACCTGTGCTGGTACCTCACCACCCTCTGAGTAAATGAATTCCCTAAACATCTAATCTGAATCTTCCCTCTGAAGTTAAATCCATTCTGTCTTGTCCTACTGCTGTCTGCCCATGTAAAAAGTCAGTCATGCTCCTGATTATAAGCTCCTTTTAAGTAAGGAAGAGTGCAATGGGTTCTCCCCAGAGAACCCTTCTCTTCTCCAGGCTGAACAAGTCCAGCTGCCTCACCCTTTCTTTGTAGCGTATGTGCCCTGGTCCTTTTGTTATTTTTATGTCCCTCCTCAAGGCCTGTTCTAACAGCTCTGCATCTTTCTTGTGCTGTGGAGGCCTCAGACCTGGATGCAGTAGAACAGATGGGGATTCATAAGAACAGAATAGAGGACAATCACCTTCCTTTCCCTTCTGGCTGTCTCTCTTTTGCGGCCCAGGATACAGTTAGCCTTCCAGGCTGCAAGAACACACTGCTGGCTCATGTCCAGCTTTTTGTCCATAAGGACCCCCAGGTCCTTTCCCACAGGGCTACTCCCTGTGAGTTCTTATCCCGGTCCGTACCCATACCTAGGATTACCCTGACTCAAGTGCAATACTTTGCACCTAGCCTTGTTTGAACCTCATTAGATTCACTTGGGGCCTCTTCACAAGCTTGTCCAGGTCCCTCTGGATGGCATCCCTTCCTTCAGTTGTATCAAGTTGTACCACTCAACTTAGTGTCATCATCAAACTTGCCAAGGGTACACTCAATCCCACTGTCTATGTCATTGATATAGATGTTGAAGAGTATCAGTCCCAAGATAGATCCCTGGGGACAGCACTCATCACCGGCTTCCACGTGGACATAGAGAACTTTACCTTCTGGCTGTGACCAACCTACCAGTTCTTTAACCACTGAATAGTCCGGCATTCAAATCCATCTCTCTCTGGTTCAGAAATAAGGATAGCTCCAGGAAAGCAGGACATTCTTCAAGTTAGAAATTGGAGGAACAGACTGACCCTGTATGCTGTAAGACAAGCTAACGTGGAAGAAGACTGGCCAGTAGTGTGCCCATGTGGCCAAGAAGAACAATGGCATCCTGGCTTGTATTAGAAATAGTGTAGCCAGCAGGAGCGGGAAAGTAATTGTCCCTCTGTACTCGGCACTAGTAAAGCTGCACCTTGAATATTGTGTTCAGTTTTGGGCCCTTCACTACAAGACATAGAGGTGCTAGAGTGTGTCCAGAAAAGGGTAACAAAGTTGGTGAGAGGAGCACAAACCTTATGGGGAGCAGATGATGGAACTGGGATTGTTCAGTCTGGAGAAGAGAAGGCTCAGGGGATGCCTTATAGCTCTGTACAGCTACCTGGAAGGAATTTGTGGCAAGATGGTTGTTGGCCTCTTCTTCCAGGTAACAAGTGTTAGGATGAGTAGGAATGGCCTCTAGATGCACAAGGGAAGGTTCAAGTTGGATATTTGGAAAAATTTATTCTTCAGAAGAGTGGACAGGTATTGGAACAGGTTGCACAGGAAAGTGATGGACTTTCTGTCTCTAGAGGCGTTCAAGAAACCTTGTAGATGTGGCATTTATGGTCATGGTTTAGTGGGCATGGAGAGGATGGTTGATGGTTGGACTTCATCTTAGTGCTGTTTTTCAACATTTGTGTTTCACTGTGGAATGGGACTATGTCAAAGACCTTGCAGCAGTCCAGTTAGATGACATCAGTTGCTCTTCCTTTGTCTACCAATGCTGTTGCTCCATTGTAGGCTACCAGTCTGGTTAGGCACAATCTGCCCTTGGTAAAGCTGTGCTGGCTGTCTGGAGACCAGGAAGATTAGAATATAAATCTGGGCTTACAGTGTCTTTATCTTCATGTCACAAATAGAGTACCTAAGATGCACATAATAAAACAACTTGTTAAAAGTCATGCTCTATAAGGGGAAAGGAGAAGAGTAGTAGCTGGTTGTTCCAGCTTTCCCCTCTTTCCCCATGTAGGATTATACCTGCATTTCATGTGACATGCTGGCAAAATACAGTCTGCCTTTACCTGAGGGCACCATATGGGCTTTCTGAGCTATACATTTTTCAGACTGTTACATTTAGGATATTAGAATGATCATATTTTTTGATTGTAGCACCATGGCCATACTGTGAAATCATGTGTGTCTTGTCTTTCATTACAGCTATCTAGGTTCAGAATGCCTAGAGACAAATAATATGGAAAAAGCCTCAGTGAGACATAGATCCCTACTGGCACTGACTATACAAGTGGAAAGATACCTAGACAAAGTAAAAAAAAAAAAAAAAAAAAAAAACCAACACAAAAACACCGCCTTTAATTTTTTAACTTCACTGATGTAAAGCCTAATGAGGTGATTTTAATTTATTTGGCTACCAGCAACAGTATTTAAATGAAGCACATAATTTGTTAAATACTAACAAATATGCTTCAGGCTGTAAAGCTAATGTAATTTTTTGCTTCACTGGTAGCCTTGAAGGCATTCTATTTCCCCTTGCCCAAACTTCATCTGTAAGCAGTCCATAATAGCAGATTTGATCAAGCTTTTTTTGTCACATTTTAAATTATGGCATTTTAATTTCTTCTTCAGCCTGTTGAGCCCCTTCCAAAGCCCTTCCTGTCTGTCCATCTGCTATTTTAAATGTGCGTGTCTGTGTAGTAACTCTGAGTGAGCTGTGCTCTCTGTTCAGCTCTTGTTCCATCGAATATGTCACTTGAATATGCTTCAGCTGCTCATTTTGTTTCTTACATTGCATTCTGCTTAAGCAACAGAGCATTTTTTGGCAACTGGACACTGAAAACTTATCGTTCTGTCAAACAGGGACACACAAACTTTAGCATCTTATCACAGTTTTCATGGTGGATGTTTGTATATATACTACATCTAAATTGTGTTAATTTTTTCTTGTCCTTGACCCTGTAATTAGTGATATGTGGAGCAGACAGCATGGAGTCCTCTTGAAGTACCGTAGAGCTAAATGCTTACACTTGCTACCTTGCTCACAGAAGAACATGAAATAATTGAAGACATAGTGGGTTACATGTATTATTTATTACTTAAAAATATTTTGTGAAGGTTGTGTAGATATTTTGGAGGAGAGATAAAAGGGAGTATTGTTTGATTTGTTTCCAGACAGAATGATGTACGAAGCTCCAGAGAGCTATTTTAACCATCTGATATGCATAAAACTGGACTAAGAGGCAGGTTGAAGTATAGTTTTTTTCTTTTTGGTGAGAATTCTCTTTTTGATACAAAGCCATGTAAATATTGGGGTGTTTTATAGTGATTGTAGTTGCAGAGATTTTGATGGACGTTTTTAATACATCAAAGTAAATTGCTATTATAGGGAAAAATGAAATGCTTACCAGCTATAGGAAATTGAAATGAATATGCATCTGTGGGGATATTGAGAATAGTTGTTAGGAAGCATGAGTAGTATTGAAAGACCAAAGCAATGTAGCTTGTAATAACGGTGTTGAGTTAAAAAAAAAAAAAAAAAAAAAAAGTGTTAACACACCAAAATGTCAAGTAATATACAGAAAGAATATACTTCTTTTCTGGGAAGATCTTTGCCAGGAAAAAGAGAAAATATTCTCTTGCTCCAGATATCAGGAAAAGTATTATTTGAATCACAAATCTTCTGGAAGAATGCTTAGCTTTTCTGTCAAATATATGCAAATAAAATGGTATTTTAAATCTTTTCACTGGATTTTACTGGATGAAACATATCTCAAGGGCAATCCAAGGAAGAGGAGCATTTGATAAACACGCATGGCTCCAGGCTGAGCTCTGTACTTCCCCACAGAGCCATCATGCCAGCGAGCTTTCTGCTGTACCATGTTTTTAACTCCTTCTTTAGGCTCTGGATTAAGTCTATTTGAAATCAGTGGGGCACTTTCTGTTCATTTCGAAGAGCTTTAGTTGAAGTATGGCGTAGGAAGTGCAAATCGGGAAGTACTAATCTGAGCTGCACTTCCTTTTATTTTCTGTTTCCCTTATTTGCCTTAATTTCAGAAGGGAACATGCTATATTCCATCTGTTCCCAAGCAGTCCTGGGCTGTGAGCCACCAGAGCCTGGCGCTGTGTCATTGGACTTTCAGATCAGCAAGGCACAGTTTTTCTTCTGTTCTCTTGGCTTCCTCCCACCAGATGTTCTTTCCCTTTCTCGTTATGTGATACAGCTAAGAAATGTATCTGGCATCATATAGCATCAGTTTTATGAGATGAACTTCAGATGCTTACGTGTTTCTCTGCCCACAAACATTTCTCATGTTTGTACTTATAAATTTATCCTCTACCATTGCTGTTACAAAATGTTTCAGAATTTAAAGACAGCTATGACAAATGAGGTCCCTGTCCTTCTGAGGGAATAACTACTATTACTTAGCTCTGATGGAAGGACAAAAGACTGCCTGGAATCCCGTTGCTGAAAACTGGATCAATTTCTGAGGTAAAACAATCCACTTACACTTTTTCCCTCTGTGTGCAAGAAGACTGCTTTTGCAGGCAGTGCCAGACAGGGTCTGGCCATTTGAAAATCAGAGACAAAATATTTCATCTACTTCCCTCCCTGCTGCTCTTCTTCCTAGTGGCACCAGCTTAGTGCCCTTTCTCCCTCACCCCTCCTGTGCCCCCCATTCCCTTAACTTTTGTGTAACTAAACACAGAGCACTTCTATTAATGCTTGTAAAGGGTCAGGGCAGGCTGGAGGAATGAGATGCTGGATTAGCTGGAATTTAGTGGTTATGCACTCTCATTAGGGGGAACACGAGGCTTAGCCAAACTCTCCTTAAGGGCAGTATATAAAGGTTGGATTTCATATGTGCAAATAAATAAGCAATAGTGATGGTCTGGAAAGAATGCTTTAGACTCTTTCAGCAAAATCTCTCTTTTGCCAGGTTTAGTGTCTGTATTTGTGATGAACTTCCTATAGCAAAGAAATTCTTCTTCAGGGAACATTTATCAGAACAAAATTACTCCAAACTTCTTTTCTGGAAGAATGATGAAATAATGCTCTGTAACAAAACGCTTACTGAAGATGGAGTCTCAGACACTCTTCCCACCTTTTCTTTCCTCCGTGCCAAATGAATGATTCCTGACTGACACAAGAATGTACATTTTTCAAAGCATGCTTACAGTTAATAGTTTAATTTATTTGTGAGATAAGTGACATCACTGAAAAAATAAATCTTCCTCCCATCCTCCCCCAGAGAAAAAGGAGCAAAAGCTCATATGCTACTTACAAACTACATAAAGCCTCAGATATGGTATACAGCAGGTGAAGTCCTGTCACACATGAAGTTGAAAGAAGGTACCCCAGCAAAGTTTCATGTTAATCATTTATAAAAACATGGCTTGTGTGTGGTCTTCCTTTCTTGTGTCTGTGCTTTGTTCCAGCTCACAACGTTTGAGTCCTTGGCACCAGCCAGAGGAGAACTAGGGATTCTTAGAGAGACCAGCACAGAGAGCCCATGAGGGTGCCCAGGTAACCACAGCATGCTGTGGGAGAGTGCTGTTGATGTTCCCAGGAACAACTATGCTTCTTTACGTGATACACTGATGAATCTAAAATTTGTACTGAATTTACATATGTCAGATGACAGGAGTTGGGCTTATGTCTGATTATGTGACCACTCCTGGTTGTTTTTTTTTTTTTAAACTGTGATCTCTCAGGATGGTTTTATATATTCTGCAAAAGAGAAAAAAGTTTGAGCATAGTGTTTAGCTAAACAATGAAAGAAGCTGAACTGGAAAGCAAAATACACATTTTTTGCTATTATATGTGTTTGAAGTTTACCTGACAGATAGCTGATTGCTTAATAGCTCTAAGGTGCTACAGATTTCCACAATGGCAGACTTTCAAGAAAAGAATATGAGCTGGCATTTCCTACCCCCACAGTTCTGTACCTTCTTGAGAAAGAGGAATTTGTTCATGAATTGCATCTTGAGCTGGAGGTTTGTATAGCTGAAAAATAGACTTTCTTCCCAAGGAACTTGCTGTTTATGCCCGGATATCTGGAAGGGATAGGGAATGAAGTAGGGATGCCAGTCTAGTTTTGTGCCAGAAGAGTTTCATATTGTGTTCCTGGTAGAGCTGTCCTCAGAATTTTGTATAGTGAGCTTTTTGCAACACGCCTGTATTTGTTGTGGTTCCTCCCATACATCTGGAGACACTAGCAAGAATAATATTTTTATAACAGAGCCATTTTAACATGATAACTGGACGTGAGGAAAGAGAATGCTGCATGAAAATCATAAAGATGCATTTATTTTTTGTCTGGAATGAGTAAAGAAAAACAAAATTTGCAAATATGATGTATTGAAATCGCATGAGAGAAAATAACAGTCATTGATTAATGATGCAACAGCAGGGAACAAAGCAAATATGCAGAATCCTTAGGTATAGTCAAATTTCATAAGCAGGATTATATTCTTCTATGCAACTCCAATTCAAAGCTTTTGAAGTATCCATATTAGAAGACTCGGGCCTGGAGTAGTAATGTGATTGATAAAAATGAAAGAAAATTTTTAAAGAACTAGTATTCGGTCTGTTAAAATAGAAAAGTTGCACGAGAGTTCTCAGTAGGATTACAAGTTAGGAACAGGTATAGAAGGCATATGGGCCTGATTCTATCGCCTGTGCCTGGTATTCATAATTACAACCTGCTTATGGCAGGTTCAAATGAGGAACTCCATTGCCACCTCGTTTTACTCCCATGCTGGGGGTTGATGTTTTAAATTAAAAGGTGAAGAAAGCTTATTTGGACCTATAACCACAGTCTGACTGAAGTCTTCTTGACTAGAGAGGATCCTCAGTTTTTACTTGTATTAAGCTGCTTGTAAAGGTTATGTTCTACCTTTTTCCTTAGCAGTTTCAGTGCAGCCACCTCTCTTACGATTCCCAGGAAAGGGACTGATATAGATGTACTGTTCTTATCCCTGCAGTGTTCAGACCCTTCAAAAGAAGAAATCACTGTAGTTATGGAAAACTATTCTTAACCCCATAATTGAAATAGCTTTTGAAGCCAGGAGAGCATCTATTCCTTAGAATCTTCCTCTTGTTAGTGTGGTTTCACATAACTGCAGATGGTCTCACTGCCATGTGCACAGACAGCATTCTGTGAATACTAGCTCACACCACACATCAGACATTAATTTGGGAATAAAGCCTTTGAAAAATGGCATTGTTAGTAGTAGTTTGGAAGTGGAATTCTACTTTTGAACTATATGTGTATTTACATACTTGTTCCATTTGGATTTTGCCTTTATTCTGGCCTTCCCTAGTTCCTCTTTGTTTGTGTCATTGCTGAACAGTAACCAGAATGCTATGGAGATTAATTGACCAAACTCTTTTATTAATCTAATTTTTTGTAAAGAATCATCATGTTAAAATATTTTTATCTCTGTTGGCTCTGTTCACTAACAGTATAATCCAATTTATTTTTATTCTCTTAGCTAATTCCAACTGTTATGTATATTAAGTCTTTTAGTAAATCAACTTTAATGTTTAATGCTTTATTATCTGCAAATGAAAGTTGTTGCTGCTATTTCAGTGTCAATATATCTGGCTTACACAGACCTTCTGTAGAAAGAAAAAATAAACCCAGCTTTCTCTGATGGAATTTTCAACTGTTTTCAGTGGAAATGATGAAACAAAGGCTGTGAAAGGTTTAAAACAAAAGGACTACCTAAGTATCTGTATGCATATGAAATTGTATCATCAGTTTGCAGATGAGTCAAATAACTGTCATTTCCTGCTCATGTGGAATTCTGTGGGTACCTTGTTTTATTTTAGCAGGAGCTGAATTAGAGCCCTCTGCACATCTACTATATAAACATGAGAGAGCTCTGTTTTTGCACCTTTTTGATACAATAATGGAATTCTGTGGTAGAAAAAAAATTAAAGATTGAAGGAATTAGAAGATTAGGGAATTTGGATAACACTTTGATAAGCAATCTGGATTTTCAGTTTTAGATAGAGCTGCATGCAAAAGCCATTTGAGGTTTTGTTCAAAAAGTCTTAGAAAAGCAAACTGTGATTAGGTATCTGTAATATGAGAGAAAAGGGGAGGACTGATTATCTCAGTTAAAGGGAAGGTTATGTGTCAGCAATGTTTAGTTCCTCAAAGAAGCCCAGACATTTTTTTAATTTGCACTGTGCATTTAAATGAGTAAAAAGAGCATGTAAGAAGTTGTACCTTGTGTGAATGTGTACTTTAAGTGCAGTTGCAGTGCTAATTAATCCTGATTAATTTTTATTTCGAGGTTTAATTTTTATTTTGAGAGGTGTTGACATTTTATATTTGGGAAAGAGAATAAGATTCTGAGCATGAGAATAAGATGGTTCTGACACAGACAGCTTTTTTCAAACATTTTCTTTCTATTTTTAGATCTTTTTTCTTTCTAAAGATAGAAGGAAACTTACTTATAAGACATATGGAGGAAGTGGACAACTGCAGAAGGTAACAGCTATTACTAAATGTCCTGATTGTAGAGCCCGGAACACAACGCTCGGCTGTTGCCTTGTTCCTCCCACAGGCGGAGTGAGGATTACCTTTGAGAAGGTGTGTCTTCCTCGCACTGTAAACATAAGTGTGTAACTCCATACTCCTTTAGGCTGAGGAAGGAATTAATGACATCAATTTAAATATATTGATTTTATTTGTATATCTAAAGCCCAGTAATTATTTGGTATGCAGCCCAGACTCTCCATCAGAGAGAGGAAGGGTGAGGATGGCATAATTATGGTAACTACAAGCCACTTCTGTATCCTTCCGGGTATTTGGTGCATGATGAAATCATGCATGGCCAAAGAAGTCTACTTAAGAAGACCTTAAGCTGTTCAGCCAGCATAGTAGCATGACTTTCTGCTTAAGATGTCAAACACCAGCTTAGGGGTGGTCCTTCTCAGCAGTCCTGCTGTGGTAGGTGATGAGGCTCAGGCTACCCCTCAGGTACTGCAGGCTGGATCACAGCTCTCTAGAATTTTTGATGCTGTTGAATGGTAGAAAAGTTCCTTTATGAAATAGTGACTTCACTCAGAGTTTGAATCTAGAGTTACATTTTTCACATAGATGCTTTGCTCCACCTGCCTGGAATAAATGGCAAACAGAAGAGATTGATGTCCCGTTTATCATACAGCTGGTTCTGACAGCAACAGGCAGCATAGTGACAAGATGATGATATAATTTCTTTAGACCAAGCTGAAAAATGCAGCGATAAGGCAAAACAAGAAACCTGCATAATCAGAGGTATTCTTAGAAGATGTCAGGATTCATATATCCTTCCTTCAGTTTAGGATGTAACAAAACTGTTATTTTAGAACAGGAAGCTGCTTTCAAGTACTAATGATTCACATTTTTTTTTCTTCCATCTGTTGCTTAGTTCTGTTATACAGTATGATCATAACATTATGATAGCCAAAATTGATTCTAGAATATAGGAACTTGTTATGGCATACACTTAGTTTAACTGGGGATAATTCAGAAGAGAATAGTCGCAGCACATTTCTGTGTGTGAGAAGCTGTTTGTCATTTTCTGTTTTAATGCAGATGTTAGCAGAGACAGACCTGGAGATAAGTATTTTAAACAGGACATCTAGTAGGTCTGAACAAAAGAGATACACAAATATCCCTCACTTGAAGGCTGAGATTAGATCTCCCAAGACCTGTAGCTTCAACAAAACTGTACAATTGAAATCAGTACAAACTCGGTAATATAAATTCTTCAGATACGTCATTGCCATTTGGTAAAAACTGCTCATTTCTTGAACAACTATTTTTATAAACAAAACATAATGATATATGAAAATAGCACAATTGAATTGGAGGATTACATAACCTGTATTTACTTAGGCCACATTGAGTAAAAAATACGGGTTTGAGAGAGAAACAGGAGGATGAAAAGAAGAAGAAGGAACAGGAAAGGTACAACTGCAGAAAAATTGAAGTGAATGATTTGTTCTCTGTATGTTATGTGGATAAAGCAAGAAATTATTTCTTTAGGTTGGAGCAAAGGTGACTTACATTAGTTCTTAGGAAGGAAGAATTTTCAAACTACTGGTTTTAAAAGCATTTAAAATCCACAAACGTTTCATCTCCATTCCAGAGAGAGGGCAGTGGGGAGTAATGTCTGCCAAGAACAATCTCTGTGTTTATACAGTCTTATCTGTTGTAATCCCACCATGGGTTTTTCCTTGGAAAGAAGCGATATGAATCATCACGTGAATATTCAATTAGAATGAAGGGGTTCACCAGTCTAATTCATCAGCATTCTGTATTTATATCTCTGCAGTTATTTAGTTTATTCAGTTGGAGAGCTACACCATTACTTTCTGTTGCTCTGTCAATATAGATGAGAAACAGTTTTGTTGATATTAAATAAGGTAAGCAGCAGAAGAAATTCAACTTGAAGCACACAGCCTTATCTAACAACTAAATCAGACTTTTGTTACGTAGTATGACTGATCTGATGCTGCTGCTTGCTGTTTTTCTGGAAATGTGCAAAAATAGAATTAAAAGAAAAAAAAGTCTGGAGAACTGTTTCCAGTATTTGGACACAAATTCTCTTAATGTACAGAGTACTGAGGCTACATCTGTGGATTTTTTTTTTTAACCTTAAGCAATAAAAAATCTCTGGTCGTGCCAGTCAAGACAAGAACTTGTAGAAGCTGCAATATTCGCGTAAACACTCATCTTGCAATGAATTGCAGGTGCTCAGCTTCATTCATATACAAATGACACCCAGGTATTTGCAGGTGGTGGATCTTGGGCCAGAGCTGAATAGTATTTGTAATTGATTACAGTATATATAGTTATGTCTTTTCCAAGCATTGCTATGAGACTGCCAGATTGAGGATGTATGAACCTTTCTTGAGGTTTGTTTATTTAATATAATGCTTAGACTCTTCATTCTGCAAAAAAGATAACTACTGAGCAGTATGCTGTATGGTTGGGCCATTTAAGTCATGTTAGGCCACTTAGAAGATAAACTGAAGCATTTTTAAAGGTCTTTCTTAAAGTCTTTGGCCTGAGAAGTTACTGTGATGTATATTGAAAGTGAATTAACAAATAGATATTTCATTTGATACACCTTGTAAGAGTTTCAATAAGAAACAATCAGTTAAATCTCAAATTGGTCTTGATGTTGGGCTGCCAAAGAGTTTGATGAGGCTGGCTTTCAGTAGCACTTCAGACCATGGTAGTACTCACTTAAATTATTATGTCCATAACTTTTATTAAGTATAATGTGAAATGCACTGAGTAACCACACTAAACTAAATTGCCTCTTTTATGATAGTAATGCTTCTATAGCACAAAAATTTTTCAGTTGATTCTTTTGTCTGCATTAATATCACCTTGAATATTGAGAAATAGACTAGATTATCTATTAAAAACAATCTGACAGGAGAAAATTCATTATATATATATATATATAATCTGTGAAAATTATTTGAAGTGCTTAAGTAGAGGTAAAAACTTAATCCATAAGAGAACAAAAACTGCAAAATATTTGAAGGCGTGTTTTTATGATACAAGCCTAACCACAAACGCTAAGTTATAATCAACCTAGCCAAGGAATAAAGGCTCTCTCTCAATGGTTACTTAGGGGGCTCTACTGAAGGATAGGAACTGCTTAACGCGAAGGCTTCTAAAACTCTTACTAAGTCATTTTTTTCTGAGGTTAATGGACATGTACTTGTGGATATGTGAAACCAAAAAAAAAAAAAAAGGACTTTCCATTTCTGAATGACATATTAGACATATTCCAGGCTGCACTTCTAAGCACTTTAAAGAGAAATTGGGTTGTTTGGGAGGTTTTAAAAAAGTGAATGCATACATTTATCTCTAGCTGAATTCTGTCTGCTTATAAAAGGAATAAAGAATATGAACAGAGACTACTATTTATTTTTAAGTGGCATGAAGACGTTCCTGGCAGATGAAATGGCTATTTCAGATAATAAGACAGGGCTAGGTAAAATATGTTGAGAAGCGTGCTGTTATCACAAGCTCTCAGTTGGCAGTATATTCTGAGAACTTTAAAACTGTTTGCAGATGCATAAAAAAAAATTAGGAAAGTATACATGATGGGAAAAGAAAACTCAACCTGCCTTAAAATCTACAGCAGCAGAGAAAGGATAAATATTAGCAGATTCAAAGAAGCCTTTAAGGGTGAGGCATTTAAATGAAACAGTCATATGTAGATCACTGTGTGCTTTTGATGTTTTCATCCAAATCTTTGCAAGGAAGATCACCACTACAGTATAACTCAGAAAGTCTAAAGCAAAGCAGAGCAATGAATGTAGAGAATCTGTAATCACAGTGCTCGATCATTTCAGAAGTAAGATGTTTCAGAAATCCCTTATGGAAAACAAAGCTGCTTGTTTCCTGGAAACCTTTTCTTTTTAAATGCTTTCAAATCTAAGGGAGCTTCCAGAATACAAAGGAAACAAATACTTTGGAAAATGGGAATATTAGAAACTGAAACTATAACTTGCAAAGTGCTGTTCCTATTCATGGATAATTCTGATACTTTTAGATGATTGTGATCAGCTCCTGATAACTATCCCAATGCTCAACCAATCTGATGTCCCACAGAAGATTTTACTTTAGTAGCTGTATCCAGACAAACTATATATCTTTTGTCAAATGGCATCTTCAAAGCATTGTATAAGGTAGCATGTAGAGAAGAGTCCTAGAAGGACCTGCAGGCTTACCTTCACCTAAGCTCGGGGCTTCATTTTACTCTCTTAGCTCAGTGAGGCCTAACTGATTTCAAATGCCTTTGCCTTTGACTGAGTGAGGATTCACTTTGTTTCTTTACAGAACAAAACTCTTCCTTCTTCATTTCAGTGGTCATGTTTTCATCCAGTCTGATGTCCTGTGTATTACCGGGATACATAGAGCTTCCTACAGGAAAATCCTCCTCTCCACTGCCAAAGGCTTTGAATACATTTGGAAGAGGAAAGTCTTCAAAGGTATTTCTATTTATTTATTTATTTAAACTTTCAAAGGCATTGCCATTTGTTCTTTGGATCTTTGGTGAACTGAGGTTTCTCCAGGCCCTCTGAGAAAAAAACACAACCAAATGAAAGAAAGAGATTCTGCTCAAGAAGTATACCGGGCATTTTCCATGATCCTTGCACAAACAGGTTAAAATAGGAAGAAAGTTTCTGTGTGTGTGTGCGTCTTTCTTCTCCTCCTTTCTTGCTGGCAATCTGTATATCCTTTCATAAGCTTGTACAGTTTGGCAGATTTTCAGGTGCTTTATATTTTATCTTGGTGGGAAAGTCCTGTATTGATTTTTAGGATCTGTCATTGGAGGTAAACAAAATTCTATCTCAAGAAAGAACCAGCTAGGACATATATAATTGCTATGCATCCTGTGCTCAATTACACCAAAATACTGCACCACAGTGAAACTTGAACACACTGAATAAAGTTCAGGGTAAAATAAAACCAGAAAATCATCCAGCCTGAGTGATATCCTGTTTATAAGCTGTGGGTACTTTGGAAAGCTAATTCTGAAAGTAGTTATATTAGCAGTAGCTTCTTAAAAATAATGCATGTATTTGAAAAGCCATTCAGCTAAGGTAAGTCTGATTAGGCATAAAAGCATGTACAAGTTATCAGTTGTCAGAAAAACTACTACCTTGGACTTCTGAAGCATGGACTTAGAACTATTCAAGATGCTGGTAGGGATATTCCCTTGGGAGTCTGTTCTTAAGGGTAAAGGGTCCAAGAAGGCTGGATGTTTTTCAAGAAGGAAGTCTTAATGGAGCAGGAGCAGGCTGTCTGCCTGTGCCAAACTGAATGGGAAGAAGACTGGCGTGGATATATAGAGAACTTTTGCTGAGATTCCAGGAGAAAAAGAGAGTCTGCCTCCTGTGGAAGAAGGGATGGATGATTCAGGGAGAGTACAATGAAGTTACTAGGCTATGCAGGGAGAAAATTAGAAAAGCAAAAGCCCAGCTTGAAATCAACCTGGCCACTGTAGTGAAAAAGACAATTTTTATTTATTTATTTATTTATTTTTACAAGTATATTGGCTGTAAGAGGAGGTCTAAGGAGAATCCCCATCCTTTACAGGATGAGGAGGGGAAAGTGATGACTGAGGATAAGTAAAAGGCTGAGATTCTGGAGTTAAATCCAGCTGGTATGACTGGTCATGAGTGGTGCTCCCCAAGGGTCAGTATTAGGGCCCATCCTGTTAAATATCTTTATTGATGATCTGGATAAGAGGAAGTAAGTTTGCAGACGATACCAAGCTGGGAGGAAGTTTTGATCTCCCTGGAGGGTAGGATGGTCCTACAGAGGAGCCTGGACAGGCTGGATTGCTGGGCTGAGGCCAATGGGATGAAGTTCAACGAGATCAAGTGCAAGGTTCTGCAGTTTGGTTGCATCTACCCCATGCAATGCTACAGGCTTGGGACAGAATGGCTGGAGGACTGCAGAGGAAAACGATCTTAGGATGTTGGTTGATGCTCAACTGAGCATGAGCCAACAGTGTGCCCAGTTGGCACTGTCCCCTGCAGGTGTTCAAGAAACATGTAGATGTGGTACTGAGGAACATGGTTTAGTGAGCAGCATTGTTGGTAGTTGTATGGTTGGACTTAGAGGTCCTTTCCAAATTTAACGATTCTGTGATTCTAATTATTTTCTTTTTTTTCTTTTTTAAATGGGGAAAAAGTCTGATACATTTGAATTTCATTCAAGCCAATTAATCCCAAACAAATGAACTAAAACTATTAGTAGATTTGACTTTGCCCCAGGCTTTTAGCTACCAGTTCCATCTCATTTTGGATATTTCTCTAGAACATACCAAATATATTTTGTTTACTTATCACTGTTATTACATTTTTATGTCCTTCATGCCACTGAGAAAAGATTACATAATTTTGTATCAGTTTATATAATCTTAGTGAGTGGATTGTAACAAATAGCTGATCTCCTCTGGGAGTCTTTTGAGTTTTTAGTGTAATCATTATAGATGAGAATACTCAATAAATTGTATAAAATTGCAAAAAGTGCCTTTACAGGTTAAATTTCCCTCCCCCTTCCATCTGCTGGGCCTCATTCTGAGTATAAAATTGAATGGACGAAGGCTTCTAGAAGCTGTATAGAAAACAGTTGACACATGCTAGCCTCAATTGTTGCTGTTGCTTGAGCAAGGCCAAGTGTGTGAGACAGATAATAAATGCAAAACTCTTGTTTTCCTCTACAAAGCCTAAATTGGTTATTTGATGTGATGTTTCAGCTGAAGTTGGCTGCACTTTTTCACATTACTAGATAAATTTCAAGCTGATAGTTCTTTTCTGTTCTTTGTGGCTGATTGAAAGCCATCAAACTTGCAGTAATCCTGTCTTAACTACAGGAGAGCACAGATCTTCATGGTAGTCTCCCTGATAGGAAGCAGAGCAGTTCTCGTTCTCCTGTGTATGTTTTGCATATTTTGAAAAAAATTCTTCTCTGGGGGAAGATGTACAAATTAATCCGCCATAAGTAGCATCTTATTTGTAAGTGGTATAATTGAAAACATGATCAGTGAATTATGATTTTTAATATATTAGAGTTAAAAATTGTACTGAGACTCCTGTAGTAAAAACATCTCTCTATATCATCAGGTAGATCGCACCTTGATGACTGAGTATTTCAATCTAATTCATCTGGTGAACTATCGAAAAATTAATCCTCTTGTTTCTGTGTCTACACGAGATGGAGACGCACATCTTCCTGAAATATGTATTCAATCTTGAAAAAAAAAAAAAAAAAAGATTTACTGTTGATTCTTGTAATATTTAAACATAGTAAATGGCACTTTTTTCATCTTTGACCTAATAATCCAGTTTCAGGTCAAATTTTTTACTTGGATTTTCATGTGAGCAAGTTTTGACAAATTTCTAGTGGGCCAGACAGTTTGTAGAATAAAGGCATAAAGAAATGCACCTGGACAAACCCAGAGGTGACTATTTCTAGTCCTATCTGACTAAGTAGGAAAGAAAAAAAAATTATCTTTTTGTCATCTCCAGTGTTTTACTGCACTCAATTATTTGCATTCAGTAATCTTTACACAAGCAGCATCTTCTGCTGTCTAACATCAAAAAACAATTTGTTCCTTTCAGTGAGAGCTTGAGCCACTGTGCTCCATAGTGTTTATCATCTCCACAATCCACTTTTGTAATTCATTCACCCTACCCAGGCTTACTTAAGCCCAGAATGAAGCCATAATTCACAAAGAGTGTGGTAAACCACATCTTTGGGCAATGGCAGTATAGAAAGCCTATTATACAGGTGCTTTATCACATCTGCTATACTGAGTTCTGAGAGGAAAAAACAATTCCTGTGATAGATTAAGTCTATCCCAATAAGAGTTTCATAAATCAGTGCTACCAAAAACAGGAGTGGTTCTGAATGTCTGTCATGATCCAGGAGAGGCTGTAGTCTGGCAGATAATTTAAAAAGAAGGAGAAATGTCCTAAATGGTACTGAGAGAAAAGACCAATCAAGTATAGGGTAATGGCTCTAGTATGCTTGCATTGCTCTAGGATTCACTCACTCTTTACTTTATCATGACAATCCTCCAACAACAAGAGCAGAAGAAAATGCTCAGAGGAGTGGGAAACTTAACTGGGAGTCTGCTGACTTCGAGGAGATGTTTAGAGTCCCTGTGAACAGTGAACCAGTTAAAGGCACTTAGGAGGAGGAACATAAAAATTTTGTTAGACAGTTATCAGAGTATTTTTGACCTTGGGTTTGGGGTTTCAGCAAAAGGCTGACAACATTATTCCTTCTTTGGAATTGTTTTGCTCAATTTTATGAGTAAGTGCATCATCCTTAACTAATACTTGCAGTAGAGAGGATGCACCTCTTCATATCTTTTTTTCAGTGCAAAAATTGTCACTATATGTGAATGACAAAATAACTTCTCGGACAAGGTTAGTGGCAGATTACCTGCCAATATCCTGACAAGTAAGCAACTTCCAGTAGGACAGGTAAATCAATCTTCCAGAAGGTTATGATGATATAAAACTAATGCATGAGTGAGAACAGGAACATTAAAGAGCTATGAGGGCGTGCTGACTTTTTGTGTGGGGGACGTCACTCATGTCTTGGTTCTGAGCATCCCCTTGTACTAGACCCAGACCACTTTTTCAGAATGCCTCAACTGTGTTCAGAGTGAAAAGATACAGCAGAGGATTCTGAGTAATCCTCTGCTCACTGGGGTACCTTATGCAACTTGATGTGATTTTAATTCTACTGACTAATTTCATTTCAGTAGAAAAGAAATAGCTATGCTGCATTTCTAACATGAATTCTCATATAAACCATGTGTGTGTCAGGTAATGCTGTATGAATAGCCCTTTGGATTTTCTCTGAATTAATTGGTAATGAATACATGAGCTTTTCTTGGCTTTAATTAGCAGAGTAAATACAAAGCTAATGTGTATCATCATGGTAAGAATATCGGACAGTTCTGGATTATTTGAGCTCAAACCTATTGAAGAAGAACTTCTGTGCCCTGCCGGCACAGCCACAGTTATAATCTCAACTGGCTGCTGCTCTGAGGCTGTCACTTGTTGCCTTTGTTTCTCTCTGGCCTGAGAGATACCAGTGACTTCTGATGTACCATCCCCACCACAAATGCTACAATGGTGTTCTCTTGGAGCTCAGCTTCCCAGTTACCTGTTCCTATAGATCGGAGTGCAGTTTTACCTGACACATCTCATGTGATTGTACTGTGTTAGTAATCTGTGGAGAAGCAATGTGTAAGTGTCACAGACTGGTTGAAGTTGGAAGGACCTCTGGAGGCCATCTGGTCCATACTCAAGTAGGGCCAAACACAATCATTTATAATCAGCATCACCACATTGACCTGGAAGCTGGTTGTGGGTGGTGTTTCCCAATGACTGATATTGCAGTAACTATTATTTAACAGCTTAATTTAATAATGGAATTGATGGGATGAAGAATGCTTTCAGCAAGACTGCAGGGAATTAGTGGGAGGAGTGGATGATGCCCCTTGGTTGTGCTGCTGTTCAGAGGCACCTGGGTTGATGGGAGCCTCCTCAAGTTCAGCAAAAGAAACTGCCAAGCCCTGCACCTGGGTTAGGATTCAAGTAGGTGCCAATGATATAGAGAATTCACTGGCTGAATAGCTCACAGATTTGACACTGAAGCTTCCTTTTGTTTATCTGAATATGGTTTTCTACGTAAAAGTTGGAGATGAGAACTTTGCTAGATTTTCAAAAGCTAGAGTTTGAGGTGCAGAAAGCCGTAGTGGATACTGTCCAGCAGTGTCTTCTGAGAGCTGCTCAGGAGATGGGTGGGAGTACTCTAAGATCTTGCATGTTCCTCCTATTTGTTGAGCTAGCATTCCAAATTCAGTTTTTAAGAAAGTGGCATTATAAAATGCTTATGACACAAGCTGAATGCCGTGTGATTTTCTAGCTGTTATTTCCAATAGGGGGAGCAGACTATAATGTAACAAACGTGTTGCTAAAAAAAAAAACAAAACACTTTATACCACTTAATATTTATGAAGGAAGGATTGCATGAATGTTATTCTTATTTCAGAATTACTCAGTGTAGCTTTGAATACAAAAACATCTTTGGCATTAAAAGTTATCGGGATTCTTCTCTAGAATGAACTTGAGTTGGTGAGAAATTCTGGCTAGGAAAACAAAAGAATCCCATGGTACAAACTGAGCTGCGACATCTGTTCTCAAGTCTCTTATCCTATGATCTAGTTTAGGAGAAGTGGATGACTTCTAATCAGCTCCCATAATGCTGTACTGTGCAGGCATTTATCTGTATTTACAGTGAGCTCAGAGCTTATGCCTGTTGTCAGTTCAAACAAACTGCTCCCCTGAGAGCTAACTTTAGGGTAAAGTGCCAGGAAGATACCCTCATCTCCCAGGCCTAAAATATGGCAGAGGTGAAAAGAAACAACCCTGCAGTTATCAGGCCCTGGGAACTGCTTGGCCTGTGTATTCTAGGGGCTCCTTGTGCTGATGTGCTGGCAGGTGCTGCAGCTGACCATGGGATGAAGCTTTGAGGCCTGGTCCTGATGGCTTGGCCTCATCTTGTTGGGAGTTAATGAGCAATGTTCGTTTCCTCTTTGATGTCAGCGGATGGCAAACAACCCTGAGAGCAAGTACCTCTGTGGTGCCCACACCCCTGTCTGATTTATGGCATCACATGTACTTCTGAAATAATGGGTTTGGGTAGTACTCGATAATAACATAAAAAGCATTTCTATTCCCTCTACTTCGTGTTCAAAGTACTGATAATTCATGCATGTAGTTGCTTTCACCATACCCAAAAAGCTGAAAAAACTGAAAATGAATCCAGGAAGACTTTCAATTTTTTCTTCTTCTTCTTCTTCTTTTTTTTTTTTTTAATTTTTAAAAATTTACTGCTGATAAATATTTCTGTTTATGATTTTAAAGAGTAGTTCTATGGACTCTCACTGTGTTCCCACTCTTCTAGATAACTGCTTACCTTAAGATAAGTTTTCCATAGGAAGGAGAAATTTCCAGTATCTTATTTTTGAAAATTCTCAAAATGAAGTGGTTTCTGCTGAGCATTGCACTCTTGAAATATCAGACTGCGATGCAATGCTACAAATTTTGTCTGACCTTGTCCTACTCTGAACTGCAGTTACTGTTATCTGCCTGTAGGAAGAGAGCTGCTTCTGTTGGAGCAAGACTCAGGTCTGCATTGCTAGTGTAGTAATCATCTTGTATGCTGGTGGCATGCTAGAATAAATTGATCTGTTTAATGCACAGATTTACTCCTTAATTAAAAAAGTTTAATTAAGAAGATCAGTGTTAATTTAAAGTCATTAAAAAACTCTTAACACATTGTTGTAGATTTATTACTGCTTGGAAGCATGTGGTTTTCAGGCCTGCTAGCATGAATGGTGATGTGTATGAGCCAATGTAATGTTTGCTTACCACGCTTTTTGCTGACACCAAAAACTTGGAATAGCTGTGAAAGCTGATTTGCTTTTATTTTCATGAAATTGGCCTCTATCTTTGCCATTTCTCTGCTATTCTGCACTACAGCTTTTAGCTGAACTGGAGGGAGAGGATGATAGACTGAGAAAGAGATCCTTTATTGGAGTCCTGTGGAGTTGTATCCACTTTAAGGGCAAGAAAAGGGAAAAGCCTGGCCTCTCTAGATATTACATAGTTTCTATTGCATATACAGGTACAGTAAGTTTCAATCTTAATTATTCATATTCTTTACAGTGACTGTCATCCAGATTGCATCCTCTTAAATAGGACACTATCACATTACCAGTTACTACATTTAATATTTTTTGGCTCTGACACATTGTGTAGAGAAATGGATTGAGTCCTGCTCCTGGCTCCACATTGGATCACCCGAAATTGTAGATGCATGATGTCTCCAGACCATAAAGCCAGAGGAAACATATAATTCTTTCAGCAAATTAATGTCCAACCCATCTATGGTTTCCCTGTCTCTAGACCTGTAAGTAGAATGATCCCTATAAATAGAATAGCTTGTGCTGGAAGGGACTGTAAAGATTATCTAGTTTCAACTCCTCCCACCAGACCAGGCTATCCCAGGGCCCCATCCAGCCTGGCCTTGATTGTCTCCAGGGGTGGGACACCCACAGAGTCTCTGGGCAGCTTGTGCCAATGTCTCACCACAAGCTGAGTAAAAAATTTCCCCGTAACATATAACCTAAATATCCCCTCTTTTAGTTTAAAGCTATTTTCCCTTGTTCTATTGCTCTACAAGCAGAGTTAAAGCTAACCCAAGGAGTCTCAAATACATTAGAAGATGAAAGGACACAAATAAGAGAAACTTTGATGCCTACAAGGGAACAAAAGTCCAATGGCTGGGATGGAAACAGGCAGGTCAGAGGTATGAAGATTTGAACTGAGAGGTTCCGGAAAGGGTGCAAAAGCCTCCTTGACACAAGCAGGGCACATCAGCAACACCAGAGGGTTAACAGAAAGCCCCTGTACCAATTCATGGAATTCTACCCACTGTGTTCCTCCATGGGCCCAACAATGGCTCTATGCCTGGGTGAAGGGTGATCATGAGTGTTGACCCTCAGGGGTCCATCTTGGGACTTGTGCTCTTCAACATCTTTATCAGTGACCTAGACAGTGGGATCAAGTGTACCCTCAGTAAATTGGCTGATGACACCAAGTTGAGTGGTACAGTTAATACTGTAGAAAAAAGGGATGCTGTCCAGAGGGACCTGGAAGGCTTGAAGAGTGGATGGGCACATGAGAATCTAATGAGGTTCAACAAGGCCAAGAGCAAGGTGTATCACTTGGGTTGAGGCAAACCTAGATATGAGTACAGACTGGGAGAAGAACTCATTGGGAGTAGCCCTGCAGAGTAGGACTTGAGGGTCCTCATGGATGAGAAGGTGGATATGAGCCAGCAGTGTGCTCTTGTAGCCCAGAAGGTCAACAGTATCCTGGGCTGCATGAAAGAGGGGTAGCAACAGGGAGAGGGAGGTGATTGTCCCCCTTTGCTCTGCCCTTGTGAGGCCCCATCTGGAGTACTGCAGCCATGCCTGGGCAGCCCCAGTACAGGAGGGTTGTAGAGCTGTCGGAGCAGGTCTAGAGGAGAACTGTGAAAATGATCAGAGGGCTGGAACACCTATCCTATCAAGATAAGTTGAGGGAGTTGTGCTTGCTTAAAGAAGAGAAGGCTCCAGGGAGACCTCAGCTTTGCCCTCCAGTACTTGAAGGACTATTTCACGCAGGAGGAGTTCTGATAGTGATAGGGAAAGGGGGAATTATTTGAAACTAATAGAGGGGTAGATTGAGGTTAGATGTTAGGGAGGAATCTGAGGTGGTGAGGCTCAGGAACAGGTTGCCCAGAGAGGTGGTGGATGTCCCATCCCAGGAGACACTCAAACTCAGGCTGGACCAGACTTTGAGCAACCTGATCAAGCTGTAGTTGTTCCTGTATTCATTGCAGGGGAGCTGAACCAGATAACCTCTAAAGGTTCCTTCCAACTTCAATGATTCTATGATTAGGAGAAATCTGATAGTGGTAGTTAGCCCTGGAGACTTGCCAGATCTCCAGGAGGGGGGAGATCTATGGGACCAGGTTAGACTAGCATTTGCCAGCATGCATTTCCATCCCATCACTGCTGGGTGGGATGGTGCTACATCCTGAATGCTCTTATGCTCCCTCCCAGCCCTTCCTTCCTTCCTCTCATTCTATGTGTTCTGAATTTCATTTATTAGTGAGCTCCAGGTGTCACCCAAAAGTTGATCTTTCTGGCAGTGGAGATTACTGCAGTTTTTTAACAGTAAGACTTCTACTTCACTCTAGAATTTAAAATGTTATTCATGCTTTTAATGGAGGTGGATAACTAGAAAAAAATCTGTATTTGTAATTGCTATAAATTTGCTTCATTCCAGTGAAGTCAAGGCAGTAGTAGTAATTTTGCTCCATCTAGGAATGTGGACCAGTATTTCATGTCTATCAAAACATTCATTAAAGATAGTGAAAAATACGGCAGACTTTAAAGTGAGAAGGAAATGGAGGTGGCCATTTTTGGAGGATGTAAATGCAATAGATACAAAACCATTTTCTTATGATTTTTAATATGCTATCAGATGGAGTGTGCATAGATAATTGAACTTTCTGAAGTGACGAATTAACATCTTTAGGAATTAAATGTGATGTTTAAGAAAGTTACTGAGTGTTAATGGATTTCTTCATTTGTTTATTATATATCGGGTGTCATTCTAAAGCAATTCTGAAAAACAACAGAGAAAGCCATAAACATTTTCTGAATATTAAGATGAAGTTCCAGAAGAACTAATGAGTATGTAATTGGAAACACAAATTTGCATACAAATTTGAACATGATATTTCAAAGCTTGCAAACATCAAAGTGTATTAAAATGACAAGCTATCCTTGCCACTGTACAGTTTTTATTTTAAATGGATGAAAGTATAAAATAAAAAGGATTTACTTGTGAGATGGCTAATTATATGAAATTGCTTTAGGCAAAAGGCAACATCAAGCTATCAAGACATGCATTTGCTTTGCTTTTTTCTTCTCATTGTGTGCAATTTCTGTGTACCTTGGAGGTCAGAAGTGAAACATGTGTCAGGCGTATAAAGATAATACAGAGTCACAGCTTTCTGTTTAGCAAATAATAGAGGTATCTCTTACTCATACTTTGAACTCTAGACAAATGTGCATATGAATCCTCTTCTTTTCATCCACTGAATGTAGCCCTCCTTTGTTCATGTGGAACTCCCAGAGCTGTTCTGGCTGTGACCAAGTCTGCAAGACCCTGAACAGAGAGGTGCTTTGCAGAAGGGAACCGTGTGGGGATCACTGCTGTAACAGCAAAGCTGTGAGCACAGATGCTGCAGCACTGCTTGGCCTCATGTTGACCAGGGCTTACCCCCAGAACTGCCCATATCTGGTTTTCTGCACCGTTTTCTGTTACTACTGGCCAGCTTGAGACACCCTTTTCATCAGGACTGTACTAAATCCTTCATTGGTAGAGCCCTGTCCTGTGGCCTTCTCTTGAGAGCTAGGAGGGCTGCTGCATCCGGCTGAATAAAACAGTGTGAGCTGTGCCTGAAATCAGTAAGAGGCAGCAGTATCTAGCTGGTGGAAGTTCAGATATTCAAAGTAATTGTGTAGTTGACAAGAGGTTAAAAAAAGAAAAAAGCCTTGTGGGGCTTGTGCAGAAAAGTAAAGAATAAATTACAAAGGGCTTCTAACAGCTGTGAGAAATATCAGATTTCTCACACCTTCAGAGAACAGCAGGGCACTGCAAGCATTCTTATCAATGTGTGAATTTTCCACAGTCTTTAAATGCAACTGTACCTGAGAGATCAGTAGGTTTAGCAGTGTAATGCATCAGAACAATTTAGCCAAACGAAAAGAAAAGCATGGATCTGTGCTCCTCTCAACTTGAATTTAAAATGGAAATACAACAGAGAAATTCAATACTAATACAGCAGCATTCTTGCATATTGACTTTTGGCTACTTTCAGACCTTTGGTATGAAAAAAAAACATTTGAGTCTTTCTGAGAAAGGCTTTGTGTGTATGAAGTAGCACGTAGTGTGTAGAAACAGCCTGACTGAAGGCTCCAACAAGGCCAGCTCCTTCTTGTATCTGCCCTGTAGAAGGCAATAGGATGGAAGGGAAGCTAGTGCACAGACAGCCACCACTAAAAAGCCTCAACAAACTGCTTCAGCAAAACGTACCAAGTGGGCATACGATAAAATGAGCACTGTTTCTAATGCTGTTAACAACACATTGCCTACATAGGAAAGTTCTTGATTTTGAACTGTCACTACTCCTATCTGTGACATGCAGGTTTTAGCTAGAGTAGAAGACTGTTTCCTGTTGTTTTCCGGTGACAGATTTGTGTTGGGTGTCAGGAAACAAAATGCCAAGTAAGAGGTTAATTTATTAAGCTAGTATGTCTAATGTGATTGCAAGACTAGAGTGAATCTTAGCGTGTGTCTTGAGTTCAGGCCAGGTAAAGTTGGTTACTAAAATAAAATCATGCTGCTTGTCCTTGAATCAGATGGAACTCATAGCAGGAATCCTCCTCCACAGCCTTGAAACCCTTTATAAGGTACTGTGTAAGCTAGCAGTATTTGTACACTATTGTTGGCTATTTTTCAAGCAACAGAAATATTAAAAGAATTAGGTTAATCAAAATTAATACATATGTTACTGAATTAAAAAAGAAAAAAGAGCAGTAATTAAGCGTTTATGTATAGGAAGGCAGCTGCTGCTGGATCATGCTTGTTGTGTTTTTCTTTATCCTGCTTCTGTGCTAAATGTAGGAACCCTGCTGCCTGGTAATATGCATGCGACTTCATCTCCAGCGCTCTACAGTGTGTAATACAAACTTATGGTTTTGAGTAATTTATGGGAAGAAGCAATTATTTGAAGTTTGTCAAATTAACCTCTCAACGTTTTCTTGGCATACTGCTTTCAGTATCAAGAAGTCACTGGAGAGCCCTGGAGGAGGCTGCCCTCTCTGTGGAAGAGAGGCTCCCTCTCAAAATGTGGGTACTTGCAACATGAATGCACAAATGTCTAAGATACTGTAATCCATCCCCTGTGCTGCCACAAACACCCCTGATGTCAAGTGACGCTGGGCTGAAATAAAGGTTTTTTTGGTCATGAACTGTAGCACAAAATGGCTGAGATGGAGAAAAATGTACATTTGATCTGAATGTCATCTGGCCATCTCAGCCAATGAAATATACTGTGGAAACTATTTGAAAGCCATGGAAGCACCAATCTTTGGGAATTTAAAAGACTTAGACAAAATACTGCAAAATATACAAGGGAGAAAAGTGCTGTTCTGTCACATTGGTACAGATAACCAAATGTATTTCTTTCATCTTCAGACATGCTCTATTTTCTGTAATTAGAATATTAAAAGCTATCAAAGCCATACAGAATCTTTTTTTTTTTTTTTTTGTGAGGGACAACCTGGCTGCTTCTTACTTGCCCCTAAGAAATTGCCGAGGATATTTTTCGCTGGCTGCTGCAGCATGTTGTGACTGAAACACCCCACAATATCACTGTAGATGCCTTCTTTTGCTTGAATTGTGCATCTAAATTGGGCACTGTTTTTCCTAATCTTTTCCCGAAGGCTTCCTGAAGGAAAATATAATATGGTTTTCAGCATGGAAAAAGCAGGAGGAAAATGAGTAATGGTTTTTTATTTTGTCTTGCTTTGCATGGTGGCGGTTGCTGTTGTCTTTTCCTCCAAAAAAAGGAATGCGAAGCCCTTGTAACTTTCTGAGATGTTGGTTATGACTTGCAGGACCTGATGTGGAATTTCAGATGGCATTGCAATTATCAGATAACCATCTAGAATAATATTTTCAATGTCTGACAAGTATGTCATTTTGAAACTTTGGAAAAAAGGGGATATTTATAAATTCTGATTAATTAGAAAGTATTTGCAGTATTTCTTCCTCTTGCTTCTTCCCAGTACCCCTCATCTTTATGTATCTACCTTCTGTGCTTACAAAACTGTATGAGAGACATTCTAGAGTCAAATTTCCCTGGCACTGTTTAGACATCATAGTGAAAAACAAGACAGTTGTGCTGGTAATGCAACATACACGTGGCAGAATGGGGAACACAGTGCCTCAGATCCATGCATTCTGAATGGAACCTTATGAGATCCTTCGTCACTCTGTCTTGCATATCTTCCATCTATGAACGCACAACTTCCTGGAAAAATTATTAATGATTACTTGTAATACCTCAGGGCTTTAACAAGCTTTTTGAGTGCAGGACCTGTCATTCAATTCTGTATCAGTACAGCTGCTTCAACAGTGGAGACCTTGCTTTGTTACTTTTCGCACAGAGAGATGAATTTTCTCCTCTTATTTTTGTCATTATCTGTTTTGATACTTTCCTCATTTTTCAAGCAACATTAAATCATGGGCAGAGAGAAAGCTGCTCATCCTCCTAGATGCAATTCAGGGAATAGTCATCTGACCAATCTCCCCTATAGCTCTTCCCTCCAGGCCAACTTCCCAGCACTGCGCCCATATGCGAAGATGATCGTGTTGGTGGATGCTGGACTGAATGTACCCAAGCTCAGGAACTACTGACTCCCCTTTGTAGGGCTAGAGCAGGTGTCCTGTGCCCACCTGAAAATTTACTGGGCTGCGCTGGTCTTACCTTGCTGAAGATAAAAACAGAAAACAGATTCTTTGTTAAAATTGTGTTTCCTAGTATTAAGCAAGCAAGAGTAATCTTAAGTAAAAGTAATAGATTTTTCCAGGAGATACACCTCTACAAATGAGCTTTATGCTGAATATTTTAGTAACTGATGGAGCTGAAAGACTCTGAAGATTGGACTACTGTATTTTTTTTCATTGCTTTACTCAGGTAATCAGCAACTGCATTAGTCAACCTCAGTTGCTATAGTGCCTCTGATCCTTCATCTCTTATTCCTGGAGACTAACACATTTTGTACCATTAGAGAGTGTCCTTCCTTTTAACAGACAGAAATCAGAATTTTTTTTTGATCTTGCAAGCAAGAAACTTGCAAGTTTAGCTAGTTGGTGTAGCCAGGCATGAGACACTTTCCTTCCAATTTTAAGGGCTTATTTTCCCATAACCTCGCATATTCAGAAAGACTCAGATATAAGTACTTCTTATGCATGCTGAGTCTAAAACATATCCTGCCATTGTTGATGAGTACTCAAAACCCCCACCTCTTGCACAGGCAGTGACAAAATGGGTTTGTTTGTTGGACTGCATCTCCCCATCACTTTATGGATTATTTCGCAGGCTGTCATTGGTTATAAAAAAAAATGTCTAAGGCCTGCCAATTTGTATACCTAGGTCTCAATACATCACAAGTTAAAAGGTGTTTTAAGTTTCTCTTATATATAGGTTAGTATTGGTGCTAAACATCAGCTGTAGCCTATTTTGACACTTTGTTATGAGATTGCTGAAGAATGGCTGATGAACTTGTCAACCTTTTTCTATGGGTAGCTGTTATCATCTACTTAATTATTTTTTTATAACATCTGAAGTATAATACATATTACAGAATGCAAGAAGTGTCTGTCAGTAAGCCAACCACCTGCGAGGATCATTTAAAAACAGATGGTGAAGAAACAATTTTGCCAAAATGTCAAAATTATGGCATAACGCTGGAAATTACTGCCTGATGTTTATTAATATAGTAGTTATGACCCCCCAATCATTTTGCATGTATAGTTTGTTGCACCCGTTCTTTTGAATGAAATACTCATTATGCAAAGTTGCTTTCATGGAATGTATGAGTGTAAAAGAAAGTTCCTGTAACGTGAAATAGTCCAAATATGCCACTGACTTTAACTGTGTTTGCTTGCTGTCTTGCATATTCTGCATATATAGTGCTCTGCTGCAGGGGAACAGATGTGTGTTGGAAATGAATAGATAGGCATAACTTCTTCCTGGTACAACTTCAGGTGTTGAATTAGAGCTATTTGCATATAAAAATCAATCAATTTGAAGGAATAGCTTTAAAGTCTGTTGAGTATATTTTGTATTAGGTCAGTAGAGGACTAGTGTGTGAAGTCTCTCAGAATTTACTCTAGGAATCTCCTAGTGAGGAGAAAGTATTGGCATTATTTCCTAGTTGAAGCTGTTGATGGATGCCCGGTGGTAACAATCTTTTGAGTTTTGATGTTTCTTATACTGGTACTTACAGCACATCTGAAGAAGCCTAACTCCTGCTTGCCATTCAGGTATCATTGTGAAGGATGAGCAAACCATTCCCTCCAAGCAATGCACTTGTTGGATCTGGTCTTTATTCGCTTGCAGAGCTTGATTTATTTATTTATTTTTAACAGATTTTCACTACCACCATCTCATCTCCGGGAAAAAGAATTTGTTTTCTTTTAATAAGTTGTTTTCTCAACTAGTAAAAAATGTTTCAAAAAGTCAGTTTTTGATCATGTTTCCAGTGATCCTCACAGTACGTAAGAATTGAAAGATTTTTCATCTTCACACAGGAAGATGGAAAGGCAATTTTTAAGCAATCTCAGTGCTATATACTACCTCACTTACACAACTTTGATATTTTCTTAATATTAAATCAACTGATGAAAAAAAAATTGATCAAAATAATGCTCCTCAGGCCACTTTCTGAATACCCAATAAAGCACTGTGATATTTAGGACATTTAATTTAGGTATTTATCTGTGTTTGAAAACTTTGTTCATGAGATGAGAGCCATCATCCTAGTGAATTTTGAAATTCATGAGATAACTAAATTTTGAAAATTCTATTAAAAGATTTTTTTTTTACTGCATCTAGTTCATCTATGAATCTAAAGCAAAGGGTAAATACATGCCTTAGTACTACAAAAGCATTTAGGAGGTTTAAAATTTGCTTTGTAATTGTGCCAAGTAGTTGTTTTTATGTAATACCTTGCATTCTAACAGTCTGTTTTATATGTCAGAAAGCTAGTTTAGGAATTTCTATACACCAAAAGATTTTCTGGGCTATATTTTAGAAGACTCCCTAGGTTCATTTTTAGCTGAATCTGTGAGTTTTTATCGTTCCATGTAAGGTTAATTTATTTTGTGATACATGAAATATACAGAAGGGAAACTGCCCTTTCAGTCTATCTTAAATCCCACTGGCTTTCAAAGCAGAGCTCCTAATTACTATCTACAACCTCACTACAGATACATTTGAACTTTTATTTCCACTGGTCTGTAAATCATCTATTGAGGAAATAACTATGAAAATAGAAATGAACATGAGGAAGATAAAAATCTGGGGAAGAAAATAATGTTTAATGTATAGTGAACTACATATCCTTGGTTAATCTTTTGCTGTATTGTGGCCAGAATGCTTGAATACAAAGACCAAACTCATTGAAGAGGGTGGAAGAAGCAGGAATTGATGGTAAATGACTTTTATTTTAAGAGCCAGATTTGTTTTCCTCTTTCAAATTTTGTAAGTGGAATGTAGAATTAACAGACAACATGTTGGTCCATGTTGAACATGTAGCAAAGCTCAGAACAACTCTGCTTGAGATAGTATCAGTCATAGGCTTGCCTGATCACAGTGCTGAGCTGGAGATAGTAGGTTATCTAGTGGTACTGAATGGACAATGTATGATATTACACAAAGTAGTGTCATTCACATTAACATAGCACTATATTATTTTGTTACCACCATTCTTTCAGTCCAGGGATTGCAATCAAAATGGAGGATGTAGCTCGTACTTGCAATCTAGAGCTAATAATGTGTAGCAGATTATGCTGTTAAAAATTGAGAAAAATGTTCCTTTTGGATATTAAGAGTATAGAATTGGGGAAGAATAAGCTTAAGGTTATTTATCGTTAGTAAGACAAAGGTTGCAATAGTAAAAATTAATACAGAAGTTATTTCTCCTAGCTATCTTTTGAATTGCTGCTCCATGTCTTGAACAGTACTCAGTTCTATTTCCTAGAATATACTGTTTCTTTTTACATGGAGAGCTCTCACCCACTACCTTTTCTGTACCCTTCAATCCAGTAGCTAAGGATAGGTATCTGTAGACTACTGATCCATGTGAACCGTTGTTCTCTCCCAGTACGGGTTCTCCCAGCAATGAACGCATGCAGGTATCAATGGATCCCTACATCAGGCACTGAAGCATGTCTTTTTTAATGTTCCCCTATTTTCTGTTGATTAGAGACCAGAAAATACCCACAGTACCTTTGTGAGTACCATTGTTTTCACATCCTTTTTGTAATGCAGTTTTTAATGTCCATGTAAGTGTAACCTTGAGTCTTGGAAGTGCACTGTAGAAAAGGAGCTTTCTCACTTGGATCTTAATTATTCATTTCCTGGATTCCACTGAGTTGGAGACAAAGAAGTCCAAGTCAATTGCTGGCTTGCGTCACGGCCAAATCCTTAGAAAAAGAACCTAGATCTTACTTGCTTTGTCATTTTTAAATGTGTGCTCTGACAAACCTCCATCCACTTTCTAGGAAGGTACTTGTTCTGGTCTGTGAAGAAGAAAACTGGATGTTTAGGTTTCAGCTGCAGCTGTAGAAGGTGAAAATGAATGAAGTGTTTTAAAAATGACATCAGCCCTTCCTGAGCCCATGACTCTCTGTTGCCAAAATTAATGTTAATTACTAGATAGGTGAAAACTATACCTGTGTTAACGCGGAGTTAAACCATCAAAAAACACACAAAAGAACAAAGTCAGTTTCAGCCCAAATCAGTATGTTTTTTTTTTTTATGGAGACATTGCTTATGGGGTGTAAAAGCTGAGCGTTTTGCCTTAGTGAGAACTGCAGATTTTAGCCTTAGCTCTGATTATTAAGCACAATCTTATTTTAGCAAACAGTAGTTTTTACTTGCAATGAAAACTTAGTGCTATAAAAGGAATATTAAATGAATTAATTAAAAAGTAAAACATAGCCTAGTTTAAATGACTCACAGTAGTTTACTTGGGGTGCGTTATCATCTAGTATTTCACCTTTATATCAACTTAATGTTACTTCTGACCAAAGCAGTTTAATAAGCTACTCCACTGAAATAAGCTTATTGCTTTGAATATTGAGAAGAAAATTGAGTAAAAAGTCATTTTAAAGTCAAGTTTATAGCAGCTTACAGTTATATGTATCTGGTTTGAGAGTGTTGGAATCTGAAATAACAAACTGGATTCTCGGAAATGACATGCTAATAAGAAAAAGGAGACACTTGTTTAAAAATATAATTTTGGGAACCAACTTCCATGAACTGCTAGCAGTTCTAAGCAGATAAGAAGCCCTGATGGAAATAAATGGAAATTTCCCATTCAAATTGGAAAATCGTGATTTGATTCTGTTGAATTGGGTGAATCCTACTGACACCAGATTCAGTGCAGGTGAAAAGCAGGTTTGCCTTGTGAGGCTCTTGCCAGACAGCAGCCTGGAAGCTGAGCAGATGCTTGATCACACCTTTCCTTAGGCAAGTATAGAATCAGTAGGAAACAAATAGCTGAATGCCAAGAGCAAATACACTGAAATTAAAGGGTGTTTTTCCTTCGAGATTGTTTTTTGGCACTTCTTGTGACAAAAGAAGGCACAGGGTTTATAGACGGAAATGCATTTCTTTCTTTAGTTGGATGTGTGTGGTCAGAACCTCATACCTGGAGGGGTTCTGTCAATGCAGGAGGCCTGTAAGCAGTGGAAGTATAATCCTGGGACAGTCTCTGAGAAGGTTTCCCTCTGAAGTCTGAGCTAGTCAGGACTACCCAGCTGGTGTGAGATCACTTACTATTGTGCTTGTGCTGGACAATAATTAAATGATAGTGAAAACAGGCAGGTGGTTGAAGCAGACTCCACTTGAATCTCCTCATGCAATGTTCCCCAGCCAGTGTGAGGGAAATGGACCTTGCCTTCTCTCTGCACTTGTGTGAGCAGAATATTCAAATGCTGAACGAATGCTCAGCAGCCCCGAACTGCCACAGTCCTCTCTAAGGAGAACTTCTGCTGTCCACCTTAAAACATATGCTTCAACAAATGAAGTTTTAGTTCTCAAAAGGTGTTCTACACCTTTTGTCCTCAACTTCACAAAGGCTTCCTTTTCACGTGGCTGCCAAGTTGTTCAGATTCAGGGACACTGCAGTGATAAAGTCCAGGTGAATCCTCTCAAAAAGGGTTCAGCTCTGTCTTGTCCAGATACTCTCTTGTATTTTGAAAACCTTATTGATACCAGTGCGGCACACTGCACAGAAGGCTCCTTCTCTTTGTGGATGTCTCTGCAGTGATACTGTGAACTTGTGCCATGAATACCTTGCATACTATGTGACACATAGACTGCTACATCTCAAGATTGGGCAGCCTCACCTAAAAATTTTGTTCTGGATTCAGGTGTAACTTGGTGACTGATGCGTTAAAAATGTTTTCCATTGGAATTATTGCTGTTTTTCTTCATTGCTAAAACAAGCATAAAGAAATAAATTAGATCTGGAAATTGCGAGAGGGAGCAGAATTGCTGATTGACTGTTATTTTGATGACATGTCTAGAATAATTGTTTTGGAAAAATAGTATCACAGCAAGGTAGCACAATTTTTGCACTTACAGATGCAGGTTGAAGAGAAATTGCCTGTATAAGGACCCATCTCATTTTTGCAATCATGATAAATTTGATTGTGCTACGCCAATTGTAAACTAGACCAAACACTATGGTTATTAGCATTCCAGTCGGGATGCATACAGAGCAGTGGTGTTGCTGAGAGATACAATTTCAAATCAGAATGAATTTGCTAGCAGTGTAACAAGCCTGTCTCTGCCTGTCCTTCACAGTTACATGCACCGGTGGGTGTACACATAAACTCCCAAGTATGTGTGAGCACATAAAAAAACCACCATGTGAAGATGTATGCAAATGAAAATATCTTGCATCTGCTTCTGTTCAAAACTGGACTCCTGCGTGAATTTCAGCAGCTGGCATCCACACTGATGCCTCAGCTTTTGAGGCTGACCTTTGCTCTGCAGCCTGGTCTGATGGAGCAGAGAATCACCTCCAGCCTAACAGATCACTTTTCACCTGATCGTAGTCGCTACCCTTTAGATGTGGTACAACATGTAGAAATTGATGCATCTGTGCAAAAAAATTTTCTTTGAAAAAATGTTCCAACTCCCTAAAACTTGCAGTTGTTAAAAAGATTTACTTCCTCTCAGGAGAAAGAATGGAAGCAAGGAAGTTTTTGTGATACAAAACATTTAATCTGTCAGCATGATCTCAGATCTTTGATGCAAATCCTTCTCTGTTTTGCACAAATATAGATGTGGCCTCCTAAAGGTTATTCAGCCATGGAGAGGTATTAACAGTGGCTGCAAGATCAGTGAGAAAAAGGGGAGAAGAAGGAAGAGGAGCCAGTGAGATGTGGTTACAGCTACTGCCCTTTTTTTTAGGAAAACAAAGAATAAGATCAAGATGATGAAATGTTAAAAGGCAGCAGCATTGAAGCATGTACAGTGCTTCATGAGACAGTGAGCCACTGCTGTGCGTGACTTCACTTCCCTTAATTTGTTGGATGCATTCCAAATAGTGCATTGTAGGATCTTAAATTGATTCCTGCAGCTCCAGTGTTTCTGAAGTCCTTAGGAAGGCCTGGAACAGTGGTGCAGCCTCTGGCAAGGGAGCTTTGTAACTGAGATTAAGCTCCTGGTGAGAGTTTGCCAGGTATGGCAGGTGGCCTGAGCATGACTACCTCTCTGAAGATTTCATCACTGTAATCTGCAATTAACCTTATTCCTCAAGCTTATACCCCAGGATGCTGCTGATGTTTCTTGTTTCTGGTTTTTTTTTTTTTTTTTTTTTTTTTTTTTTTTTTTTTTCCCTCTAAAATGCTGGGGAACACTGATGTGTTACAGCTCTTTGGTCTTTGCAACTTTTATTGTTGCATGTAGAGATGCAGTGACCAGTGTGTAGCGTGGTTCTGTTCTAAAGCTCTGGTGATGCAAAACAAACACAACCCATCCAAACTCATAAGTTATGATATACCTGTGAGTGCTTTAGTCAGTGCTGTGCTGCAGAGGGCACACAGGATTGCAGCCACTTTGGTCCTTAATCTTTCAGCAACCAAGAAGTCACCCTGAGGCAGATGCTCAGACTCATTCTGATCTTGTTTGCACCTCGGTAAGTCCAGAGTAACTTCAAGGCAGTAAATTCAATTATGATGTGGGTGGTAGACAGTGCTAGGACAGGCTATATTTCACCATTTTTTGTTCTAGGCATTTAGTTTTTTTTTTAATGATTTAATTTAGAAAGGGATTAGAATTCTTCTTTGAGCTGCTTTTCTACCCATCTTTATTATTTCCTTTTCATTTAGTCTCAGCCAATGCACGATGTTTTCTTTCTTAATTATTTGCTAGCGTGGTAATTTTTTTAAAATGTATTCAGATCACAACAATTTTCTGGCAAAGAAAAGCATGAAATTCACTGCCCTTGAAATCAGCATCCATAAGGAGGAAAATATATCCTTTCATATTTCACTGTCAGAAAAGAATAGTAACCGTGAAGTTATATTTATGTATTGAACCTTGTAATATTCTAAAGAGGAGGAAAAAGTATATAAAGGATGCTGATTTTTCTTTCGCGTATGCAGCATATATATCATTTAACTGTCAATGTTCAGGTAATAATTTGTTATAAGAACCTTCATATTTCAGAATAATGTAGGAGATGACACAAAACAGACTGTCATTACTGGCCATATGGCTATGGTCTTAGGCTCCCTCCTAGTCTTCTAGCCAGATAGAAAGAGGAGAAATATCCAGCCAGATTTCTAAGTCCATGTTATTTTCTTTGCACTGAATGCTAATCTTGGTTCAAGATGGAAAACAATTTATTGAAATATTACATAAAATCTTAGCACATGCTTTGTGCTTCTGTTATTCAAGATGCTTTTCTCTGGTTTTCATAATTTATCCAAAAATTGTCAGAAATTCAGAAATTATGTAGGTGTCAGAGCTTTGAACAGAATATGCAGATCCTATGGATAATACAACGCTTATTCAATGGATAATACAATGCTTATTTTAATGTACCTACCTGAGAACAGCAGAACAGAGCTCAGAACCTGTGGTTTGTATGAATGGGACCTACAAGTTTTCTCTGTTATCTCCTGACTTTGTGAATGTAAGCTTCATGCGAGTTGGAGAACTTTTTCCTGAACAGAAAACTGTCCAGGAACTGCTAATTTCTATAAACAGACTTCCTATTGTTGAACCATTCTAATATTATTTAATGTTAAGAAATTGGGTAAGTTAGCATATTATCTATTCCCAGAATTTCCGTGCCAAGTAAGAATGTTGCAGCTACTTTCCTCATTCATGAGAAAGAGAATGTGCGAGACTCTCTTATGTTTTGCAACTAGTGGAATTCTTGGTGCCTTCTCTGAATAAAATGGCCTCAATCTCTTTTTTTTTCCTTCTTCGCCTAGCAATGCTACTTTCACACAGGAACATCTCTTTTTAAACTTAGTTTTAGCCTTTTGTCCACATTCTTTGTTATAAGGTAGTAACTGAGATGTTTTCCTTTTGTAGATGTGCTTCCTCATTCAAAAGAATGTTGTCAGGGGGTGCACAGGGGTATGCTGAGGCTCAGTGAATGCTCAGAGTAGAGGACAGAGGAAAGGCAAAGTGGTACCACTGATTTACTTTTTTGTTTTTCCTGTAGGAATTTATAAAATCCTTCTGTGTCCTTTTTTGGAATTCACCATTACCTGAGTAGCCTGTTTGTTGCTTCTGATAAGCAACACGTTCTGATTTCTTCTCCTTCACCCAAATATTAGGAAGTTAGAGGAAAACACTTTCAGCCTAAGTTGTTAATGCATCGCGAGAGTGCATTGCTTTGTAAATGGACTCCAGCAGCACCTTATAGCTTCTTGAGCTGAAAAGCACATTCCTTTGTATGAAATAAGAAACACATGTTGTCCAGTTAAGCCATCTTCAGTTAAGCTTTGTATCTTCTGCCATTAAGCATGCATTTTACTTTTTTTCTTTAAATATTTAACTAGATGATTGTTTGATTAGTGTTAACATGTCATGAGGCAGCTGTTTTCAGTGCATTATTTTATTGCTCATGTCTCTGAGGAAATGTACATAATGAAACAGATCAATTTAAAAAATTATTTTCTGTGCTATTTTCATTATTTTTTCCATCTCAGACCCAATCTCTATATCTCTGTGGTGTTTTTGGTTTGTTTGTTTTTCTGATTTCCTTTCAAATATACCCTTTTTTCTTGGCCTGGTCTCTAGCAGTGATGAAGATGACAGTGGTACTGCACTTCTTTTGCTGCTAGTTCTGTGGGGACCACATAGCACTCACAATGGCCACAGGCATGTAGAACTAACACTGTGAAGCCAGAAAAATTTTGTATTTATATTGACATTGCCAATCCTCTGCCTGTTTTCCCATCACTCCTCACTGGTTGCTGTCCTTACTTCTGCAGTATTTTGCTCTGACAGATTGAAGATTTGTGCCTGTTTGTTGGTATGGAGAAAGAGTCAGTCCTGGATAGCTTCTCTCTTGCTTTTTCTTTTTTCTAACTTCATACGCTTGCTTTTTAGTGCATGCTATTACTAAGGGCCCTCAGGCATGCCTGTTTTGCTCTTCCCCTTCTTTGCCATTACATCTGAGCACCTGATTGATGTAGGTAGCATGTTAGGAGATGGCAGATATTCTTTTTCTGTCAAATAGATAACTTGAAAAAAAAAATTGTCAGCCTTTATGAAAAAAGGACCAGAAGGCTGCTCTCTGGCTGTAATTTATCAAAGTATTTCTCATCTCTGTTTACATCAGTTATACACATGGACCCCATCCTTGACGGATGTGCCTTGGCATTCACCGAGTTACTACAGAGTAAATGACAACAATACAGTTTCTCGTGCTGCCTTATTTTTATTTGAAGAAAAGAATAATTACCTTTTATTTAAAGCAGGTTTGTGAGCCAGTGGTATGTTCAATGAATTTGTAAGCAGCTGCACAGACAGTCTGATTTTCCTCCACTCTCTGATGTAAAGCAGTCAGATAGGGGAAAAGAAGTGAGAGGCATAAGAAAGGTCAATACATAGTTTTGCTATGAGTGTTGTATTAATTCTACTGTACTTGGATATTGCACCCAAAAAATTGTGTAGAAAAGAGTGGAAAAGTACTTGCTTTGTTACTGTGCTTAAGACACACAAGACAGTCCTGCTGTAGATAAACCTAATTGGTTGTATTCATTGAACACAGAGGTGTATCACAGAAATACAGCCTATAAAGTTGCTCCAGTATGAAATGCACAGATTTTATGGTAATGTTCTGGTTTTTATCAATGTCAATATATGTGCTTGGAAAGTACTGTAAATACAGCATTTTGCTTGAAGTATTTGTACAGGGAGTTCCACTAACCATGTACAGCCAGAGGGTAAAATTAATCTCAAATTAATAATGTAGAGCAGTGCAAGAGGACAAGCAAGCATGCCACAAAAATGGATTCTAAAATCTCTCCTAAGTAAATTTTTAACATTGTACTCAGGAGTGAGCAAATATTATATATTCATAAAATGTTTGCCAAGTGTGCCTGCAAGAAGTGTAGACAGCTAGAAGATGTCAACAGGGAATATTGTCATAACACTAAGAATAACGTGTTATCTAGTGCCTAACACTGAACACGTGTAAACAATTAATCACAGAATAGAAACTTCTGAAAAGCAGTAACATGTGAGCTGCATTCATAGGATTGAACTATTTATTGTTTCTGATGAATAGGTCTTTTTAACTTTTTTTTACACGCTATGTCAGCATCTTCATCACTTGCATCATCCTGGTGTTTATGGAATCTTGTTTCTGGAGAGAGAATGAACACAAGTGTTTATTTTTCTTCAGAGGGATGGATCCTGTAAAGAGAGAGAGTGAGGAGAATTATGATTGCTCAACCTTAGGGTGCAATACTGTTCAAAATGCATGTTGTTCATAATCTCATATACACATGTAAGACTGTCATAATGCAAAGCCAGCCATTTTGTTTGACAACTTTGTCATCATCTTTACACTCTACACTCAGTTGTTGGGTGACATGCACAGAAGTTTCATTTCATGGAACACCAGGGCATTATTGTTTAAGTTAGGATTCAAGAACTGGTAGCAGGAGATTTCAGTGCCCTAATGTTGTGAAAAGAGGAATTCTCTGTGCATCAGGTGGATTTCACAGCGTGTCATCTTACAAACCATGTGTATTTTACACCTTGCCTATGCTTTCCAAGTTAGGAAAGACTCCTTGATTGGGAAAAACATTATGTTGGTACAGAAGTCTTTTCTGGAATAAATTGGGCAGGGAATGAGGCTCAGGCTCACCTAGAGGTAGCAAAGGTGCTGGGAGAAGGGAGAAAGGTCTGTCCTTGCTTGGACTGGGCCACACTCCTATCTGGGCAGCTCCCAAGGGACCAGAAATCTGTGCTGGAGAGAAGTACCAAGATACTGGGGCCAGTGCTGCCACAGCTGTGGTTACCAGTCACCACTACTGCTTTTCACACTTCCACACAAGCTGTCAGCATTCTAAGAAGTGTTTTCTTTCTTCAGTTACAGAAATTAAGTTTTTCATTACTGGACTTCAGGAAAGCAGCACAGTCTCATTGCTACAAAGGAATAAAAAATGGCCACCTCTGCTTGCAAAGGAGTTCTCTTATCAGCTTCAGAAGGTCCAAAGCAGGTCTCAGACTGAAACAGGTCTGAGCTGTTCTCTTTGTGTCCACCTAAAAGACTATTATATGCTTTGCTGCTGAAACTTGTCTTGCTGCTGGTGTTAACTGGCTTAACAAGGAAGTACAATCTTTTTGCTCTGGGCAAAAGTTGTTTCTATTCTGATAAATGTGCCACTTATCACAAAAGTTAGGGTTTAAACTAGCTGGTCTTCTTCCTGTTTTGAACTGAAAGGGATGTTGAATGTATCTTCATTTTGTCTAAGAAGTTCTCAAAGGCATGAAAGATTAATCTCCTATTAACATTTGCCTGCGGCTATTTCTAAAACATATTCATTGATTTCTGGCAAATTAATTAATCCTAAAGGAATGATTTGGTGTTCTTAGCTGCGTGTTTTTTTACACAGTACTAGATCTGTACTGAAAGTAGTTGTGTTTTGATGGCAAAGCATGAAAGGGATAAGTTCACAGTAATGCAACTTGACCTTTTCAACTTCCCAGCTCTGTATAACTCTTATAAGACTC
The DNA here is from genome assembly GCF_987193195.1 of Phasianus colchicus. Classification (NCBI taxonomy): domain Eukaryota; kingdom Metazoa; phylum Chordata; class Aves; order Galliformes; family Phasianidae; genus Phasianus; species Phasianus colchicus. The sequence goes on from NC_143443.1 coordinate 9,973,780, forward strand.
ATTTTCCTAAGTCACAAAGTGGCTATTATACCATAAAGAGCAGCAATAAATGTGCTAATATTTCCGGTATTTAAACTAGTTTCTCATAGTTAAAAGATCCTTTTAGAGGGGCCTCAAGTCCATATAGGAATTGAATATCAAGAGAGTCAGCCTAGTCTGCAGGTCTCTTTTGTGCCTATTATAATTATAAATTCACTAGTCAGGTGTGTTTCCCACTGATTTCCATGCCAAAGACAAGGTGCTGAGTTTTTAATGCGTTTTTGTTGACAGTTCATCCTTCGGAACTCTTGTCAGAATTGTAAACTATTGTGTTAGAGACCTTGAAGTCTCTACTCCAAATTGTATTGTAAATATCTTCTCACGGTGTTAAAATCAATATGACTCACTGTCTGTAGCATTCCTATTATGTTGGTAGGATAAGTTCAGTAATACTGCTGCTGCTTCAGGATAGGTGTCATTAGTGAAGCCTGCTGGGTAAGGCAGGGATGGAGACCTGCTGGCTGTGTGGTGGTGCCTGTCATATGCACTTCACTCTCTGGTAAGTGTGAACTAAGGGCCTTGTTACAAAGGGTTTGAATGCTAACACTGAAGGGATGAACTTCATCAATACCTACACAAAGGTGTGGTGTGGTGGTAGAAAATAAAAAAGTTTGGAGAAAGAGTATAGAAAAAATGAGAAATTTTAAAGTAGGTGAAAAAGGATGCATGCAAGCAAGGTTCTACACTTAGGAGTAATGAACTGCACAACTGATCATTACTGCAATGATCTGAATATGTTAATAGCTCACAAACTGAGTGTCAGTCAACAATGTCATACTGGCAAGAAAAAGGCAAGCATCCCAATGAGTCTGCATAAGCAAAAGAGCCTGCAAAACCAAGATAAGGCATCCATCTGCTTTACTTCACATTTCCAAGGCCTCAAATAGTGTGCCGAGTCCAGCTGTGGGCATGTATTTTAAAAAAGCTACAAACTAATTTTGAGAGATTCCAGAAGGCAGGTGTAAGAATGATTAAAGGCATCAAAAACATGAACCATAGGCTATAGTGGAGATTTGAAGAATTTTAGCTGCAGAAGAAGAAATTTGAGAGCAGACGAAATTATTTTTCATCTGCCTGTGACACTGCTGCAAAAATGAAGTGAGTCTCCATCTCTCCTGCTTATGGCTTAAAACTTCATAGGCTTAGAAGGTGAGATCTGGGATTAGAAGGCAAGAGTAGGTAACTGGGTTTTGGGGGATGTTAGGGAGTTGCTGCTGGTGTGTTGGAATATGTGGGAACTGCATGAAGTGTAGTTGATTCTGCCTTTTGGCAGAAAGATACCTGAGATATCCTCCTGAGGTCAATTCCAGCAGTACTGTCTGTAGAATTTTAAGCCTTCAGATGTATGAGAAAGACCAAATCTATGCCATCCATGAAAAAAATGGACAGATACACATTTTTGGGATTTACGTACCAATACAACCTTGTGCAGGTCTATAAAAGTCTTCATGACTTCAGCTTTCTGTTGACTGCTGCCTGCATGAGATCCCTTGGTCACCTAGAGAAGGGTGGTGCTGCCTTGCTGTACAGACACTTCCGGACCTGTCAATTTTTCACTGATAGGCATGAACTTTGCCTGACATGCAGCTAGTACTGAGTAGCAAAGCAGGCTTTTCAGCTTTCTCCCATGCGTCCTGATTTATTTCCTATGCTTCTGGAATTCATGCCATGAAGTTAATTTCATGACTTATGCTGTATGGGCTCGGTAGCAGGGGCAAACTTGTGTTCTGAGTTTCCAGAGTATTTAATACAATGGAACTTCACAATAACATAATACAAAACAACAGTAACAATGGTATGGAGGGAGTTGTTTCATTCCTAAAGAATTTTTTTCTGTAGCTTTCTTGTGTGTGCATCTCATTTACAATGACAGCACAGAGAAAGAGCAATCTCTAAGCAGTCCTATCAAACTGACAGCTTCTTACTCTTATTCACTGCAGGGCAGTCACATGCCAGTTTTTAAAAAGAGTGATTTAAAAATACCAAAATGAACAATAACATTGTACGGCACCAATAGCAAAGGCAGTAAACAAAACAAAATGAAGTAGAACGCACCAGGGGTGAAAGTTTTTTAGTGTTTGTTCCCCTTAAGTCATAAAATCATTTCTTAAATGATTGACACCCAGGATAGAATTAATCTGGAAAGCTTACTTATTTGCATTCTTTGAAAACTGTTGGCTGTACATAAACCTTGGGAAGTTACATAACTGTCGTCTAGAGTTGTACACTCAAGTATTTGTCAAATAAGTTTAGCAAAATGGTGTTTCTTAATGCTTCTGTAAGAAGTACTTGATAATTCTACAAGATAACAAATCTGTTATTCCTTTGTATATTTTGATGGCACAGGTTTTTACCTCTGAAGTCTAAATCCAGCCACCTGAATATCTGGAAGAATAACACTTATAATAGATTTTCATATAGTGCCTCCATTTTAAAATATTTTGGTCTTCAAATTGATTCTTTGATCTTGATGACTAGGTTTCCTTGTCCAAAAGAGTGCAGTCTAGTTTTGTAACTATGAAATGTCCAAACTTAAAGGCGTCACTGTCCTTTCTCTTTATTTTGAGCTTCTATGCTGGGCTCCCAGTTTCAGACAAAAGTTAGACAAAAGATTAATTACGCACCTGTCACTTCAGTCTTTCAAGCATCCTTTTGTATATGACTCTCAGCATACAATCACCATATGTTTCAAACCACTACTTCTTGCTCTAGCTTGGTATCCTGAAGTAGGAATCCTGCTCTAGATATGTTTTAAAAGATATAGTATTAACCTCTGGTCTGTAATAAATGTTCTGCAGTGAGGCCAACACATCTGGCATCTCCTGAGAACTGAGGAGGAGCCCCTATCGTTTCGCTAGAAAAATTAAAATTAAGACTTGTCATTCTGTCAGTTGTTAAGTGGAGCATCTATCCTCCTCCTATAGTCTGGCTCGGGTTTGCATCTTAGGCAGAGAGTAGCAATTTTGTTAGGTGATTTGAGAGGATCTGACTCAATATTGGTATCTGCTGTTCATTGCTTTCTATATGCTCAGGCACCTAATACGGATGGTATTTACATAATAAAAACATGTAAAAATTAGGATAGCAAATGTGGGTTCTTTTGTACCATAGCTTAAACACTATTGCTTTTATTCCTTGGGTGAAACTCAGAACACAGCTAACAGCGGCAGAAGAGGGGAAGGCTCTCTCTGTGTTGTGTGCAGTCATCATGCAGTTATTGAGAAACAAAGGCTTATCAGTTTGTTTTTCTTCACTTCCAGTTGCTGTGATGAATAGGCCTGCAATCTTTACATTTGCTACCATTTCTTTAAATTGTTTTTTTTCCACGTGCTCAGCAGGAGTGTGGGGAGAAGAGGTATGTACTTGATAGACTACTGGTATTTAAGTGGTGATTTGGGAAATTGTAGTTTATGTTTTCTGCTTTTTCTTACTAGCAGTCTTTTCTTTTTTCCTTTTCCTCTACTGCCTTTTATTTCACTTTTTAATACCAGCTTGTTTCAATTTCTACATGCATCTGCTTCTTGATTTCAATTCAGTTTAACTTCTTTCCCTGATGTGGATTAGTTGTTGATGTATATACTTGCCATTTAAGACTGAAAGTTTTTAATGAGTATTTGGCACCTTATTAGAAAAGGGCTTCAGGACATCTGTATCTGTGTAACCCAAATCTCCCTGGTCTATTTCTCAGTGATGTGGATAGAGTAGGCCCTAAGAGACCAATGACGTGTTGAGCAAGCCTCTAGGTTGCAGAAATTCAAGATCCTTTCCTTCTCCCAGTAGAATGTCATGTTTTGGCTCCTTGGGACTGATTAAATTACTCATTTCAGCAGTAATCATCACAAAGGAAGAAGAAAAAAAAGAGTGAACTGTATTTTACAATTTATATTTGTTTTACTTGTCTATTCCTTATATGCTATGCTCTTCTTATAAGATGGAGCAAGGTGGGATCTGCTGGGGCAGAGGAGATGATATGATTAGGAGAGCCACTAAGTCCCTGAAAGAACAGGCTTGAGGAACAGCAAGGTTAGGCAAATAAAGGGGTTGCAACAGGGAGCCAAGTGCAGTTATGTCTCACATAAAGACTGCAGGACTGCCAGGAGAGGCACTGAGTGGCTGGACAGACCTTCTCATGGATTAAGAGATCTGGTGACAAGAGTTTGCTGCTGCTAAGGAAGGTATTGGGTTGATAAAAAGCAAAGACAGACAAATGAGTTCTGTATAAATCCTAGATTTCCCCTCTGTTCCAGCTGCTTTGAATTTTCTCACTTTTAAAGGAAACATTTCATTTTTTGTTCAGACAAAATTATGCTTTTTTTGCACTTAAAAGTCTTGTGGTCTTTTATGCAAGGACATCCTCAGGTCTCCATAAATTGACTCACAGCACTGTCGTACTTTACCTCTGTCCACTCCAGTGTTTATTATGGTACTCCTTGTACCATACCTTCCTTATACGCGTTTCTTCAGACGTGCCGCACTTCTCTTTGTGTTTTTCACCCCAGATAAAGTCTTTTGTCACTTTACTGCCCCGGGGAATTTTCCCTGCATTGCTGCTGTGTTATAACCATATGGACCATCTTCTGTCTCTTCCTATCTGGGAACACTTCAGACTGTGAGCTGCTAGATTGTGATTTGGGTCTCTCTCCTAAATTATTTGCATTCTAATTGCCTTCAGACACAACGTTCGTTTGTTAAAATTTTGTGCTCTTCACATATGTTGTCATATGTTACATATTAAAATGTGTAGCAGAACTTCCTCAGAGCAAATGCTGTGGGCACTTTAGAGCATAGCAAGGTGTTAGAGATACTTCCCCTCAGCCAACACATGCTATATGGATTTTGCATTGGTAGAAAATGCCAAGTCTACAATTACACTAAATAACAAGTTGATGAGTTGCTTTTACTAGTTTATTGGTTTGCTGAATCCAGGTCCAAAAGAAATGAAATACTCCTAACACAAAAGTGCATCTGTAGATAGAGAATTCATTTATGGAAGTGTGTGCATAGTTTTGGGTGGTGCTTGCTGTATTTTTAGGACTTTCTTACATGTGGGAGGTGAATTCTGGATTAATTTTTGTGGGGAAAATCATGTACTGCTTAAAGTGAGTTGGAAAGGAAGATAAGAAGCATATCTTCACGCTATTTCTTTCAAGTTTTGCTAAGCAGTTTAACATTTCTCGAATCTAACAGTTTTAGACTGTACAGAGTTCCCAAAGAATACTTGCAATTTGATAATTCTCTTGTCTTCAAAATATAGTTTGTGTGAATAAGGTAAGAAATACACTTCAATGTTTTTGTTTTAACTGTGCCCCAAATAATGAACTTCCTTCTATATAAAGACTATTCTAAGATTTTCAATTTCAAAACTTTTTAATTAGTTATATCAAGTATAGAGGAATGTTTACTTAGTCTATTTTCTTATTATTTTGTTTCTACTCTGGTATAATTGCAGTACAAATGAAAAAAAAAGTTTTAAAGTGCAGGGAATAATTTTAATACTAAATAATAATATTTAAAAAGTACTGGAAAGAAACTGAGTTGTATGTCAAATCTCTTCAGATCTTAAGTTAATGATATTGAAAATCCTGTAGGTCACATTTACTTTTATTAAATTATCATTCAAAAACATCACTAGGCAAATTATAATATGCATAATTGAAGCAAGTTAAATGACATGAAGAATGCCTTGAACAAATAGCTGAGGGGGACATGTACTTATACATAACCATTAGTGTAACTCCATAAGTCTACTCAATTAGACTTAATTACAATACTGTAGAAGTCAACATAGAAGCTGTGAGATGTGAAAAGAGACATTTTACATATTGCTGTAGGGATCATTGTATTTATGCAAGACACTGACGTGGCTTTTCTCTAAAGGTTTAATTGTAACAATTGTGTTTGACTACACTAGCAATATGGAAACAGAGAAACTAAAACAAGGCAAGTGCCCTAGGACTGCTCAGAAATCAGAGCTGTCATCTGTTCTGATTAGCACATGTCATATCAAGAACATTCTAATGGCTTGCTCAAAATGCTTTATTCAAAGAAACACACATACTCCCAGCTCCAAATCTCATCAGAATATTTAAATTTCACCGCAAATAAAATGTTGTACAGTCCTGTCAAAATGGCTGAAAAAAAGCACAATTGTAACTATTGCTACCCTGACTTAACTAACAGGGAGAGAGTTAGAGTTTGACATTGCTAACACTTACACTGATGTAAATCTTTTGTGGTATTTGTAGTGGTATGTTAATGAAGAGCTGGTCTAATACCCAAATTAGGCCTGCACTTCATCGAAACCATTAAAGGCAGTGTAGTATTGCAAATACTGGAGCAAAAAGAATGTCTTTTTATGAGAGAAACTTAAAAAAGTTTATTCCATGCTGTGTTTTTCCAAATGCAGTATTTGCTAAATACAGAACTTTTTTGAAGATAAGAGTCATCACCCTTCCATTGTATTCATGTGTCCAACCTGGGATGTTGCAGTCTGGATGAGTGAACAATTGGGTAGGTAAAAGCTCATGGAGAGGCAACTTCAGAGGTTAAAGGGACGCTCTACACAGGCCCATGAGCCCAGGTAGGGGTCTCTGCTTGCATCTACCATCTTCAGCTTCTTCGTTAGGGCCTGCAGGAGGCAGTGAAGTGCAAGCTCATTAAGTTTGCAAATGAAAAACAGAGGCACACAAAAATGAATGCAAATGCAAAGTCCTGCAGCTGTGAAAGAAGAACCTCCAGCAGTGATACAGGCTGGGGGCTGCCTGTCTGGGGAGCAGCTCTGCTGACAAAGACTTGAGGTCTTGGCAGACACTGAACCGGGTAGGAGCCTGCAGGGTGTCCTGGCAGCAAAGGCAGCCAGCAGCATCTGGTACCACATGAACCATGGCAGAGCCAGCAGGCTGAGGGAAGTGATTATTCTGCTTTGCTTGTCACTCAAGAGGCTACATCTGGGCAGTGTGTAATTTTAGGTCCACAAAAACAGGCAAGATGCTAATAAACTGAAACAAGTTCAAAAGAGGGTCAGCAAGGTGGTGTTGTCTTGGAGAACTTGATTTGTGAGGAGATGTTAAGAAAATAATCTTGTTCTGCCTGATAATGGGAAGGATTTGGAAGTACTTAATGGAAATCCACTGCTACATCAGAGGTGGTTATGAAAAAGATAGCTTTGCAAGGGTGGATCGTGCCTGACCAATCTGGTAGCCTTCTCTAATGGAGTGATGGCATCAGTGGACAAAGGAACGGCAACTGATGTCATCTACCTGGCCTTGTGCAAGGCCTTTGGTATGGTCCCATGCCACATCCTTTTCTCTAAATTGGAGAACTATGGTTTTGAAGACTGGAATGTTTGGTGGATAAAGAATTGGGTGGATGGTGAAAGCCAGAGAGTTATGATCAACAGTTCTATGTGAACTTCTAGGTGAAGTCAGTCTTGAGACTGACTGCTGCTCTTTTATCAATGACATAAACTGTGGGATCGAGTGCACCCTCAACAAGTTTGCTGATGACACCCAGCTGCACGGTGCATTTAATACGATAGAATGAAGGGATGCCATCCAGAGGGACCTGGACAGGTTTGAAAAGTGGGCACATGATAATCTAATGAAATTTAACAAGGCCAAGAGCAAGGTGTTGCTCTTAGGTTGAAGCAGTTCCAGATGTGAGTACAGACTGGGAGAAGAACTTGCTGGCAGCAGCTCTGTGGACAAGGACCTGGAGGCTTGATGGACAAAAAGCTGGATATGGGCCAGCAGTATCCTGGGCTGCACCAGAAGAGGGGTGGCCAGCAGGGCAAGGGAGGTGATTTGTCCTCTTCTTCTCTGCCTTTGTGAGGCCCCATCTGGAGTACTGCATTCAAACCCCAGGAGAGGAAGGATACATAGCTGTTGAAGCAGGTCCAGAGGAGGGCCACCAAGATGATCATAGGGCTGGAGCACCTTTCTCAGGAACACAGGTTGAGGGAGCTGGAATCGTTTAGCTTGGAGAAGAGAAAGCTCTGTGGAGACCTCACTGTAGCCTTCCAGTACTTGAAGGGCACTTACAAGCAAAGAGGGACTGACATTTTACACAGTCTGATGGTGATAGGACAAGGGGAATTGCTTTAAACAACATGAGGGGAAAATAAGTTAGATGCTAGGCAGAAATTCTTTATTCAGAGGATGATGATGTACTGCCCAGGGAGGTTGTTGCCCTATCCCTGAAGACATTCAATGCCAAGTTCAGTAGGATTCTAGGCAGCCTGATCTAGCAGTTGGCAACCCCCTTGCCCACAGTAAGGGGTTGGAACTAGATAATCTTTATGGGTTTTTCTAACCTTAGCCATTCTATAATTCTGTGATGAGACAGAGCCTCTTCACAGCAATGCAAAGTGGGAGGACAAGAGGTAACTGGCATTAGTTGCAATGAGAAAGATTCAGGCTGGCAATAAGACAACCTTTTTCCACAGATGGTCAGCCCAGCAATAAAGAAAGCTGCCCACAAAGGCTGAGCTACCTCCATCCTTGAAAATTTCCAGAATGTGCCAGTAATGTGGTCTGACCCTGTAGCTGACCCAGCTTTGAACTGGGGATTTTTCTGGAGTCCTCCTTAATCTCCTTCCAAACTTAGTTGTTCTGTAATTCAATAATAATTTTTAAAACTAGGTTTTCATAATGCTCTTGGTTCATAAATAGTCCTCACTTTCTGGAGTTTATTGAGGAAATTAATGCTGAGGGTAACAGTGGAACAGAACAGGATTTAAAAAAATAATTGAGAATTTTTTTTTTCTCAGAAGCAACTTGATTTTCTGGAACATTTTTTTTTCCTCCTACTTTTTTCTTATTTAATCATAGGCAAAGATTAGGAATGTGCAAGATGGAGTTAATGACCCAGGAAAGTTATGCAGAGATAAAGGATTTTGTATTTGAACTGCAAAATCACTCTCTATTTCTCTCTTCCTGTTTGCATTACTTCTCTCAACCTGGATGTGAACACTGTCCATGGGAAGAGTTAAAATTTGAGGTACAATGGAAATGGGGGAGGAGGGCATTGGGAAGGCCTTGATTTTCTGAGACAAAGAATACTACATACATCCAATGCTGTTTACTGCTAATTAATACAGTTAAGAGGATAGAAGACAAATTTCACTAAATTGCTATTCTTAGGGAGGATGGCATCTAATTCTAATCTAAAATCTAAAAAAAAAGAAGAAAAAAAAAAGGATGGAGAGCTTCTCTTTGCTGAAAGCTTAAATGGAAATCACTTTAGAGGTCTGTTCCACTCAAAGTAACTGTAAATGTAACACCTTGTAAGATCTTAGGCCAGCTCTCAGTCTGCATAATACTGAGTGGATTCCTGTGAGGTAAATCTGACTCATGCTGATGGAGCATGAAGACCCAAATGCCCCTGTAGACAGGAGGAGCAGGCAAATGTTCTTGTGGATGAAAGAAAGACCCTTATTGTAAAAAATAAATAAAAAAAATAAAAAGGCTGTAGATTAAGAAGTCATTTTCAGGACTCAGGAAAAGTAAAGGGAAACAATTTCAGAGCAGAAAGAAGCGCCTCAGTGAGAAAGAGACCATCTGGTTCTTGAACTCCCAAAATACTGGAGCTTCTGCAGCTGAAATTTCTTATTTAGGAAAGAGCGTACAGTTTACCTATCACTCAGTGGTAGAAAAGTATGTTAAAAATATTATTAGGGCAGAAGAAGAAGGTGGAATTGTTAAATCCATAGAGATGAAATAAACTCACTTTGGTCAAATTAGATAAAGAATCTCAAGAAGAAAAAGTGCATATTTCATTTTAAAAGCCACCTGCCCACAACTCTAACCATACTGAAATGAAAACTGATGTATGCTGGATTAGTTACCTGTTCTTAGGGAGGAGGAAAAAAATGTTCAGAATATTTTCTTTCATTGCATTGCCCTAAGACTTCTGACTTAGTAAACTGCAAGGATTGTTAATGAAAGGAAACCATTCTGGGAGAAAGCTAGGAATGTGCTCTAATGTCTTCGATGAACAAATAAGAAAAAAAAAACACTTCAATGTATTGGAGAACCACATCTGAAATGCTTTAAAAGACATTTTAAACATTCTCCATTACCAGCTGGGGGGACTCTAAAGTCTTCCTGTGACTGCCAGACACGAAAATAATGTGAATAATACCAAGGCATTGAACAATCCCATGTTTGAATCACAAAACAGTATTAATGCTCTAAAAAAAATTAGGAGAATGGTATTAGATTTCTATATCTTATTTTGTTGTTCTAATATAAGAAGTAATCTTATTTAATGATAACTTCACTAGAAACATGGATTCAGCTATGTAAATCCTGTATTTAATATTAATATATATATAAATTATATGAATTAATATACATTGCAACATAAGACACATGCCCAGTAAGGCACAGTTTTGGTAGAGGTCTCTCCTGTGTAAGAAATCCCCCAGAAAACTTCCAGCGCAAAAGAATAAAGTTGACAGAGGCATTGAAGTATTTTGCTAATAAACTGTAGTGTCAAGTACAATTTTTACATGCACATACATGGGCACGCTGTGTACTAATATCCTGGGGTTTTTAATTGGAGAATTTTAAATGCCCCTGATTCTTGGTAATACTTGCCATGTTCTCAAGGTTGAATGCTTAATCTTTCCAGGTATTTTTAAGATCTCTTTGGTGGTAATTTGTATTTTAATTCTGGCAGATGAATTTTCAGGAAACATGCTTGAAGATTTTTTCAAGAATTATTTAAGCAACAAACTACAAGCTTCATAGGCTTCTTAATTTGATTTCATACGTATGTTTGCAGTTTCTGAGGTCACAAATGCCTAGTGGAAACTTCTGCCCAGTGGTTGTTTCTTTCTGGATAGATGAATCAAACTCATTCAGGAATTAAGTTCCATGGATTTTAAGAGACTTTGAATAGCAACTAATATGGTCTGATTAATTAATGTCAGGCATTTATAGAATGTGTAATCAGATCAGCATAGTGTACTTCACGTTTGGTTTGCAAGCTCTAGTTATACAATCTGTTCCATGAATACAAACAAAACATACAGAATGTACTGTGCCATAGCAAAAGGCAAATCTAAACAGTGTTGATTCTCTGTAGCTTTATTTAAAAAAGAAAAAAGAAAGGAAAAAAAAAGCCTAGCTGCGTCTCTGTAAATAAAATCATAATTCAAGGTACACATCCAGCTTTTAATGGTAACTTTAAGTATTGTGTCTCCACTGATCGTTGTACTGATCTGCAAAGGCTTATTATTAGTACTCCTTTTATTGGACTCTACTCATCAGAACAATTGGAACTCAACAGTTGTTGTCTTATAAGGCCACTTCAGCCCAAATAAAGCTTGTTTGAACCACTTGAGTTTTTTCCATTGTTCAGAGTGAAGTAGAATACAGATAAATGTAACAAGTGCAAACTAAGACCCTTTTTAAAAAAAAAATCTTTTTTTTTTCATTCTGACTAGAGAAAATCGCTTTGTGAGATGATAAAATCTAGCTCTTCTATTGTAAAAGGAATAATATACATGTATGTTTGTGACTGTTTGTCAGGAAGCTTAGATTTTTTTCTCCAAATAGAGCTTATCATGAATCCATATTAAGAATATGTGAATAGAGATATTAGAACGTTGTCTACATGGGCTCAGTCCAGTTAGGTATAAATTGCTCCTTCAAAAATAAGCAATTGGTCTTTTAGACTGAAGATAAAATATCTGTTTCTTTATTTATATACTGAAACGAGACAGTAACTGATGCTGTAGATGTTCAATTAAGATATGAATGTCAACTGTCAGTCATAAACTTCAGAAACTAGTCTTCCATGAGACATGTCAACTTTTAAAAGTTGTAAAACAGTACTTTAGGATATGAGTCACTGAGCTTACCCTGAAGCCATTCCCTGCTTAGGAAACTAAGATGTTCAAAACCTGACAGACATGGCTCCGAGCAGGGTAGTTGGATTTGCCAGTCTCTAGAGGCACCTTCCAATATGAACAGTTCTGTGATGCTGAAGACTGTTGAAATTTGCCCTTCTGGTCCTATTGTCTCCTTCCAAAGGAGTTCTTTGTGGCAAGCTCTGGTATAAATTTGAGTTATTGGAAAGCATCTACTTAGCCTATTTTCAGCTAATGATTTGAACTGACTTCTAAGATTGTCTTTGAGGACATGCTACAGCTTCCTGATGTTTTTGTTAATTAAAGTGAACCATAAAGATTCTTGAAGTCTAGTCATCTTAAAAGGAATGCTCCACATGCAGTACTGTCCAAGTGTTCTTGTCAAAAGTAGACAGCAACTTCTCGTTCTGATGGAGCACTCCATAATGAGAACAAGGAGACAGACTCTACACAGTTTCATACCTGGCATAATTTTTTATTTTTTTTACTTCATTAGGTGAATTTATTGAGAGTGTTGTAGATTTTCAAGTGTTATAATATCTGACATAGAAAGGAGTCTATATTTGAGAATTTGAGCTTTGCCTCCTTAAAAACAAAGTGGTGGGAAGTATGTACCAAATGTAAGAGGCTGAATTAACTCCAAGTTTGCTTTAGGATAGCAAGTAACTTGGTTGGGCTGATGATAATTTTGAGATGACTTGCAAGAAAGAATTTTTAAATGGAATTTTGAACAAGTATAATAAATTCCTTCTTTGAAAACTGAAACTGATTTTTTGAAGTTTTCAATTTTCCCAAAGAGACAAAAATAAACTTTATAAAAGCTAAAACAGAAGATTTAAGCTATTTTCTTGACCTTTTCAGAGTGGTAGTCCAGACTAGCAAAATCTGTGTTGCCTTGGTGCCACATGTATGTTAGTGAGCACTCCACAAGTTGTCAGCATCTTCAGCGAGGCAGTGTTCTTTCAAGAATTACAGCACTTGTCCACTGGGTGCTCATGCCAGCATTCTTTCCTCAGGATTAGCCGTAGAACCTGTTTTTTTGTGATGTTTGCCACAATGTGATGTATGCCTGTAGGTCCACAAACTAGTGATGCTCAATTGTCCTTAGTCCTGGTTTGATCCAAAGAAAAGAAATAAGAAGTGGAAGAGAACAGACAGAGAGGAAAAAAACGTAGAAGCAGAAAAGAAGTAAGAAATGGTAGGGTTTTTTTTGTTTGTTTGTTTGTTTTAATGGAGGGGGAAAAAGGTTATCTGAAAAGAGAAACATGTAAGATACCTGAGGAAAATTTTTCTTTAGGACAGTTTTACAGATTTGTTAGCGTGGTTTATCTATGGAGGATCAACTTACAATTCCATACTCTCTACACACGTCCCCTCTCTGTATACAACTCGTTGAACTATTTGGGCAGTTTAAATCAAATTCTGTAGAGCTGTGATCTCTATCGATTCCATTAGCAGGAAGGAAATCTCTTCCTTTTTGGAAGCTGGGAGAAGGTGCAATACAAACACATATTTTGTTACTTGGAGAATCCACACTGGAATGAAAGTTGTTCAGTAAGCCTTGCATAAAATTCAGGAAGAACATATATATACCAACTTATACTGTAACAACTATGAAACACAAGTAAGTAGAAAACAAGATTTTGCTAGTTGGAATTCCTTATGCATTTTGTTTTAGAGAAGAACTGACTATAGCATGACAAAGATTCTAAGAACTAGTTCACTTGCTACAAGCAATTTTCAGTTAGCTTTATCTGTGCTAAAAATTAGACTTGAGTTTCCAAAATGCCCCTCTAAATACAAGAGGTGTGATAAACAGCAGGAGAATGGAGCCTTTTCTCCATGTATATTCAGCAAGGTCTCAGTACTAGTTATCTAAGGAAACATTCCAAAGCACTTCCAAAACAGGAAGTAGATCTGGTATAAGACATGGATAAAAATAATATCAGTCAAAGTAGATGCATGAAAGGAGGAGGACACCTACAGGAAAGGGGAGTAAGCCCATGGGTCACCCAGCCGGGAACCTGGATATATCTCAGTCACAGGAACAGATGCCATCTTCAATCTGTTAAACCATACATTTTCTCAATCCACAGCTGATCTGTGACAATACAACCATTTCCAACAACAATGCTGGACAGCAGGCAGATCTTAAAAGTATATATTCCAATGTATATAAAAGAGAAGCAGCAAATAATAAGGACTTCACAGACACTGGTGTTATGCTTTGCTTTTTCACTAGTATCTACAGGGAGAATTCATCTTGTATACTTGAAGCAGGTAATTTAGCTGAGACTCAAATCTCAGAAAATTGGATCCTTTCGCTATAAATGTCATCAACAAAAAGAGTTCAGTATCTTCAGATGATAATTCAGGAGTTTAAATGAAATACTTGTAGCAGAGTTTGTAAATAGCTTGCTATGCTGTCCAACTGAATAGCAAGGGAAGACCGAAAAAATAAGACTTATAGTTACTGACGAGTTTCACTTGCTCACTACACCAAACCTGAAAGAAAATGTCTCAGAGTGGAAAACAGATTTAGAAATGTTTTAAGACAAAACATAGAAAGGTAAATTTAAGATGATTCTAAAGAAAGAAAGGAAACTTGGAAAACATTACTTGAACTACCCTGTTCTGAGAAAGAAATTTACACCTTGCAGACTTTGAGGCGGAAAAAGGACATCTTAGGCAATGTCAGAGATGGATTATTTTCCTTGACACCAAACAATTTTTTGGGTCATGGGGAAAAAGTGCTTTTCATTGGAGAAGTTATTAGAATACCTATGAAACATCACAAAGGAATATAAAGATACAGACTGTATAAAAGAAATAATAAAATTCCAATTAAGGATCACATTTTCTTAGAATATGCATCTGATAATGGCAGACCATGGAAATACAGGACTGTTGCAGTGTGGCTGTACGGCAGCAAAGAAATTTGGCTATAGGAAGTTACAACTTAAGACAGAAAAAAAATTATACCGCATTAATTGCCCTATGTTTGTACAGTTAAGATCTCACTTTAGTGGAATTAATTACAATACTTTTGAAGGTGGGAAGAGGCCATCTAAGAAAAGAAGCATATATGACAGACATTTAGGCTTGTACTGCCCTTTAGGGCATTCCTGCTCATAAAACATTTAAATTACACGTTATAAAATGCTTAAAGCAAATGTGATAAAGCAGTGGAATAACATCTTTGTAGTTTTATTTTTCTGCTCTAATTCAAAAATCTTTAGGTTGCTTATATGTGGAAATTTTTTGCCGAATTTGAAGATACGAAACCATATTTGTTTTTAAAGTTCAGGATTATACAATATTTGCCTCAATTACTGTTAAGTGATAATAGAAACAAGCTGTTGAACACTGATGCTCCCACTGCCCTGCAAGGTACCTGCACACCTAAGCAGCTCTTGGTCTGCCAGGAAAGTTGGCCTTGAACACTGAGCGGCAGTGTCTGGTCTTCTCCATCTCACTAAGCTGCTGTCCTTTCTACTTCCCCTCATCAGGCTTTTTATCTAGTGGTGTCATGACTTTCTCAGCTGCTTTTGAGTGGAAGAGCTTTTGCAGGTAAATAGCTCCAGGAAGTGGTGGCTCCCAGACAGCATACATGTTTTTTTAAGTCTGTACTTTGAATCCTACTGTGAGTCTCTCTCCCTGATGCCCTGGGAGCCTAACTCACAGCTGGAATTTCCACTGGTAAACCTGATAGTTAGAAGTGAACCATAGCAGTGTTCAGTATTTTAACAACCAAGATGTTTTGTGAATATAGCCCCTGTTCTTTAGTTGAATGTTTTATGAAAATAGTGTTACTTTCCTAACAGAGAAATTATTTTCGGCTTTTAAGTCAGATGAATATAAGCCTTACAGAAATGAATTTTTAATTCATTTAGATTCCATTATTTTCTATAACGATTTTTCATGTTGAACGTAATTTTGATTGCTGTATTTTTTCTGAAGTCAAAGCTTATATAGTTGTGTGATCCTTATCTTACATTTCACTGAAAGCTGGCACAGAATGGCATCATCCAGACTAAATATTTGTTCTTATATATTTTTGTTTTATAGTCCACTGGTTTTGACTTTTTCTAACAGTACGACCACACTGACCTCAGGGAATTGAGGAATATTCAGCCAAGAAGAAAATCTGGCCCACAACTTCCTCTCTCTCCACTCACCTCCTCCATTTCTTTAATACTTTTTACTGATTTTTCTTATGCAGAATTCAGAAGACTTTATCACTTTGTTCTCAAGTATCACAACTTAATATTTTTTATGTTTTGCAGATACTTTTTAAAATAATGCATTCAACATTAAAGTATTTCAATTTACTGGATAAAAATGAGGATTAAATAATGGAATCATAGAATCCTTAGAGTTGGAAGGGACCTCTGAGGGCCATCCAGTCCAACTTTCCTGCAGTGAACAGGGACACCTCAGCTAGTTCAGGTTGCCCAGGGTCTTATCCAGCCTCACCTTGAAAGTGATAAATATTTTGTTTCATGTTGTGTGTTTTTCTGTGAAGAAAGCCCGAAAACTATAAAAATAATTTGAAACTTGCTGTAAAAAATACTTTTTCACTGCAGTAAGCATTCTGAAAAGAAATATGTTGCAGTTATAGAAAATGACTATATATTTTATTTTGCTTCATGCATCATTAGCAAAATTGCCTGTTCATTTTGTCCTACCAGAATCCACATTGTGGATACTAACAGTAGGAATAACGAGAAGAGAACAAGAGAGATCTTTAGTCAGTATGTAGCAAGTGCAAGCCCAATGGCTAGAAAAATTTTGTTTTGACTGGTATCCTGAGTGTGGCTAGCACCTCTTCTATTAAGAAAATAACTAGATTAAATTATCTGCTGAAGTATTTTGGCAAAAAGCAATAATTTAGAAAGAGATTAGTTTAAATGATCATAGAATTCTGCCTTTTTTCTCTCTCAGCAATCCTAAATTCTGACCCCATGCATAATTTATGTAGAAAGATGTTGAAGAGGATGATGTAGAGCAGGGATCGTAAACTTTATAACTATTGCAGTGAGATATAGTCACTGTGAACTACAGCAGATCCTCAAAATATCATTGTACCTTGAGTCTACGCTTTAAAATAATGTCTATAAAAGAGGACAAATTACAAAGCAGAACATTTGACAAGATAAAAAAAAAACAGTTAAAAGAATATTTTCTTGTTTAATATGAGTATGCCTGGCATATCAAGTGAGTGGAAAGATTGAATGAGTGTAATTGATTAGCTTTACACACTCACTTTAAACCATAGCTACGGTGTTTTATTTTAGAAACAGAATAAATGCAAGAGTGAAGGCATGCTGTCATGTTGATTTAACTATATTTTTATTAATGCAAACTTTAGATATATTATCGTTAAGGCTGAACTGATTTCAATTCACTTTCACTGTTTATGATGTTGCTCATTGTTGCATTTTGTCAGGTTTGGACTGGGGCTTTCAAAAGAACTAAAGGAATTAGGTATCTAAATCTGACTGAAAAGTAGTTGCAAATGAATGCTTAGTTTACTAGGGTTTCCTAGGAATCCCTAGCTAGAAGCTTTTCAGCTTCTTAGTCTTGTATAGCATTGTAATACATAAATACAGATTATATTTGACGGTTTTTAAAGCAGAAAAAAAGATTAATTGGTGGCCTTCCTTCACTTTGGAAAATGAAGCACCATGATTAAATCAGCCTTAGAGTGCTCTTCAGCTGGGAGAGTGCAGGCAGACAGCTCTGCCTGTGCTGAGCCCAGTCATTTCACTGCCCTCCCTAGTGTGAAAAAGTACAATTTTGTTCCAGCCATCTACCAGGATGGTACCACTGCTGGTATGGATGTATTGTGGCTGATCTCAAGCTGCGGTGTAGAGACAGGGAAACCCCTGATGTGGTGTCAGAGCAAGAACACAACTACCAGGAGAAGAAACTTAGTGTGGGTCCTGAGCTCATCTCTGCATGTCAGTGCTCCATTGTGCCTGTTGAAAAGTACTTTGTGGCTTTCATTTCACACAGTTGCGCTGGTGAAAATACAGAAGTAATACCCTGGTGATTCTGGCTGTTCCCTTGCAAGGAATCATGTATTGCAACAGTAAGGATGTTGTACGTGAAGGAAAGTAAATAGGAGCAGGGAACTGTAAAGTTGTTTTTACAGCACAGGATTCTGCAGGGAAGAATTACTGTGGGCAACAGAAATAGATCACTGGCTCTTAAGTCAGATTCTTATTGCTGATGGAAGATGTCCCATGCATTGTGTATACACATTTCTAAGGGTGTCACCTGCCTGTGAGTACTGAAGGTGACCCATAATGTGACTGCATGCTGAGGTTTACCGAAGAACACAGCTGTGAATGTGTCCTCTGGAGCTAAGTATGTTAATTCAACCAAGGAGGTACCCAAAGGCCAGACCCTCAGGAGAATGCGCTGACAGTGACTTGCAGGCTTTTACAGCTGTGTGTTTTCAGGCTAATGATGTGTTGATTTTCCTCTTCTCTCAGAGGAGCTTATTTGTTAATTTTCAAATACAAATAATATAAAAATTAGAGTTGTAAATGTCAGAGGCTGAATTACCTACTATAGAAACAAAACCACAGGAAGTGCATTCAACCTAGAAGCCTGATATCTTGGTATGTGAAATAAATTTGAATGTATAAATTGTTGCTAAGCTCAATTTCATTTTCAGAGTGTTTGTTAAACTGAACTTGCTGATGTGTTTAAGAATATCTTGTTAATTAGCTCGTACATATTTGGATTCCCGGGTTACATGCTGGTGAATTAACCTTCTAGGAAACCTTAAGTATTCTTATGATTTTGAAGCAATGGCTTAGATATTTTCATGTTTTCAAGTTTTTTTTTTTTTTTTTTTTTTTTTTTTTGAGCTATGCCAGAGCTTTTTGTCTCTCAGGATTCCCACTGTCCTGGTCTTCAGTATCCCAGCAGATTCCCTACTTTATTTGTGCTATTCACAGGATCATTTAGTCGTTTAGTTGGAAGGGACCTGTAAAGGTTATCTATTCCAACTCCCCTGCAATCCTCTGAGATATAGTTGGGTGTGAATTTTGTAAGGATTTATATTCTTACTATGGTAGTTTTTCACGGTCTGTGTTTGATGTATGAATCAGAAAAAAGACGGTGACTAACTCTTTTGCCCAACTTTATAATTATTGGCACATAGGTTAAAAAAGTTTTCTTGAATATCATGCTTTTTTTCCCCCCCAAAGATCATGACAGTCCCAAATAACATGATCTTGTTACATATTTAGACCCAAATTTCAATTTTTTTGGCATTTTGATATGTTGTGTCAGGATGTATCAGTCATATCCTGGCCACACGCAGCGGTGTGACTGACAGAGCTGGAGGAACACACCATAATCCCAGCAGTTCTCATTCTAAATAAGAGATATTCAAAGAGATGTGAGCACTCCTGCTTCTCATTTTTTTAAATGAAGTTTACCACTCCATGCATACCCTCACATCCTCCTCAAGTCCTTAGCTGTCACTAAAGCCACTCGACTACATCTGTTCCTTAGTCATATTATCATCAGTGCCTGCTTGAGGTACCAAAGCTACCTACTTTGAATCTCATTTTCCTTGGGTCGAGCGCTTTCCAGTCACCAAAGAGCACAGTTTTGTCCTATTTCCAAAATGTTAACTGCTGCTGAAAACACCCAGCCATAATGTGAGAGTATCAGGAGCCCAGACTATCAAGTGATGAGGAATGGAGCAAAGAAAAAGCTAAACTCTGCTTTTATTGTGAGTTCAGAGATGGCTTTGCTTTTCACTGTCAGTGTCAATGGTCCTTTCAAATCCAGCAGCGCTCCAGTTCTGTGCCTGGAGAGGAGGCATTCCCCAGCTTCTGCTGACCTTGGCTGCTTCTTAATTTCTCTTGAACTGTGAACTGGAGTGTCCTAACTCCATAATTACAATCACATCTATGGCCCTTTTCTCTCTTTTTAAGTTTTTTCTTCCCTCTTTCCTTCCACACTTCATGAAAAAGTCACTTTTATGCTGAGAGGAGAGGTAAGGCTGTGACCTCACGGCCCGGTGAAATGCAACACCTTTGCTAATGTTTCCAAGATGTGGAAACATCTGCCCGTGGGCAGAATCAGGTCTTGCAGACCCCTACAGGCGGTACGTAGCTGCTTTTCTGTCAGCCTCTTTACATGCGAACAATGGAACGGTGGGCTCAGCCGCGGTGGAAGGACATCTGCATTGCTCACGGTGGCGCGAGCAAGAAACAGAAACGCTCGCTGAAAGAACTTCAGTGTCTGTAACTGTGGAGAATTAAGAAATGCGTAGGGGCTGGAGGGGGCTGAGCTGGTCGGAGTGAGGGCACGCAGGTGAGGTACGAGGGTTATCTTATCGGCACAGGCTGACGCTGCTGGCCGCGTGCTGCAGCCACGCGCCTCCGCAGCAGAAGCAGCAGCAGCCGCCCTGCTCCCGGCATGCAGCCAGCTTCCGTCGCTGCACCAGCGGGAGTTTGCTCGAGCTAAAGGCGCAGCGCGAGATGCTGCACAGCTGGCGTTTGGGAGCGAGCGGGCTTTTCTCTGCTCTCCTCCACAGTGAGGCAAGCTGTGCCGCCCTGCAGGTGAGGCGGGAGGCTTTGCTGCCAGGTGTGTCACGCAGCTCAGCCTCTGGGAACGCCCCAGAAAACGGCAGGACGCGATATTTTCCCTCAATATAATAGCAGGGCTGGGGAGGGCCGGATGTGGTAGTGTTTTACAGGAGATGAGAAACGTCTGGATACCTCCCTGCCTGGTGAGCTGTAAGGTGTGCAAGCAACAGTGAGCGAAGCAGGTAAAACTGGGGCTGCCTTTAGCTGCCTGCAAGCCCCGTGCGGGGCAAGCCCGGGCTGCAGCAGGTCTCACCTGAGGATTGTATGAGGGTGTTCTGTTGTCTTGAAAGCAGCTTGTGTGGAAAACTGTTATTATGTACCAAGAACTTGAGTGTATTCCTTTGAAATCAGAAGCTTCTATAAAAGAAGATTTTCTTTCCCCTCAAACACACAGCTTTAAAAGATTGGGATTCTGTAAGCAAACACAAATCCACTAAAATACCCAGAGTTTGAGTTACATTTAAACAGATTCCCTGAGCTTTCTCTTAAGGCTGAATGTGAAGCAGGCAATCTGGAGGGAGAGAAAAAGGCTGGTTTCTGAAGTGACTTTGTTGATTGAAAAAGAGCTGTGGAGATTTGTATCCACTGAGGGGTGGCCTGCTATGCTGAAAGCTAAAACACGGGCTTAACCTCTTAAAATCCTCCAGAAGTCCTTCTCCTTTCCTATTCAAGGTGCCTGCAGTCAGCTTGCTTCTGTGAGCAGCTCATTTGTAAAAAGCTTTCTGTCTCTGTCACACCCCTCTCTGTGGCATATACGTTAAGTAACATCTTGACAGTTTTATGTTGTATAGTATATTGAATAACAAATGAACGGTAGCCAAGAAGAAGAAATGTGAATGAATGTATTGCTTTAAAGTAATGAAAACTTCTTTGGAGTGCCTCATTAATGGTATATTAGCAGAAATTGTTCAGAGAGCAGAAGTGGGATTCGCATTTTGTGCTTCACTGAAATGGGAAGGGAAAATACTGCTTAAATTCCATTTTGCTTTACTATCTTGTCATTTGCTTAACAGCGTGGAATATATTTGGTTGGGATGAATGACACTTGTCAGTTGAATTTTCCATCTAGACACTTTAAATTAAGTTAGTGTTCGGGGTTTTGAGTCATAATTTGCACATCATATGAAATACTGTCAGACATACCCACCTATAATGAAGAAATCTCAGATACAGTGGTGTAATTGTTCTATTCTTAATCTGACCATTAACTTTTTATGCTCTTCACAAAATGGTGATGAAATGCTGGTGTTTCTTCTTGATTATATATGAATAATTGAGTGAGAACTGTGCGGCAGCCATTTAAGGTGCTGAGATTTGGATTATGTTGGCATTCCCAAGGTGCAGTTCTGCAGATCCTGTCCTAAAGTCTTTCGCTAAGACTCTGTATCTAAAATACAAGTCCAGATCTGGTCTGGAGAGCTGGCAATTATACATGATGTTCAATCTATGAGGGAATTGTAAGACCTACTTCATCAAAGTGCTTTGGCATTTGGTTATATTCAGTGCTGTCCAGAACAGTTCACAGACTAGGTTAAAGCCAGTAGGGTGTTTAAGTGCTAATTCAATTGGAACTTCACGGTGTCCTTAAGCTTGTGTAGATGTCACTGATAACAGAAGGGCTTTTATAAATTCTTATTGATCAAAGTGAAATAAGATGCAGCAGGTATAAAAAAAAAAAAAAAAAAAAAATTCTGATCTTAGTGATGACCCAACATTCAGAGTGTGGGCAAGTGATATGCACCATATCGTTTTTTTTTTTTTTTTTTTTTTTTTGGTTTTTTTTTTTTTTGTTTTTTCATGAAATCTTCCTTGGCTGCAATGGAAAAAGTACAGAGTATAAAAAACAGTAAGAATCTTAAATTCTCAGTCTGGCCCTATCTTTGCAATGTGTCTGTTGACAGGATAAGAGTATGACTAGCTTTCACTGATTCCTGTGTTGCTTTTATCTTCAGTGGCCACACAACTGTACTTAGTCCCCTTATTCAAAATAGATGCTTACAAGAGTGAATTCTGCCCAAGATGTGTCTTCTTTTCAGGGATCAAGAGTGCTCCATTCTCTCCACACCTCCAGCATGCAGCCCCATCCCAGAGAGGTGTTGTGAGCTCAGCCACCAGGTTCTAAAGGTATTTGACATTTATCTGTGGAAGGAATTAAAGACAACTGTCTGTAAAATATCTAACCTGTGTGTAGGTTATGGTGGAAGTGAAGGAGTTCTTCCTGAGAGAAATCTCATGTAGAAAAAGTAATGACCTCGTCTATGCTGAAGAACTGTGTACATATTGATAAACTTTGTACTGGAAACTAACTTTATTCTTGTAGTGTTTGTTGGTGAATGTGAGAGCCGTACTTCCGAGACTAGGTTTTTGTCTGAGTCTTGTGGGGGTGTGATTTCTGGTACAGAGAGGAGGAGAAACAAAAATGTAATACCAGAAGCAGTACAACTTCTGCATTCAGAGGCCACATTGCTATCAACTCTGTGTGCTTTGAGTGTTCTCCAAGTTGTCAGTATGTGCTCAAAATTTCCACTGCAGCATAAGAGTGTAGTATGTTATGATCAGGAATGTGGGATTTCTGTTATAAAAGCAAAAATAAAATTATATAATGTAGGTGGATATGGTCATTACATATGTTTTGTAAGTGGTGCAAAAACTTCAACATACTTGATAAAAAAACCCACACTAAATGGAGCAATATACATATGTATGTGTATTTTGGTGCAAACTAAGATCTGCAAATCTCAAAATCTAATTTTTACCTGAGGAAACTGAGAACTTTTAGAATAACAGTTTTGAACTTTCTGGGTGTGTTTCCTGCCTTACTTCTTCCCCGCTTTTTAGGTAAAACTTTGTATTTACTGATCTGGAATCTCTTTTATTTATTAACTGCTTTGTTTCCTGGCTTTAGGAAAAATGAAATCATGTTAGTAGGAGGCAGAAAGGAAATAGAGAGAAAAATGATGTATGTTATTTCTGGTCTACTTGGAAGATACTAGGTGAAAGGAAACCAGCTGAAGAGAATTGTCAGTTTTGACATTTAAGGCAGAGATGAAGCGGTTTGAGATGACCGCTTTAACTGGCAAGGCGCTCCTTGACTTTGGTGTCTTTTGGTAGTCATGGGCATGGAGACTTTAGATAAGTACATAAAGGAATCTTATATTTTGTCAGTTTCAAATCAGTATTTGTTTTTGTTTTAAAGGCCAGAGACTTTAATGGGCAACTCTCACACAACTTCTGCTGCTGTGTTTTCTAGGCATGCCTGTAGAATAATCTGATTAAAGCATTCAGTGGTGTATGAAAAAGTTTTTCACTGCTTGCCACCCTGATTTTTGTCCTGTTTGTCCCACAAAGGGACTCACTGCAGGTTAGAACAAGAAAAAAATAAACCTCACCAAGTTAGTGAGGCATATGGTAGTCTGTCCTCAGCTGCTGCTAAATTGCTGACAAACTCTCTTTCACCTGGCTGATTTTGCATGTATGCAAGCAGTATAATCCATACTCGGCTGTCAAAATGCAGTTTACATCCTTTTACCAGTGTGTAACTCAAATGGAAATGGAATTATTGAGGCTGAACTCTTTTCTTTCCTGAGTTTGGACCAGACTGTGATCCTGATGCTTCTTTTTACATCCATGCAGAATAGAAAGTCAGCAGCACTGAGCAGGAATGTCTGCCATTTCACGTTTGTATGAAAGTTAGTCCCAGAAACCAAACCTGGGTAGGAACACTGTTCTGCCTACCCTGCCCTAGTTCAATTTCCAGAGATTTGTCAGAGCTTTGACTTCCCAGATTGCCCCTATTAGCTTCTGTGCTTGCTCACTCATGTCCTTTAACTGAAACATGTAGAGGCCATCAGCTCCCAAAGCCTCCAGTGGTAAACAGAATCTTGTTGTTCATTCTTAATACACTGAGCGCATGAATCTGCCTGGGGTCACCAGGGAAATTTGCAGCTCACTGCTATTATGAACTCCTGGAACTTCTGCTCAAGACACAGTCAAGTTTCAGCTGTCTGTAAGGTACCAGTTGTCTGTAAGGATGTAGTAGAATACTGTTGTGCTTAACACAGCATTCTTCCATATGGATTTAATAAACATAAATCCTGAGATTTACCTAAAAGAGGCTGGGGAAGCAGATATTGCAGAGTAGTTGTTGAGAATATTTTCATGCTACTTATTAGAGAAAGCACTGATAGACTCAGGACAGCAGTATTGTTTCTAACAGGGTTTAAAGTTTTTGTGAGCATTAAGCAATGGCCCACTTTATCAATAGGCCATTATCAATTTTCTGTCTGGCAAATTACTTGCAGATCTACTGAACTTGAAAAGAAGAAAAAAGTTCAGGAGCTTGGCTGGGACAAATATCAGTGTGGCATTAGAGTGTCTCAAGAACAAAAGGATATTATTTCATACTGCTCTTACCCATTTGAATAGACAGTGGCATAGTGGGTAGTCACCATGTTATATAATTCTCTTAGGAAGGTGCATCAGACTTGGAGAAACATGCTTTATTTACAACTAAATTCTAATAATTTTTGTGTACTCAGTTTTGTGTGTTAAAATTCCATCTCAGGTAGGCTCCGTATGTTTAAGGAATGGTTTACATAATCTTCGTAGTACTTAGTAACTTCATCTTCTTTCTCTTCTTTTCTTAGTAGCTTTCTCTTCCAAGAAATTATTTAAATATAAGGAAACAAAAAATATATGGTATTTGAAACTGAATTTGTTTAAAAATATGTATATATATATAGCTAGCTAGGCAGGTTTTTTTTTTTTCTATTTTTTTTTTTTCTCTTTTTAATCCTCACATGCTCTAACTGGAGTATGCATTCTAAGACATATAAGTTCAACAAAATTTGAAAAATATCTTGACTTCCCTAATTTAAAACAGATTGACCTCAGCAGAGAGAGGGCAGCAATGTGGACTGGCAAATACCTCTTGTCAAGAAACTTGTCAGACATGAACTATGCTGTACCCTGATCATCTGTGCTCAGGATAGAGTCCTGAACTCTACAGAATCTTTCAGTGACTGTCAACAGAAAGATCACCTTGGCAGGTCCTGTCCCAAAGAGCTTAGCTGACGGCAGCGTGTTTCTGTAAAGTGCTTCTGACAGGACTAACTAGTACTTTCCAACAGAAAAACACTTTCTTCAACAGGCAATGCCTGGTAATAATTATTTTGGAAATGTCTGTTTCTAAAAATATCTGAGGATGACACATATGGTGATTCTTAGGTCTTCTAACTTGTAAGAGGTTGGAGGATGCTTTTAAAAAAGTACATACAAATGTAATGGGGCAGGAGGCAATCTGTGGAGCAGCATACAACTTGGAAATAGCTGCTGGAGGTTTCCTTGCTGGGTTCCACCAAAACCTGCCCAGAAATGCTCTGTGTGCAGTATGTATTCGAATGACAGACCAGAGCTAAAGGAGCAGGATTAGTAAATGACTACTTGTTATTGCTGCAGTTGCTGCTAAGGGAAAGGATTTCAGCTAACAGAGTTATCAGCCTTTCCGGTGCTCAGGGAAGGAGTAGCAGCATTAGGAAGACAGAGAGCATTTAATATTTCTAGGACACAATATTTGTTCAAGGTCTTACAAGTGTTTCTCTAGAAAGCTGTAAAAGAAAAAAGTGACAAGAGGTCAGAGATGTGTCACGTAAGGTATGAAACAGAAATGCTAGTCAAGGATGTTGAGGAG